>NC_133026.1:115293055-115928611 GCF_048771995.1 Taeniopygia guttata
GAAATGGGCAGTTTACATTGTGTTCCTTAGCAGAGGAATGAACACCTTACAAAAAGTCAGGGATTCTGACTGCAGCTTCTGTTCAATCCACCTGTCAGCTTGAAGTGACTCTTTCACCATAGAAGCAACATGGCATTAGAAGCTGCTTGCTTTCTGAAGAGCCCTGGCTCTTTTTGTCAGCTTACTTGTGTATATTGCCTGCAGTGTGACAGAAAGGGGCTTCTTGGCAAGTGGAAGACTGGAAGCCCATGCTGTCCTTCCTGTTTTTCTCAATATCTAGGCAATTGTATGTGTGTTAACAGAAAGTAAATTCTTGCCATAGTTACAAAAAACCCAAACCTTCATGTAGTGCACCTTCTAGATTCCTTTCCTTGGGCTTTACATCTAAAAAATTATTTTTCAGGGTCTACAGGGGATGGCAGGAGGTGCAGGAGAGGGGGTTTACAGAATCTATCTTATGAGCATTTTAAGCTGCATTTGGTGCAAACTGTGGAGTGGTGGCCCTGACTAGCGTTGTGTGTGTTCAGAGTGAATATTGTAGTTACTAAAAGCAGCTTGTTTACATTAGGAATTGTATGTGCTAGCTCTAATGGGCTTTAGGAAGCCCAAAGCACAGCTGTAAAACATCTGTCTCTGGGACCAGATCTTGTCTGTCTGATGAGTTGTTGTCCTTCATTTCATGTTCACATTTACACAAGAAATAAAGCTTTTTTTTTTTTTGAGATAGAAAAGTTCTTCAGCCATCCTGCTTGAAGACTGGTTTGTACTTGAAAGGCTATCATGCTGTTTTCTTGAACACAGGACTTAAAATAGTGACTCAGTATTAACTTAACTCCACTTCCTCTTTAATCCGATCATCTTGGTGCTATATGACCTTACAACACCTTAATTTAAAGGCTGCTTATTCCAGTGGATTACATTTGGAGGTGTCTGGTGTGATAGGCATTGCTACAGGAAGGGCTTAAAAGGAACTTAAGCATTGCCTCAGAAAAAAATAAAAACCCCAAGGTGTTGGAATAGGAGTAGCGAGGGTATTTTTCCACTTTGGGATGATTGCTGTTGCTGGTAATGGACAAGGCTTGCTCTGAAAGAGCAAGAGAAATTTTGAGCATATAGTTCTGCTGTATCATAAGAAAAAGTACATTCACTTCCAGTGAGTGAATTTGATGCTCCCTGTCTTAATTACACATGGAAGTGTTAGAAGGAAAAATATCTGTTTAGTTCATGCATTTCTGAGTGCTCGGATGGTTTTTCTTTCTTTCAAGGCCCGTGATCTGAACAGGTGGTTGGAAACCAGGACCCAAAGTGCTACTCCAAACTGGCGTGCCAGGTTCATAGTGATGTGCTTTGTGTCTGCCATATTGGGATGTGTAAGAGTTGCTGATTACCAAGCAGCACTCGGCAGAGGATCTTGGTTCTTTACCAAGTGTTAATGCTGTCTTGCTACTGCACTCGTGAAGTAGATAAATGCCATCCTTAAAAGGAGAGTTGGTCTGACATTCAGCACTTAAAAAAAAAAAAAAACTGTCTTAAATGTTTAGAGTCTGTGTTTGTACAGACTGCTGTTTTTCAAAATTTGTCTTCTTCCTTTAAATATTTTTCTTAGTAGTAAATTCTAAACAATTGTATTTTGTGTATTGATTTTAGGGACCATAAGCTTCCTTCTTGTCCTATACAGTTTCTTAAATAAACTCTGCCAAATAGTCTGCCATAATATGTTGAGCTTTGGCTTAGAAGTAGGAAGAGTTCAGAGAGTGTACTGTCTACTCTGTGCTAGTAGCCATTTTGGCTCACATTTTTTGTCAGGTTTTTCTTCCATATCAAGTCAGGTATTTAATCTGACTAAACTAAACTGAAGACAAACAGATTGCATGTTGCCTGTGATCTGAGGGTTATGGGAGTTTTACCTGTGAAAACTTGAATAATTTAGAGTCCTTGAAAAGAAACCACTGAAATGTTCTGCTTTGTTTCTGACAGAGGTCTAGCAGAAGGTCTGTTCTACATTGGGAATATGCTGCTGCCTTCAAGCTTGGGCTGTGCTCAGCACAGAATGGCAGCAGCGCCTTCCATGGACTGGAGAAAGCAGGGGTTGGCTGGAAGGTGCAGAGAGACTGGGTTCTTCCATTGCTTAGAGAAGCAATTGCTGTGCCTTTGCATTTGCAGAGGGAAAATTCTGTGCCCCCAGTTCAGGAGATGGGCATGGTCCTCACTTTATAGGTAATAGAGAGGGTTTGTTTTCAGCAGCTAAGATGTTGCACAATGACTTGTGGATTGGAACCAAGGATTGAATTCAGTCTTCCAGTAATTCCTTTAAGTGCTTAACCTAAATATGTTGTAGTTATTTTAAGTACCTTTTTATAACAGTTGTAAAGCTTCAGGCCAGTGCTTTGAGCTGATATTATCTTTTACAACTGCTGTTTAAATCAGGAAAAGTATGAATATTTTAATTTTTTCACCACTTGGTGCTGTTTTTAAGTCTTTTTCCTTCAAACATGAAAAGACTGTTGTAATAAAAGTTCAGTATTCCTAATACTCAGTGTATAACACAGCTTTGATTTATTAAAATAATACTTTTTTCAGTTGTTAAAAAAATGAACTTAAAATGCACTGGAGGTACTGAGTACCTCCAGAGATGTACTGTATGTGCTATAGTGTTTAGTATTATCAGTGTTTATGTTTCTTTTTTTTTCACTCCTTTAAGGGTTGCAACCAGATCATAAACTCTCTCTAAATTGTCTGTTGTTGGAATAGGGATAATCTTTTATACATGATCAGTAGAATTTCAGCAGACTCTAATGCAGTTTTGGGTGTCCTTGTCTCCCTCATGTTGTGGTCCTCTAAAGTGTTGTAATCTCACTCACATTCTTGAAGTACTGGTAACATGGACTGAAATACAGTATCTTCATGAAAGGAAGGTGAAATGTTATACTGGAAATGGTGTATTATTGAAGTAGCATAGTTGTCAACACCTATTAAAACCATGTTGTGAATATCATCTTTCTTTTTTAGTACCAGAGGTCTGAATCCTATTTCATAGCGATCAGGGTAGAGGCTATCCAGAAACAGGGTAAGCCCCTTAGCCTCCACAGCTCTGCTGCTCAGAATTGTCTTGGAAAAAGTGATAGGTAATGCTTAATGGATTTCTCTTGCATGAATTCATCTAGTCTTCTCTTGGTCTGTGTAAACTCTTGGCTTCCATTGGGACTGTGCAATGAGTTCTGCAGCTTAAGTACACATTGTATGAAGAACTGCTTCCTTCTATTTGTTTTATTTTGAACCTACCAGCTGCTGGTTTTGTTTGATGTTCTCTAGTTTCCTTGTTAAAAGAGGAGAACAGTGGTTCACTGCATAACTACCTGTTCAATGCTGCTCTTGATTTTGTAAACTTTTTTATTCTCTTCCTGGTTGGCCCTTCTTGAGGCTGAAGATTCTGAAGGGTATTCAAATGCCTGTCACCCCTCTCTGGTCCATCAGTAACTTAAATTTTGAAGTGGAAGTGAGAAGAGCAAACACGGTCACTGTAGCAAGATATAAATACCTCATAGACTTGTGTATCCCATTTCTTGTGCAATTCTGTGCTGGTTTTTTTTATCTCTTTTTTCTTAAACATTCTTAGTGTTCTGTTTGCTCTTGTTACAAATCTTGTTTTCCTAGACTATTTATTCTAGCTCCCAAATCAAGGCTCAGTAAAGTGTATGTAAAAAATTCAGATTGTATTTTCTCATGTGTGTTGCTATCTATTTCCTTTCGCTGCATCTCATCTGCAGTTTATTACACCTTCAGTGGGTGTGATGAAGGTCTGCTGCTTCTTGCATAGTTTATTTTAATTTTTAGCAAAATGAACTTGTTAATACTATTAGCAAACTCACTTCAAAGTTCACCTGTTTCTGAATCTTTTATATGCATGCTGTCAGTGCAGGTCTGGATGGGGGCTGGGTGATGTTTCCTAACATTCATTTCCTGATTTGAAGTGGTTACTTTCACCCATGTGAAGATCTTCCCTCCTTTGCTGTTGTAGTTTAGTTTCTTTAGGAACCATTGCTAGGGGACCTTTGTTCAGCAGCTGGCATGTGTTTAGCTCATCCAGGTTAGCTCAGATTTTGGCCACTTACCAATTGCTTCAGTGAAATCTCCTGTACTGGTAAGACAGGACTTTGCTGTGGGAAAGCATCAGTGTCACTTCTGTGGTCTGTACTTTGGGATGTGCCCGTGTTTCTTCTATTTTCAGCTTGCAGACTTGCTGGTCTGTAGTTCTGGGCAGGCTAAAGGTACGACCACCTTTCAAAACTGATGCACAATTGGCAACAAGGCAGTGTTGGAACGCGAGATACTATGTGGCATAGTGGACAGATAGGCTGTTTTATCCTTCAGCTCCTCAGAACTCTTGGTGAATGCCATCCTGCTCTTGGTGAGTGCATTGCTGACTGCTGCTGTTTGTTTGGGTTTGACCAAAACTGCCTCTGAGGATTAATATGCCAGAAAATATGAAAGCTTGCCTTAGCTTCTTCAATGATAGCAGATGCAGAAAACTTGTAATTTTTATTTTCTTGGAATAATTCTTTCCTGTCTTGGTTGTTTATTAGTCCAGTGGATTGTCTAGCAGGCTCCCTATACCTGGCATTTGTGAAAAGACGTTTTATGACTTTGCTCCTCTAGGAATGTATCTTTGTTTTAATTTTACTTGCTAATTCCTGTGGTCCAATTTATTCTCCTCTTCTTGAGAAGTGTTCTTACTGATAGCCTCCCCAGCCTGAGGTTAAACTGTGATGGATTTTTGTCCTCATGTCTCTGCATTTTCAATATAGTATTTTTTGTCTGTTGTCCGTAAATGTTTTGTCCAACTGCCTGATTTTGTTTCTCTTACCAAGGTCTTCCTCATTGTAATGTTTTTTTCTCTTTGAAAGTAAGCACTCCAATGATGCATTTTTGTTGTTTATTCCTGTTTTAGGAATGCTAAGCTTAAATATATTTAATGGATTTCATTAGCAGTAGCCATGAATCATGATAAAGTCAAGTCAAATATGACAGGAACAGATTTGAATCATAATATAATTTTGTAATGTTTAAATAATCCATGTTCTAGTTAAATGGGGCAGTGTTGCCCTTTGTGCTTCAGTATTAACTTCATATAAATCGTTTGATACATACTGTTTAAATGCTTTTATACGGTAAATTCTTCTTGCCAGCAAACCAGTCACCTTACCAAGTTGTACAAATGGGATGGAAATTTATTCTGAATGCCACTGATTTATTTAGGAATAAGACAAAGTATGTGACTGTGTCCTTCAGTTATAATTCCCCATCAATTGTAAATTGATGTGTTTGTTCATATATACAGTATAAAACTGTATTACAATCAAGCTGCAGTTATCATGGGAGCCATAACTTCTACTTTTCTTTTTCTTGGCTCTCTGTGTAAAAAACTGTACTGTACTATATTATTTAATTGTTTAATACTAAGGTCTCTCTGTTTTATCATAGTATGTGACATGCTACAGTACCACCCTGTATAAAAACCTTTGGTGCTTGAAGCAGTGGTGGAACAGTAAGAGTTTATTCATGACTTCATGTATAGCTGTATAAGCACCATATTTAGAATAACTTTTGCACAAATAATAACCACTTCATACTGCAAGATTTTTGAGAATTATGTTGCTTTGCTTAGCTTGGAGAATGACTTGGAAAGACATAAGTCTGTAAATCTGAAGTCATGGGCATCACTGTTACTTCTGTGTTTAATTTGATAGCTTGTGTTAGGGAAGAGGCTCTCCTGAAAGTTACTTGCTCTTTTAAAGTAGTCTGTAACATGTGCTCACACAGTATTTTAGCATAAGCAACTGAAATTTGAGGAATTTTATACTAAAGTTAATGGGAAAAAATGTTGGCTGTATTAAGAACATGAAATATTTAAGAACTCCTGTTCATGAAAGTAGGTGAACTGGTTTTATAGAGAAGTAGCAGTTACATTTTCATAATAGATGCTCTGAAGAGTGCTAACTATGAGTTCATAAGATGTAGAAATAAACAGAATTTTAAAAGATCTTACAAAATCATTTTTTTCTTTAACAGGTTTGCAGGTGTCATGAAAGGCTTGTGCCTATTTCAGTTGTTGAGGAGTTGTGATCCTACTTTGCTAAGTTAATATTTAAGCTTTCTCATGAAACCTACTACAGCTCCTAGATAGCATGCCATATGTACAAAATAAATTAATCAGTTGTTTTGTTATCTACTTAAAAGTTAAATTGCAATCAACGTCTGTACAGGTGAATTTGTTGAGGGTAACAGGAAAAGGAACTATGCAGAAATGCAGGGTTTGTTTTAAGAAAAGATAGAGGAATTTTAGGATGTGGTCATTTCTTCTTTCAACTAATACAAGCAAAGCACCTCAAAGAAAGTGAAGAGGTGGTTTTCTGTTTGCAAAGAAAAGGTTGGTAACAGAATTTGAAGTAACAAGAGTTGAAACTAATCCAGCCTAAACACAATTAACAGCAGCGTGTTCTGGCATGGTAAATTCTCTTAGGTGGTGTTTAGTGAATGGCTGCTCTTGCCATTAATTTTTGTATCTCTTCCCTAACTAATGCATTTTGAATTTCACCTACTAAGTAACTTTCATGAAGAATAGAGGGGAAATCTAGAATTTGTTTAAAAGCTCAGTAGTTGTGCAGTAGTAGGATGTATCTCTGCTATTGGAAGATGGCAAGCTATCAGTCATTTAGCACTGAATTTTAAATGGAATAGGTGCTTTTATAGGCTGATTGATTAGAACGCATTGCTTATAGGCTTGTTAAAAAATGTCACTAGCAAATTTGAAGTGAAAAAATGGCATGAGCACTATTGGGGATTTTGTCATGGGCTTTGAATAGCTGATAAGCAAAACAAGGTGTTGTAATGCTTTTGTTTTCTCTCTTAATCTTTTTGTCCCCTATCCTCCCCCACATACAGGATTTTGAAAGTGGCACTGGGAAGGGGGGGGGGGAAGGTCTTAATCTTGTAGCATGAACAAAGCTATGGCTCTTCAGTTTTTTGCCCCTGTTTCTTTGATGCTTCTCAAAGGCATATATCACTTGTATTCCCTCCATCCCCAGTAATAAGGCAATATCTTTTGCGGGCTTTTAAAATGCCACCTTTCTGTTCACCAGATACATCTTTCAAATAAGTTTGGTGTTGATGATTTAATGATCTTTTAGTATTATCTTAATTTTAATCAAAAGGATATATGTGTTGATCAGTGGCATGAGATGATATCATGTGCTTTGTTTTAGAGGATTGGAATTAAATGATCTTTAAGGTCCCTTTCAACCCAAACTATTATATGATTCTGTGGTCTGTGAAAAAGTTATGCCTTAGCAGAATAGAGTCACAATGTAGGGTTTGTTGTAGGATAAAATCAAAACTGACTCTTTGTCTGAAAGTTGTCTGTTTTCCTTGCTTTTTCAAAGGCTTGGATATATATTTGTCCTTCTGGTCTACCCATAAGTTTAACTACAGTAGCAAGCTCTTGGAAATCTTATGTGGAAAGTACTTTAAAATTTTCATAAAGACGGACAATCCCACCATGGGTCTGATGCCTCCTTTCCACCTTCTCTATGCGATTACTGATCTGAATCAGACATTTGCCCATCCCTTGGCCACATGTTCTTAGTAATGTAACAGATAAGGATAAGAAGTAGGAATTAAATTGTCTGTTTCTGTGTAAGCACAGTTTCTGTATGGTCAAGAATGATGATTTTTCTTTCCTCTAGTCTCCTTTTACCCATGTATGTCTAGAAAAGAAATAGTCAAGCTACCAGTTAAATGTTTTTCACAGAGAAGTAGAAGAATAATCTGGGCATTGAACATATTTGGCATAAAAGAAAAATTATTACCTGAATAGTCAGGTGTATTCTAATGTAATACAGAGAAGTTGTATGTTGGAGTAACTTCTGAAAAGCATTTAACTGCAAGGAAAAGAAAAAGGCAAAAAGGAAAAGAAAAAGGCAATTTGAGTGGGTAAGCAAGTTGGGGCCTTAAGGTGAAAGGCCTGGATAGTTTCAGAATATGTGGACAGGATTAATGGAGGCATGTTTAGAATTGGTAACACTGTTGACACCAGTGCTAGAAACACTGCATTTTTATAGACTGGAATCCTATCCATCATCTCTAGCTATTTCCAAAATTCAAGAGATCTGAATTCTCTTACCATATTCAGTCTTGTGGTGAATTTGATTAAATCTAGCTATTCTTCTAGTCATGGAACATCATTGCCTTGTAAGATTATGAAGTTGCTGTGCATTATCTAATGGAATCCATAATATGTTTACATATTATGTACACAACTGGCATTCTCCTTGTTAAAACCTGCAAACTACATATTAGGTTCTCTTGTGTCTTGTAATATCTCTTTAAAATGTTTCTGGAATTAGTACCTTGGATCTTCTGAGTAATTAACAGCATCCATAAAAGTGACCTGTGAAGGAAAGATCGTTGGTTGGGGTTTTTTTGGGTTTTTTTTTTTTTGAGATTAACAAAATCTAAAGTAATACATGTTGTGAAACTTAGTACAAGTCAAGGTTTCTTTACCATGAAATATCATTCACTGGAATTAAACTGATTACGTAATGAAGCTTCTGTTTTAAGATACAGGTATTTTCAACAGTGGAAGGTTAAAAATGGTATCTTGAAATATGCTTCTCTTATCTTGAAATATGTTGTGAGTCAGCAGCTAAGTCAAGTTCTGGTTTTGAAATCTGATAGATCCCAGCCTCTGGTATTCCTTCAAATAAAACTGTCTTTTACTTAGAGATTGGGCACTTGGAGTTAGTCATAGATGTGAGCTTTGTGAAGTTGCAAAAGTGAGGCTCAGGTTACAGAGCCAGAAATCACTCTGTTAGAAGTTTAATTTGTTCGTTCAAGAGATTTGGCATAGTCGAGGGTAGAAACCTGTTCTCCAGAATAGCATTCACTTTCCCTAAATCCATGTGTATATTTCATTTTTTCCTGGCTAGATAACTGACTGCAGCAAAGTGATTATATGAGGTAAAGCTGAAAAATCACAAAAGAAAAATTGCCCACTTGCACTAATTTTTGTATATTAATTACAGGTTATTCTTCATTTATGACCCTTAAAATCCATATTTCCTGCTAGAGAACTAATAACTCTTTGGCAGATCAAACCTTTCTCTCTGGTCTGTAATAAATATGGCTTATGTTGTAGATACTTGCTGTAAGCTTTGGAATTAGATTTCTCAGTCTATAAATTTTTAATTTTCTTATACTATTTGTTGAATATAATTATGAGTTAGTTGATGATCACTAAATAATTGCACTTGATACACTGAGTGAATCCACTGTATCTAACTTTCGGTAAAAGATCATCTATGTAATAATGCTGAATGATAAAGACACTGCTAATTTATTTTGCTTCAGGAATAGTATTGCAATCCAGTGATATCACACTTGCTATCCCTTTAAAACAGCCTCTAAATTGTTGGAGAACCATCCTGTGTGATAGCTCTTGTATTCAATGAGTTGTTGGATGTTTCTGAAAGATTTATAGTGAAGTCCAAAGCATTTCAAGGCCAAGTACAGCAGTCTTGTCAGATGCAGCTTTACAGCCTAGTGACTTATAATGAGAGTAGAATGTAATTAGAAATTGTCCATGTCTTTACCGGGTACTGATGAAAACTATGGCTCAAAGGTTAATTCAAATAATAATTAATATTGGTTTCTGTCAGAACTGGGTGGTAATGAAATCCTTGTCATACAATGACTCTGATTTTAAGAAGAGGGTGCATAAGAAATAGAAGCTAGAGTTTACCTTTTCTGATTATATTCACTTATCTTACAATCAGCATGATGGCTTGATAAAGCATAATTTGAGAGCAATTTAAACATACTCAGAAATATTACAACCTACAGCGAAAATCATCTAATGTGTTGCGTCTGTTTATGGAGATAGATTTATGGCTAAATTGCTGAAGTAAATGGATTTACTACAAATGATCCTTAAGGACTGCATATTAATTTTTTATTGTTGATAATAACTGATCAATACCATGTGTTTTTGGAAAGTCTTCCTGGTAAGATTTGCTAGCATGAGAAATGTGGGATGTTACATTGATGGTTGTTTAAATTGGACTAGTTTCAAGGAAAGCGATAGACCAGGTTTTGCTGGCAACCAAAACAAATTCTGTTCAGTTTCTGTTCCCAAGTTGTAAGTTTCTATTGGAAAAAAATAAATGCTGTTAGCTTTGCTGAAGCTGAACCCATAATCTTTCAGTTGTCAGTAGTCTATGGGCTACTAGACCTATTATTTTGAGAAGCATTTAATGAATACTTTGCTGTCATCTGGTTTTCCTGTACCAGGTCTAAACTTTTTCTTAAAATTTGCCTACCAGAAAGCTTCTCCAGAAAGTTACAGCTGTAGCTTGGGTTTATGGGTCACATAGTTCTGCATAACATGCCTTTCTCACACCTTCTATTCTGTCTGCTTGCCTTAAATGTTGCTGCATTGCCTCCCACAATTTTAAATTTGCTGTAATTTTAAGGCTGTTTCCTCTATTGCCAAAAAGGAACTCTAAATGCCTCTAAATTGGATCTGACAAAGATCAGGTATTTTCATCGTTATGCATGTTAAAGCGATCTCAAGACTGATTTATTCACTCATCTGGATAATGCTTGCCATACAAACTGCTTCACTTTTTGGGACGCAGAGAGAGTCCACAGTCAAGATCAGTCTTCTCTGGAGCAGTGACACCCAGTAGGGCATGAGCTACATGACAGGGGTGGGAGCTGAGAAAGGGGATGTGTATGTGTGTGTTTGAGGGGTGTTTTAAACTATGGAGATGAGAGATAATGAAGCATTACGTTGGCTTCTTGGAGCTATTCCTGCTGTTCTTTCTTCATACATTTTCTCAAAAGCCAGGATAAGTGAGTTCTGTGCTACACTGACTGTGCTATGCTGAAATTTCCACTAGATGAGGTAGGAAAAAAACCCTACAAATTTTAATGGTAGCATAGGAGAAAACCTCACTGTGCAAATTAGATGCTTAAATTTCCTCTCCCTTATTATAAGTGAGGAAAGTGGCTTGGGAACTGAGCTGCACTTAAGACTTTGAGATGTCTGCAACATTGAAAACTCTAGTGAACAAACTTGACCAGGATACATAGACCTTTTATCTAAAATGATCTCCATGCAAATTTTTGAAGATTAATAAAAGAATCTAAGGGATGACTGTGTGAATTCAAGTTGCATGCTTTTGCTTAAGATTTCTTCGAGAAGATAATTTTCTGTGGAGTTGATCTGGCATCTGTAGAAGGTCTGCTGTAATGGTAGCAGAAAAAAAAAGTCCTTCTAAATTGTAAATACCGTGAGATTTACCAAAATGTAAACTCCTAATAAAAAAAACTTCACTTGTAACAAGACCTAAATGTGCTGAAATTTTTGCTAGTATGCAAAGGTGCTGAAACACAAGTATGAATATGAATAGATAGAAATTTAGAGAGAGGTGTTTTTTGAACATAGAAAAACGTTTTTTTCTTTTGTTTCCATATATTCCTCCAAACATTCTGAGCCACATTAGGTCATTCTTCCAGTTCCTTTCCATGACAGATCTCTATGCTGATGTGGAGGTGTCAATTGAGACCAGTTCGTGGTTTGACTAGAGATGTAAGCACTGGTGTAAATATGCCATCTCCAAATACCAGTGAGACTACATGATGGGGAGGGGGGGATGGGAAAAGGAGGGTGGTTATTTCAGTTCATCTTTTTTAATAGTGGAAGTGGCAAAGTTTCTATGGTTAGGTCTGCCCGAAATATGCCCTAGACTGTCCTGCAGATTGCTTTCTCCAACCACTCTAAATTTTTGGGGAAGGGAATCTTCCAGAGGATTGTATGTGTGCTGCGGAATAAACAGTTGTCGTGTGAAACTGATGTGAGCCTTAGTTTTACTCTGCCTCCACTAAAATACACTTTTACGGTAGTTTGTGCAGGATCAGCACAGAGGAGTACAAAGAGGGAGCTTTTCAGTACAAAGGCTGCCTGTTTGGCCTGCCCAAACCACCGTGAATGTGTTTAAAGGGGACTTTTATTACCATGGAAACTCTCAGACAGGAAGGAATTTGTCCTGCCATATCTAGAAAATAGTCTGTAATGGTCAGCTCTTGGAACAAAAGTGTTTCGAATAGTGGGATATATTTAAAAATTCTTGTGGTGAATATGTTTTAAACCCACCCCCCCCAATATGTAAAATCCAATCTTATGCTAATAGGCTTCTAGTATGGGGATTTAGGAAAGGCTGCAGACAAGTACAATGTGAGCAAGAAAAGTGTAATGAAAAACTCTAAGAAAGTTTTACCTCTCTGTCCAGAAGGCTTCTTAGGTGTTGAATGGATATCAATGAAATATTCTTCCTTTAAGTAGCATGTTTATCCATCACAGCCATTCATTGAGGGACTGTGTGTGTACTTGGCTTGAACTGCTGGAGGTTGTCCTCTGAGCATCCATGGATTAATTGCTTTTGGAATGCCTTAACTAAAACTCGTTATGTGACTCTCTTGACAAATATCCTTAGTATTCACAAATGACCTTTGTTTTTGTAAATCACAATGAGATATAACATTTTTTGCCTAAAAGAAATTATAATGCCAGATTCCAGAATATTTTCACATCCTTCACTGGAGTTGTACATTGGTATGAAATAACTCTTAAGTTAGCAGTCTTCCAGTCAGCAGAAGTAGCTAGAAGTAACTGCAAGGTTTTCCATACTTTATGTACTCTTTGGTGTTGATTTGTGTGTTTCATCAGTTGGATGAAAACTATTTTTTCACATATTTGACCAAATTAGACTTGCTTTTATCTTTGCAAGTCATATCAGCAGATATGTTTTCTCCTATCTTTCTCATATCTGTCTATACAGCAAATGTCTGACTTGTTTTACTGCTGTGCTTTTCAGTTTAAGTTGTTGAACCACCTGGCTGTGGCCTGAAGGCAGTTTGAATGCATGGTATAGTAATAAGCTGATCCAATGGGTTGTGATGCTTGAAATCAGCCGTACCACTCTTGTTTCTTCCCTTGTGCTGTCATTGCTGTTCAGCTACCCCTGTGGTAATGATCTTCTGATGGCAGCTAATGGTTAGATCAGCTTACCTCTGGTGCCAGACTGCACCTGAACAGTTTCTTGTCTGGGGTAATAGTAGAACAAAAGCACCATGCTTGTGGTTAGGAAGAGGAATAACTAAGGAGGAAAAATCGTCATTAAAACTTTCCATTGCCCTGTCAATTTTGCAGTTGCTCACAGCTGCTGGAAATCAATGTTCAAAGTCTAATTCTACGTGGTAGGCCAGGTAATGAACAGTTTTATATATGTGTGTATATATATAATGGAGTATTTCTGTGTGCCTTTTACAAGCGTTGACTGACCTTGTTCGCGTTATCTGGGTTAACACTGTACTCTCCTGCTCTAATATGAGGGCTTCTGTCTTACAAGTTGATCAGTTTAGTTTCTTGTCTCCTGACTTGAGAAACCAAAAGGATTGCAGAAGGTAGTTCCAACCAAAATTAAAGGAAACAAAGAAGAAAAATCCCCACTTCGTTCATCCTGTTTATTATAAACTATCCCTGCCTAGTGGCTGGGTTTTCCTCACAAGGCTTGGTCCCTTTCCCTCATCTGGGAGCTGTGTCAGGGGATGGGCGTCTTAATCATGGACAGTCATTTGTCTTTCCAAAAGTATAGAAACCCCTGTTAGATGTATTTCCCTAATAGCTAACTAAGTTGAGAAAGAAAGGAAATACTGGTGACATCATATATGACTTAATATGGTTATTAACTGCACAGGTGTTGTAAAGCTGCGAATTTAAACTGTAGTGGAATAATTATACCATATGGCAGGAGCTTTTTCTTCAATTCTTATTGTTCCACATTTACCATGTTTTCTTCCTCCGTAAAAATGTATCTCTGTGCCATTTTGGTAATACCTCTTATTTAAAAGAGACAAAAAAAGATCCCTCAAACCTTGACAGGTTTTGATATCACTGTTTCCCTACTTATTTCTCCAGTATGCATGTGTAGTTTTGTTTCCTTCCTTACTGCTCTAATTCTAGGCTTTCTCCAGCTGTCAGTTCTTCATCCGCTGTGCTTTCCATGAAGAAGGCAAATGCTCAGCTTGCTGTTTTCCACTATCTCCTGCACCTCTGAGGGGCTCACACCTAGTGCTTGCTTTCCTGATGGGAAGTCTGGGAAGCACTAAATCATCTGGCCACATACTGCTTCCTTCAACTTTCTCCCCAGCAGAGCTGTGGGCTGAGTTTGCAGTAGGGCGTGATGGCTGCACGCAGCTTTAAAGCTTGGGAGTGGGGATGGGCTTTCTGCCCCCACCCCCTCACCGCACAGACATTTCCCTGCTCTCCAGCTGCTCTGGTTTCCATCTGTTACAGGGCCTTCTGGTGCGACTGTTTCCTCATCTGCTGAGCTGAGTGCAATGTTGAAGGACCAGACACTGTGCTGACCTGGGGAATTAAGGGGTTGTGGTTTTGGAGAAAATGGCTTGCATATTTATTTTCCTTTTTTCTCAGAAACCTGACATGCAACACATGGACTTCTAGCATTTTGAAAAACTTTGTTAGGTGCATCTTCATTTATGTGTAGCAAATGTGTTTGCTCATCTTAGTTGCATATGTGATACTGTAGACCTGCCCGACATGGCAGCTGCCCCCTGCCCTGGGAGGGTCACTGTGCTTCTGTCTGCTGGACTCACAAATGTCCAGCAATGGTAAATGTTAACTTGCAGCACACAGACAAGAGAAATAGCTGAACCTTTATTTGTGAAGACAAAAATATGCAACTAGTGAGATGTAGCAGGGAGCCAAGGGAGGTGTTAAGAAAGCTTGGAGTGGCCATCACTCTCTTGGCCCAGTAGCTGGGGAACTTTACCCTGCGAGGTGTTTTGCTTTTGGATGCCTGCTGCTCATCCTCAGACTGCTATTTTAGGCTGCTCTTGTCTTTAGCACTTCCATTTTGCAGTTGCTTAGATTATGCCTTTCACAGATCACTGGGCTGTTGCTCTCTCTTGAGTGACACTGGTGAGTTACCAACATCAGCAGGGAGTGGCAATGCAGGCCTGCAACAGAGTATTTCTGTAAAGCCAAATAGATGGATAACAAAATGTCCATTTCATAAGTGAAGAACTGTAGCCACTTCTCACTTGCTGGTACGCAGAAACCCTGCAAAACTTCGTTAATTATCCCTGCCAAAGTATAAAAAACTGTCAGAGAGCAGTCCCTTGCTAGTCAAATTGTCCTGGTGGGTGAGCATAGCTTCCCTTTTTCCAACTACTGCATCATCTTATTTTTGAAAGTAGTTGTTCTTGGCTTTTAAAATCTGTTTAGACACATCAAATTGATTTGGATTTCAAAATTATATGTGTAAATGAGAAGTGTACCTAGCACCCCCTTCAGTAATTGAACAAAGCTTTTATTCCCAGAACCTGACTACTACTCAGTGTGTGGGAAAAGTGTGCTCTGACAACTTGGGTTGTTTTTTGAGGACTTCTGTGATCTCACTGAAGGGTTTTAATATTAATTCATTGCTAGTGTTATGGTTTTGTTTTGATGATAGTCACTTAGGAGATGGGTGTTAGGCAACCAGTTGGAAATTACTGTAAAGTGATTTTTTTAAAGTGGTTCAGACATTCAACTTGAAATCCCAGAGCACATTAAAAGTGCTAATTCTCATTCTCCTGAAAGCCATGTTTCTATGTATTTCTCAAATTAGCCCCCCTCTGCCCCCACATCCTAGCTAATACAGTATATGTAACTTAACCACTGATTTCTAACTAGGGATCATGCATTTATTAGCTTCATATTGGCAGAAGCTGATATTGAAGAAATAAAATATTACACAGTTGCTGATAGGAGCAACTGTTTGCATTTTGGGATGATAGATGTATTGCATTAACAGAAGTGTACTATACTTCTAGATGGTTTTCTGTGCAAGTGCAGCTGCCACACATTGTTCCATGCAGAGTGAGAGAAGAAGCTCTACGCTCATGAGATCTGTTGCTGTCTTGTAAAACAGGGAGCAGATGAAACACTGACCACAAAGGGGAGGACTTGGTGAGAAGGAGTGTTTTCACTGCTTTGCATGATATTTGCACAACTCAGCCTCTCAGCTGTCCTCACTCATGAGCAGTTACCATGTTAATAGTTTGGGAGTTCAGCTGAACAGTAAGTGTCTATGGAGAAGTCAGGGAAGAGGCTCTGCAATGTCTTGGGAAGAAGCTTCCTCACCCTGTGTTCTGCACTCGGAGCATTACTAGGAAACACATGAGATCAGGGTCAAAGGGAATCCAGCTTGTGATTTCTGAAGTTTGGGAACAACAAACAGTGGAGTGTCTACAGATGGTTTAAGTTTGGTTATTTGATATGCTAGTCTGTCCAGCTATAAGGCTCTCAGATTAAGTAGCTACAGTATGGTACAGCAGAAATAGAAGACTAATTTAAATGGATGCTTTAGTAGTTATCTGGGTTTTAATTCATTCAAAACTGCAGATGCCTAGGTCAGAAAAATAGGGGAAACTGGCTGGATGGTCTCTAGCTCCTGTGAAATGTGAAGTTTGTGATAAATGCTGAAATCTTCAATCTAGTTCTCAAAACTGTAAAAAGATTTCAGTGTGTTCTATAGAACCATTTAATGTGTATCAGTCATCTTAAAAGGCAGCATGTCTCTGGTGAAATAAGATGGACACCACTTTTCCAACAAAGTGTAAATTATTGGACTATATTGCCATCACAGGTTTGAAATAAGGGTGCTCCATAGATTTCTATCTTGTAGATGTTCCTTGCATCACTGCTTTGTTGATGTATACTTTCTCCTTGCCTCTCAAATGAAACTCTGGTTTAAATTTGTTTTAGTTGGCTCCAACTCTGCAGAAAAAGGCTTTTTTTTGACTCTTCTGGGCCTTACTGTAAATCTACTCCAGCTTTAATGCTGTTACCTCACTCAGTGTTTTAGAAGGTGTGAAAGAGAGCTCAGTTTTGTCCTTGTTGTGAAGAAGACATAGGACATAGGTGTGAGACATGAAAAATTAACTGTTGATCCTCAGGTAAAGTAGTATGTCATGGCCATAGCAACAATCTCAAATTCTCAGATTATCAACAAGGGCTATTTGTGGACCAGGCTGATACTGTGGAGCTGACTCTTCTGGTTTAAATGAACTAAATTGAATTACATGTTTATTGAAGACAGAAAAAGTGATTTCACCTGTTTCTTTGTAGAGCATCTTAATGTTGTGAAAAATGTAATAATCCTTCCTGTATGCGATGCTGTTTACAATCTTGAGATCCCTAAAGAATAGGGGAATTTTTCCATTTTAAGCACACAGATGTCGGTTTTGTTTGGGTTTTCTTGATGGTTTTTCTTTTTACCTAATGCTTCAATTACTGATTACTGAAAAGGTGATAAATACACAGTAATTCTTGTTTCATAGAACCTTTCATTCATTCTAAAGAATCCATTTTATATGGAGGCATCAGGAAGAGTTACTAGAATACATATACCATTTAGCATTTAGTATTACAAACACCTTACCAGTGCACTTATAATGGCTAAAAGTGTAGGTATTAAATAATCAGGAAAAGGTCTGATGCCATTTATAATTTTGCATATAAGTATAGATACTCTCTTTTTTGATAAGAGACTGTCAATATTGTCAAGTCTAAAGCTTACAATTTGTTCAATAAAACCTACACTTAGCCTGCCCCTAGAAAGTTAATTTATAAGCAGCCACAAATCAAACACAAATGCAGCCTTCCCCAGAGGGGAAAAAAGAGAAAAAAAAAAAGACACACACACACATACACAAAGAAGTCTCAATTTTAAATAAATACTTCTAGTTTTTGATAGCAACAGATTCTGAATATGATCACAGTGCAGCCTGTTGTTTAGCTGTGATGCCATGAGAGGCATGGCTGACTAGTGAGGAGTGCCTATGAAAGGGAAGGTGGCAGCTGGCTTACCTGGATGCTCAGAAGGAGGCTGGAACTCCTGACAATCCCGATGAGCAAATCTGGTTGACAGCTGTTGCTATTGCTGCTGCCGCCTTGTAGATATCTCAGTGAAGCTGGTTTCAGTACCTTTTGCTTGACTCTTTACTTTTGGTTTTTAAGCTGCACCGAATGTGATGAGTACTGTGGAGGTACAATAGGTGCAGTTTGTGTTGGTGTCCATTGCTCTGGGAAATAAGACCTGGCTTTGAGGGAAATGCAGGCAAAAGAGCCTCCTTAACAGTTCATACAAAGACCAGATGGTAGAAGATCAGTCTATTAAGACTTCATTTATTTGTGTGGTAAGCACTGAAGTTTCTCAAATAGCATTTTTTTCCTGAACAATTCATTCCTGTCCAAGCTTGGCACACTGGTGTACAGTGTCCAGAGGAGCCTGATTCTGATGACTGGCTGTTACTGAGGTATGCGGGTTCATTTCTTGCTTTGCTTTGAAGCTGCAGTCTCACTTGAGAACATAACATGTTGATCTCTGAGGTGATCTCTCTTGCTTCTATGTCAAGTCTAAACTTTTGGAATAACTGTTGCCTGAAAACACAGGTACATGGATTTCAGGTGCTGAGCAGGATAGGAAAGGAAGAATCATGCTTTTATGTGTTTCAGATTTTTGGATGATGCTTTGTGATCAGATACAGTAATTTAAAAGGTACTGTAAAATATTGGTCAGGAAAACTCATTGTGTAGTGACAGCAGGCAGTTGATCCTCCCTTTCAAGTAGTTTTATGTACTTCTACTTTCATAACTAGTTTTATATAGTAAATGTAATTGAAGGGACAAGGAGCTAGGTTTATTGCTTTGCAAGCTTAATTAATTAAACAGTTACCTGAGTCTCAGCTGTAGATCCAAATAATATTTGCTAATACAGCATAAGTGTTTAATCTGCCACTAATTCCTGTGACTTCCAAATCAATTGATCTGTAGCAGAGCCTCATCCATGCTTTTTCCTCAGCTGTGCACTTCATTATTGGGTTCAGGTGATCTAAGTCTATGCTACAATAATTCCATTTATAATGCTTAAGTAAAATGTAGTATAATCTTTCAGTCTTTTGGTGGCTATCTTATTCTGGATGTGGCTTCCCTTTTTTTTTTTTTTTTTTTTTTTTTTGGGTAGAGATAATAACTTTGGAAATGTTTAGCACTGGAAATTCAGAGTTCTTTGTACCTGTTCTGATTTTCCTCACTACACAGTTGATAAGCAAAGGAATACACTTTTAGCTGTTGGAGTTTATTCACCTTTAACTAGCAGGTTTTTGACTCTTGATAGGAAAAATATTTTCCTAGAAGTATTTCTACGTTGCACTGTTGCATAGATAATTCACTAGCCATTGTAGATCTTGTTTTGAGAACTGGACTTTGAATGATAGGTGAAATAGCTCTAAAAGGGGCTGTTTACACAAATCTGTATGGTAGCATTTAGTACTGGTATATGGTCATATATTACTTAAGAGTCCTCAATTCTCTTGTTCTGGGATCCTTGCTACTTAAATGGGTGTGCTTGGGTTTTTTAATGAGCCATTTTCTCGGTCATACTTTCCCTTTTCCAGGTATTTACAATCACGAAAGAAATTGCTAGTCAAGCAAAGTTTGCAATCAAACTCTTCCAAAATTATCAAAATAAGCCTTCCTATTTCTTATGCTTGTAAAATAATACTCTAATCTTTTAGGCAGTCTGGCCACTTCTTTAATTTTCTTTCTTTTCCTATTTCGAAAACCACAACCAAGGCAACAACAACAAAAAAACCCCACATAAAATAACACAAAACCCCACTGACCTTCTATCCTAAATTTTAACCTCACAGTTTTTGTGAGTAGAAATACATTTTTGGGCTTGTTGAGGAGAAGGCAATGTGGAAAGTTTTGTTTTGGGTTTGTTTGTTTGGGTTTTGGGGGGCTTTTTAAAAGTTTATTTTAACTGAAAAGGATGTGGAAAGTTTTAATTCTTTGCAGATGCTGCAGTAAAATTGATAAGCTTAAGAGGCAATTTAAATAAGACTGTGAATCATTAGGAACAGTGAAGATAGTGCTTTCTATTAGAAAATTAAGTTTAGCCCTTCTTTTTGAGAGAAGGTTTCCATGTTCAGTTCTAGATGAGTAAAACTTCCCTTTCACATCTGATCTGTGAATGCAGTGCTGCTCTTGTATGTTCATGATTTATCTCTGCAGAGTTTGTGGGGAATTGAAGGTAGCTCAAGAACTTTCCTGTTGGCTGTAAAAAAAAAATGTGGTCGATGAATATCAGCTGCTCCTGCTGGTTGCAGTAGTTTGAATGGCTCTGGGTCAGCAATTTGCAATCAAAAGACAGTTACTTCCAAGTTCTTCAAAATCTTGATGAGAAAGGTGTGAGATTGCATAGTTCTAGAATTTTACATGACAAATTTTCCTCTGGAAGGCTCTTTTTTTTCATTTGAACTTATCCTGGAGTAGTTTTAGAACTGCAAATTGATTAAGCAAGATGCTTGAAAACACCAGTTGGTTTTCTGTGTGAAGAAAAAACTGATGTCCCATTAAAGTTTTCCACAAGAAAATTTGGTTGTCTTCCCTTTGAACCTGCTTTTATAGAGGAAAAACATTGAGCTCAGTTCTACTTGAGCAGAAGGGCCACCCTGCACATGAGGACTGACAGGGGTGCACTTATCTAACAGTCCCCAGTGCAATTTTAAAATTTCTGGCACTATTGTTTATGCTGTCTAGGCATCCCTTTTCCCTGTTTGAGTGAACTTGAGCTTACTCTTAAGTGTCTTAGTCTTAAACACTAGAAGCTGTTGAAACTTCCACACACTTTTCCCTTTTGGGGAAAACAGCTTGGTATAGCTGTTTATGTTGTGGTTTGAGTAAGTACTGATCACTGTGAGCCAGGTGATACGTTAAAAAAAAAAAAACAACAAAAAAACCCACCAAAAATCCCCAAAATAACCCCCCAAAAAAATCAGACTTCATTTGTATGTGCAAGAGCCTGCTTCCATTGCATTGACCAAGAATAAACCCCCTTTTTTGACATATCCTTCTCCAAAAAACAACAGAATGTTCAAGGTGCATATGTTAATTTTGTTAAAACAAACAAACCTCTCAAATTTAAGTAGTCCAATTAACATTAGTTGTAGAAGATCATTTGGGTGTCTGTCCTGTATCTCAGCTGTCCCCTGTATTCTGTGGGACATTACTGGACCCACCTGACACAAGGACTAAATGAAGGTTTCTGAAACCTGTTTACTCCATGTACTGTATTCTGTCCTGCAGTCTGTCTTCACACCCTCCCTCCCCAACCCTTTTTCTTTGTGGCCTATTTTAAGTTAGTGAAATAATTTAACATTTCTTTTAAACAGTCTATAGCATATGATAAAATACACAATTAGTTTGATGCTACAGGTCTTTTTTGTAACCAAGTTAAAATCTGTGGAAAAAAAAAAAAAAGAATTTAAAATTTGTAAAATTTTGGGTCTTGGGATGGTCTCTAAGGTCCCTTTGAACCCAAGCCATTCACATTTAAAATACATTAGGAAATGCTGATGTTATCTTTTTCTAACAGAGACTTTTTGTAATCTTTTCTTAGTTGAGTACATAGTAATTTTTTTCTTTGCTGAAAGGGTCAAGACGGTATGTTTAGGTGTGTAAGGCAAAAAGGATCATCAGTGCTGGAAGCTGAGCGAGAGCTTAAGTTTAGGTGTAGGATGGCTCATTTGCCACATGTAAAGAATGTAAGAGGGAACTACCATTTTGTTCCTGAGTCCTGAAGTGTGTTCTCCTTAGTCATGTGAAAACTGGCTTTTCACTTTGGGTGCACAGGGTGTATTTATCTTCACAGAAATGAGTGTGGATATGTGGTTCCTGTACAAGAGCAGACTGCGATCTACCAGTATTTATGAAGAACACATGTACAGGAAAATGACTCTTAAGTACAAGTCATAAATTGAAATGATTATAGAATATACGTGGACAAATATACCATGTGTGGTATCGGTAGACTGTAATTTCATCAAGTGGTTTTTCAGACTTCATAAACTATGAATGAAACATGATTGTATTGGCCTTGTAACAGGTAAAGTAAAATATAGGGTCTGGCTACTTTAAAGCGCTCATAACTCTATGGCTGGAAATAGCCTTTTGGGATACGATTAACTCTTAAAACCTGACCGTGATTAAAAAAATACATTTCGGTGAAAATCACATGTTCAGAAACTCTGGGAAACATCTGAGTCTCCACCTCATGAATTTTTACAGTTCCCAACTTTCTGGGTGTAAACACCATGAGCTGTTTCGGCGAAAGGAGCGGGGAAAGGCCCCGTGTTCCTGAGAGCTCCGTCACCCCTCCGGTTATTTCGTGTTTCCAGCGGGTTTTTTCCGCTTTCGGCGGCTCGGGCTTTGTTTACTCGGGGGGCCGGGCCGGGCCGGGCCGTGCGGCGGCCATGCCGCCCTGCCCTGCCCTGCGCAAAGCCTCCCGCTCGCCGCGGCGACCTCTGCCCTTTTGTATCCTGTGACACTCAGCCTGTCTTTGTGCTCAAGTTTATCCATGATGGATACGTTTCCCTCCCAGTCGCATATGCCGGGAGCACGGCGGAGCGAGCAGATAAATTATTTTCAGCTGCAGGCCTGGGCTGGGGGAGGAGGGCAGGAGGGTGGCGGGGCCTCTCCGCGCCCCGGCCCAGCAGGACGGGGCGCAGCCTCCCCCTCCCCCGGGAATATGCAAGGGGATGACTCTCGGGCCTCTCAGATCCTTTTTAAATGCAAAAGAATGTAGGAAATTGCCAGATCAGTTGGTTAATCAGTGACAACTGCAGTAGGTGCACAAAAAGCCCGGAGCTATCGCTTGCACGAGGTGTTTTTTCAGCGCCCCAGCGGGGTCGCCGGTGGCCCCACCTCTTGAACACCCGGGCCGGTTTAGTGTCAGCTTGAGAAGGGAATGTAATTGCGGGGAGATTTCTGGGTGACTGATGGCGACAATATAGGTCTTCTCCCTGCCACCAGCCCCCGCTGGCCCTGCTAGCGCTTTGTGTTGGCCTGGCCATCGCACAGCCGCGGAGCGGCGAGCGCTCAGCTGCATGTCCCCAGCCCACCGAGACAGGGCAGCTGTGCAGGCCGTACGATTTTCCGTATTTTTTTTTTTAATATTTACTACACCGCTGCCTTGTCACGGTCAAACCTCATTAAGAGGTCACGTTAAGCATGCTACTGCTCCCCTTTATGAAGTTATTTGTGAGGTTAACACCTCTGTCAAATGGTTTGAAGAGTATTCCTGAAATACTTTTGTGACCGCAATTGTTTCTCTTACTTATCTGGGACTATTTTTAGATTAATCACCTCACATCTGTGTTTTAAACTTATATTGGGAGAGAGGGTGGTCATGCAATGAAAAAGGCCTCTTAAAATTCCAGGTTACATAACACCAAAACTGAAGTATTTCTAGATTAGGCTTGTTCCCTCTTCTCTCACCTCATGTTTGTAATGTACTTAAATGTAAAAAAAAAAGCCTTTCTTTTTTTTTTTTTGGGTTTTTTACAATTTTTTTTTAAATTTCTCTGGTTACCTCATTAAAGGCTTACAGGTACATGTCCTAAACTTTCTTCTTTTTCTTATCATCAGGAAAGAAAAGACATGCTGAGGCTTCTTCTGTAATATTATAGGTGCTGACTTAAAATTAGCAGTGCTCCCATGTTAGTGCAAAGAGTTTGCAGCCCAACTGGTGTGGTGAATGCCTTGTGTGATGTAACACTGAGGCTCCGTGGGTTTGCATCAGAGTCCTCCTAAGTGACGCTTTTGTGGTCTCATATCAGAGCTCCTGTGAACTTGAATGACGTAGGATATTGTTTCCAAATGTGTGGCACAGGCTGAACTCTGGGCTGGTCATTCCTGCATCAGCTGCTTGACAGCAGCAAGCTGCCAAATATTCGAAGGCTGTAGTGCCCTCAGTTGCCTCGGTGAAAGCCTGTTTTTGCCAATGTACATCATACATTAAGGAAGTAAAATCCAATCTGGCTTTTGCGGAACAATTTTATGAGAAATGTAGGATTTCATGGATTTCTTGGCAAAAAAAATGTTACTGAATATCATTCATGGCATTTTAGCTGATTGCACATTGACAAAACCTGTGACCTTTGAGGAAAGGCACCTAAGGTTTCCTCTCCCCTCTCCCTCCCCTCCTTTTCTTAATTTAACAAGAGACATTGACAGCCTTTAAGTTGCTACTGCAAATCCTCGTAAAGATATAATTCTGTGAAGAACTAACAGGATTCTTAGTATAAGATAAAGGTGAAACCAAACTTTTAAGAAATGCTTAAGTCATATTTGCTGATGCTTCCCACTAAGTCAGAATACTCCTGAAGTGCATCAGGTCATTCTTTTCATCTTTGCAAGTCCCGTCTTCCTTTCCTGGGACGAGGGGGAACGAGATTCCTGCCATCCTTTGATGTCTGAACTATACGAACTTAATTTTTAACACAGCTGTGCTGTGTGAAGTGCCTAGTAGGAAAGCATTCTAAGTGAATTAAAAAAAGAAAAAGTCTTCAGGCATTCAGGAAACCAAGTTTCTTTGGAAGCTGCAGTCAGAAATGATGTTGCAATCACTTTACAGGTCTGGTCTTATATTTTGGCTAATCTATATGCAGGAGGAACGCACCATGCATGGCGTCTGTAACAGCAATGAAAAGTAAGCATTAAGCACATAGGAGACGAGGCATGCTTCCCACAGACATGGTCAGGCACTTGCATAACCGTCCTGGCATCAGCAGTGCTGTGTGCTCAGTAGGTGAATGAGGTGAAATGTAGAAGCCTCATCAGCCATCTTGCTCAATTTGAATGTCTTGTCGTGACTTTTTCTATGTTGTCATGGTGTTACATGTGTTTATGAAGTTTTTGGTGAATGTTTTCCTTCAACTTTATGAGTAAAATAAGAATGTGACTTTCATTGCTGTCATCTATGTCATATCCTTCCATGCGGCAAATGCTTAAATTACTACCCCTAACAGTCAGCAGGAGCTTAGCAGTTTTGAAAAGCAGTTTAAATGTGCAATGTTTAAATGCAGATTTAGTAGCCTAATGTTTAATCCTAAATTTTGAGGCTCTGGTCTCAGAATGACCTTTGGCATGGTGCTGTTTTTAGCACGAGAGGTCTTTTTAGCCTAGATCTTCAAAATAGCACAGTATTTGTGGTGTTTATTGCATTGTATGTAAAGGAATACTTCCATTATGTGAGTAGCTGGTTTGTTTGTGTCTGTCAAATACTTCAGAGTGTTGTCAGAGGTATCAACTAATAGCTGTAAAAATATAACTCCGCATGATGCATGTCATTTCTAGCTTGGAGCAGTCAGTGTTAGTTGCCTTCTCACCTTCTGTTTATTCAGTCTATTTGCCTGCACGGCCAAATGCTGTTGAATTTCTTCTATAGAAGGGTTGATAACTGATATTTGAAGGAACCTGTTGATTTACAAAAGGTTCTTTTGAACGGCTGAATGTGAGGATGGTGTGGAGGGCATAGGCATCTGTGTACTGCCCTTGCTGCTTCCTGGTCTTGACTGCCTGGATCTGCTGCTTTGGGAGGAAAACTAATGAAGTTCAGGTTTTCAGTGTTTGTAGCCCTAGATAAGTTATGTACATGCAGCAGGCAGTTTAGTTCAACTTATAAAAGTGGGAAGCTGCTGAAGAAAACTGAGTGCATGTAGCTTTGGAATATTAAGCTGGATAATGGTTAACTACTACTTAAATTTGAGATTTAGCTGTTTAAGACTGGAATGTTGCAAACTGGAGTAAATGTAAGCTTGAGACAACAGGGTTGTTAAGCAATTGACTGTGTCCTGGCGGTTGGGCTGCACCACTGCTTTGAACAGAAACAGGCTGTCTAGGCAGCCTTAATGAAATATATTCATTGACTCTTTAAGTCAGTCTTCTTGGACCCATCTTTCATGTTCAGGAAGAGAAAAGTGATAGGATTTTATAGCAGAACCTGTATAGTTTAAGATGACAATAAAAAAAAAATCACTGTCTTTTCATACATTCATACTTTGTTTTAGCTGTCTACTTTTCTAAGGGTTCAGATACTCTTCACTTTGTACCCAACAAACCAGTCACTGCTTCTGTGTATGTTGATTTTAAGTTGCAGGAATGTAGAGAAGATGTGCCATCCCTTATTTTAAACAATTTAATTTTAAAAAATGACTGTAAGCTGAATTTATCACAGTTAGTCTTGCTGTTAGTATGTCTGCCTTTATGGGTAAGTGAACAGTGGTGCTGAATAAATATTTTAAGTAGAATTAGTACTTGATGCAGGTTCTAATTTTATTTGTGTGTTGGCTTTCTTTTGTTTTGAAAGAAGCAGACATAGTTGCAACTTAAAATAAGGCTGTGACTCTTGTGACTTGCTTAACTACCTAGATGTCTACCCTGTTACAATAGAAGGTTGAGAGGTTAGTAAGTAATTCCAGTATTAGTATTGACTATTTCCTTATCAAAACACTGGTTAATTTATTTTAATCAGGCTGTAGCTGCTACTGTCTTTCATGCTTCAACAGCTGCTGTTAGCCATATATCACATCAGAGGTGTGACTTTTATTGGGGAAAGTAAAATTGGCGAGAGAGCAACTGACTGCTTAGGACTGTGGTCATTAAATTTGAGGCTGGACTTAAATCTGAAGAAATAATCCTAAAATTTGAGGCTTCTTTACCATGGCCTTATGCTGTGTTTCAGATGTAGTAACTTTAGCATCCAGAGCTCAAACATGAAGTTGATTCATGCCTCAGATAAAAATGCAGTTCTAAAATCACGTAATGGCAAACAGTGCTTTTGATCTTAATTTAGATGATGGATTTGTTTGTTTACAAGCTGCATCATAAACTTAAAGGTTAGTTTTCTTTTGAAAGAGTATGTGCTCAGGAAGCCAGGTGAGTGCTAGGTTCCCTAGCACATCTCCTGTGTTGTGAGGGACAATACTTAGCCCAAACTTGCAAATTGGGATGGTGTGAGCTGAACAAAAACAATGTGTGTTTAGTAAAACAAAACCCTTACCCTATTTTAATTTGGTTCTCTGGGTATAGTAGCAGATCCAAACTACTCTGAGCTGATGTTGACTGTTCCCAGTGGCTGACTGGCCTGAATTTTATTGGATTCTTGTCAGCTGAAAAACAGTAAACAGAGCAGATTCAAATGCTTGCTTGATGCTTGTAACCTTGTTTCTGGAGATGCTCTGTTAGCTTGTTATAAAATTGCATCAGTGCTTCAGGAGACTAGAGCCTGCTTGTCTTAAAAAATGGTTAACAGGCATGATTTATATAATAAAACGAGTGAAAATTCTTACATATTCTTAATTGTGTGGCTGTTTCTAGTGGGTGGGTGAGATCTACTTGGCTCCAGTTTGATATTGCCCAGATTACGTCAGAGGTTGGAAGGTAACAGTATCTGTGTGCTCTGCTTTTTAGCATTTCCAGGCAAAGAGACTGTTCTGTTGGAGACTCTCAGTGCACACTGAAGTCCAGCTTTAACAGCTCCTGATGGCAATGAGCATCAGTAGTCACAGTGCCAGACAGCCTTGAGCAATCAGGGATCTTCACCAAGACTGTGGTCTGCTCTGGAGCAGTCTAATAGCAAAAGCTTCTTTTGGTGAAGGGGTTCCTTCTCACCTTTTTGAAACTTCCTTATGGTGTGCTCTAATAAACTGAATGAGGTGGTGAATATTACAGATGGCTTCTGCGTAATAACTGAAATGAAATAAAACAAAATAGGTATTAGAGATATGAAGATGGCTCATAGGAGTTTGCCTCCAAGTGATTTAGGAAGTGTTAATATCCCAGCCGAGCACTAAAGAGATTTAAGTGTGTGGTTTTAAAGGTGACATTCAAATGCTATTTTAAGAGGAGTGATAAATGCTTGTGCCTTTCCTCTTGCCCTCTGCTTCATGCTGTAGAAGGTCCTCTTGACAGTGGCTACAAGAAGGGTAATAAATGTGCTGGTATTTTCTCCCTAAAACTTGTCTGAGACAAATCAAACAGTCAAACAGTCTGGCCTGGCATTTTGTGTCCAAAGTGACTGACAGCATCCCTCTTCTACAAAATAATGCAAGATGTGAAAGCATAAACTTGTGAATCTTCTTTACTTTGGTTGCTGGTTAAGAGCAGTTGGTGTCTGCAAGCAGAGTCGCCACTGAATTACCACCAAGATACAAAAATAGTTTTACTTGCTAAGTGTATGGGTTCCTTTGACTATTGTCTTAAATTTTATTTTGCATGTAAGACACAGTGTTTAAAATTTTAATTTTTAAGAAGAAAAAGACAGCATTATACTACCTTTGTTCATAAAAATTGATCCAAACAAATCTTTGGAGTTCTTTGGGAAAAGGATAAGGGTATGCATTTCAGAATAGATCAATCTTCCCTGCAGAAAACTTGAATGAGAACTTTTCTGAATCTGCTCTGTTACTGTGTTGTTGCTTTTTGCTTTATATTCACCAAGTCCAAATGTATACCTTGTTAAGTTAGCTTTTTGTTAAGTCCTTTTGCCATTACTAGTTCTCTTGAGTGAGTATTCAAGTTCTGGAGACATCAGAACTTCAGTGTGGTCTTCCAAAGTGCTGTAGTTGCAGTAGTAGTACGACAACCTGAAGATGAGTAATGAACTCCATTGATACTATTCTGTGTTACCATCATAAAGGAAATTAGGACAAGGATTGTGAAATCCACCCTATCATGATGAAGCTTTTAAATTTAATTTTCTTACACAAATTGAACATACAATTTTGCTGAAAGGGGAATAAGCATTGTGTCTTTCAGTGTACAAATTCATTAAATTAGGATAAACTGTGTGTTTAAAAAAAAATCCCTTCCTAAAGGCTTGGAGTTTGGTCTGTATTTAGTGGGTCATCTCTGTATGCATTTGAAAAATGTTTTGTGTATAACTAACTTTAGTTCATCCTAGGACCTGGTGCTTCTGCTTGCTCATCTGATTACGCAGCTCAGGGGAATAAGGTTAAGGACATGCTGTTGGTAACTAGAGCATTTTCAGGGCTTTAGTTCAGCAGATGGGCTGCTCAGCTATATTCATACATCTGCCTACCTGCTGTGGCAGCTGCTGCTGCTGCGTGTTGTGTTCTTTTGTTCTGTTCCACCCAAGAAAGGAGCACTAGGAAGTGTAGTGAATGGATTAATTTAAGGTTAAGACTAGTGTTTTGCTTGCTTCCTAACTCTCTATCATAATAAAGCTTTGGATAAAACTGATGAATCCTTCGTAATGTGAAATAGATTTTTAAGATGTATTTCAGGGGGCTGAAAGTACCTAGCATATACAAAACAGTCAAGTATGTTTTCTTTATGTTGCCTGATGCTATTTATTTTAATATCTTCTTCTCTTTCTCCCCCTTCCCCTGCTTTTTCTAGGAGCAGTAACCAGACTTTGCCTGACACTGCATGGTCCAAAAGAATTAAGGAAATATGGAATGACATGAAGGAGATTAGTTGAGGATTAAAGGCTTTGAGGACAAAACACCTCACCGAGGTGAAGCACAGACTAACATTCTGGTTGTAGCTCCAAGGAGCTGCGTGCTGAAAAAAGATGGCAGATCCAGGAATGATGAGTCTGTTTGGAGAAGATGGGAATATTTTCAGTGAAGGGTTGGAAGGTCTTGGAGAATGTGGATATCCTGAAAATACAGTGAATCCTATGGGTCAGCAAATGCCCATGGATCAAGGATTTCCCACTTTACAGTCATCTCTTCATCATCCTCCTGCAAATCAAAACCAAGCCAAGTTGACCCATTTTGATCACTATAATCAATACGAACAGCAGAAAATGCACCTGATGGATCAGCCGAACAGGATGATAAGCAATGCCCCCGGGAATGGTATAGCGTCTCCTCATTCGCAGTATCACAACCCTCCAGTTCCTCAGGTTCCTCACAGCAGTGGTGCTGGTGGTCAGATGGGAGTCTATCCCGGCATGCAGAACGAAAGACACGGCCAACCCTTCGTAGACAGTGGCTCCATGTGGGGACCACGGGCAGTTCAAGTGCCAGACCAGATAAGAGCACCGTACCAGCAGCAACAGCAGCAGCAGCAGCCGCAACCGACACAGCCGCCACAGGCACCCTCTGGACCCCCTGGGCAGGGCCATCCTCAGCACATGCAGCAGATGGGAAACTACATGGCTCGTGGTGATTTTTCAATGCAGCAGCATGGTCAGCCGCAGCAGCAGAGGATGAACCAGTTTTCTCAAGGCCAAGAGGGCCTCAATCAGGGAAACCCTTTCATTGCCACCTCAGGACCTGGCCACTTGTCTCATGTGCCCCAGCAGAATCCCAGTATGGCACCTTCTTTGCGACACTCAGTCCAGCAATTTCACCACCATCCCCCTGCTGCTCTCCATGGGGAATCAGTAGCCCACAGTCCCAGATTCTCCCCTAATCCTCCCCAGCAGGGTGCTGTTAGGCCGCAAACACTTAATTTTAGTTCTCGGAGCCAGACGGTACCCTCACCTACTATAAACAACTCAGGGCAGTATTCTCGATATCCTTACAGTAACCTTAATCAGGGATTAGTTAATAATACAGGGATGAATCAGAATTTAGGCCTTACAAATAACACTCCAATGAATCAATCTGTACCAAGATACCCAAATGCTGTCGGATTTCCATCAAACAGTGGTCAAGGACTAATGCACCAGCAGCCCATCCACCCTAGTGGCTCACTTAACCAAATGAACACGCAAACTATGCACCCTTCACAGCCTCAGGGAACTTATGCCTCTCCACCTCCCATGTCACCTATGAAAGCAATGAGTAATCCAGCAGGTACACCTCCTCCGCAGGTTAGACCTGGTAGTGCTGGAATACCAATGGAAGTTGGCAGTTACCCAAATATACCCCATCCTCAGCCGTCACACCAGCCCCCTGGTGCCATGGGAATTGGACAAAGGAATATGGGCCCCAGAAACATGCAACAGAATCGTCCATTTATGGGTATGTCTTCAACACCACGGGAGATGGGTGGGCACATGAGACCAAATGGTTGTCCAGGTGTTGGCCTTGCAGATCCACAAGCAATACAAGAGCGACTAATATCTGGCCAGCAGCTTCCTAGTCAACAGCAGTCTTTTCAACAGCAAATGCCAACCTGTCCTCCCATGCAGCCTCATCCAGGGATACATCACCAGTCTTCACCACCCCCACATCCTCATCATCAGCCTTGGGCACAGCTTCACCAGTCACCACAAAACACACCACAAAAAGTGCCTGTCCTTCAGGTAAGCTACTTCCAATTACTAGGAAATGTTTCAAGTGACTGTAAATGCCTTTCAGGATACACAAGAACTATGGTTTCAAAACTGTTGCCCCTGTTCAACTCCCTTGTTTGTTATTGGTTATGTGGCTTTTTTGGTGTACAGAGGCTGAAGGTAAAATGAGGTTCAGATATCTTTCTAATGTCTTACAGTAATTTTTATAGGATAACTTTATGGCTAGACCAAAATGTGATACAACAACAGGACAAGCAGAATACGTACTATTTTTTTCATGCTGGTTCCTTTGGGGAGAAGATGGAAAGTACGTGTAAGAGTTGTCATTTAATTATTCAATTTTTGTATTTGCAACTTGGAGGAAGAAGTGTGTGTAATAATGTGTTTGTTTTGGCCAAACCAAGGTATTTTTTTTTAAATCCTAAGGGAATGTTCTGTGGTTTTAAATTAAAGCTTAAATTGTTACAGGTGAAAAAATTTCTGGCGTGAACTTCTTTAGCACTAAGTAATGAAACGGAGAAGTGATGGGGAAACAGTTTATACAAGGAGAAGACAACAATGTGAATCAGTCTGAAATTAAATCTTCTGAGGCTCAAGTGAAATGTTAAGTAGAATGCAAGTTTTATTTTACTGAGGTTTTGATCTGCCAGGTTTTGATGGCCATGTATTGCTTCTATGTAATTTTTCAATTAGAAGCTAAAAATGGTAAAACATCTTGATCCTCTGTAGCTTAACAGGTTTGACTACATGCTAGTATGTTAAGCTTCAGCTGAAAAAGTGCTTTTTGGAGTCTTCACATTTGCTGTTGTTTGCCTTTGACTCGGTCAATCAGAATTCAAGAGGTTTTGATACCAGATGAATTAGTGGTCAAGATATCAAAGATTTCCTAATTTTATGGTTTTTTTCCGATCAGTCAATAATTAATGCCAAGTAGCTCTGCCCATAAATATTTGGAGACAATTGTTGGAATGCAGACGTAACAACACGATGCTACAATACTCTTAATAAATCATAAAAACAGCTGTCCTGGGCAGTGTCCCGGGCCTGTGCGCAAAGCAGCTGCTCAGCCGTCCCCTCCACTGCTGCCTGCCGGCTGCTTCTGTTCGCTGCTCCGCACAGCGTGAGCCGGCTCTGGGAATCAGATGTATGCTCTGCGGAGAGGCAGCTGACAAGGAGTGCTAGATGGAACAGCTCAGCAGCTGGGACAGGCTTCCACATTCCCCGTGGAAGAGAGGAGGAGGGGGCGACTAAGCTGGGCAAGGGGAAAAGTGCACTGTCTTTCTCTTGGGGGAGGAGGAGGAGGCTCACTTGAAGAGTCAAAGTATATCTTCAAGACCATCTTTCTCTTCCCTGCCTACCTCCAAGTTGGTTTGAAATTTTAGATGCCTGTTTCAGCCCTTCCTCTCTCTGCATTTCCACACACTTTGTTTGGAGAACTTAAATTACAGTTCTTGCATGCATATGGAGTTGTGTGTTCCTGTCTGAGACAGCACCTCTTGCCAATGCCTCCTGTTACCAACTGTGTGGGTAAGCAGGATGAAAAGGAAAGAGCTCAAGACTAGAGGGAAAAAATGAAAAGAATGAGTGAGTATTTGGGAAGGAGGTAATGACAGCACAGAGAAATCAGTACAGGTAGTAATGAGAAAAAGAAGTATAAGACATGTTTTTTACTGAGATGAGAGAGATGAGAGCTGAAGCATCTAGTAGAAAAAACTTGAAAGAAAATTGTAGAAATACCACAAGATTTTTAAGGAACAAAAACCAGTGTCACTAGAATCTTTCATAACCCATGATGGTGGGAATGTGGGAGGAAATACTTGAGGTGGACTGTACCCTAAAGCAGTGGTGTTCTTCACCGGCATTAATTCCTCATTTTCCTATGACCATCCAGTAAGCCTATTTTTGGCATTAAAAGGTGGTTTGGAAGCAGAAAGTTTGCTTGAAAAATGTACAAGCTTGTTAAATGTTCTTGGGGCATTTTTTCACTTTAATCAGTGAAAAGGTTAAACACAGACAGCTCAACCCTTAAATAAGCTAAGCAACCTATTACAGAGAGCTGAACTGCAGACGAATAGCTTGAAGAAAGGTAAGTGCTGAAACGAAATAATTAGAGGAAAACCACATGATAACTCCAGTTATTTGATTAAAATCAGTAATTCAGACAGTTGTAGCAAGCCAAGTAACTTCTCTGTTAGCTTATTTCTGTTAAGTTTTTATCTGGTAAAAGTTAGTGTTCAAGTACCTTCCCATTAAGTAATTAGTTTGAGCCTTGACTGTGGTAATGAAACTTAACAGGCAGGCGTTTCCCCCTTGAAAACTGTTTGGATGAAATGAGTATTGTTCAAATCAACGAAAACTTAACCCCTCCCCACCCCCTGGGGAAAAAATGCAGATGTGCAAAACCCCTGCTCTTAAGCCTGAATACAGATTTGGTAGCTCTCCCGTGTCTTGCTTTTCCTTTCATGTCAGTAGGCAGAGAAGTGTTCGCCGAAGTGCAGTTATTTAAATGATTGGTTTGTTTTTATTTGTATAAAATGAATCAACAAAATTAATATAGTCAGAGAAAATGGAAATCGCTATGTACTTTAAAATCAACAGAAGTCATCTTAGTAATTATTTTTCTGTGATTTGGAGCTAGCCTTATCATGGGAAGGCTGTAATACTTGTGGTTAACCAAATTACTGTTTTGTTGTTAGATATGTTGGAAGGAAAGTGAAGTTCTTTTGCTTTTAAGTTGAAATAAATTGCTGTGTTGATTCCAAGGCTTGTTATTTCTTTTTTTTGTATGGAAAACTGCAAATTATTTTGGCTGTGAGATGAAGCTGGTGATTGACAATTAATCTGGTTTTGATTTAATAGCTGAAAACTAGACATGGTTATTAAGACTGTGTTAGCAGTGAGTTGCTGGCTTCAGTGGAGTTTGATAGATCCATAAGAATCACTGCAGCGTTGGGATGTTCAGTATGTGTGCTTGGTTTGTCAGGCACTCCTTTGAAATGCTTTTCACCAAAGGTTTTTGGAAGAGCCTGGTGTCCATGGGGTGAGAAGGCTGGTTCTGCTGTGGCAGAGCAATCCACCAAGGGGCAAATCAGGGCTCAGGAGTGGCTTGCCTGTTTTCACACTGGAGGCAGCTGTGTTTGGTTTGTGAGCTTGTGTTCTCCAATATGCTCATGAATGATCTGGAGAAGAGTGAAAAGTCAGATGGCAAAATTTGCTGCTGCTGTTGATATAATCAAAGCAGAGTACCAAATGCAGATGTGATGAAGAATCTATTAAGAACGAAATAAAATAATCAGAAATATAATAGGAGAGTCAACTACGTGGCCACTAAGTTGTGTGAGTCAAGACATGGCCAGGGGAGGTTTAGATTGGATATTAGGAAAATTTTCATCACAGGAAGGATTATCAAACATTGAAACAAACAAGGTATAAATTTGCCATCTGTGAAGGTATTTAAAAGATGTATAGATGTGGTGCCTAGAGACATGTGGACATGCTTTATTGGTGGACCTGACAGTGGTGGGTTTACAGTCAGACTTGATGATGTTAAAGGTCATTTCCAACCTAAATGACTTTATGGTTTTTTTGGTGCTTGAGCAGTGAAATGGCAGGCAAAAACATCTTCTTAGGAGCAGGTCTTGGTGTTTGATGGCAGTCTGAAAATGAGCTATAACAGTTAAAGAAATAAATCAGTAGGAAATGTAATGCAAGTAGTTGAGAACAAAACACAGATTATTACCTGTATGTATGGTATGCTGGTGAGGCAAGTGCTGTGAAATTGTGTCCTTTCCTCAGGCCTCAGAAAATACAGCAGTACTTGAAAAAGCATGGCAGGAGGGGGCTGAGGGGTGTTTTAGTAGGGGAAGGAAGGAGAGAGATGCTGAAAGCCTCTATCTAAATTGCTAGTGATACAGGTACACGAAGAGGATGAATGTTAAGTAAGGGTTGTTTGTCACCTATTTTTGTCTCCTTGAATTCTTTTTAGGTATTCAGCAAGGTGTCAAGTGGTGAGTTCAGAACGGCACATTAAGATGCTGATCTCTGAGATGTTTCACAGAAAACTGCACCATCGTTTGATAAACATAAAGGCACCACATTTGGCTCAGTAGATCTGTGCCATACTTAAGTGACTGAGAATTTGTTACTGGGTTGCATCTCCTATATGCATGTCTGGTTCTTGTCCTCTTCCACACACTTTATCAGAGGTGATATCAGGTTAGACAGGCCTTTGGAGGCCTAATGCTATGCAGTTGTTCTTACATATCGTTATTTTCAGAGAAGTTTTTTGGTGATAGAGGAAGTGTAGGAGTTTTCTTTGCCAAGAATAGGCTGTCCTGGGTGTGTTGTTACACACAACTTATTTACCCACAGCTACTGTGTGGGCTGAAGTTTCGAGTCATGTTCATTAATCATGTTCCACAAATGCAATCTGCATTATTTATAGTCAAACACAAGAGTATTTAAATGACAAACAGGTATGATATAGCCTCCATGCCCGACTAAATGGGAAAACTCAACAATGTGCAGTGGTAAAGGATTCTGGGTTGCATTTCTGGTGGAGAAGGAACTAATTTTGTGTGTGCTACCAGTTCACTGCCAGGTTTATTCTGCTGGCCTTATTATCTGTGGGCATGTGACTTTGCTTTAAATCATAACTCATGGCTGTGTTTGGTATGAACACATTCTTTTGAAATTTCCTGCCCTCCCTTGCAGGGGAGGAGGCAGGGAAAGTCCTGCTGAGTCACCAGCTGGGTCATCCCTTTCACAGGCCCTTCCTGCAATGTCAAACTCTGTGTTGCTGCCTCGGTTTACTTTATACTTTGATATACCTGAATGGAAAGGGATGTTAATGAAAACTATAATCAGCTGTATTGGTTTGATGCAATATTCTAACCTGGCAGAAAGTAGAGGTTAGATCAGTTTCTGCTGGCACACTAAAATGAAGTTGATTCTCTCCTGGGTGTTTGTTTTAATGCCTAAGAGTAGTAAGAAGAGATTGACTCCTTACTGTCTTCACATGAATTACATTTCAGTGTTTCTTGTAAGTTTACATAGTAGCAAATGATGCCACTTTGAATAGTTAGGATTATTCTCATAAATAATATTCAGAAGCAATTTCCCATATCTGCAGAGAGAGCTGCTGGCTTTTTAATCCCTCAAGTGTTTAACTTTTGGACTATTTTCCCATCAGTAAGTAGAACAAATGAAATTTATTTTAAAAAACTCCTAGAAACACACTGGATAAATTTTGCTTTGATGCAGAGGCTATTTCATATGACTGCTGGCTGTTTTTTTGGGGTACTGTGTATGCTGCACGTTCAGCAAAGTCTCGTGGCTGCCTGCCCCTAGAAATTCTGGTTTCCTTTTTCAAGTATTCACAGACAGCAAAACAGTGTATGTTGGCAAGATTTTTGAAGTTGCCAGACTAAATGGAATTAAGAACCCAATTACACTGAACTTTAATTAGCTACAAGTGTATATTATTTTTATGTATAGATAAGCATGAGAGAGTGTGTGTATTTATGTAATATATATGGAAAAAATGTAGGCAAAATAAGAGGTTGTTGATAGTAATGGGAGAAAAGCAGGGAAGAAAATCCATAGTATTCATATTAAAGTAAAGGTTCATAGCAGTATTTTTTTTCTTAAAAGCTTACAGGCTTCTGCTGTATTTTGTTGGGGTTCTGAATAATTATTGTATTTGAACAATGTAAACAATGTAATTAATTAAAATGTTCCAACTTTAAGAAAACCAGACTGTAAAATCTACCTTTGGTCAGAAGTGTTGAAGTTATTTCACCCCTGTGGAGTAGAATTTTCTGTTACACTGATAACTTGATCCATCTGTGAGTGAGTTTCCATGCAGATCTCTCAAAGGATATAATATTATGAAGTACTGTGTCCAACAAAAGTTCATATTCTAAAACTCCTCAGCTGCATTCCAGTTAATATTAACATATCCAAAGGCTTATTTATTCCTCACCCTTGAAAAGGCTATGTGTGCTTTTGTAAATAAAATGCTTGCAGTGATTTTTCAGTGAATAGGCCTTTGGGCCAAAGATTTGTCATTTTGAGGTGGTTTTGCCATGAACTTTTTGGTCTTTTTTGCTGTTGAGGAGGCACAAACTACTTCAAGAATACTTCTTCCCTCAGGTGCCATGATTTGACTGTGATGAAAATAATTTGTGCCATTAAATTATCTGCTCTGAAGTTTTGGGTAAAGCCAGTTTGTAGCATTAACATAAAAACACAAGTCCACATCAGCATAGTGAGTTGTAGGTTTAAGAGCTACCCAACTTGTTCTTCAGCATGGGTATTTTGAAAGTTTCTGTGAAATGTTGGTGACCTGAATGTATTGTTTCCTGAAGTCATTAGCATTTTCTGAAGAATCACCCAACCAGAAAAGTTTTTAAATTTATGCTGCTTGTTTAGTACTTAATCAGTATATCTGCTGCTGATGGTCACTTCCAGTGGGACTTGACAACTATCTCACTTTCCCATGGCTGAAGATGTTGTCCTACTTTATATTTATTTGAACAAATTTAAATCTGTTGTTTCAGAGAAGCTTTTTTTCATGACTGAAAGCTGATAGTCTAATAAAAACCCTCATATCTATGTCATCATTGACCTACAGACACAAGTATGGAAAATCAGGGCAAATGAAAGGAAAATGCTTGATTTTTAAAAATTATTTTTCATTTCATTAAATATAGTGTCATTCTTAAAAAGGAACAAGTTGCAGATAAAGAAATAATTTCCTACTTTTTTGCTCTGAATCCTTCTTCTGGAATTCTGTCCTGCTCTTTCTTACGGAATTTGAGGTATCCATTTATTTTAAGCTATCCTGTCCTTGCTTGTATCTTGAATGCAAGTGTCACTAATTTGCATAAGTGTTCTTTTTTTCCTCTGTGGGGTAAATTGACACTGTGGAGTGTCAATTCCCACTATGATGAGACACCATCACTTTGAAATGTAATTTGTAACTTTCATCTGTAGAAGTTGTTTTCTCTCTCTGTTCAATAAGCCAGTGCTTTTCACTTTTGAATTCTCAAATTTCAGTTCTTTTAACTGTATGATGATACATGTATTTTACTGGTGATAATGTAGTCTAGATTTGGGAGACAAAAACGATACAAGACATTTGTTTGGTTTTTTTTTAGAGATGCTATCTGTCAATATTTATAGATTTCTCAAGACTTGTAAATAGTGGTAGCTAAAGAGTAAGGTTTGACACCCTTGAGTGGTTAAAGCATGTTTGTACATCTATTATTTTTAAATATTCTCAAGTTTGGCAGTGTAGTTTAAAGATGGTGAAACTACTTGGGAGCTGGTAGGAGCAGAGTAGGAAGTGTGGGTAGGAAGCAATGATGAGGCAAGGGGCAGGGGAAGGCTGAGCTGATCTGACAGAGCAGTACTGAACCGTAGGTGCAGAGAGGAAATGGCCAACTTCTATATTAAAATGGGAACAGAGAAGTTTAGGGCGTCACTCCACCTCTCTCTGCTTGAGTTACCTGCCTCTTGAGCCCTTGCCAGAGGCAGCCATTTGCTACAGTGGTGCCTGTTACTGCTCTTCACACTGCTTCAGGGTGTACCTTTGTGTCCCCCTGCTGTGGGCAAGTAGCCCACTGACAGGTCCAGCAAAGCTGTATGAATTCATTGACTCCCAATATCTAATCTGCTTTAGGAAAAAAACCCACAAAACGTGCAGATGAAGGTGGCTGTGGTGTGGGATACAGAACCTTTGCTGCTTCCTTTCATCAACCTGCCTGATCATTTGATGAACAGCTTATCTGGCCAGGTCATGTTCCTGGCAGCTCTCCATTGTGTGACCACAAAATCATCCAAGTTGGTGTTGTAGGAGTGGGAATGCTTGCTGAGGCTGAAAGGGGACTGTCTTCCTCTGGCAGTGAGCTTTCAGGCCTCCTTATACAGCTTGTATTTTTGTAATAGCACCTACCCTCAGTAACCAGCCCTTGAGTCCTTCCTCAAATTTTGCTAAATTAAAACTTCCTTTAGAAGTCTTAGAAGACTTTTTCTTTATTGAAGTGACAAACACGCCACATCGCAGCATCTCCCAACTTATCTCTTACTCCACACAAATATTGACTGATTTGATTTCAGGAGTGTTTTCTTTTTTAGAAAAGTGGGGCTGTTTTCCAACTAAAGTATTTGCAACTGTTTTATTATTGAAGAGGTGAAAGAATATCCCCTTTCTACCAAAGAGCTTGGCACAATTTCATTTGGTGTGTGTCATATTGAGGATGCTTCCAGTGTGTTAGTGAATTGTCTTCTTTGAGTAATGAATGGGATTTTTTTTCTTTTCTTTTTTTTTTTCCTCAGCATAGAGAATTGTTTAAAAGCATAGCAAATTAGAAATAAAACTCAGATTAATTTTTTTAGTCATCTTTGAGGAAACAAAACTGAGAAACAGGATGACTAAGTGATCTAAGTGTATGTTTGCTCTTTCCAGAGTTTACAAATCGTTCTTTTTTATTTTACTGTACCTTATACATTACCTACTTAGAATTTTCTCTGTTCCTGGCAAGATTGGTGTAGCCAACAATAGTGTTGCCTCTGTTTATGAAGAGGAACATAGAGATGATGGCCTTCAATTTTGCTGTTTATTCAAAAACAAAATTCATAAAACCCTCAATTTAAATTCCTACTCAGGTGTCTGTTACTCTAAAATGTGCCACCTCTTTGCTCGTTGTCACTCCTTCCAGTATTACTCTTGCTTTAGAGTGCAGCTCAAGAAGACAAAGACGACCAGTCTTAACAGTTAAAAGCAGAAAATCCCACTTCTTGTGTAGGAATTTGGTAGTTGTGGAGGTTAATGTGAGAGTCGTGCAGTTATACAAGATGTGAAAGAAAAAAAGTGGATCTCTCTGGTTTTTCACTGTTGGACTGGGAGGAATCTTTGTTCCTTTGCTTTTGTTATTCCTCAGCATCGAGGATTGGGATGCAGCTCTTTCCCGTACTCCTCCTCAGTGATTTTACTGTATTAGCCAAGCTTAGGAGACAGCAGCTCTTGTGTTAGGCTGAGTAAGCACAAATATTGAGAACTTCTGAGAATGGGTTCATATTGCATGAGTTGCTGCTGTAGAGATTAAATGTTAAGAAATCACAGGCTGATAGAATGACTTGCATTGGAAGTGACCTTAAAGAGGATCTAGTTCCAACCACCCCACCACGAGCAGGGATGCTGTAGTGGGTTGACCCTGGGTGGATACCACCCACTGGATCAGGTTCCTCAGGTCCCCATCCAACCTGGCCTTGAATGTTTCTGTGGGCATTCACAAGTTCTCTGTGCAAAAAAGTTCTCTGTCCTGTTCTTGAGGAAGGAATTTCTTCTTAACATCTAATCTAAATCCTCTCTTTTAGTTAAAACTATTCCTCTTTGTCCTGTCCCTATCTGCCTGTCTAAAAAGTTGCTCTTCTGCTTTTTTTATAAGCCCCCTTTACATACCGAAAGTCCACAATCTTAACTTTCTAAAGTCATGATTTCTAAATCTTTGCAGGTTTCTATGGCATAGTATTAACCTTTTAATTTTGGAAAATTGCAAGTATTTGTCTTCATGAATGCAACACTTATTCTTCAGTATGCAAACCCAAATGTACCACTGATACATTGCTATAACACTGTAGAAGTGCCAAACTTTTATTTAGGCTTCAACTTCATTTTTTAAATATTTATCTCAAAATATAAATTTGTTTGTATTTTCTTAAATGTAATATCTTGTTATTTTAGTCATAGAGGAAATTTTTATGTTATACACGAGATCCCAAAAGGAATGTATACCCACTTAGAGCAGACTTTTCTTATAACAGACTGAATAATTTAACTGGTTGAATCAGAAAAAAATAGTCCATGTTAATTGTGCTAGTTAAATTGTACTTTGTTATGTCTCTGTAACTCCCACAAACAAAATAACATGACCAGAGTGACTGAGAAGTTAATAGTTCCACAGATTTTTGGATGTAATTTTCCTGGAAGAGAAGAGAGGGCTCACAACAAGCTTCATAACAAAGTTTCTAATGTCTAGCAGTCAGTATAACCTCTTGTTTTTTCCACTCTGCTTTTACATCTACTTTCTCTCCAGATGGCCCTCCATCCACTTGCATTCTGGTACTTCATATCTCTTTTGGCCCTGCAAGATGCTGATAAGTGTGATAATACTGTAATTTTCCTTACATGTGAGCACTGGATGATATGAAGTCCTTAATTTTATTTTTGGAAGAAATCTTTCTGTACCAGCCAATTGTTGCTAAATATAGTGGGAGGCTTATAATATACAGTGCGTGTTTGAATTTAAAGCAACACCATACCTGAAAAAGTTGACATCACAGTTTACTTGTACAACTGTGTAATACAGAGTCATCAAAACCAGTCTAAAACTTTGGGCATTGCAGTTGTTATTTGTATCTGTTTGTTAATAGGATCTTGCTGATGTCTACTGGGGCAAACATTGTCAGAGATGGACATTGGGACACATGCCTGCAATACTGGAAGTCTGCTTGGTTGTCTTTCTCTCTGCAGGCCTCCTTTGAAATACTTCAGGAAAATTTGTTGAAAACCAAATAATGCTGTAGCTAGGGTATTAGACTGGGATTGGGGGAATTTTTGCTGACTGACACAGGTTGGTTGGTTGGTGTCAGTATTGTCAGTGATCCTGTTGGATGTGCTTAAGGTGCTCTGCAGCAGTGGTGAATTTCTGCAGTTCCCTGCTGCTCTGTACAGCAACACCCAGAAATGTAACTCAAAAACTGTTGTGGCAGCCAGGGGTAAGTTAAAAGTGTTGCTTTAGACACAGCTCTGCAGCTGTGATATAACATTGCAATATAACCTCAAATCTAGACCTGGTATTGCTGTAGGCATGTCTGATTTAAGATCTGCCTATAGGGATTTTTGTATTTTACTATAGGTTGTGTAAAGAATGTCTGGAGTAAGAATACTAAAGATATTTGCACTGAAGATAAGGTGTTTCATAGAAGAACGTTAATCAAACTGGTTGGAGATTCTAAATTAAGAGTTACCTCAGTTGGTGTTGCTAAATGAAGTAGGTATTTGTCCACAGAAAAGGAAGTGTGGGATTTTTGGTGAGGTTTTTTTGTTGTTGTTTTGTTTTTGTTTTGTTTTGGTTTTGTGTGCAGGTTTTGGGGAGTTTTCTTTGTTTTGAGTTTTTTGTTTGGTTTCTTTTTGTGCTTTATTTTCCATGTTCCCCTCCTCCCTTCCAGTTCTAATGACACATTCTGATTTAATTATCAGTTTAATTCAGTTACTAGAGGAGCTGGGAAAAGGCCTACCTTTGACATGCCATAGCTAACACATTCAAAGACTGCTTTCATTTGTTGCTGTAACTATAGAGTTTGAGAAGTATCTTGGACTTTCTGACATAAGTGGATCTTAGCAGCAAATATAACATCAATGGATTTTTAGCAAGTCTGTGATTTCAAGCCCAGTTTGTCATATTGAAGCTAGTAAAATAGTGCATATGTAGAACTGCTGTCTTCCTACCCATAAAGAAAACCAGAGTTGATTACTGCTGATTACTTCTGGTTCTGTATCACGTGTGTATCTGTTAATATTTCTTTAAGTTGGTATTTCCAAACCATGGTGTGTATACCTCTGAAGTCCCTTGCAGACTATTTTTATGTGGCCTGAGAAAGTCGATTAACGAGAGCAGGCTTATATGATAAGCAGCAATTTGCATATGGGAAATTTATTAGGAGAATTATGTGTATACTACTAGAAGCTTGCAGATCTTGACAACAGGGGAAAAAAAAGGGAGAAGAGGGAAATTTGACAGAACAGAATTCTATGGTGTAACATAAATCTCACTTCTGATGGGATCTGCTCAGACTGGTGTCTGAAATGACAGCGACTGCACCTCAATGTAAAGCAAACTGCAGAGACCACCTGTCGCAGAGCTGTGACCAGTACTTCTCAATGCATCAGTGACTTTGACAGGGAGATCAAGTGCACCCTCACCAAGTTTGTAGATGACAAACTGGTTGGGTGTGGAGGTTGACTTACCTGAGGTCTGGGATGCCATCCAGAGAGAGCTGGACAAGCCGGAGGAGTGGGTCTGTGTGAACCTCATGAGGTTCAGCAAGTCCAAGTGCAAGCTGTTACACTTCCATCAGGGTACCAATTACAGACTGGGGGTTGAAGGGATTGAGAGCAGCCCTGCTGAGAAGCACTTGAAGGTGCTGTTGGATGAAAGACTGCACGTGACCTGCCAAAATGTGCTGGTACCACAGAAAGCCAATTGTATCCTGGGCTGCACCAAAAGCAGTGAGGCCAGCAGGTCAAGGGAGGTGATTCTGTCGTTCTGCTCTGCTCTTGTGAGACCCCACCTGGAGTGCAGCATCCAGCTCCGGGGTCCTGCATAGATCTCTTGGAGTGGCTTCAGAGAAGAACACAAAGATCATCGGAGGTCTGGAATTCCTCTCCTGTGAGGAAAAGCTGAGAGAGTTGGGGTTGTTCAGCCCAGAGAAGAGAAGGCTCTATAGAGATGCTGTTGCAGTCCTTCAATACGTAAGGAGGGGCTTATAAGAAAGATGGGTACAGACCTTTTAGCAGGTCTTGTGATAGGACAAGGGGTAATTTTAAACTGAAAGATGACTGGTCTAGATTAGATATGAGAAAGACTTTTTTTTTTTTTTTTGTGGTAAGGTGATGAAGCAACGTAACAGGTTCCCCAGAGAGGTGGTAGATGCCCTATCCCTGGAAATGTTCAATGTCAGGTTGAATAGGCAACCTGAGAGAATTGAAGGTGTCCCTGCTTACTGCAAGGGGATTGGACGAGGTTGCCTTTAAAGTCTTTTCTGACCCAAGCCATTCTATTATCTCTGCAGGATGGCATTCTCTGTTGGCTCCTGATGGTGTATCCACACCTCACCTGAAAGTTATGGATTGTATAGTGCCACCTTTTTTGGAAAGACCATGAAAGGACCAGTGTTACATTTGTTATGCATTACATTTACCTTTCGCTTTGAAGGGATCTGGACATAGCTGAGCCTTTTCTGTGAGGTTGTAAGATTTGTAGTGGGACGTGTCAGCATGAAACTGAAGTTATCAGAGTTTAACAGGTCAGTATTAGTAAGCCACCTAGAGAAAGATGGCTTTAGCCTGTGATATGTGCCCTCCATATCTGTTAACTTCTTCCATCAGATAACCTTTGTAGTGGGAATTTGTTGGTGGGTCACACAAACACGATCACTGTTTCCATTTCAAAGGGTAGAACTATGCCGATGCTAACACGCCTGGGGTTATGGAGGTGACCACAAACTTCCTCCATCTTCCACCTCCACCATCCTGGGCAAGCTCCTCCACATCTGCCTGGAGCTCTGCTCTGAGGGGTGGCTGCCTTAGAAGCCCTACCTTGAGTTAGTACTGCTTGTTTGTCAGCTCCTGCACACTTTCTTGAATGTCAGCTTGACTTCTGTAGATTTACATGTCCTCAAAAAAGCCTTTGGGTGTCATCTGTGTTACTTTGTCTTCTAATAGATCTAGAATATAACCTCAGTTATAACCGCAGTTTCAGTATGTGACTTCCTTCATTTAAAGGGTTTTTACTGACTGTGTCTAATCGGATAATCAAAAATTCTCATGCAGAACTGTGGGGACTGGTACATAAAAAGCACACTAGCAGTGCATGTGAGAATGCCTGCCTTGCTTCAATGCTCGAAAACCACCAGTTTATTTCTTGCAAGTTAAAAACACAGGATTACTTAAATCTTGATCAATGTCTTTTCCTTTTAAGTCAGAGATATGTTCTGTGAGTTTAGCTGCTGAAGAGGTAGGTGCTTGTATTCATAAATGAAGCAAAGAAAACATTGTGGGGGAGATAATAAATATCCAAGAAAACTTGGGTTGTAAGTAGTTGAAGTATGATCTGCAGGTTGTCTTGCTTTTTCAGTTATCAACTGTGTAAGACTTAATAGCAAGTGTAAAAGATAAAAGCTCTTGCTCCTTTCTGTCTCTTATAAGTGTCTCTACATCAGTTTGTATCAAACTTAGCCTAAAACAAAACAGTTCTATAAACCAGTCAGTTCCCCCAGTGGGTGGAGATAGAAGAAAGGATTTTGGATTATTGATTAACTAGTCTGGAGAACCCTCAAAGCAAGGTGTGGACTTCTGGGCTAGGAGCTATTGGGTAGTTTCTATGGAAAAGGTTCCTCTTTTTCTGAGGGAAGAATTTGTTCTGCCTTCATTTATCCTCATTGATTCTGATCTCTTGTATTAGAGATGTGTGTAGGAAGCTCTTAAGGAAGAACAAGTTTTCCAGCACAGCATTAGAAAGAGGTGAAATTCTCTCAGGAGTCTTTTTAGTTGCAAAATTCTGGTTGGCAGGTTAAGACACACTATATCACTGACACTGAATTGATGTAACTGTGTAAATGGACAAATGATGGATGACCAGTAATTTAATAAATTGCATACTTCTGCTTTTCTCAAATCTCTGTTGTCTGAAGTATTTGAAAATAAAAATGACTTCTGCAATGTTTGGGGAAAATTGTCCAAACCAGGGAATAGAAAAGTCATTGCAAAAGAACACTGCTACTGTGGCATCTTTATTTAATAAGCAGCCTTTTCTATTTTAAACAGCATTGTTGCATTTTATATGATAGTCATGATACAAAGACTATTACTTGCCAAAGAAAAAACATACATTTGAAATCACAGATTTTTTTGGGGGGGTATCTCAACTAATCACATTCATAGCTGTGATGACTTAAGGATGTGTGTGATGTAAAACATATAAAACAGGTAATACTACAGGGTTTTTTCTGACTATTTTGGCCAATGTAGTTTAAAAAGCTTTTTGGGTAGCCAACCCCTTTTCTCAGGTTTGAAGATAAAATTTTGTGACCAGGAGCTTGTTTTACCAGCCCTATTAGTCTGCTTAATATATGCTTTCTTCCCCTAGAGAATTAAACATAAATGTTTTTTCTAACCATATTTAACTCTTTTCTAGTTAAATATTCTACTTTTCTTCCTAGTATGTTCTATGTTTGTCATATTCCAAATTGGATTTGTTAAAATGCATTTATTTTTTAATGTAAACAAGATTTTGCTCTTGTTTTTTACTGTTCCCAGTTATTAGAAGCAAAGTATTTGTAAAGGTTGTCTGGGCCATTGAGTTGAGCTTCCAGCTGTCACATCTGCCATCTTATGAACTGCTTTTCTAAACCTCATCAAGGTCAAAGAGCACTTGGCTTTTGCTTCCAGTATTCCTGTTTTTTGAAATTTGCACCCAAATCAGATCAGTTTGAATGTTGGAACAGGAATCTGACTGTCCTAAATTTATTAGATGCCAGTTTCATACTGAATTTGCTCTGGTGTCAATTTTACCTATCTTAATTATTTTAGTTTACTGTATTAGGATCTGTCAGTGTTTTGATAAATAGCAATTTGTCTAATGTAAGTTAAATTCCCTTTGGACTTCTCCTTCAGGTTGATCTCTAGTTGTACCTGAGGTGTAATTGTTCTTGATGTGGATGATCAGAATTTTGTGCAGTGTTGTACTCTGGCACAAATACTTCCCTAAGCTTATTGGAAGCAATCTTGAGAGGCAGTTGAATGTTTTAATTTTCTTTTTCTCATTGTACATCACACCAGTTGTTTACAGACAATCCTGTGATTTAAGTACAGGCTATTTTGGTCTTTAGCTACACAGTCTTACATTGTTTTATGTAAGTATATATGAATTTTTTAAAATCATGGATAATAGAATGGCACAAAAATTACAAGTACTGAAATATTTGAAGTTTGGAAATGCATATGAAATACTGATTAAATTTCAGAGGGCTCTACACTGATGGGCTCAGTTTCTGTGTTAGTGTTTTGAAGTGAGGCGTCCACAGTTCTGAGGATCTCACTTAGAACTAGGATGGTAAATAAGCACAAGGTGCTCTACTGCTAAAAGAGACATTCAGCTGTGTAATGCTTAAAGGACACCTTCCTTGGCAATAACATTTAAAAATACTAATTCCTCTTACTCATCTGTAATCCTCTTCCCACAGCTTGAGCTCAGGACTATAGTGGAACCTATTATGGGGAAAAGGTCTATGACTCAGCCATTGAGCCATGCAAACTCTTGGCTTCTTTAATTGGCACCATTAAATCTTTAGTAGTATGTCTCTCATAATATATAGGTGTCATTGGTATAAAATGCATCACTACTGAAGATATATTGTACCCTTTGCTCTCTGATTTCTGTGGCTTGATCAACCATAGGTTTTTAAAGGCTGGTTAATCAGACTTTTTTAGAATTACTGCTTAACTGTTTAGGAGTGTATTGAAAACAAAATGTAAGAGAGCCATAGCACAAAACATTACTTTCCAGGTTATTTTCCTTTTGTATTTGGACACAGGAGGGGGAAAAGGAAAAACTTGTCTTTGCATTATATTTTATCTACATAGAAGTTACTTAACTTGAAGACTGAGTATCTTCTCCATGACAGGATGGGAGAAGTTAATTCTTGAGCATATAACCAGGGGACAACTGGCTTGATGTAGTTGATTTTTTTCCCCCCCTGTTGCAGGCTGGTTTTGGGGTTGGTTTGTCAGGTTTTTGATTGTGTTGATTTTTTTGTACAATATTGGAAAGTGAATGTTGAAACAGCTGTAGTTTGGGAAGGGAGTCAGATGTCATTAGAAACAATTTAAACACTGAAAGTTAAATGTTTGAATACATATGTATATATTAGTGCATGTATATGAGGAACAATAGCAACTTTTAAGTCTTTTGTTGTTTTTCCGCACACTTAATATGGGACACTTAAAACTTTTCAGTGTTTATGTTCGTGTAAGCATTAGTGGCTCTGAAAGAGGGGTGTGATGAGGGCATTGGAAAACTGTAATTGTTTGTTACCATCTGAGGAGTCTGCCTCATGTGTCTCTAGCTGACAAGAAGGTTTAGTTGTAACATTTATATATACTTTTTGAAAGTAAGTATCAAGAAAGAAGTGACAAAAAATGTTGAACTGTTACTTGACACAAAAGTTACCTGATTGTGCTTGGGGAATGATGGCAAGCTGCAAAGCTGTAGTTAAAAAAGATCTGAAGTAGGACTAACACTACATGTTCCTGATGCCTATAAAATAGGATGTTATCTGTGTATGTAACCTTTTGTGATAGAAGTAGCTTTTTAATTACTTTGGTTTTATTGTTTGAGGTATGGTCTGATAATTTGTTGACTGTCTATTATCCAGTAAACCTGATAATTAATATCACTGAATCCCTTACACCAGGCAGACTTTTCCTACAAACAGTGCCTCTCTTCATATCTTTATAAAAATAGCTAAACTGATGCCTCAGGTTTTAGTGTTTGTATTTTTTCAGATTCTGTACTGATTTAGTGTGTAGTTCTGAGCTTCATATAGGGGATAGTAGGCTCTCTTCACAGAGTAGGTAGACAAAACAATTCCTTCTCTAGCTTGGAACCAAGGACAACTGATCCAAATTTCAGGCCCAAGAACATAAACAACATGGACTGAAGAGAAAAAACCAAGGAGGATGGGATTTCATAATCTAAAGTTATAATTAGACAATTAACTCCAATATGCTAATGGACCAGAACTTATAAAAATGAGAGACCCTGTGACCTGTTGGCCATTTTGTGACCATTTTGGGTTCATCTTGGGTGTAGCCCTGGCTGGGCTCTTGTGCTGCCCAAGGTGTATCCATTAAAGCTTTCTAATAAATACCTGCTTTATTCTTTAACTGTCTGGTCTCTGTTCTAGGTCAACATCAAAACTTCACCAACTATTAATTCATTCATCATCTTAAGTCTCCTGTTAGTGTGTATTCTCCATTTTACATATGAGTAAACCAGTACAGAGGGATAGGGAATTGCCTGAGGCAAGAGTGATAGTAATGGATCTGGAGCTTCTTTGCATGTGTTATGCTGGGCTGTATTGCCCTGAAGCTGAAGCCAGTAGTTGTACAAGTAGGTGCTTTCTTGCAGTAATCATTGAGCAGTTTTCAAGAAGGTCCATGGCAAGTCCTTTGCTGGAAACCCCTCTTAATAAGAAATGAGTATGTAATTTAAAAGAAAGGGAAAAACAAAACCCAACAAAACAAAAGCCCATCTAGGGAAAAAAGAAAAAGGTATCACAATGAGTTGAGGCTGGTAGGAAGAAGTAACTTATCTTTCCTGATGTTCACTGCTTTCATCACTTGTCATAGTCTTTCCCAGGGTAACATGAGTCTTTTATTCAGGATAATGTCATAGTCATTTAGATCTGATTTAATCCAGAAGTCTCATCCACCCTGTGAACTGCATGAGGCAGCAATTGTAGAATAACTAGGGAAGAGCTACACTGTTGCTGTCGGTTGGAGATATTGCTGTAGAAAATTAAGCACTAGGGCATAAAATTAATTTCGTAACAACAATTATTATTTGTTTCCTAGTATCTGAAATATTTAAATACTTTAGACTGTAATGTAAAAGAATAAAAATATGTTTATGATTTATAGAGTTTTCATAGAGTTACAATGAACTTTAAGTAATCTTTTCAAGACAACATTGCCTGTTTGCTGTTCCACTTGCAGGACTTATTGGTCAGTGCCTGAAGAAAGGTTTTGAATTTCTGCTGGAGAAGAACAGTTCAATATTGGATAAAAATGGGTTAGAAAAGTAATTCCAAATTATTTGGGACATTTAATAGAAGTAACAGTGATGGTGGCAGTGGGATTTTGGAGTTTCTTTTTCTCTCATGATGTGGTATTTCTTTGTGATTAAGGAAATGGCATTTCGAATGTCAAAACATAAAGTTATAGTTTTAGATTATGAGTCTCCTAGCACTAAGTGTGCTCACCGTTACTATGCAATTGAAACAACAGCAATTAAACACTTTGAAATTTGGAGCAGACATAAACAGTAGAGACAGCTTGATTGAGATACTGTGGATGTAATCTTGTGGTATCAGAAAACAATTATCAAATACGGTCTTTTGGGAGAAAGTTCTGAGATGAGGCTCTTTTAATCAAAGGAAGTTAGCAAATGTAAAGATTAGAATCATTAAATAATAATAATAATAGATTGAGAGTGATTTAACTTTCTTTGGTGGTACCTTAGTATTTTATAGTATTAAAAGTCCATGTGATCAGAGAATTCTGTGTGCTTTTTAAAATATGTAGCAGAAAAGACTTGAGTACAACTTGTAGTTAAAAAAAAAAAAGGCACCAGCACAACTAATGAATGAAAAGGATTTAATCTTTTGCTTGTGGATACTGTACAACTGCACCTTGTACAGAGGGAAGATGGCAAGGGAAGAAGAAGAGTATTGCATTATTTGCCTAGTGGGTCTCTTCCAGTCATTCATAAAATATCATTGAAGTGAATGTTTGTCAGCTCCAAACTGAAACCAAAGTGTACTAGCTGTGCTGGTAGTGCTTCTTCTAATGCTTTCAGCTAATTTTTCTTGATCTGGTACACTCTTAAGTGCAAGATATCTTGGTGAAATTATAAAAATATTTTATTGCAAATCACAGAAAATTCAGAGTACCCTGTAATTTAATAAAAATACTTGGAGATGGTATTGTGGAATATCTTGGGACTTCAGTGGACTACTGCTTTCTATGGACAGGAGTAAAAACTCAGCAGTTCTAGTCCTTTTCACATCTGTTGAAATCTTTAACATTTAAGGCCATTGCCGTTTCCTTGAACGTGATATACATATTTATACCTTTGGGGGAAATTTGTTATTTCTTGGGGCGGGCAGATAGAGGAAGTGATAAAGTTCTTAGTAAAGACTCTCTATGAATTGCATCCTCTTTGCACCAGCCTTGTCATCTGGTGCATGTTTGTCATTAAATTTTGACTGGTATATTTTTTATATGTGCAGGCTTCTTAAGCATGGATGTTTAACAAGAAGCTGATGGTAGGGAACTCTTAAAAGAAAAATGCTTGGCTTTTGTTTTCCTAGGTATATAAGGAAGGGGTTAGAAAAGTGATAGAGACGTTATATCTATTCTTACCGTATTGGAACAAACATCATACACTAATAAATGTAATGGCCGAAAAATGCATTTGAAAGCATTTTACTGGTGGTTGCTGTATCTTACTGTTTACGAATGTTTGGTGGTGTGCTCTTCAGTTGCTGAAGAGCAACTCCGTCATGTCTGCGAGTGAGGACTTACTGTCTGAGGGCAGCTGTGATTCCTAGGCTGTCTCTGGGATGGCTTTTTCAGAGATGGGCTAGTCCTGTTGAAGACCCTTGCATTAGCGTGTCCTCAGAAGAGGGGTGAGAGGTTGCCCTGGGGCAGGTAAGAATGGCAAAACAGAGTGTGAATTACATCAGGAAGGCTGAAAAGACTGGCTGTGACTGGTGTCTTTCTAAAGCTTCCCAGGACTGGAAGACAAGCCCAGAAGAAAGGCCAGTCAGGTGTGCATACACAAGCAGGGTGCAAGCAGGACACCCTGAAGGTTGAGTTTGAGGACTTTCTGGTGCAGGCATGTTGTATTAAAGTACAGAGGCATGTAGTGGTGCCAAGTAATTAGATTGGGGCAATATGCAGTTGTAGCCACATGGTGCCCATCTGCTCCTAGTGGATTTCCTTACAGTCTGTTGCAGTTTGGTCCTTTTGCAGTCTATAACTTCCTCATGAAGGGAAGTGTAGGGAGGGGCACTCACCTTTCTCCCTGGTGGCCAATAGGAGAACTTGAGTGAATGGTATGAAGTTGTGTCGAGAAGGTTTGGTTTGGATATTAGGAAAAAGGTTTTTCCCCAGTGGTGGTTGGACACTGGAACACGCTCTCCAGAGAAGTGGTCACAGCCCGCAGCTTGACAGAGAAGCATTTGGATGTTTTCAGGGACATGATATGACTCTTGGGGTGTCCTGTGCAGGGCCAGGAGTTGGACTTTGGTGATCTTTGTGGGTCTCTTCCAACCCAGGATATGCTATGATTCAGTGATTCATTGTTAAAAAGCATTAGTGTTGTCTTTAAAAGTAATAAGCTAGAGCTCACAGGATGTTCATCAGACAGGTGGACATTTCTTTCATTTGTGTTTACTTGATCCTTAAGTGCTGCAGAGCAGGCAGGAGAAAAATGTTTCCTGCGCTGCATGTCTTCAACTTAATCTAATGAAAAAACCTACCCCAATCATACTGCCCTTCTCTCTATAGTTCTTCCCTTAGACTAAAGTAAATTTTTTTATTATAAATAAGAAGAATTTGAAGTGCACTTATTCTGAGTTCAGATAAAGAATACTTTGTTAGAGGTTTGGCAAATCAAAAAAGAAGTATTTCTTCTGACTTAACACATACACCTTGTATTTTAGTTTTTTTAATAGTATGTATTTATCAAGTAAACATAAAATATACTATCTTATTACTCATCACCTTATATTTTTTTACATTTATAGCCTGTTAAATAAGTTTTCTTGTAACTCTTGGGTGTTAGAAGGGGAGGGGGACAAAAATACCAGAATAAAAACGCTCTTGCTGTTGTGGTGTGTAATGCTATTACTGCTACTATTACTTGCAGCAGTGAAAGCACAGATGGAACCTTTTCAGTTGCCTGTGGTCAGAAGAACCAGCGCTTGTGCCACATATGCTTGGTTTTGATTTTCTCATAAACCTGGTGCCATGTGCTGCATGTCACTGTGATTTAAATTTGATAACAGAAAGATTATTGATATGAGTAGATATGATTTATTTAAGGTCCCTCTGAAAATGACTCTCTGAGCAACTTTAATCTTCTGTAGGAGAAGCAAAGTTTTAGAGGACATTTATTGTTTTATTACTGTGGGCATGCCCTAAGTGCTTAATATACCAAGTCATCCAGGACTGTTTTGTTGCATTTTCTTTTTCTGGGTAGGGAACAGGGTGTTTAGTAGAAATCGTAGTTGGTACCAGAGTATCATAAACTATGGTGATAGCAATACAATGTGATGTAGGAACAGGTTACCCTTCAGAGAGGATGGATCTCCATGCATTTGACGTTCAGTAGGTGAATGGAGGGAATTCGGCCAGTGGAGAGAGAAGGCTGCATGTACAGGGCAGTACAGTTTTGTTTCTCCCCTCAGGATCTTGGATTCCAAAGTATGGCTGTGCCTGAGAGAAAGAGGGTATTTGCATTTGACTGTTTTGGAGGAACTGCTTTGCTTTCACAGTGAAGCAAAGGGGCTGTGGGGATGTGGAAGCAAGCCCAAGACCAACAATTCAGCCTGTATATAGGCTAAAATGTTCAAGTTGTCTTTAGGAATGCTAATTTATTTAATAATAGCAGTTTAATTATTACTGTTTTGGTTGAGTAGTGCAGATGTTTCTTCCCCTGTATTACCCCTTTACTGGAGAATTTGAAGTAGTGTACTAGATTTTCTGGAGAATCTCATCCTGACACATTCTGTATGACTTCCCTATCTTGCCTGGTGATGATCAGTCTTGTCTTAGAGGGGTTGGAAAAGATTGTTGGTAAATCTCCTGGATATTCTCTAATCCAAGGAATTCTCTTGTAAACGCTAGGTATCTTGATAGCTGTGCCTGGGAATAACTTCACGGACATAACTTCACAAAGAGAATACACGTGTTTTGAAATACAAATGTTACATGGCAGAATCAAAGAACCATTAAGGTTGGAAAAGACCTTTAAGATCCTCAAGTCTGTCAGTCAACAACTTCTGCGGTAAAATGTGTTGGCATGTTCTGGCACATCTTCTGCTTGATAGTGGAGCACACACAAAGTGAAGTTTCCTTTTACTATGGCCAGGCACAGAGGGCAGGCTTGAGGTGGACAAGCTGTCAACATGAGCAATAAGCTTTCACCAGTAGAATTCAGTACCTAATTGTCCCACCCTTTGTTATGTGTCTCTGCAGCTAGAGCTAGTAAAAACTTGCCAAAGTCATGAGTCCTCAACCAGTCTACATAGTGATGATAGAGAGTAGACAGTCAGGCTGCTGTTTGTAATACTTGGGACCTGCCCTGCTTGCATTAGGGGTGACTTATACTGCTAAGTCAGTCTATATTGCAAAGTAATCTCTAGCAAAAAAAGTATTAACAAAACATTTGTCTTATTGACCATCACATCACCAGTTACATACAATCCTTGTGAGCTGTTGCAATGTCTTACATGTAGAGCAAATTTGGAGCATGCGTGCTTCATTACTGTAGGGGTGGCAATTGCCTGGTCAACACTGATTCTGATCAATTCTGATCAATGGACAGCAGCCTAGGACATCTCTTATGGGACAACTTATTTGTTTCTTGAGCTGTGAACAAATTGTCAGCACTCATTGCACTCGCTGATATTCCATAGCTTGGTAATATGTCTCACTTCTTCTGTGAACACAAAACACTACATATAATTGCTTAAAATTATAATGGGATATTTGCTTTTGGATGGCCACATTAGTATAGTTCGTCTTTTGTAATCTGTGTTTCTTCACAGAGTACACAATCAGTAAATAAATAATTCTATTACTGTAGCTGTACTGAGACTTAATTAAGAAACTGTATTTTGCATAGCATGTTTTTATTCCTCCAAATACTGTTATTTGGTGATATTTTCAGCTCCACCAAATCAAAATTGTAGCAGTTTTACAGTGGTAGCAGAGGGCACTAAGGTTGGTTTTAATCACTTCCACTCCACTGTTAGGATAGTGTTGGCATCATACTTTTTTTTTGATTCAGTTTTTAAAAAAACTTTGGATCAGCAAGTTATAACTTGTTAAAAACAGTACAGTTACAAACAGGTTTCCAGGAGCAGTAACAGAGCAGGATGACTTAGAATAGTCTTAGATTATTCTGTTTTCTCATAAGACTTGATTAAGAAAGAAAATGGTATTGCAGCAGCACTTTGCTGAAACATTAACTTTTTTCATGCACAATAGTTTTGTCTTGCTAGAAAGTTATTACTAGAATTTCTATTTTCTATACACTTTCATCTGTGTTCTGAACAGGTATGTCAAGAAATTTAGATTCCTTTCAAGCCTATTTGCAAAATAGACTTTCATTCTCACGTGGTATGATGTCCTTCTCTTTATTGCAGAGATCACTGGCAGCGCTTGTTGGTTTATAAATCCCAGTTGTCACTTTGGAACTACAATTATCTTAGGAGGGGTCTGAATTACTGAGATACCAGTTATTTCTAAACAGAATCACATTCCCCAAAATATTTTAATATTAAGTATTTTTATATAGTACAGTAAAAGAAACATACACATCTTCAAGGTAGTAGTTTCACAGAAAAGGGAAGGGATCATCATTCACAATAAAGAAGAAACTGATCAGTAAAACAGTTTTGAAACAATTGCAGGTGTGAATGTAGTCTTGAGGAGGATGTTTCTGAACTTCGAGTAGTATAGAAAAAATACTGTACAGCTTTTGCTAAATGTAGGTAATGGCATTTGGCTGGAGTTTTGGTGATGGTGTTGATTCCTGTTTACTCTAAGGTTTTTACTGATACGTGAGCTCTGTGTATGCACAATGTCAGGAAAGCATTTATGGAGGCCTAGAAAGGGTGACACATGTTTCACACTGAGGCAGCACTAAGAGAGGCCTAATGCTGCAAGTATTCATAAGACAGTTGAGAATTGCAGGAACAAAGCAATGTATAGAGACATGACTCAGAAACTTCCCAAATTAGTCAAGATGAGTAGTTCATTCTAAATAATCCAGAGGGAGGGTGAATCCTGTCATTAACCTTTGAAAAGAAGAATCATGGAGCAATTTGGTTATGTGATGGCTTTTAACACCTTTTGGGCTGTCCCATCAGGAAGGATACAAATTCAAAATGAATGATCACTGGCATTAGGTAGAGCTGCTGCTGGAAGCATGCTGTAGTGTGTGTTCAGTTTTCAAGGAATTTGCACAGGTTGCTATTTTAACTTTTCCAGAATGAGGGTGATAATTGAACATGCTTGCAGTTGAGAATATTCTGCAATGATTTTACCTAAAGTGAAATTATCCATTCTATGGAGATCTTACCAAAGTGGTTTGTATTTTGAAGTCAGTTGGGACTGACTGAGCACTTTCTGTACTGTTAGACGACTTAGTAAACCAACATTCAATAAAATTTAAAGGAAGTGTTTTTTCTTGTAGATCTTTATTTAAATATGGAAAAGACCATGGAATCTGGAAATAATACCCATGGGAGAAATGAAAGTGTAGTCCTGGTAAAAAGTTGGGGTTTTTTTAGTTGTTTGTTGTTTGGTGCTGATGTTTAAATTTCACAAAGTTAGCTGAGTCACATCACATATTTTGCTGGTCTTGCTTCATATTTTGTAAAGCTCAATACTGGTTTAAGTTGCTGCTCTGTTAGGGGAGTGACACTCAGCTTCTTTCACTACAGTTGATTGTGGTTCAGTCCTTGTTCAAGCAACAGAAAAACTCTCCTCCTTAACCTGCCTCCCTGCCACTCACCCTCACTGGATTAATCCTACATCTTGTCCATCTTGCCACTTCATGTAACAGGCCTGGTTTGAGACAGCTCTCTGTGCTTTGGGCTGGGGAGAATGAGCTTACACTTTATAAATGTAAGCAGCTGTGAAACACAGGCAAATTGGTTTAATTTTTCAAGTCTTGTTTATACCTGTTTGGAAGCACAAAATTAGATTTGAGTTCCAGAAATTTTACAGTCTGGCATCCAACAATTCTATTTCTGTAATAGTGTTTTCATTTTCTATTTCCTTGGGTGTTGTTGGCTCTTACTGACAATGCTGTATAGCCTGTTGTGCCACAAATTGTTTTAACACTTCAGAGTTCTTGAAGAATCTCTGTTTTTTTCTAATAAGCTGCAATCTTTAGGAGTGTCCTGCATTGTGATATTGCATGTTAATAGCATTGATTAACTGTCGAGCAGTGGGAACTGATGAGAAAATGTCCATTGTAAAATTAAATGGAATTACTGAAGACTGTGCCATGCTGCTGGTTAGGGAGGTGACTAGCCCCAGTAGTCACTGGTAGGAGTATTAATGTGAGCTCCAGGTTTTTTCACATGATTAAAACAGGCCATCTGTTCTTTGTTAAATGTTTACAAAAACAGCTTTTCTCTAAAAGATTTAAAGAGATGTGGGTCTAGTAAACACACCAATATTTTTGAGCACCTTTTTCACCTTATTTCAAATAATACCAAAAATAATTCTGCTGCAATATCAAATAGGATGAATAGCTATTTGTGTTTAATCTCTACTGGTTTCTTTCCCATGGAAGATTAAATGCTGTACGAACATACTAAATTATGGCTTTGTTACTACTAAAAGCAGCAGGAAAAGCAATTTCTGTGAAATAAGCAGGTAATTTTTTCAGTCTTTTGATAAAAATTTGCAATATACATATTTTTTTAAATTTGGTAAATGGAAAATGGGGTTCTTTCACTAGAAATTGTGACCCTGTAACTAGAGCTAATCCTTTCTAGATTTAAAGAAGTAGAACTATTTGAAATAATTCCCTGTGGTAGGCTTAATCTAATATTTATAGTGAAAGCCTGTTGTTCTTCCTTTTCTCCGTACTTAAGAAAGAGCAGACAACTGGTTTGGGGTAAGAAAATGCATCTTTCAAGCTGCTTCCAGTCTCTTCGCAGTAGATTTGTGCTGCTTCTACACAGCTTCACACTAGGGAGCAATGTGGGGTTGTCAGTTAGGGATAAACGGTTTTAGCATATTGCAGACGTACAGCCACAGACTTCCTAGAAAAAGAAAAGTATTCACATCTCTTTCTTTGAAAAAGTGCTATAATTTAGAAAATAATGTGTAAGTGGATTACAAAACGTGCCAAACTGCAAGGGGAGTGGCACGTGGCAAAAGTAATGTATTTTCAAGTAATAGCAAATACAGCCTACGAAGCCTAATTAGGGCAGAATTGTCTTTTTGTAGCTGCAATGTTCTGGAGATTCTGAATTGTATGAACCAAAACCATAGTATTATTATGCTTGGTAATGCACACAACTTGATCCTTTAAATAAAAAGCAGTAAGTTTGGAGTTTTTTTAGTATTTGTTTCAAGCATAATGTTTTAGTCTAATGTATAGTCTTTAGTTGTTTTAGAGCCTGAAAATTACTCTTGTGGATAAGGTTTGTGAAAAGAATCCAAAATTTCACAAGGTGCTACAGTGTGGCAGCAATCGCTGCCATTCTCAGGGCCTTGCCTTCTGGCCAGACCTTATATTAAAACTGCAAATGTCAAGTCATGAAGGGCTGACACTGCTGTTGTAGAGATTGGAAAGCTTTGCTTTCACATTTGCTTATGACTCTGCTGAAAGTTATTGTTCAGACTTAAACAAACAAAAACAGCCCACAAGTCTTACAAAGGCAGCAAGAATTCTTTTTTTTTTTTTAATACTGAAGCATTTATAAAATATAGTATTGATTTCAGAGATGGTCATACCACTAATGAACCTGCAATGTTGAAAATTTTGTAAAATTAAATATGCATGCCATTACTGGACTTCTTGTGGTTTGTTATATTTGTTGGCTTGGCAGTTTCACATGCATAAGAGGAAAAAAAATAAAACTACTGATTCTGACCTGTCCTAGAAAGTTGTGCCTTATACATAAGCTTCTAGATAATTGTAAAAGTCTCCCTTAATATGGCAAACTAATAAAGTAGTGCCAAATTCAAGGTACATACTCAATGCAATATCTACAAATAATGGAAAGAAAACCCTGAAGTTCTTATGTGTTATATATAGCAGGTGAGCAGTATTTTAAAACGGGATTGAGTATGGTAGTGAAAAAATTGGTGAAACTTGTACTTGGAATTTCTGCAAAAATTTAGGATGCATGAGATACAAAATAGCAGATAAGGCAGAAATGTATTGACTATCTTGCAAAATGTTAAAAGTGCTGCTCTGAGAACTTGGGGATAAGAAGTACTTACAGATGATCTCAGTAATGTACCTGTATTCTCCTGCCTAAAAATAATGGTTAGACAAGCACATAACAGTCCAAGGTAAAGAAAAGGCTGTTTTATTCTGTGTGATATAACAAATCTGAGATACTTAATTCATTCAACCAAATTCACAACCAATCAGAACATTTTGAAAGATTTCCATTTTATGTAATGTGTAATTGGACTGCAGAAGTCATTGTTACTACTGACCCTGTGGGATAGTGTTTTCTATAGAGATAGCCAGTTTTTGTGAACTTGCCAGCACGGAGCTGTACATGCCAGGGATGACTACAGATTTCTAGAGCAGGTGTTGATTCATACTTTACGATGCCTAGTATGAGGTGGTCTTGAAGTGGGGCTGACTGATGCAGTGCTAATGCAATGAGTGCATGGGGTTTTCATTAGAGCTGCATTTCCACTGCAACTTAGATCCTGTTGCTCTAAAAAGGATTTTAATAAACATGTGGAGGACAGAAACAAGCAGAAGTCACCCTTAGAAGTCCTTGGTTAATCCAAGAGATGCAGACCATCAGACTGTCACTCAGGCCTTCCCTCTTGTTCTGTCTCTTCCACGAAGAACTGTAGTGTGTAGCATGTACCATTCAGACCTCTCTCAGACATCATTCTTTTCTTATCTTCCTGAGAACCTTGCTCCTTTTGCTTCTGAGTATGTCAGTGTGTTCATTGCACAGTGGGTTTATGTTACTGTGAAGAAATGGCAGTAGTTAGGACTGCACTGGTTCAATTTGTTTGCATTCAGAAAATTGTATTAATATATTTGAAAATATAGACATGCATTCACATTCTCATGTAATATGGTCAAGAATTTTGTTTCCTAAATCTTAAGTACATTTCTATTTAGATCTAGGTGGCTGAAGTAGATTATCTGTGTATGCCCATCAGTTCTCCTTATGCTCAGGGATTGGTTTTGTATCCATTCATTGCATGCTTGCCACTTTTCAGCACGTGTCATTGGGAAAAGTAATTTGGAGAAAAGGAAATGCAAAGAACATTACAGTTACACTGGCACTGCTTTTCGTAGAAGTAAAATTCTTATTTGTTATTAACTTTTCTTCTTCGCAGTTCAACAAATCAAGTATCTCAAATAGCTGTCCTTTTATACCATGATTAATCCACCTAGAATTATCATGATGTAATTTTTAGGGAACAGAAAAGGAGGAGAAACAGAGAGGAAGAGGGGGGGTAAAATGATCTGACCATATATGTAGGTGCAAGAAAGGCATCAGTACAGTGTCATGCTATTACTTTTCTTCTAGAAAAGCATTGTCGTCCTGCATTTATAACCATGGGCAGGCAAGGAGAAGCAGGTCAGAGCTTTGATATGCTGCAGAGTCATGGTAGAGCTTAGATATCTTTTGACTGAAGACTCATAGATCTTTGTGCAGAACAGAACCACTGAAGTGAAAATAGTTGTCAATATATTCAATATATTTTAGTCTAGGTATTTAACATTTGTGTAATTATACATAGGTTTTCCTGTAGTTTGTAAGTTTAGTGTAAACCTGATACACTACAGAGACTTTGAAATAGGATGTTTATGCAGATTCATAAGCACTTACTGTAGTTCTCTGTCCAGTCTGGAGCAGCGACAAATCTGTTTTGAGTACAAGGTGGAAGCAGTGGATCTTGGACATAAAACGTAACCTTGTATTACATTTTCAAGCGGCTTAATCCTTCACTTGCTGATCAAAATACCTCCTGTCACAGATGAGCCAATGAAAATTGCCTTAATTAATTTTTCATCAATATGGCCTGTGAATACACTTTTATTCTCCTTCCAATATCTAGAAACAAACTTTAACAATTTTCTCCCCAAAGGACAAAATTCCAGTGCAGCTTAATAATTTTTAGTAAGTTAATCATTCTACTAACAACTATTTTGAAATGTGTGAAACAACAATTGATTTTATTTTGCATTGACATGTTGAAGACTAAATATTTTCTATATTTGCACTTTATACAAGCTTTAGAATAATTTTACCCTTGATATAACAAGAATCTCTGGTCATTTTGTTACTGTTCTGACTGCAAAAAGCTTTTTTCTTTACTGTATTACTTCACAGTGTTTCAGATATACTGACTCTTGTTAGTAAGTTAATCTTGTGCTTAATATTTTCTCCCTCTGTTACCGCATGCTCCAAAAGAGCAAAGTTTTAGAAATCAAAATTGCAGATCTCCAATTTTTATTTCTATTTATCTCTCTCAGCATTCTCCGTCGGAACCCTTTTTAGAGAAACCAGTGCCGGATATGACTCAGGTTAGTGGACCGAATACCCAGCTAGTGAAAGGCGATGATTATCTGCCATCAATTGAGCCGCAGCCACAGCAAAAGAAAAAGAAAAAGAAAAACAATCACATTGCTGCAGAAGGTCCCAGTAAAGGTTTTGGTAAGGAAGACTTTCCTGGGGGACTTGACAGCCAGAATCTAAGCAGAAACTCAGTGGATTGCTCCCAAGAAGACAAGAAGAAAAAGAAAAAGCCCAAGGCAAAAAAAGAACCGAAGGATCCTAAAGAACCCAAGGAAAAGAAGGAACCCAAGACCCCCAAAGTCCCTAAGACCCCTAAAGAGCCAAAGGAAAAGAAAGCAAAAAATACCACGCCAAAACCCAAGACCAGCAAAAAGGCTAGGTAAGTCAGGAAACTTATATATGCAATAAGAGAAAAACAGTGTGTTTGTGGGATTTCTAGAGCATCTGTGCTAAATTGCGTGGGTGGAGAGGAAATCTTGTTTTGTCGTTTGACTTATACCATCTACAACATCATGTTTTTGAGAAGCTTGGGCACATTTCTCTTGTTTGACTTTCCTGTTTATGGCTTTGCAGTTATTTTAAGCAAGCTGGAAAGGCAGAAGGTTAGTTTTTCCTTTAAAGACAGAAAAGTTTCTGGATGTGTTAAATTTAAAAAGTAACTCTTTGTCCTCTAATGCTCATCTGTTTTTGTGTGTGGTTTTTGTGTTAAGAAACTAAACTGCTTCAATATTAATGTAGGGTTTCAGAGATGAAGGCAGGGAGTAAAATGGTTTGATGCTGTTTTTACCTAAATAAAGAAGTTAGGTACTTCATGTTGTTGTATGCTGTGCAACCCTTACAGACACTTTTATACTAACACAACCCATGGGCTCTAAGCTCTGCTATTAAAAAGGCTATGGATATTGATGTGTCCTCGCTGTAGGGATAATATTCACTTTCCTGTTTCATGTAAAAACAACTTTCCTAGCAGAAAATCTTTGTGGCTAGACCAGATTGTTCAACCATGTTTCTTAACTTGCCATTCAGCATCATGTACCTTTAACAGAATAGGCTTAAAATGTTACAGAGTAGTACGAGAAAGAATAAACTGTCATTACACATGAGTAAATATGTCATAGGTAATAACACAGATTCTTTCCTTGTCCCTCAAGTCCCTAAACACCGTGGTTATAAATGCCTACTTGGAAGAAAACTGAGACCACAGAGACATTAAAGCTCAATATTTTTTTTCATTTGTACCTAGAATTTCTTACAACTGTTCTGAATTTGTTCCAAACATCTGAATCTGTTTTTCAAGATGTGGCTAGAGTTATAAAATATAACTTCCAGATGGAAGCACAGCCAGACTTGGTTAATCCAAATCAGTTTGCAAAATCCATTTGTATTAGGGTTTAAAAATTGCACTTAATGAATCAGCTTTGCATATATTCTACAAGACTGACTATTTATTGGTTAGGTTTGATACAGCTCTATAGCTAAATGAAGATGGGCAGTAAGATGTTATTTGATGCTTTAGCAAGACAGAAAAGTTTCTGTACTAGCAGAGATGATGTTTCCTGAAGAATTTATAAACACTGGCTTGTAAAATCAAGTGTTGTTGTGCACAGGTTATATTAACTGATCAGTAAATTACAGTTGATCAGCCTATCCATATTGCAGCATTTACTTTGGCTGTGTACCAGACTGTCCTAAGGATTTGGTTTACATACACAGCAGCAATTCACAGCTTAGAAAATCTCTTAAGTTATAGATCATCCAGTATATCTTTTTGAAATGAAAGTGCTGTATCAGCTAAAATAGCCTTTTCATAGAATCAGAAAATGGTTAGGGTTGAAAGGGGCTCCTAGAGATTATGTAGTTCAGCGCCCTTGCTAAAGCAGGCTCACCTATAGCAGGTTGCATGAGGTCCATCCAGGCAGGTTTTTAGTATCTCCAGGGAAGGAGGCTCCACAGCCCCTGTGGGTAGCCTGTTCCAGTGCTCAATGTAAAGTTTTTCTTTTTAGACAGATGGAACTTCTATGTTTCAGTTTGTACCCACTCTCCCATGTCCTGTCAGTGGGCACCTCTCAGCAATGTCTGGCTGCACTGTTTCCACACCCATCCTTAAGATACTTGTATGCATTGGTAAGATTTCTTCACAGTCATCTCCAGGCTAAACAGGCAAAGCTTCCTCAGACTTTCCTCTAAAGACAGGTACTCCAGTTCCCTAGACTCACAGGTATAAAGGCTGACCAGGCCACATCATAAATGTTACCGAGCATTTCCCAGATTTTTGCTGCCAAAAGTAAAAAACTGTTTACTGCAGGACTTCATAATTGACAACATTGAAGTCTTGTTTGATAAACCATGGTTAGAAGGAGTCTGCCTCAAAAACACCCATGGCTGATGGTCTGGATATCAGCGCTCAGAGCTGGTCTGTCCTGTCCGCTCGATCCTAATACCCCTATGCTCATCTTCTCTAAATCTTGGGACGTGCAGTGCAGATTAAAGGAGCAGTGTTTCCTCTGAAGGAACTAAACACTGTTTGCTTAATTGTGTTTGTAGGAGAGTCTTTATCTGCTTTACCATGCAATGACTCTTGTCCCTGGCTGGCTAGGTGACTTACTGTATTCTAGTAAGTACTAAGCTCTGTTGTATTACCTTTGAGAGAAACATGTTTGGAGCAACAGCAAGAGCATTCGGTGTTCCTTATGCTTGCTTAGGGGTGTGGAGGAAGTCCTATTTTTGCTGTAATGGGCTTGTGTCTCTTGTTACCAAATGCTCTCCTGAAAACAAGGTTGTTCTCATTTTGTGGTCTTGTCAGCTTCAATATTAAGCTTCTTTGAAGAGCCCATAGACTGTGTGGGGATCCTATGCTGCCAAAAAATTTTAAATCAGTGAAAGAAACTTTGGCAACATCAAAGATGAGTGGGGAACCTGTCCAGTGACAGATCACTTAATCAAGGTTTTTAAATAAATCCACAGTCCAAATCATGTAAGTCACAGTATTTCAGCAGCACTAACTCCAGAAAGGAGAAAGTACAGTAGCTTAGATGAGTGAGATTAATGTATTTTAATACAGATTATGGATGATTATGTAGAAGTAAAATAATTTTATGAAGTTAGTGTCTGGCATGTCTTTACAGCTACTACTTATATCGCTCAGTATTTTGCTTCTAAGCATTGAAAGGAATAGTGTGGTTTAGAAATCTAAAAATGCTGTGACTAATGGTCCTCATTCCTGAGTAAAATGATCAGCTTCAGTAGAAGAGTTTTGCAATCATGTAAAATTAAGGTAAATAAAGTTAGGTATTTATTGAAGAGCAATATTTTTTACATCAAGCGTAACAAGTCCTTAATAGTTAAGTTTGACACAGGCTGTATTAGAGCATACACATGGATGAAAAAATGTGATGTTTAATTATCTTAACAATTTTGTAATTTAATATAGCTCATAACCCTGTTATTTTAGTTCCAATTTCAACTAAAAGTATAATTCTTTTATGTAACAAATAAAAACAAAACCTCCGAAACTCTGCCCTTCACATCTCTGTTATCTTTGGTGCAAGTTGTGACAAAATGAGCAGCCTCTACCTCACTGAAATGCACCTTCATGTGAGGGATAAGTCAGATTGGAAAATAGATTTGTTTAATGGTGGTTTGAATTTTATTATGGGATCTCAAAAAGAAAAAAATTGCCCAAATGGGCTGCTAGTATGTTACACTTCATAGTGAAAGAAACATCACACATTAATAGTATACTATTACACTTTTAATGGATATTAGCCCTATCCTACCAATACTGAAAGACAAATATAGTGATGGCTAAAAAACATAACACTGGCAAACAAATTTTTGTGGACCAAACTAGTCAAGTTTGAAAGCAAAATGTAGATTAACCTCAGCTCACAAGTGAAGGGTTTTCATTAAATTGGGTGAGTGCTGAGTATTATGTGGGCTCTAAACTTTATGAAGCCAGCTTCAGGCACATGCAAAGCAGGCAGATTTTTCCAAAAGTAGAGGGACAGGGAAAGGCAAGTAATCCTACTGAATTGCAAAGTCATGGCTCAGATGTCTGTTCCTCCTATGCCTGTCCCTGGAGGAGAGGAGGACCACCTGTTTGAGAAGATCATGCTGCAGCACAGCTGATATCTCTCCTGCCACTTCCTATGAAACCCTAGAGACTGGCCACCGATTATGGTGACAGGAACAGTAACTATTTGCAAGGGCCAAATGGCAGCTCTTTGCAGGAGCTCTTGCCTTGTGCCATCTCCTCAGGGCAGTGTGCTGTGCTTTGCAGGGCTGCTCTTATCTGCTTCCTCCCCTCCCTGTGGCAGGGAAAGCTTCATCTTCCCCACACACTGAGCAGCAGCCTGGGACACAGTGTAGAGAGTGTGTTGTTGCTTACAAGGGGAGTGCTAAGCATGAGCATAATTAAAGTTTTTAGAGGGAGGTGGAGAAGAGCTTTTTTGGCGCATGGTTTGGCTGTTTGTTGTATCGGAAAGAGGATGGCTCCTGGCCATGGAAGTGGGAAGAGGCTGCTGCGTGAGGGAGCAGTGCAGACAGCAGGACACAGCACCCTGGGGAGCTGTAGGACAGGAAGAGAGGTCCCGAGGCAGTGGTGGTAGTTTCCACTCCCAAAGTCAGATCATCCTGAGCAAGGCAGGAAGGGGCTGCCTTTGGGAGAGAACAGGAAATCATGCGAGATTTCCATGCATGCGTCCGTTGAGGCTGTTCCTGTTCACACCTGTCCTCATCTCCCTTTTGAACCAGCCCAGCTGCCTGATATTTACCTTTGCTTGTGCTGCAAGGCAGGCCTTGTAGGCTTCACTGTTATCAAAGCTTTTTAGTAATTTGGCTGACTTTTCAGGCTGGAAAAAACCTTGTTGTCTATTGTTTTTGCTACTTTTGTGATATGTAAAAACTGTTTTTAATAGAAGTTTTGATTACACTAGGAGCTTTAAAAGATAATTGTTTTCCTTGGGCAAGGAAGTAAAGTGTCTCACATCTCTGACATTTTGAGAAGGTGGGGTTGTTTTTCAATGTTTTTTATGCTCCATGGTGAGTGTGTAACGTTTGTCTAAGCTAGGTTCCAATCATTAATCTGTTATAGGACAACGTTCCCAAGTGGTAAAATAAAAATTGTAATGCATCTGACTTCCTTTAGATCATAGAATTATAGAAAAAAACATCATCCAAGTCACAATAGTTGTCAGAAATTATACTGATAAACAGATCTATCAGTTACACAGATCAGGTAAAGTAGTTATGCAGGGTAAACATACGGGCTAAGCATGTAATGATTTTGGGATCATTTTTGAGTCAGATGGTTTGCCCCTGTAAGTTTCTGGAGCTTCATCTAGCTCTCTTGGGGGCTGCTGAGCTGACACAAAACACCTTGTCGGAGTTTGGATATCGTTCTCAAATTGTAAATCAAGCTCTCTTTTTAATTGTCCTACTTACTGTTTTCCTATTCAACCTCTTTTTCTTCATGTTTTTTGCTTGTTTGACCTTCTGCAGGTTGTCTTCATACTGATCCCCTTTGGGTCAGTATGTGTACATCCTTGTGGGTAAGAGGATGAAACCAGAAAGTGATGTTGGACAGCGAGATTGTAAAACACCTAATCTGAAATGTCTGTATTTATATCACTTGAATTGAGGAATGAGTTTAACTGGCAGTTTTTAAATACTTAAAAGTTTTGTGTGTGGCAAATACTGCTCCAGTTTGTCCTAGGTTTATTGTTCTTGTTTTGGGACTGAACATTTACCTTGTCACTAGTGGGCCTTGGCTAAATTTTGCATTCATGCATGTGTAAAAACAAATATGAGAGATAGTTGTCTAAAAAAGTATGTTACAGTTTACCTTCTTTGTTGCCAGCCTTGGAAAGTACTAATCATGTGCAACCAGTGTTGAGGGAGTCCTAACTTCTGACAGGGAGTCCTAATGGCAGAGTCTCTAAGAACAGTCTCTGAGTACTTGCCTGTTCTTCCTGTGGACAGGTAATTCTGTTCCAGGGTAATGCTGTTCCTGGATGGCCTGAGTGTGATCTGCTGGAAAGTGCAAAGGCTGAGTCAACAGTGGGTACATTCAATTGTCAGGAATAAATCACACTGGCTCCATGGGAAGATGAAGAACAGTTGCTGGCAATGCAAGGAAGCTGATGCTCTCACTGGCCAGATGAAGCTCCTGCGTGTGTGATGCATTAGGAAGCAGTGTGTCCCTGCGTTTAGAGGGGTGGTGCTGTTCTATTTCTACTTCACTTCCCCCCCCCCCCCTTTCCTTCAAAGTTGTAGCTGTGCATTTAAAAAGAGCAATTCTGTTGCTGAATTTAGAACTTAAAATTCCCGGTGGAGCTGCACACGGGCTTTGTTCTCCGCAAGCTGGTCTGTCTTTCACGTGTGCGTTTATAACTGGTCTGGAAAGGGAAGTGATTTGAAACTTTGTCCGAATCGCTTCGACCGCGTCTCCGTTGCCGAGTGCCTGTGTACAGCGAGGCGCACGGCTCGGGGTAGATACAGGTCATGAAGCAGTCGTGGCTGGGAGAGAGAAAGGTCTCTCGGAGGCCAGACCGGAACCCGCGTCGGGCGGACCTGCCCGCAGCGCCGGGCCCTTTGTCTGCGCCCGGCCGGCCGGGAGCGCAGCGCGGTCGGTGGGTCGGCGGGCCCTCGTTAGCGCTGCCCGGCCTTTCAGCAGGCTGCTGTTTTATCCCGCCTGGCCCACGCTATTCTTCCCGGCTTTAAGCCTGTTATTCACAGGCGGCCGTGCACTGGGGGCACGGCACGACGGCTGAGCTTTTAATTGCGCACCCCGCTCCGATTTACGGGGGTCAGGGGGGAAAAGCGCCGGGCTGTCAGCGCGCTTCACCTGGCGGCGATCTTCACCTTCCATTTAAACAAGTTCGAGAAACGCGTAAAGCGGCGCTTTGTGTTTGTTTTGCTTTGTCGCTGTTTGGTGCTCAGTTTTCAGCCGGTGTTTTTGGAGGCGGTTTGGCGGTGATTTGCTGAAAGCCGGTGTGTGTGCGGCGGGGTTCCCGTGCCGCGGCCGCGCAGGTGCCGGAGCGGGCGGGCGCTGATTGAGGGAAGCAGATGGCAGCGCTCGGTGGCCGCCGGCCAGCGGAGCAGGTGCTGGTCACGTGGCCGCGGGTTGCCGGGGCGACGCCAGCGCTCTCGGCGTGCGGATGAAAAGGCGAAGGGGGCCCCGCTTCAGCTGCGGCTTTTTGTGCCATTGGTGGCAGCCAGAGCGGAAACAAGCGCCGGCGGGGAGGGAGGGGAGCCCGCCGGGCACCGAGCGAGCCAGGGAGGGAGGGAGGGACGTGCGCTGCCCGGCCCCGCCGCCTCTCGGGGCTCGCCCTCTGCCCGCGCTCCGCCCGCCGTGCCAAACTCTGCCCCCGCCGTGCCCGCGCTCTTTGCGCCGTGTCGAACTCTTCCCCCCACATCTCCTTTCTTTTTTTTTTTTTTTTTTTTAATTGTCACAGTTCAAGGTAGGCTTTTTTTGAGCTGTGTCGAATCCTGTTAATTTCACAGGATCACAGACTTGTTACGGTTGGAAGGCACCTCTGGACATCATCTCATCCAAGCCCCCTGCCAAGTCAGGGTCACCTAGAGCAGGTGACACAGGAAGGTGTCAAGGTGGATTTTGAATGTCTCCAGAGAGGGAGACTTCACAACCTCCCTGGGTAGCCTGTTCCATTGCTCTGCCACCCTCAATGTAAGGAAGTTCTTCCTCATGTTGAAGTGAAACTTCTGGTTTTGTTTCTGGCCATTGCTCCTTGTCCTGTCACTGTGCACCACTGAAGAGGGTCTGGCACCATCCTCTTGGTACCTGCTATTGAGGTACTTATATGCATTAATGAATCACAGAATTGTTAGGAATGGAAGCGACCTCTGTAGATCATCTAGTCCCAGTCTTCTCTTTAAATAGGCCCAGCTCCCACAGTCTCTCCTCATAGGAGAGATGCTCCAGACCCCTAATCATCACTGTGCTCTTCTTCTGTATCATGTTCACTAGCTCCTTGTCTTTATTTCACTGAGGAGTCCAGAACGGGACACAGTACTCCAGATAAGGTGTCAGCAGGGCTAAGTAGAGACAATTTTGCAATAATACAAATCCATGTTCAAAACAAAGTATTTTCATTTGTGAATGTTTTTAAATTATTTTTTAAAACTTGGAAATCAGTGCTAGTTTACGCATAGGCTGTAAGGAGAAAATACTGTAGCTGAGTTGTCACAGTCCTGAAGAGACATGTGACTGTATTGGAAAATGTTAAATTACAGCTCCAAAATACGCTGTTGGTGGGCTAATATGCTGATCATAATGAACAAACTTAAAGCTGATGTTTAAATGAGAAATTACAAATATGAGGATCATGAAGAAAAAAAAAAAAAACCCTGGGCAGTTTCCCAGGTATGAAAATAAAGTGATGAGAATGTAGAAGCCATATAAAAGCATCTGATATAGTGCTTGGTGACCTGTGCTTGCCATGTGTCAGGTACCAGCACACAGCTCTGCTCTGCTGTCAGCTGTCTCAGTAACTTCCCTTAGCAAGCCCCTCACACTGGGAATGGGCTGCTGGGAGCTGACCACAAAAAACTAGTAAAAACCTGCCTCAGACTCAAAGGCTAGATGTGCTTTAAAATACTAACCTCTACCAATGATTTTTGTTGCCATTTAAAAATTTCAGCCCTGCCATGCTGTAGATCATCTCAGTTTGTGATTTGGTGATGGTGTATTTAAAGCTGTATTGTGATACATATGTCTTTACCCATTTCCAAGCCTCTGAGTGCAGCTGGAGACATGCAGTCCCAGCTCTTCAGGTGATGAACGTTTTCATGGGGAAGAAGGGAAGGAACAACCCTCAAAACATCATTGTCAGTGGATATAGGTTTCTAGTATTGTGTAGATGCTGAGATGCTAGCATAGTGTTTTTCTCCCTGTACAAGCTGCAGTTGTACGCATTGAAGCTGTATGGCTGCCCTCAGCACTGACACTCAAGAGCATTTCCTGCTTGGAAATAGCAGGGATTGTAGAAGAAGATGAATTCAGTCCTTGTTTTGGTAATGCTTGCTCTTGTTCTGCTTGCCTGGGCTGCACGGTTAATAAAAGACAAGCACACGTGTAATCCTGTTTCTCTTCTCATGTGTCAGATTGTCCAAACCCTGCTTTCAGAAAATGCATGTTCTGAAGAGAGCAGCTCTTCCTTTCCCATCTCATTTTTAGTTTCTTGTTGAGTACACATCGAGTGTCACTGTCTAAGGTCTTGAAGGAAAGAAGTGAGGTGTCTGTTAAGGCAAGTGTAGTGATGGCCTATGTATCACTGATTTTGCAGTTACTTTGAAATACTTCAGAAAGGCAGTTGAAAATAATGAAGTCACTCAAAACAAACATCTCACAGATCAACTGTTTTTTAAACACCTCTTGCTTATATTTTTCTACAAAAACTGATTAAGAATACCTCTGTTTCAGTAGCAAGAAGCAAGATTCAGAAGCCAGTGCTGCAAAGAAAAAGGTTAAGGGAAAGGAAGGTTCTGAAAACTCAGATTTGGAAAAAACTCCACCACCATCACCTCATCCTGAAGATGAAGATGATCCAGGGGTTCAGGTAATGCTATTCTTGAAATTCATTGTAGACTTTGCCAACTTAGAAGCATAAAGCAATAGTTTTCATGGTTTTTGTTATAGAGATAGGGATATTTGGATAATTTCTGTGTTGTTTACAAAAAGGTGAGAACTGAAAATCACCACGGTGAACATTTTACAAAAACAAGTATTTTTCATCATAATTTTGCTTTATAGTCTTGTTTCTTGCAGATATGTGTATGGTGCTGCTGAGTTTTCACACATTCTCTTTGATTACTCTTGCAGTTATGATGCTGAAAGTTCTGTTCTGTAGACTTAATGCACTATTACAAGGTCTTGCTTATAAGCTCAGTGTTTATTCTTGCATTGGCTTTGCAAACATTCTGAAATCAAGAATCAGACATGACAGAGCAGAGTGTTGGAAACATGCATGTCAGGCACTTGTAGCGACACTGCTTTAGTGGATGAAGGGCTTCTTTTGCAGGACTGCCAGTCATGGGCTCACACTGATTAATTTCTCTTGACCACTGCATTACCTATCACTTTCTGTCCAGACTTTCTTTTACATAAAGCAAATCTGGAAATAGAGTAGCATATATGATAAGTTTTATGTACTCTGTCATTTGACATGTTAAGAAATGGTCATCTCCTGGCTTGCTTCTGCAGGCAGTGTTTTGAGTGGGCAGAATCCTCTCATGATGAGGTAGGGGTAAATTATGGTGGGGAAAGTATGAGACTCTTATGTAGTCATACCAGTGTACATGAAATCCACCGCATTTGTCCATTGCACGTCAGGTTGTGGATGGGTTGCTTCTGGTTATGAGAGATGTTCAGACCAATGATCAACTGGGAATAGTCAAAGCAGCCTGGTGAAGACTTTGGCAAACAGTTGTCCTACAAAAGCATGGTTTATGCCCTTCCTCCCACTATTTTCAAGAAGAATATAGTAAATAATGAAATGTGAGCAATCTAGTATATTCTAGGTAAAAATAAAAGAAGCAGTAGAAGAGTGTGTTCTTCCTGACTCCTTCAGACTGTGTTTTCTGAATTAGAGAAGTTGAGTTAAACCATGCAGCTGTTAAAATATTTGACACATTAAGTTTTCTGTTCTGTGCTGCAAATCTCTTCTGGCCTAATGGCACTGGCAAAAGATGAAGAAACTTCAGGACTTTGGATGGGTTTTTTGGGTAAATTTGTAGGTGATTATATTCCATTTACAATTCAACATTTCTGCATGGTTTGCTTGTTTTCAGTCTAGTGGAACAAAAACTTTCTTTTTATCAAACACAATTGCGTGATAAACATTATGTTTGAGTTTTAATTTTTTTTTTTTTTAAGAAATAGAAGTCCTAGGGCACTTGCCTCCCTTTTTAATTAAATGTAACAACTTATTTCAGGAAACTTTGTTTTCTTAGTACTTGCTCATACTGTGCATGCTATAATGCATTTTTTTTGCATAAACTTAGGAAATGGTTCCAACCATGTTTGCTGGGACAGCTACAATTAATAAACTTGTTATGCATTTCTCAACTGTGATTGATGCTACTCAGTTGTCTAAGACACAGTTGCATTCTTAAGGTAAAATCCTGAGCCTTCTGTAGAGATATTATGTAGTAATACATTGTTTTCTTTAAAGAGGAGAAATACTTGTGAGTTATGCAGGTTTTTTACATTCCATTATCAAACCTATTACTCACCTTCCTACCTGTAGATCAGTTAATGAGTTAATCAGATGCAGGTAAATATATGTGCAGTATCTGTCAACAGTGCATAAATATTGCAAAACTACATATGAATATAAGAGTAAACAGGAAGTTCATCAAGTCAAAGAAATATCAAATAAAGGCTACCATTATGTTTTAGGTATTCTTTCTGTTAGGGAAATGGAAGAAGAGATTTTTGGCACCAAAAATAATGGTAAGACTTACCTACAGAGTCAGAAGAAAATTGGTATTTTCCCATCAGTGGTCATGTAAATCAAGATGCAAATTTGTCAAGTGTTACTATTTTGAAGTATAAAAATATTGTTTTGTGGAAACCCCCATAAGTTACTGTGTTAAAGGTAGACGTCACATCATCATTGTTTAAAAAGCTAGTGTAAGTTTAACTTTTGCCCAAAAATTTCATTTTCAGTTAAATAAATAATTTCTAATTTTGTAAAGTGCACCAGGTATTTATGCTTTAAAAACTATGATTAGGTATCTAAAAGTAAGTATTTGACTTTGCCTATGTATATTGAGAGATTCAGGTGTGTAAGTCTGTTAAACAAGCTACGTAAGTATTTGCGTGAATCAGTGGAGATGTGCAGTGGCTGAGAAAGATATATAAGTAAGTAATGTAAAATATATAAATAAGTAGTGAATCAAGTCATTACAGTGGAGGTTTTTTTAACACTTGATAGTCAACATGATTTTAATGTATACATTAAGATATTTGAAGCTCAGTTGACAGTTTTCTTCAGCAACATATGCTTACAGCTTTTCAAATATATAAACTGATGCAGACTATCTGGGAAGTTGAATTTTATTGTTGTAAAAACAATACCCAGCACTGGACATCAGGTTGCAAATTCTGTCAAATGCATGCCTCTGTATTTTACTGGTTGTTTTGTGCAATACTGCTGAAGCTTTATCTCATCCTCGTGGTGAGGGTATGGGAGCAGAGAAATAATGTTTTCAATTTGGGGTGGTTCAAGTTTTCCATTCTCCTCTATTAGTTTGGGGTCTTTTCCCATGCTACGTTGCAGGATGCCTTTCTGAACACTGCTGGGTCAGTGAAGTGAGGAAATAGTATTTCATTGTGTTTCCCCTACAAGATAATCCCAGTATAACTGGGTGGATGGGGAGAGGAAGAAAGTGTGTTGTCACTGCTTAGCAACACAGTGCTGTGGAAAGGTGGTGTTTCGCTCCTGCATTGGCCATCTGTCAAAGTTTGTTACAGATGTGAATGGAGAGGTGCAGCTTCTTGGTTTTTAATTACTTTCTGAGATAGGCTTCCTATTTTTTAAATTTTGTTTTAGTAATGCTAAAAAAAGGGCAAAAAATCCACCCCCCCACTTTCCAATTTGGAACAAGCATATAGTTGACTTTTATTTGAGGTTGATTTTTGTTTAATATTAGGGTTTTGTTGGTTTTTGCCTACAGAATTTAAGACTGGCTAACAGGCCGGTCAGAATAGCAGTGTCCTGAGTCCACTCTTTCTACCAGGGTGTTATAGAAATTATAGCATTTACTGCACGCTAATGTATTTCAGACACACAGAGAAGTTTTCTCAGTTATTCTGCTTATCAGCTTTGTTTCTTATGAAAAAATATGAATGCTTTCTGTTCAGAAACGACGCTCCAGCAGGCAGGTGAAGAGGAAGCGTTATACTGAAGACCTGGAGTTCAAGATTTCAGATGAGGAGGCTGATGATGCCGATGCTGCTGGAAGAGACTCTCCTTCAAATACTTCTCAGTCAGAGCAACAGGTCAGATATGAACAGACTGGAAAGGTGGCTATAGCTGCAGCATTCAGAGATCAAATATGTGCCCTTTTCCTGAATGATATTCGTACATTATATGATTGATAGAATGTGCCAGAAGGCATTAGTTTTTACATTCTTAAAGAATATATCAACTCATGGCATTGTTTGCAAGCTGATGATATACAGCTTGAAAGTTCAAGCTGAGTTCTTTGAAATTAGTTGTCCCTAGCCAAAGGAAACCTAAACTGTACTGCTAGAAATCTAGAATGTACTTCTGTGAATTCAGTGGTCTGGCTTCTGTGACTTTAATAAACCACTCAAGCTTGTCCCCTGCTGCTAGGAACCATAAGAACTCCTTTATGAAATTACTGCCTTGTAGTACCCAGCAGGGTACACTTTATTCTCTGTGCAATGTAAATGATGGATAAAATAGTTTGAATAAGATGAGGGGTAATACTGTAGCAATGACTGTTGTAACAATCTCATTGTTTTGTAGTGCTTTTTCAAAGAGCTACTTCATTTAACTGATGACCTATTGGAGAATATATCCATGTTCTTTAGTATTTCATTTGGCAATTTGTTAAGCCTTGTGAAATATTGTATGTGATCTCCATTGTTAATTGTGTCTTATCAGAAGGAGAATTGGGATGGTTTGCCTCCCGTTGTAATAGTGAATTAATGTAATAGAGAATTGCAGGCAGTTTGGAGAGTGATCGTGTGGACATCTGCACAGCCAGCTAGAGCTTCTGAACATCATCTGCAGTTTAGACTGTATGGTGCTGAAAGCATGTATTATTTTAGGACAGGGGAATTGCTTGTGTTGTTACATCTGTTTATCTGTGCATATCAGCTTTCTTAACTGAGAGAGCTGGAGTTGCACTAGGTCTTAAAAATGGGCTTAAACTAGTATTCCTCAATCCTTCATTATATTATTAAATCTCTTTGAATACTCAAAGTTCTCATGCTGGGGGGGAGAATGTCCTCTTCTGTTACAAAAAAATTATTTTAAAGTTTTTCTAATGAAGGAAGTCTTTAACAAAGATGCACTCCCATAACTCTTGTTTGCTATTTATGATGTAGGAATCTGCTGATGCTGAAGGTCCTATTGTGGAGAAAATCATGAGTAGCCGTTTAGTCAAGAAAAAGGTAAAACAAATATCCTTCCCCCCATATTTTAAATAGGCTAAGCATATTTCTGCTGAAGCCCTTACTGAGTTATTTAAATGCCTTGGCTATTCCCAATTAAAAAACTGTTCTGTTGAATAGAGGAGGTTCCCTGAAAGTGTACTCAGATGGTATGTAACATGTTTTTCGGTAGACATACATAAAACTGATTGTTTAATCTTTTACTTGTTTCTTGCTTTTTTTTTGGATGAAGAATTTGATTTTTGCAAATATACATGCCTGGGTGAAATCTGTGCTGCTCTTCACTTCACAGTGATATTCCATAGAAGTTTGAGGAATGAAAGAACTCAAAAACCCTTGCCCATAATTTTTGCATCTTTTGATGGTCGTTGTGCTTAGCAGCTGAAACAATTTACATGTGACCAAGTATGATGCATACACAAGTTATGAATATCTTCCTTGTCACTATGCTAAGATGGTGAAAGAAACACTCAAGTTCAGTGTGGTACCCTTGTAATTCTGCCCTGGCTCCTAGTTAAGTTCTTATTTTGCTTACAGATTTTTCTAATCTGCTTCCCAACTTGATTGGCCTTTGCAGTTCCAAAGTATTAGAGCACTGAGAAGGAAGTAAAAGAACTTATTCCAAAAAGGGCATGATTATATTTATAGGCTCTTTTGTGGAGCTAATTCTCTGACTTGTACTGCAGTTGGACAGAAAACTGTCTGACTTAGACTGATACAGCATCATACTGATCTTTGTTAACCAAGAATTAATCTTTGCCTCAGTGTTAATTTTCAAATTGGAGAAAGGAAATTTGCCTTTATTAATGGATTTTTTTTTCAATGTTGTGGTGGTTTGGTGTTTGTTTTTGGGTTATTGTTTGGTTTTCTTGGGCAGGGTGGGAAGTATGTATTCAATTTTATTACTAGTGTCCTAACATCATTAACAATTTTGTAAACCTACATTCATTTAATGTCATGAGTTCCTGTGGTTCAATCTGACCTGTTTATGCATCTTATAGCACAGGCTTCTAAGGCTTTTTGGAGTGTTTTTTGTTTGGTTGTTTTTTTGGTGGTTTTTTTTTTTTAAGTCTAGAGCTCTATTTTGTGTTTCAAATCATAGGCTTATTTTTCAGATAAACTTGAGGCAACATAAAGTGAGTATTTACTTGTCCTGATGGTCTACTAGGCAGGAGAGGAGGATGTGGTCCTTTCATAAATGTCTTTACAGGGGAAGCTGTTTTTCACCAATTATTCTTCCCTTCTTCCTCTCCCCTGCAAACAAAGGTGTGATTACTCATGGGGAGTGTGTATTTTGCTGCAGTTTGTGGGAAGTAGTTGGTCTGCTGCCTACATGTCTTTGATTGCAAGCTCTGCTGGAGGCAAGCTCTATTTTGAGCTTTTTCTTTAATGTTTTTTATGGATTGTATTTGCAGGTTTGAGGGGTGTCTCTTCTTTCCCTGCTCTTCTCCCCAACCCTCTTCTCCAAATTTCAAAAAAAAAAAATGGAATTCAGGATGTTAATATTTAACATCTGAAGTATCCAACTGTGCTTTTATTAAAGGTCTTTTACACTCTTACTAACGTCATCAAAACCCTGGTTGTTAGATTACTAATCAAAGTAAAATTGCTGCGATCAGGACCAGTGCATAAAATAAACACAAGGAGAGGCTTCACTAGGAAACCTTTCAGTGCATTAGGTTGTAACAAAGATGTTGCATTCAAATAAAGGACATTAGATAATGAGTATGCTTTTGGAGCAGTATTCTTATCGTAAAATCATGCTGGTTGTCTGAGAAATAGCCGTAGTCTAGCTCTGGAGTTGCCAAATAGGATGCAGCACTGTATTTGCAGCCATTTTTGAAACATACAGAGTAAAAGGTAGAACTGAGTTCTTGTTTGAAGTAAAAAAGATGGTGTTTTTCACAGTTGTTCCTAATGTGGAATGTTGAATTCTCTTAAATACTCTTTCTTCTTGCAGAAAGCATAAAGTACATGTATCACTCTCTTTCCAAACCTGAGGAATTTGGATGTTGAAATTTTTCATTCAGTCCTCTTTGAATTCCTGCTTCTTAACTTTGAAAAGGAATAGCTAGAACTGATTATGCTATCCAGCAGAAATAGCACATATTTTGGAAAGACGTGGAGTTTGTAGAGCCCTGTACCTGCATGTTAGATGTGTCAATGTCTCTTTTTGCCTACTAGTACATGTGAGAATTAGAGCTAATTGAAATGTGTATGATACCTGCATCTCTTCCTAAAACTGATCAGTTTTAGATTTTGTGCTGTGTATCAACTGAAGTGATTGGGGTTTTTTGTGGTGCTTTGCATCTGTTATTAATGTGTTCTGTCTGCTGTTTTTCTGGTAGTTGGTAGTTGTGGTGCTTTGGGTTTTTTTTCATGGTTTGTTTTTTTTCTTAGTTTTTTTTGGGGGGGGGGGGGGTTTGGGTTTTTTTTTGTTTTGTTTTTTTGTTTTTTTCCTCAAGCTTTTGTTTCTACACCTGAGTGCTTTTATACAACCAACTTTTGCGTTAGTAGTGTTACTGTATCACCTCTGTGGCAATGGTTTGCAAGATTATGTGCTTTCAAGTATTTTCTTGAATAAAGGGGTCATTTATTTCTTTAGTTATCTGCAGACACTGTGAATCAGATCCTGGCCACACCTGGAAGTGATAATTTGAAGTGTCCTGCATTGCCCAAGTATACTGTGTGTTATTTTAGGATGTCTGTTTAGGGGGAATTTTGCATAAATGTTCTATCTCACCTTTTTACCTGGTTAATGTAAGTGTACAGGTGAAGAGTGCACAGTGACATCAGAGGCATAAGCTGTTGTCTCATACCATATACTCATACCCTAAAGTGATGTATTGTTAACCTCTGCTTGTGTGTTGACAGTGTTAATTTGATTAAAATTTTGGAAGAGGGCATAAGTGCTGAATGCCAGACTAAGATTTCTAAAATATTTTTTCTGAAGTACTTTTTGCTTAGGTGAATCTTTGATGCACTCTCATGGAACATCTAATCACATAGACCAGTTATTACCTATTAGACAATACAAAATTGTGTTTTACTTATTGGAGTTACAGAATTTACCAAGATGTGCATTGTAAATTATTGTTATTAAGTTGGCAGCTGACAGAAAATATGTTTGACTGAAACACTGCTGAGGGGAGTGAAGTTGGTTAATATGAAACCTCTATGTAAAGGTGTTTAATGATATTGTCATTGTAACACTGATGGATCTCAAAGGATTCTGGTTTAACAGTAATCAAAGAGACTTGGCTGTAATACATTTTAGATAATAAAATAAGTTAATGTCTTAAAATTAGGGTTGACTTCTTAAAGACTAATTTTGCCTCAGGGCAGTGAATAGGTTCCAATACTGTGATCTCCAGCTTCTTTTTTCAATGCAGTTTTGATCTCTAAATATTAATATCATCTTGAGAAAGATTCTTCTGAATTTTTTGTTTAAAAATAATCTTTATGGTCTTCAGATTCCTTCCTTTAACAGTGTCTTTGTAAGTGTCAGAGAGTTTTTCCCCTGTGTTTGGGTTTAGGGGATGGTTTGGAGAGCTTGTCTTCTTTGATGGAAGATTCAAGATCAAGAGGTAGCACCAGTAATCTTCTTCCATTTCTTTAGTGAAAAATAGGTAGAAACTAGTATTGTTTCTCTCTCTAGGAAGGAATACAAACAGACTGTACTGGAATGATGTAAATGCTAAACTGAAACTCCCTTGCTACTCAGGAAGTAAAGGAATACTGTGTGAATCAGGGACTGGGAATGTATGAATTTCACTGTGCTAGAACACAGTTTAATGCAGCTGCTACTGTTATTCTTTAATTGCACTGCTGTGGAAGTAAAATCTAGCCAGCAACTAAATATGGCAATTCAAGTTTTAGAGTAGTCCCTCTTGTGTGTGTGTATTTTAAATATATATATAAAAAATACAAAAATTGTTGATTTATACAGCAGTCAACAGTTTTGCCTGTTTAATGCTGCATATACAGTATTTATTACAGATGATGTTGTCCCTGATGAAATGTATGAACCAGAAAATACTGCTCTGTTAAAAATCTTCCTAAAGTTCATTAGTAAAAACAAACAGTTAATGTTGTGACATAAACTGAATTCTAAATGTGTGCATGGTGCACTGTCCTTAGTTTGTCCTATGGCTGGGTTAAGGAGTAATTCAACAAAGTATTAGATGCCATATGTTATGCAATACTTTGGCACTAGGGATAAGTTAAGGGTAGTTCAACTCTTAGCACTGAATGCCCTTGGTTTTGCTGGTTTATGTCACAACTTTAACCTTGCTTTAAATGTAGTTTTTGGGTGTTAATTTAATTTGGCTGCTCTGTATGTGAGACATCTTGCCTGAGTGAATTTAATTGCACCATTGAGTAAAACTAAAGCCATGAACACTGATGCACTACAATTCTAGCAGAGGTATAAGGTTTAGTTTTATATGGCTTCTTGTTTGGAGTTATTAACTATATGGAGGAATAAACCCCCTTTAAAACTCTTTTTTAAAACATTACAAAACCCACAATGTAAAGTTGCCATGAGCCAGCCAAAAATAATACATATGGCATTCAGGAGTGCAGTTGCTAATTGGCTGCTGCCTGAGAAAATGGTACACTTGGCTTCTACTTAACACTGTGGGTTTGGCAGAAAGCCAGATTTGGGGTGAGGTTGTGAATGAAGCTGCATGTGGTTAGGGAGGAGTTCAAATGATTCATGTCTTGGAAGTTGTAGTAAGCAGTGCAGTATGTACTTGGGTAAGCAGCTGGAGGAAACTCCTCACCCATGTCCTCCCCCACAAACCTTTTCCTACACCTCCACTTGTGTCTCTGTGTGGGGACCATAGTCCGTATCTCATATAGTTTTTAAATTGTTTACTAAGTTGGGATGTTTAGAGATTTAATTCACGTTTCACATTTCTTTTCTTTTAGATGGAGAACGGAGAGGAAGTAGAAGTAGAGGAATTCTATGTCAAGTACAAAAACTTGTAAGTAAAGTTACAGCTTTGATTGCTATCCAAATAGATTTCAAAACTGGTTTTGTAACTGATAGAAATTATTATCAAACTTTAAACATATCTAATGTTTAATCCAAAACAGTGACAAATGAACAGGGGAATACCTTACATTGGTGGTACAAGTTTTGACAGTGTTGTGTTAATTTGTGTTCTAACAACAATTAAATCCATAGGTAAAATTGCTCTGCTATTACATACTTTAAGACCCATTATGCATGCAGGCTTATGAGCACACACCTGTGCTGTGTAGGTCTAACTGCAGCTGTAGAGTGTGTGCAAACTACTCAAAAATAACTCTTTATGTTATATTAAAAGCAAGATTTATGTTGAACAAAATGTCTAAGATAGCAGAAAAATGAGATGGCTTTCAATATTCCAGCGGATCTTTACCCCCTCCGTGAGAGGAATGTAATTGTGGTGAGAGCAGCATGTTGTTTCACTTCTAGACTCTGAAACTGCAATGAAATCAGTATTTAAAATAAAACACTTCATAGCTGGATAAGCTCACTTTTCTTGTAGGAAAATAGCACACCTTGTGTATTTTTACCAGTTTTTCTGCCTGAGAGACAGAAATATGCTTTAAGGGCGCTTTTGGTAGCTAACTGCACATAGTTGATTTCACTTTAAATATGCTGTCATTTTGGTATCTTCTGCACTATATTGTTTATTGTATAATGTTTAATTGCTTAATTATGCTTTGTTTAGTTCTATTACATAGACATAATTTTTGTGTTAACTGTGCTGTCTTAGCTTTTGACAGACTAAATTTTTGGAGTGGGACAAGTCACTTTGGCAGAGATACTGTTCCTTCTTCTGTGTTGTTACTGTGGAATTGCATTTACAAGGGTTTTTTCTCTGTCAGTCTTAAAAGACTCGAGTAATTTTGAGTTACAATGCTGTTTTCACAAAAAAATTATACAGGATGGTAGTACTTAAAATATTTGCATATTTTGATTAACTTATTAAATTCTTACTCTTTGTTAGAATATAATGCTAAATAGTAACTTTACTGTAAGTGTCTTGTATAGTAATTATGTTTTAAGTATGTCCAATAAAAATCATCCTAGTTTTGTGCCAAACTAAGTATAGAGGGTATGTATTCAAATTTTGAGTGAGAGTTGATTCTATTTCCTGACAAGTTTCTCTATTAGTAAGTATAATTACTTTGAGCAAAGATGATTGGTTAATAACCTGTATGGTAAAGAAGATAGTGTCAGGTTTTCCAGGCATAGCACCACGCTGTGCTGGAAAGATCTAGTTATATTAGTGGAATACATCAGGAGTGCAATGTAAGTAGAGTTTTGAGTAAGATTTTTTCTGTTTCATCTCCTAGTTCTTACCTTCACTGTCAGTGGGCATCTGTGGAAGAGCTGGACAAAGACAAGAGAATTCAGCAGAAGATTAAGCGGTTTAAGGCAAAACAGGGCCAGAATAAATTCCTTTCTGAAGTACGATTTTTTTTTTTTGTTTGTTTGTTTCTTTTGGGTGTTTAAGGAATATTCTTAGGAATTCTTGTTCTGTATGGAAGCAGACCATTTTGAACTGTGTGATATATCAGTAGCACTTATTCTGGTATAAAGCACAAAGCATTCTGGATGCAAGTCTTAGGAGTTTATGAAAGTCAGGTGATCTATCCTGACTGTGTACTTTTTCCTGTTGTTTGGGTTGGTCTTTTTCCTTGAAGCAAGTGGCTAGTTCTTAGCCTCGTAAGCCTGAGTGAATCACTACCATGTCTTTTTTCTGAGGACCTGATTATGCCAGAAGAAATGCATGGCTTTTTGCTATGTTATAGACTGCTGCTCACTAGGGATTCAAAGCTTTTTATCATCAATTTAATTTCACTTAGAGCCATAAGCAGTAATGTGGCAGGGGTCCTGTCAATAAAAGACCAGATCTGCTGATTTCTGTCTCTGAAAGATTACCTTTAAGAAAAATGCTGTCTTTTAAGGAAAAAAAAATGTGTTAATGAACTACTGTGTTTATTTATTTATATTTATTTTTACTATACCATTCAAGCTGAAATAAAAACCTGTTGCAAATTGAAAACTTCCATCTGTTCTAAGTGAAGATACCTGAAATTGTTTCCATTTTCTCTTCTTAATCTGCTTCCAAGTGGATCACAAGTTACTGTAAATACTTGGAATTTGTAATTGTTTCAGAAAAAGCTTTTAAAATATACAGTCTTTAGTCATTTTGACTGTCTTTTCTGTTAGAGTGTATCTTAGAACTATAAAATGAAATACAATGCTTTAGTGTGGAAGAGAATCCTGGAAGTTGTTTGAGGCATAAGAATGAACCTGACAAATTGTGATTTTTGGAGAAACTCTGTATGCATGTATTGTGTTTTCTCTGTTTTTGAAATAATAATCTTTAAATCTTGCTTGTAAAGCACTAGACAATTCCTGTAGTTAAAATAATCCAAAGGCACTTAGTGTACAAGGCTCTAATTTCTTTATTGCAAGCTGTAGTTTTCAAGAATGCTAAATGCATTGCATGCCATAAGCCTTTTCGATTGCTCATTAGTGAATTGTAATTTCACACTTCATTTAAAATATTCTTAAACATTCTCTCACAGTAAAAGGTTTCACACAGTAATTAAGAGGCCCAGTTAACAAAGTCTGAGAAGTCTGATTCCCTCACGGGGAATGATCTTGCTGAATTGTAGCATTTCAATTAACATGTTGAAGTTTGCCAAATATAAATTCTGTGTCACTGTGACCCAAAATATTATTGCCTGGTGAAATATATAATAATTTTTCCTCTCAGGAAGGGCTAATAGAGATATCTTTTATATTTTTGCCTCTCTCCTTGAACAGATTGATGATGAGCTTTTTAATCCAGATTATGTGGAAGTTGATCGAATCATGGATTTTTCACGTAGCACAGATGATAACGGAGAGGTAAAAAAATCTTCTAGTGCATCTCTAGTAATATAGACATTGTGTTTAGAATTTACTGTTTAGAAATATATTAATTAGAATATATTAAGTATTTACAGAAACTACCACGGTGTATGTGTGTAAAAAATAGGAACATGTTTGAGAAAACATTGGCTAATGTAACAGTTTCCCTTAAATGAAGGGGGTCAAGTGAGAATTCCAAACTTTTTTAAAGTTACCTATATTTAAAAAAGCAAACAAAACAACCAACCAAACAGCAACAACAATGAAGAAGTGTTATTTAATATTGTAGAAATATGATGTTCATGCATGTAATGCAGAATTTAAATGAAAATGGAAAGAAAGAGTCTTAGCTAAATGTCATAATGGTTTAGACATTGTTTAGACTACCTGTTACAGAAGTAGTCCTGAACTCGCTGTTTCTTCATTTTTTATGCAAAAAAGACGATTTTGTTTTCCAGGAGATTCCTTTTTGGTCCCAGGAGAATAGAAAGCTTCACTGGCAGTGTCACTGTTTCCATGTTGCTCTGTCAGTGAATGGTGATGGTTGATTTGTCTGTTGTGACGTTTCTGATGACGTCAATAAAACATAAGATTTTTAAGTATATAGGAAAGAACAGAATTGTAAGGGTTGAAATGTGAATATTGTTTTGCTTCTAAATTTATCTAACTAGTGATTTCAAATTGTGTTATGCTCTTTTTGGTGGTAAGCCTACATTCTCCGGGTTCTCATCTTACTTGGTTAGGTTGTCAAGGTGTCTGTCTGCTGTTTGCTTATTCTTGTGGCTGAGTCAGGCATGCAGGTCTGATCCAGCTTTTCGAATTTCATCTAGCCTGCAGATCTCCTGTAAGAAAGGATACACTTTTATTCTTTCTGTATTGTGATATAATGTAATTTTTGTCTTAACAAAGCCTGTAACGCATTATCTGGTGAAGTGGTGTTCGCTTCCTTATGAAGACAGCACTTGGGAGCTCAAGCAAGACATCGACCAAGCCAAGATCGAAGAATTTGAGAAACTGATGTCTAGGGAGCCAGAAATGGAGCGTGTGGTAAGAATTGGCTCTATATAGAGGATTTTGTTTGAAAATAGTAAAGTAATGTGGTCATTTAGAAACCACTAATGGGATTTGCTGTATTTGAAACAGGAGCGACCTCCTGCCGATGACTGGAAGAAATCGGAGAGTTCCAGGGAGTATAAAAACAATAACAAACTCAGGGAATACCAGTTGGAGGGAGTAAACTGGCTTCTTTTCAATTGGTACAACACGTACGTAAAACATAGCTTACTGCTGAATCCTGCTTTGGAAAAGCTTTTATAGCGTATTTAAAATAGCAGCCTTTTAAAGTAACCTACTAAAGTGAGATTTTAGAATCATTTACATGGCTCATTTTTTGCTGGAGGAGTCATATACAAACTAACTTGGGGTGGAACATGAGTGTTTCAGATAGATTCTTGTGGCGAATGCTGTGGGTTCATGCATGCCCCTGCTGCTCCTTCCTTCCTCTTGTGAACTTGAGAAGTGTACATAGAAGGGATATATCCATGCTGACTGCATCACAAATCATAACATGTATTTAAAATGCAAAATGTTATGATGCCTTTTCATTCTAGAAATATCTGGTTTATTCCGGTTATTGCCTTACTGATTGTCTACGTTTTAAGTTGGGAATAATTCATTCAGCCGGTTTTTATTCTTGTTTTCAGACGAAACTGCATTTTAGCAGATGAAATGGGGTTGGGAAAGACTATCCAGTCCATTACGTTTCTCTATGAGATATATTTGAAAGGAATCCATGGTCCTTTCTTGGTTATTGCACCATTGTCCACAATTCCCAACTGGGAAAGGGAGTTCCGCACCTGGACAGAGTTGAATGTGGTTGTGTATCATGGGAGTCAAGCGAGTCGGCGGACCATACAGTTGTATGAAATGTATTTCAAAGATCCACAGGTAAAAGCTCTTCGTGACTTTTCTTTTTCTCTTTTTTTGTGTATACTTTACAGTTGTTTATTTATTTAAGCATCAATTAGTTTTTCAGTGCTGGTATGTCAGGTTTCACTTAAAAATACAGATACATGTATTAAGAATGCTTTTTAATAGTGGCCAGTATCTCTCTGGGAATAAAGGGGCACCATGAAATGGTGCAACTTTTGTTTAGAGTTTCACTCTTTCGTGCAAGGTTTTTTGTTATTTTGCGGTTTTGAGGGGAGCTGATGGAAGAGATTCTTAATAGAGAAACTCCTTTAAGTGGAACTAAGCTTAAAAATCAATCATTGCCTACCATTCCAGGAAAGACCTGCTTGTAGAAATCAAACTTGTCAATGCCTCTTTATCAAATTTTGTAAGTCAGATATATTTTTAATGTGTGTTACTGTGCTTAGGTTGAATAGTTGTGAGTGAAGGAAAGCAGAAATGACTCAGGGTAGAAACAGAAAATTATTTGGAAAACAGAACTAAGAAGATCAGCAGATCCCTACTCCTAAGTGCATGGCTTTTCCCAGAGTAAACAGAATTGGGGGAAAATAAAATGTGCATACATTGAATGTTAGTGCAGAAAATAAAATCTGTCTTGCATAAGAGAGAAAAAGGGTAGAAGTTCAACCTGTGGAGTACTATTTTCAACTAAGCTTTAAAAAGTGATAGTGGTGAATTCATAAATTTAGATTTTCTTTAAAGCATTTCATTTTACACTACAGGACATTTTGTTTAATAAACTAGAAGGATATAAAATCAATATGACACACATTAAGTGGATTTAAAACTGGCTAGCTGATATTTCTTGATGTAATTGTTAATGAGAAGTGATTTGAATTTCCAGCATAGTTCTTCAGGGATTGGTTCATGTCCATGAGTTATATAACTTACAAATGACCCAAAAGAAAACATAAAATCGTTACTGAGGAAGTTTTCAAATGACACAAAGATGTGGAAAGTGGTAAATGATTAAGACAGTTGATGGATACAGAGTAGGCTGTATTAATAAACTGGATCCAATCTAGCAATATTTAGAATACCTAAATACAGGGCTGTCTGTGGACAAGGAATGAAGATGATTCTTAGCATAGGGAGAGCTCAGCTCTGGGAAGGCTGTAGACAGAAACAGATCTTTTTTTGTCATGGCACATGACCAGTTAAACCACCGTGACACAGTGGTCAAAAGGGCTAGTGTAGTGCAAGTGCATGGATGGAAACAAATCTAATATAAAGATGAAAAAAGCATTCTCCTGTTTGTGAGTGATGTGATGAGTGGTCCAGTTCTGCTTAGTTCTCACTTCATGTCCTCAAAGTGCATCGAAAAACCAGAGTCTTAGAACAAAGCTATGAGAGAGATTGCAAGATAAAAAATATGCTTTTACAGGTAAAAAAACTGATTAAAAACTGTTTTGAAGGTGATGACTGTGGCACAACTTCACATGCCATTAGGGCAAACAGAAATATAGTAGAGAAACACATAGTAATTATATTAGTTAGAAATTACAGCTGTGTAGTCTAGAAAACAACTGTTTTCTCAGCAATTTATCAAATAAACATTTAAATTAAAATATTATCTGTGTTTATTGAAGATTTATTTGAGTAACAGTTGCTTCATTGAGGTCTAGTGGCCCAGAGAAGTTGTGTATGTCCCAGTCCACAGCAGGAGTGCTGGAACTAGATGATCTTTAAGGGTCCCAATCCAGGCTGTTCTATTAATCTCTAATACTCTTTATGATAATGCACACATTTTCTTACCTGTATAATACACAAATGAAGTGGGATTGAAATCAGTATTTCTGATTTTAAAATAATTTCTTAGCAGAGATTGACATCTTGTATAACTTAAAAATTTGGGTTTATACAAATGCTGTCTCTGCTGAATTGTTTCTTGTGTTAAAAATAATATTTGTTTGCTATTTGAGTGGTGCTTGTTCTCAACATGTTCTTCCCCTTAGCAGTTACTTAGCATGAAGCCTGAAGGAATGTCATCTGAAAAATCCCACTTACTATGCAGATTCTTAGTTATTTTGGCAATGTTGTTTCATTGATCTAAAGGTAACTAAAGGTACAGCAAGATGCAGCAGAAAGTTTTGTTCCCCCATTGCCATATTCTTAACTCAATTCTTGCCGTGAGCGTGGCAGTCATTTTACCCCATAGCGAGTAATGACAAAGCACTCATAGCACAGAAAAATGAATTATTTTCTGCTGGTTTTGCTCCCTGAACTGTCTTAAGAGTTGAATCAGACATTTACTGCATTTAGGGATAAAGGAGAAATGACAAGAACTCATCCTTTTGGTGGCAGCTAGCTTAGATGTGTCACAAAATCACCTTCTGTGTTCCATTCTTTGTACGAGTGTCAGCTGTGAAACACAAGGTGGAAACCAAATTACAGGGGAAAAAAAATCTCTTCATGTTCTGAAAAAAAGATTCCCCATGTAGTGTTCACTCTGGTATTCTCCGAAGTATCATCACTGGAAATGTGATGGAAGACAAAAAGGGAGTGAAAAAGACATGATTTAGCAGCATCATTTCTAGCTCTCCTGCCAGACACGTCAATCCAGACATCAGGCATTTTAGGCTTTTTAGGTGTTAATATGAAAAGAGGCTTCTCAATCTGAGCTGTTTCTCAAAAAGACAATTAAAAGATTGAGAATGTGGGAGTGGCTTTTGAAGAGAAATAACAACAGAGAACATGCATAAGAAGCACCTACCCCTGCAGTAGTGTCATTTTTCAGACTCAGCCCCATTTACCTGAGTCAAGTTGTTGTAAAATGCTAAAGAGTAATCAATAACAAAGTACGTTTCTGTAGTGGTGTTGCAGAACAATAAGGACATGGTGTTATCAGAGACATTCTGCTGTGAGGTTCACATAGAGAAGCCTGTTCTGGTATTCTTGAGCAATATAACCGAAAGGTCTTCCTAGGGCCCTTCTGTGGCTGGAATATCAAACAAACCATGAGCTTTTTCCTGTATTGTCCCACTCTGAGAAGAAGTTCTGCTTTAAGATTACAAAAACTATATGTGCCAAATACAGCTAATAACAGAGTCTTGGAAAAGAGCTGGCTTGATTTGTGATGGAAATTTACTTGGCTCATGAAAAGGATACAGCATTTCAGTTTGCTGGCTTTCAAAGCTGCCCACTTAGTGTATCTTCATCTGCTGTTTGTTAAGTAACAGCTTTTTTTTTGCCTCTAACAAGATAAATATTTCTGGACTATGCCTTGAGAAAGCATTGTTGAGCAGGTCATTACTCTCTCTGAAATGTTTTTGATTTGAGTAGGCAGATTTAATGCTGAGTTCAGTGTATCAGGTTTTCAATAATTTAATTGAGTCAGTAGCCAGTTCTGGTCCTCATGGTTTGGAGAGAATTATATGCAGGTCGCTTATAAAAGGATTCAGTCTTGCACAGGTCTAAAGGAAGAAATGGTCACCTTACTGTAAAATATGTGTTTCTTTTGAAATGTATTCAATATACAACCCGTGACAGAGTCCTTTGAAAATGTGGAATAGCTTGAACTTATGTAATGCTCATCCTTACAGAGACAGTTTTTCTGCACAGACCTAGTGACACTGGAGGTACAAAATCACATTTTTCTTTGAACAGCATTGGGAAGAAGCATAGCATAATGTCAGAAAGATGCTCATTTCATGCTCCTGAATAAAGTTTATTCAGTTTTTTTTTTTAAACAGTCTTTATATCAGTGCTGAAAACTAATGAACTAGTGAATATGGTGTCAGACATCGAGTTAATTGTCCTGTTGAACTTTGCTTAACACAGACTAACAAAAATATTATGAAATTGTATGCTGAGATACACATTCTCCATTTAAAAGCTCAGGTATTTGCTTCTTCCAAAGCTGTTCACTAGAGTTGTTGTAGATTCCCCATCCCTGGAAGTGTTCAAGGCCAGATGGAACAGAGCTTTGAGCAGCCTGGTCTAGTGGAAGGCTCATGGCAAGGGTGTTGGAACTAGATGCTCTTCAAGGTCCCTTCCAACTCAACTCTTTCTATGAACTCTAGGTGTTTTGAATCCTGAGTGTCTACTGAGGGGAAAAAATTATAACATTCAGCACAATATTTAAATAGTCATAAAAAGGAAATCTTAATGCACTTTTGCTGTATTTGGATTGTTCAGGATGACCTTCATGAACCTTCAATTCAGAAGGAGAGAATTCTCTTGACAAAGTCTGACAACCTTATTTCAGCATTGCAGCAATACATTAATGCCCCAAGGCATTAGTATAATCCATATGAATTGCAACTCAAATACTTGTATAACTTCTTGGTAATCAATGTGCAGTGGTTCTGTGGCCTATTTACGGGATTAAAAACAGCTATCATGAAGCCAGTAGCAAACTTACTGAATTGTATTTCCCCATTTAGTCAGGAGCAATGAGTTAATTTGCACTAAATGTCTTGTACATTGTACTGGTTTGTATTCTTAAAAAATAAAATTTGAAGGTGAAACAAATTGCTTCCTTCTTTGCTAGGGAGTTTACTTTTAACATTTGCTGTTCTTTTTAGGGTCGTGTGATAAAGGGGTCCTACAAGTTCCATGCCATTATCACAACATTTGAAATGATCTTGACTGACTGCCCAGAGCTGCGTAACATTCCATGGCGTTGCGTGGTCATTGATGAGGCCCACAGGCTGAAAAACAGGAACTGTAAGCTTTTGGAAGGACTCAAGATGATGGATCTGGTCAGTGTGAACATCTCTTATCTTTGAGTCTTCTGTAGTTTTATTACTTCCGATTTACGGTTTAATCAAAAAGTAAAATAAAAGGTTTTTTTCTCAAGTAAATCATAAAGCGTTAAGAAGAATAAGAGAACACAGATGAGAAACTATAAAATACCTGGAAGCATATGCATACCTTCAGTTTTGGAGTGCTGATATTGAATAAGGTTTTTTCATTGATTTAGATGTAGAATTACGTGGATTCTCCCAAGACACAAATTTATTCTTTCCTTTCTCTCCCTTCATGTGACTTAATCCATAGACACTTCTTCACATAAACATTTATTTAAAAGTGTAATGTGGTCAGGTAGCCCAATTTGGCCAAGACAGTTAAACTGCTCTGCATCAATATCAGCTCTAATGTTAATCTGTTGTGTGGCCATAAGGATGTTCTTTCATACTGACTAAGGAAGGGCAAGTGAGTTGGTTTCTGATGCTTACATATGTACATATGTACATATGTATTATGTTATATGTACAAAATGGGTGTATTAAACTCATAGAAAAAAATTAGATTATGTGAAGATATTTGCCATTTGAAAGACACAATAATTACTTCATTTTAGGCAGAATATTTTTTTAAAATGTGAGAACAATGCAGTAATGCTGAGCTAATATCTGTAATTCAGTCTGTAAAAATGCTGTGTACCTTTTGTTTTTCTTATTGTGGCTGCTGTTAGAGGAAAGGAGAGCTTATAGTCTTACAAACTACAGATAGAGATATGGGACTTTTCACACGAGTTCTTGTAACACTGCTAAATTTATGTTTGGCTCTGGACTAGATGCTGAACCTGTCTGGGCTCCTTCTCTAAAGCAATATACTACTTTTGTCTCTGCCATTCTCCTGCTCTTTAGCATGTAATAGGAAGGTAGAACTCTGCTTCAGGTTTCCTGTTAGGTCCTGTTAGGCCTGAGGAGATCAGTGCACTGAGGTCAATTAAAATAAATAAATACATTTTTAGTGGAAATCATGGGTTAAGTTCAACTGTTACTTTGCCATCTAAAGTTCACTCTACTTGTGAAAGAGTTGGAACACTGTGGACCGGTAAAATCTGTTCTTGTATCTTGGAGGACTTTTGAAGCTGCTTAAGTAGTGAAGTGTTTTTCTGGGCTATCACTGAAGGAACACCAGAGTTCAAGTTAGAAATGTCCTGAAAAGAGTTTTATGTAAGTAGCTGGGGGAGGGGAGAGGAAGCAAAGGTGAGACAGACATATGGTGACAAGGGGAAAGAATTTTATGTGTTTTTCCATTGGAAATTAAAGTGATGGATTCCTAGGCAACTGTTTCTTAACCTTTCAGGAGCATAAAGTGCTGCTTACTGGAACCCCTTTGCAAAATACAGTAGAAGAGCTGTTTAGCTTGCTTCACTTCTTGGAACCAGGTCGCTTTCCATCAGAAACCACATTCATGCAAGAATTTGGGGATCTTAAAACGGAAGAGCAGGTAAAGTTATCTTGCACACTTACTTTTCTATTTAGATGTTGTGAATTTATCCATTTAATTGTATCTGAACTTCATTGTTTGTTTTCTAAAACAATACCTACCTATTTGCTTCCTGGAATACTATGGTGGGTTTATCCTTTTTCTTTTTTTCTTTTTTTTTTTTTTTTGTTTATTTTCATGTAGTTGAGGGGTTTTTGTTTTTGGCCTAAAGTAATTCTGCCTTTTCACTCTTCTGGGGTTTTTTTTGTTTGTTTGTTTGTGGGTTTTTTGGGGGTTTTTTTTTTTTTTTTTTTTTTTTTGTAGTCCTTTGTCCATTGGTCTTGCAGAAACAGGAATAAATTCCCTTTATTAAAATGGAGTGTTTAAAAATAGAAATGGGGTGTCTTGTAATGGTTTCTGGATGAAAATACTTCTATGAGAATTAACTTGTCAGTTGACATTCTTCCTTAAGCATCAGAGTGAAGGGACTCTCCCTGTCTGTGGATTTAACATCTGAGAGTATTCTCAGTGACTTAAGTGCAAACAGGAACATACTGGAAACCCAGTTTAGCAAAAGGTAACCAAATGGAGGGAGGTTTGTTTTTTTTTTTTTTACTCAGAAATAGATTTCTCAAGCTGTCCAAGAGAAGAAACGCATAAATCAATACAAAATGAAAGACCCTAGGTGCAACATGTTTTATATTTCAAATGCACAATGTTTCTTTGTAGGTATCAAAATGTATTAAAAGGCCAAACCACTTTGATATTAGGAGTTAACTAAAGCATGGCATCTTAATTTGGCCCTTTGCTTCCTGTGGTAATAACTGCATGTATTTTTGTATGTAACTTTGTTGACTTTGTCTGAAAACTCAAGTTTTGGTATCTTTCAAGTTTTGACTGGTTGAATTTGTTGACTTTCTTTGAGAACAACTCTTTAACACATCACAGTCTAAATTACAAAATATCTCTTCCTCTAGCCCCTGGCCTCCTGGGCCTATAAATATCCTATTTTGCCTCCCTGGCAAAATAGGATATGTTTCCATAGGTTGTGCTATTACATGTCAGTCAGAATGGACACTGACTGACTGAAAGTGAGCCTGCTCTGATGCAGAAGCCATGTAGCCCTGTTAATGAAGTGTTTGAACTGGAGCTAATATATCCTAACTCTCAACATAGCTTTTGTGTGGCCAGCTCAAAATGACTGGAAACTTTTGAAGCCATACATGGAACTATTAGTAAAATAATGCCATTGGCTATGATCAGAAGTAGAGCCTGGATTGCTTGGTTCAACAAGTTCAGGAGAACTTCTTTATCTGTTGACACTCAGATGTTTTGGAATTGGGTTTGTCTTTCAAGGGGTGGGACAGGTTATATGTTAATGGCTTGGGGTTTTCTCTCCATTCCTTGCAGTGCTCTGTGCTAATTACCTTTTTTGTTCTGAAGTTGCTTTATTACTAGGGGAATTATGTAAATTCAGGATAAAGTGTCTTTTGTTCATATTTCTGCTGTGCAGCTCTGCATCAGGAGATGATGACAAATTTCAGGGTGAATTATTAGCTCTTCAGCACTGAGATGGTTTGTACTTCAAAACATGGCCTAAAACAACCTAAATGCCAGGTGTTTTGGTTTTGGTTTTTTTTGTTTTGTTTTGTGGGGGTTTTTTTTGCATTTTTTGGTTTTTTGGTTTTTTTTTTTGTTTTTGTTTTTGTTTTTTTCTTTTTGTGTAAGGGACTTTAGCTTTTTTTTTTTTTTTTAGGAAAACTGACATTTTCTTCTTTGCCCCTCCCACTCTTTAGGATGTCTTAATGAATATGCCAAAAAACCTAAGAATACTAAAAATTATCAATGTCATAAATGGTAACATAAATAAAGTGTTTTCATTTTTAGACCAGTCCTAGATACCTAGATAGTTTTCTACTTCAGTGGATGTTAAAACTAGGGAAATAAGAAAATCATTAGCAGCAGATACTTAAAGTGGAAAAATAGCATTACATACTGATCAATAATTAGAAGTGACCTGCAGAATTATCTTAAAAGTGTAGATTTGCTAATTTAACAAAGGGTTAGCTCTTCATGACTTGTGTGCATTACTGTCCATGACTAGAAGGATAGTTCTGGGTGAGGTCTTTTTAATAACAGACATCATAAACGGAAGGGCTACACACCAAAAATAGACTTTAGAAATCTGTGTGTCACTGAGTTAACAAGGAGAACTTGCTGCTGAGTCACTGAGGAAAGATTTGTTACAATGCTCTCTACTTGGTATCTATACATCTCTATTTGAGGTAGAAAACAAGGTTTTTAGAGTTAAGGAAATAGAAAAATGAATATTTGATTTCTAGCAGTTTTAATTCAGTTATTTTATTAAACATCTGTTTTCCAGGTGCAAAAACTGCAAGCTATTTTGAAACCGATGATGCTGAGACGTCTCAAAGAGGATGTGGAAAAGAACCTGGCCCCCAAAGAGGAAACCATCATTGAAGTTGAGCTGACAAATATTCAGAAGAAATACTATCGTGCTATTCTTGAAAAGAATTTTGCATTTCTTTCCAAGGGTGGAGGTCAGGCAAATGTACCTAATCTATTAAACACTATGATGGAACTAAGAAAATGCTGCAATCATCCATACCTTATTAATGGTAGGCTGCTTACTTTTCTCCTCATTTGAAAAATGGTTATAAAAATGTTCACTAGGTATAAATTCTATTTTAGTGTGTCTTTTTATGTATTAATTTATTTTAAGTAGAAAAGTGAGATAACATTTTAGATTCTCATAGATATGGACATCTTGCTAGCTGGGACAGTGCTGTTGCTTTTTTCCAAGGCTTCCTGACAGATTTGGCCCTGACTGAGTTAATGTTGGTATTATAAAGTTCTCCTTTCTGTTATTTGTGGCAAACAAGACTTCAGTTATCATGCAGGTTGTTGGATGCTGGCATGAATATGGTAATTTTTTCTTACAGTTAGCTGTTGCTTACTTTCTTGCTGTCGAACATCATAAGGGAGTAACTTAAAATTTCAGAATAAAAGTTGCAGAGTAAGAAATCATGATCAGCCTACTTTTATGACCACCTGTTGTCAGTTACTTTTCTTAATTTGACTAGTAAGAGAAGGACTAGGGTGAATGTCACATTAGACTTCAGTGACTTTTTCTGGTATTGGTTTTAGATCAGGATTATCTTTGGCAAGTAGTATGGAATCATAAAATATCTTAAGTTGAAATGGAGCCACGGGGATTATTGAGTCCAACTCTCTGCTCCTCACAGAAATACCTAAAACTAAATCATATCACTTAAGGACCAGATGGTACTTGAACTCTGCTTGTGGCATCATGACCACTTCCTTGGGGAGGCTTTTCCAGTGACCAACCCTGTGATAAAGCAACCAGCTGTGGCTGAAGTATGCTAAACTTGTATGTTCTGGTCAGTTCTTCCCTTTGAGGGTGTAACACAAGCCTCCATACAGGGTTGCATTCTACTAGTTTCTTGTTTCCCAACTCCTGTTTCTTACTAGATATGATTTATGGTTGGTTTATGCTGGTTATAGGCTTCATGATAAAAGACTGTTTTGTTCCAGAGCCATATGTGTTTTCAGGTTTTTTACTGTATGACTTCCATATTGCAGTACTTACGTTTTTTGTTTAAATGGGGGGGGGTGGGTGGGGGGAGGGAAATGCTTAAACTGATTAATGAAATTACATCTAATTACATTTCATGCACAAATAATTATTCCAAAGATATAATATAGGCTTACTCCAAAGTACTTCAACTTGTCCATGCTGGTGGCTGTTCAGTTTCTGAACTTATACATACTAAAGTAGCTTTGTGGTTCTGGTGCAGGGTTTGTTGAGGTTTTTTACATGATTTTTTGCTTGAGTTAATCCATTGTATAAATGAGTTTATCAGAATAGTTTAGGGTGTTCAGGTTATGTGTGTCTGAATTGATGCTTCTTGGCTTTCAGCAAGTTTTTAACCTTGCTATTATTTTTCCTTATTTCATGTTTGTTGAAAGAAAAAAGAAGACTATTTTGCTGCTACTTTGTTTTGTCAAATAGAGTTTATGAGCAGTGATTGCAGTGTTGCCTACAGTAGTGATTTTTTTTTTCCTCAGCAGTCTTATATAATTTAATATAATTAAGAGACTGATAAAGTTCAGGTGTTAATTTAGAAAACGTCGAATATTTTTTTATTACTGTATCTTAATCATAATAAAGGGAGGTGGGTTTGTCTCTTGAACACATTTGCCTTTATCAAACATTTTTGTGATGTTTGGAGCCTTTGGACTCGCTTGCTATGATTCAGCAACATGGCAGAGCCTTCAGATTTGAGGGGAAAAAGAAATCCTGATGTGTTAGTGTGGAAATGGAACTAAATAAATACATCCTTTATAGTTCTAGGACAGAAGATACTCCTACATGGTGTAGTCATCTGAGCCCAAGGTTTTATTTTGCTGATTGATATTTAACAAATTTGTAGTTAACGTAATGGCACAGGTTTTATTTCTGCTCAGAGTTTTGCAGTGCGAATACTTATGGTTGCATAGTATTCTCCTGATAAATGACTTCTTGCAATAACAAGTTCTGTTTTCTAAGCTTAACTGTTTTTATAAAAATGTCACTGAATCCTCATTTTCTTCCCATTTTGTGGGGTTTGTGAGCAAGCATTTGTATTTGAATGTGTTTTGTTTTGTGTAAGAGCTGCAAGCAAATCTTCCATATAACTATATAATATATAGTTAAGGCTATATGGTGGAAGTATTATGGTAGGAGTTGAATGTAAAGTGGGGTTTTTGTTTCTCTCTTGATTGACAGATGTGTTCTGCTGAGACTGGGAGTAAGCTTCTAGAGGTAGTTACAGCCAACTTGGGTATTGTCCAGCCAACTTGGGAGAAGCATTGTCTGTCATTTTTCTTAGGGCTGGACTCCTTGTTTTTTCCATAGCAACCATTCTCAAGTATTTATACATTGTTCCTCTCTCTATCTCCAAGAACCCGCAGTGGGGAATGCCTCTATATTTACACATCTTTTTGGTGCTGAACACCAAAAAGGCTCCTTACTCTTTTTTTTTCTGTGCCCTCTTGAGCCCTGGAAGCCTCTCCTAATGAAGAGTAGAAGTGGAGGGTTCCCGGATTGGCCAAACACATATTCAAATACCTTCCTTTCATCCTCTGCTAAATATCAGCTAGAATAAGAAGTAATTTTACAGACCTGCAACTACTGTATCAAACAACTTTTGGGTAACAGACTGCTCAATGGACATGATGTAATTGCACTTGAAGTAGGAATAAAAAAAAAAAGATAGTCTTCTACAGGATTTAACTAGGACAGAGTTATTGAAAGAACAGATTTTTGGAGTTATCCGTAGTGGATTTGGGCCTTGCTAAGATCAAACTCTGATACTGTAAATTCACCATTCAATGAACTAGAGTTTGGGTTTGTTGTGGTGTGGTTTGCAAGAACAGCATCTGCAAAAGCATATTGGGTTGCTTCACAGTAGTGAAACTTAAATCTGGATATTGCAGTTGAATCAGAAATAATTGCTGTAACCTGGGAAGATGACTGAAATTACTGTATAGGAACTGCTTGACAGCCTGCTGTATCCTGGAATTGCCAAAGTTCAGTACAGAATGGGTGATTTAGTGCCCAAAATTCTGCCTGATTTACAAAGATGGGCGGTGATATGATTGAAGGGAGCTTTGAGTGTCTGCTTGCACTCATTTCATTTGGGCTTACTTTCCTTTTGTGCAAACCATTAGGATGATTCAGGGAGTCCGGACTAGGAAGATCCAGGGACATAAAACTATCGTGAAATGCGGTCACTCAATCTTGAGTCCGTGGGGTTCTGTACAAGCGAGTAGTGCGAGCGCATGGAGCAGCACGGAGCTGTCAGGCAGCCTGCCCCGGCTGGGATCTGCTTCAGATCCGCGTTGCAGCAGGCGCTGAACCAGCCATCGCACTGGGAGGGTGCGCTCCGTGTTTGTTTACAGGCATCTCCTCAGAGCTGGGATTTGAGAGAGGGATGCTCAGCAGAAGCCTGGCAGTAAGCTGTTCTCCCCCCTCCCCCAACCCTTCCATCTTGCTTCGTGCTATTTGAAAGCAGTATTGAAGCTGAATATTAGACAAACTAGAAATATTTTATAAACTACATTTTGTTGAAAAAAAAAAAAGCAGATGGGGAAAAAATGAGGCTTAAAAAAAGGAGCCATCCTTTCTTTGCAAATGAAATAAGCTTAGAACAAAGATTCCTAACATTTTACATGCCAAGATTGGCAATCTGATAGTTCTTGGAATTGCCCACTTTGTAGAAGTGACATAGAAATGGAGAATGAAAGCATAGGAGAGTTTGAAGAGAGAGCTTGAACTTGGTCTGTAGTCTTCCAGTAGTAAGCAGAACAAGGAAATATTTGCTGCTGTGCATATCATTCATAGACAAAGCAAGTGGCAAGAGAGAACTTTTGACTAATACTGGAAAGAATAAATACATTGAATAGCTTCATCAAACCGAACAAAAAAAAATACATTCAGTGAGAAAAAGCTAAATAGAAGGTAAAATAATAATTTCATAACTTCTGTTCCCCCCATTTTTTTGTTTGGATTTTTATTTTAAAATTAATAATGAAAGGAGCAGGTTCAGGTCATGTTGATGTTTAAGGCTGATTTTAGAGGCAGATATTAAATGTGATTTGTGTCCCTTGTATTTTCCTGTAGAAACAAGACATTGTTTTCTTTCAGGTTACATTTTTTAAAGGAAAAAAAAATCCATTTTATCAGTTGAAATAGGTTTAATTTTTTTCACCTTTTTTCATTTTTTTTTCATTGAATTGTGTGTGTCAATAGTTCTATGAATTTATTTAGGAAATAGTTTAGTGTTGCTCAAAAGGGGAGAAAAAGGAATTCATTCTCAGAGCTATTTTTTATTTACGCTGTATTTGTGTATATGTTTGCTTCAAATTTAAGCTTAATATTTTTTATAAATGTTTATTTTTTTTATAAATGTTTGTTCACATAGTGCTTAAAACATTCCTGCAGTTTCTATAGGGTATTGACGGCGAGCTCATTGTTTATTAATAAAACCTTTTAGAGTGTTCATGTATTGCTGTCCAATCTTTGCAGGTGCTGAAGAGAAAATTTTGGAAGAGTTTAAAGAAACACACAATGCCGACTCTCCAGATTTTCAGCTTCAGGCAATGATCCAGGCTGCTGGCAAGCTCGTACTGATTGACAAGCTGCTGCCAAAACTGAAGGCTGGTGGCCACAGGGTGCTTATCTTTTCCCAGATGGTGCGCTGCTTGGACATACTGGAAGACTACCTCATTCAAAGACGGTGAGAGCAACAATATAATACAATTATAAATAAACTGTGCCTTCCTCAGTGACCACTGCATTTAACCTGTGAGTAATCCATATAGAAAGGGAAGAAATTAAACCAGTGTTTTCTATGGTGATCTGACTAAGGGAAAGAGCAAACCTGGAGATTGCAAGTACTGAACCCTTTATTTTGAGTGAATACAAAACGACCTCATATGGAGAGCTTTAAACCTCTAAGTTAAATGTTTTGGTGGCTCTAGAGTTTTTTAGTTTAGGCTTAAACTTTTATTGAATTCCTTGAAGTGAAAGTCTGTTCTTTACCAAAAAAAGAGACAAAGTAGTATGTCTTTTCTGATGAAGTTAGTCTCTTAGTTTCTTGTACTTCTTCTAACCCCATAGAAGCATATTTGTATTTGTTGGTTTTAATTTCATATTCTTTTAAAGAAGCAGTGCCATTGCAGTACAGCAATCCCTATAATGCATCTATTTTTCAGGTACCCGTACGAACGAATTGATGGTCGAGTGAGAGGCAACTTGCGTCAGGCAGCTATTGACAGGTTTTCAAGACCTGATTCTGATAGGTTTGTTTTCCTGCTGTGTACAAGGGCAGGAGGTTTGGGCATTAATCTTACTGCTGCTGATACCTGCATCATTTTTGATTCAGACTGGAATCCCCAAAATGACCTCCAGGTAATATTACAAGAGATGATTTTATTGAAAATTTTTCTTTACCTTTTTACTGTGAAATTTTCTTCACCTACAAGAGAAATTATCTGTTGTTGCTCTCTTGAAAGCATAAACAGTACAATATTATTTATATTGGAAAAAAAAAACCTTTTAAAGTAGGTTCTCTGTATTGGTTATTTCAAATTCTTTTTACTTCCATTTGAACCTGTAACTGAATATTTGCCTTTGTTTCTTCAGGCTCAAGCACGATGCCATAGAATAGGGCAGAGCAAATCAGTGAAAATTTACAGGTTGATAACAAGGAATTCTTATGAAAGGGAAATGTTTGACAAAGCTAGCTTGAAGCTGGGTCTTGATAAGGCTGTGCTACAATCTATGAGTGGAAGAGAAAATTCTACAAATGGGGTAAGGATTAGTTTCTTAAGCTGCATTATCAACAAATGCTATGAACGTGTTACACTTTGCTTGCCTGTTTGTGTTTTAGCTGGAGAACAGTGGTTTTTTGAGATGGAGTGTGGCTGATAGTTTAGTCGGGTTAAATAAGGGCACTGGCTACATGAACTGGCTCAGCCTATCTAATGGCTCACTTATTGCCAAAAGAGGGCAAGTGGAGTCATGTTCCTTCAATCCTGATCCATTCTCATCATTCCACCCTTTACATTATGTTGATCCTGGCGCTTTATGGAGTTCTTCTAATTAGCTTTTGCTGGTGTAGTCTTTTTGCTTTGGGACTTATTTTTGCTTTAGCTTTTTTGTCAGGTTAGTAAGTTAAATCTGCTCCCAGGAGAGTTTAGCAGTCATCAAAGCTAAAGGGATTCAGTGACAATGAATTATTAAGTCATTTAAATCACTCACATAACTTCACCCTGAGAATTTTGTTTGTATTCTTCTTTAAAAGGTGATTTCAGCATGAATGCTTAATTGATCACCACCACATTATTGTAGAGTTTCAATTCTTCAAATGCTAAATAAGGGGATGGTCCATCTTATTGTGCTGTCAGATGAACACATTGGCTGGTGTCAAAAAAACCCAAAACTGTAGCTCCTCTTATGTGTTACAGGTGCAACAGCTGTCTAAAAAAGAAATAGAAGATCTTCTTCGAAAGGGGGCATATGGTGCTCTGATGGATGAGGAAGATGAAGGGTCTAAGTTTTGTGAAGAGGATATTGATCAGATTCTCTTAAGGCGAACACACACAATTACTATTGAATCTGAAGGAAAAGGCTCAACTTTTGCAAAGGTATGCATTCAGAGGAAAAATTAATAAAATGTGACCAGAATAGATGGAGTATATTAAATTCCTGTGTCAACTTTTTTTTTACTGTACTTGTGTTTTTTCTTTCTTCACACTACCTCTCCCTAAGTATTGTATTTGCTAGTGAAAAACAGGTATTCTTCATAGCATGCAGTTAAATAAAACCAATCCATGTGTTTTTACTTTATTAGGCTAGTTTTGTTGCATCTGGGAACAGGACAGATATTTCTTTGGATGATCCTAATTTCTGGCAGAAGTGGGCAAAGAAAGCTGAGCTGGATATTGATGCTCTTAATGGAAGGGTAAGCTTTATGACTCTTTCTAGTACAATTAAATTAAAGATTTCCTCCCCCACCCCCTTCCTAAATGTATACATTTTCCCTATCATTTTAGAACAACCTTGTTATTGATACACCAAGAGTAAGGAAGCAAACCAGACTCTACAGTGCAGTCAAAGAGGATGAACTGATGGAGTTTTCAGACCTGGAAAGCGATTCTGAAGAAAAGCCTAGCACAAAGCCCCGCAGGCCTCAGGACAAATCACAAGGTTATGCAAGAAGTGAATGTTTCAGGGTGGAGAAGAACTTGTTGGTTTATGGGTAAGATATGCAAATAAAATATACTAATTGTGGCTAAAGATCTGAAAATAAATTGGATGTAGTAATTACTCATCCTTCTCCTGGACACATTCACATACTATCATACTGTATAATGCTTATATATGCCAGTCAGATTTGGTTTTGGTTGCTATATATAAAAATTGCACTTATATGTGTTACTTAGTTTAAAGTATCTGAGTGTGTCACAGATGTCTATGAGCTCACTGGTAAGACAAGTGGTTTTGTGATGACAGAATATTTGTTTCTGGTTTCTCAGAGTAAAGAATTCTTGAGTTAATGAGTTTCAATCTCTCTTTTCTAAGTGTTGAAGAGAGTAATAGTGTATTTGTAAAGAACAAAGTGGTTTTGAAATCAACAGTCAATCTAGACTTTGTCACCACTTAAATTCAGATACTTGATATTTTTCCCATTGAGTGTGCTAATTTGAATTTTATCTCTTTGCTAGCAGGTAGCTATGTTTGACTACTAACATGGTGGCCTTCAGAATGACTAGACAGTTTATTTTATAAATTAGTGCACAACAGTTGCTAGTAATAGGTTTCTGGTTCCAAATAGGAATGGTTCCTCAAATCCCATGATTTTAGGAATTGTCTGAGTTTCCTATTTGTAGCTTACTGGGACCTTTAGAGTTAAACATATGTACTTTATTAATTTGAGTGTAGTTCAATTGCAGCTTTACGAGCAGTGAACTTATTGCCTGTTCTGTAAAATAAACATTCTTAACTCTTTGGTGCTGGAAGTTGGATTCCCTGACATAACCTGCAAATGCAAAATGCATTAGCGCTAACACAGGAGGTCCCAAGTTGCTTGATACCAGGAGTTAAATTGAAAGTCACAAATTAAAATACCAGTACCCTGGCTGTTGTATTGAACGTATTTTCCTTATAGCTGGGGTCGGTGGACTGACATCCTCTCACATGGGCGCTATAAACGTCAGCTAACAGAGCAAGATGTGGAAACCATCTGCCGGACTATCCTGGTGTATTGTCTTAATCATTACAAAGGGGATGAAAATATCAAAAGTTTCATCTGGGACCTGATCACTCCAACTGCAGATGGGCAAACTCGAGCTTTGGTTAATCATTCCGGTATGTCTACCACAATCAAATAATGATGCTAGTAAATAGGAAAGAATTGCTTCAGTCGTGCTATGTATTTGGTTTAAACTATAGCCATTCTGACATGTCGTAGGATCTTGTCAGATTTTATGAGTAAGGTGGGCTTTGACTTGGTCTGTACTTAAAGGGGAAGTCTCCCTCAGACACTTTGTAGAATGCACTCTGTCCTTTAAATTGGTTTTAAACAAATATTCCAGCATTATTTTTTGCTGGCACCTACTGCTGGATTTAATCTCTTTTAAATTGCCATTAATCAGAAAGCTTGTTTCCTTACGGCCGTTTAGATTCATGAGAGGTTTTACAAGTAATATTTATATAACACCATTTTCTGGCTAGCACTCTGAATTTTTGAAATCTTCACACCTAAATTTGCATGAAAGTTTTGGTTGATTTTGTTACTTGCAATTTTCTGTGCCGAGTCATGTTGCTGTTCAGTTTTTGGTGGTTGCGTTGCCCACAAACTATTGAATACTTAGCTTTAAACATATGTTTGTAATGTTGTTTGGGGTGAGAGTTTTTCTATACAGATTGTGTAAGAAATATTGGGGGGTTTTCTAGGTCTGTCTGCACCAGTGCCCAGAGGGAGGAAAGGGAAGAAAGTAAAAGCCCAGAGTTCACAGCCAATGCTGCAAGATGCTGATTGGCTCACAACCTGTAATCCTGACGTATTATTTCAAGAAGACAGCTATAGGAAACATCTTAAACATCACTGTAATAAGTAAGTACTAATAAATGTTTCATTTAGAGGTTTGGGATTTTCTAAACTACATGCTTTCAAAAAGTCCACAACTTTGTTTGGATATATTTGATAGAACACAGGGCCATTTAATAGGATGTAAAGGACATTATTCCTTTTTAATTTGGGGATAATAATTTTAACAGATATCTGGATACTTCTGTAAGCTCTTTGTGACAGATCAGCACAGTTCTGAAGAAAATTATTCTCTACTTATTAAATAAGAATGGAATCAGATGAGGTTATTTTTTTACCATAGAAAGTAAAGACTGTATTCCTACACTACGTCTACTTCACTTGACAATTGGTTATCTTTAAATAAAAGCTGTTTGTTTCCTAACTTCTTGTGGAGTCCCTCAGGCTGGTATTTAAAGTTCTGTTCCATAGATGTTAAACTCATATATCTCAGTCTTAGTTTTGGGAGTTTCATGTAGTAGTTCACCTATATGTGGGTGTATCTTTTCTCCTCATTCTTTCTCTCCTTTCCTCTCTTGTTCTCCTCAGAGAATATTTATGTATATATAAATAGGCAATAATATAGTATGTAATAAATATACAGAATATTTATTCTTTCTCCTTTGAGATGAAATTTCTCACCAAACTCTTTTACCTGAATTGATTTGTCCTGATTTGATTTTTGAAATTCTAAACATGTTACTAAACCAAAAGCTTTGGGGAAAAAGGTCATTGTATATAATGTTTTATTGTTTTGTGAATGTCTCTTAAGAGCCTTCCTTATATATTTCTGGCTTTTGTTTTATAATATCTTTTTTTTTTTTCTCAGCTTTCTTTGATGCCATCTCAGTTTCACTGACTATATTCTCCATATAGACACTGAACCTTGTCCCAGAAATACCTTGATTTAGAGCTGGGGACATGGTTGATTGCTTTTGGGATTTGATGTTTGGTTTTGTTTTTAAATTTCTACTCTTCATTGTATATATATCATGCAGTTGTAATGCAGTTTTACTGAAAGGCCATCATTACTTTTGTGGTTGGAATATGTATTGTGTCTTACTAATGCTGTTTAGTGTAAAGATATTATTGATTTGAAAAGTACCTATGGGCTGTCAATAGGGGGTGTGATGTGAAGGAGGAAAGACATTTAAGGGGTTTAATAGTTCATTTCCAGATGCTAACCAAGCTTAATTCTTAGCTGATGACAACAGATACTCGTAGAATTACATTAGTGAGTGCACTTCCAAATAAACTGCTTTCTGATTTTTCTGAACTGTTACTCAGGTCTGTTATTACATTTCACTTGCTCTTAAAGTAATAAAATTCTTTCCTGTAACATTATTTTAATATCTCAGGTAGCGTGTCTTCATTACTTTCTATATCAGTTTGCAGATCTGACTTAAATTAATTTTTTAAATGTTACTTTTTTTAATAATACAATCGAACAATTAGAAGGACTGGGAAGACTGGTCAATATGCAAGAATGTTTTCAGTTGCTATCTTTTTCCTTCACTTCCCAGATTCACCAGGACTAAATGAATTGTAGAAGCCACATGTTTTTAGCACAGGTAAAATCAAACAGATGTGGCGCCAGTTAATAATCTGAGTAATTTCCTTCAAAAGGTACCAGTTGAAGTTGGCTTTTTTAAGAATTGGTGTCCTTTCCTTGAGTACCGTGTATACTGATTTTATGCATACGACTCCTGGAAGGTGCAGAGTCTCTGGTTTTTGGTTTATCTTGGGTTTTATTTCGTGCTTTTCCTCCTTGGCTTGATGTAACAGCTGTTATTGCTTAATACTAAGATGATAGAGACCTTCAACAGCTTATTTACATAGCCACACAGGGAGCAGGGACATCTTACTGGTCCCAGTTACTGTGCATACAGAAAGAAGCATGTCTGACATGTTTTGAATTGCAGACATGACCTTCATTCACATCCCTGCTCTTCCGAGGTTTGATTGAATAACACGTGTGAAACCGGGTATTGCTCTAGTTGCATCTGATCTCTAACAAGGACCTCTCAAAACTGGTGGTGGTCTAAATTTTTCATGCAAGTGGGTGATCAGATTACTGCTTCCCTGGTCACCCTTGCTGTTCAGGAGCAGCAGCAATTCAACAGTTGCTGTGATGAATTTGGGTACAGTGAGAGGGCAGGCTGAGTAATCTCCATCTTAGCTGGTACTGGTTTTACTTCATGAACTAGGCAGCAGGGGGTGCCCTGAATTGGGTAAACATAGGAGAGCAGGATTATTTTCAGGTAGATACTTTTTCTACAGACATGACCTCTTTTCTAGTCTCCTTGAAAAGCCAGTCTGCCATTCTGTCTCCTGCCAGCTTTGTGTGTGACCACAACACCTGACAGCGCTTCCAAAAATTACTGCAGTATTGCAGAAATCAGGAAAAATAAACTTGGCAACAAAGATTTTTCACTTCCCTGTAACAGTTAGGTTGTATGTAGGTAAAATTTAATAGCAGTTTGTACTATAAAGAGTAAAAATAGTTAATATCTCCCAAGGGAAATGGGGGATTATTTTTCCCCCCCATTCTCAGAAGCAAAAAGTTGTATAATCTGAAAAACCTGACATTCCATATTGAGGGTTTATTGTAAGGTAGTAAAACCAGATTTTATATCTCGTTTATTCCTACAACTTCTGATGTGCTTCCAAAAATGGTATTAAGGCAGCAGCTGAGGAAATTTTATGAGATAATGAAGCAGAACAGTTACTGAAAGCCATCTGCTCAGTTGTTTACAAACTTGCTTCAATACTTCAGAGGCAGTGGTAGAGTACGTGTCTAAACTTCACAAGCTGCACTAGGTAGAACTAAATGAAATGCGCCGGGGCTGGGCTGAGCTGGGTCCCTCTCTGTGCAGTGTAAGCAGTTGCCAGGCAGGCCTGTTGGAAGCCAGCAGAAAGCACCACACAGAGGTGATTATGTGCCACCATCTGTCACGCTTCAAGCCTACCATACAGCATGGCTAATCAGCCTTGGCAGGATGATGGATGAACAGCAGCAGCTGCCAAAAGCCACTGTTGGCAAACAGTCCTGAAGTTAAGAACTTTTTCCCCCCTCTGCCTTCCTCTCCAGGGTCCTGCTGCGTGTCCGCATGCTCTACTATCTACGGCAAGAAGTTATAGGGGACCAAGCAGACAAGATCTTAGAGGGTGCTGACTCAAGGTTAGTGCAAGTGCAGGTTTAGATTTTGCTTTTTGACTCTGGCTTTTGTAAAGTACACATACTAGAATAATGCAGCATTTAAAGGTGGCCACACTGTATCTCTTATATGTCTGTTCTCAAGCAACCTTATTATTTTATGAAGCACAGTGGGTAATTTTCTTGGGGGAGGAAACGATGTGGGAAATGGCAGAAGTGGATTTGCAGCTCTGCTAATATTGAGGGATTATTCTATCTCAATTTAAAAAATTAAAAAAAAATACTAAGACCTTAAATGAATCATATTCAGATAACCATTTGACTCCCAAAATAGCCTAATGTTGGCCGGGGGGGGGGGGGGGGTGTGGTGGTGTTTATGTTGTTTTTTTGGTTGATAAATTATTTTTTGTCATTTGTTTGTTTAACCATCCTAATTATTTTTAAGGATATTTCATCTCTGTATTGAGTTTTGGGGTGGTTTTCCAGCTCAAAATTTATATTTACAGAACAGCGTAAAACACTGGGGTTTTTTTAGAATGGTTTGTTTTGTTTTGCTTTTTTATCTTTGTTGAGTAATACCTTTGAGAATGTGTATAATGCTGTTTTCACAGTGAAGTAGATGTATGGATACCTGAGCCATTCCATGCCGAAGTTCCTGCAGACTGGTGGGATAAGGAGGCAGATAAATCCCTTTTAATTGGAGTATTTAAACACGGTAAGTGGTGTCTCACTCTCAACAAAAGTCAGTTGTAAAGCTTTCAGTGTGTAGGACTGTTCAGTCATAATATTAACAAGTATTGTTCCAAAGAACTGTTGGCTTGTATCTCCCTTTTTTCTTGCCTGCATTAAAAACCTAATATGAGCTGTAAATATCAGATGCTGTTTTTAAATGTTTGCAGAACATTTGAGAAGAAAACATTACTTTCTTGGCTGTAAATAAAACAAAGCCATATTTGTTTAAATAATAGCCAAATAGTAAGATAGATCTCCATAAACTTTGCTTCCAGCACTGCTTCACTTGCTAACTCTGCCAACCAGTGTCAAAGTGGACGGTGGGCTTAACCTCTGCTATTAATCTGTACAAGTGCCTCCTGGGCTTTGTTCCAAGCAATATTTCACAAATGTCAGTGTTGAGAACTCCCGGCTCCCTTGAGTGGGATGCAGCCTTGTTAACTTTGAAAGGCTGGGGATGCAGAGCTGGCATGATATATACAGTGAGCGATTCCTGATTATAATCCCAATTCTCTGGAGGTCGCAGAGGTATTCTCAGCAGCCCAGCCTGACTAAAGGGGAGAATGATGGCTTATAAAACCTTTCATGATTACAGTTTGGCTTGAGGCTCTACAGCAGTTAGGAGCAGTGTGTTGTAGTACAAATCCTAATTGAATTGTGCTGTTCTGCCTATGTACAGCAGCTCTGTGTTGTGGGCTCAGCTGAGGCAAGTCTAGTCTAAAAATCATTTTCCTGCAGTGCACTGTTGGGATCTGCCATTTTCCATCTAGTCAACTTGGGCAGTAAAAAAGCAAACAGCAGTTTGAAAACCATAGAGGGAACAGTGTCATCTTACTGACATGCATCATCCTAAACCTAATAAGACAGGTTCGTTGGCCTTATGTATAACCCGTGTATGCAGCATTTTTGCAGCCTGTATTGAGGGTTCCAGCAGGGCTGGAGCTATTGAAAATATCGTGTGTGTGTGTGTGTGCGCGCTCCCGTTTGTGTCTGCGTGTTTCCACTGGCGAGTATTGAATGTCAAGAACCACTGTGAAAGTCATAAAGGAAACTTAAAGAAGTTTTTCACTTGTGAAAGATTTTTTTTTTTTACTTTATAACAACATGAAATTTGATGCTTTCTTCACTATTTTGTGTTAATGTTATTGATGGGAAAATGTTTCTGTGCTGTTAGAATTTCCAACATGAACAATTATTTTATATTAATTGCTTCCAGCATGGCGATAGCCCCTTTGTTTTATTTAATAATAAATTAATGGATCCAGAAAATTGTACTTCTACCGCCTAGACCTGTTCTATTCACAGCTGATCATAGCATTTAAAAAAGCATTTGTCTCCCACTCTGCGCACAGGTTATGAGAAGTATAATTCTATGAGAGCTGATGCTGCACTGTGCTTTCTGGAACGGGTTGGCATGCCTGATGCAAAGGCCATAGCTGCTGAACAGAGAGGGACAGACATGTTAGCAGATGGCGGTGATGGGTAAGGAGGACATGAAAAAATTAATAAACTTTATCAGCATTGTATATGTTGGCATGGGTTCATATGTCATATTATACTTACATGTTGCCTGAGGATATGAAGTGATCGTATGATGTACAAAGTACATAGATTTGTTTACACAGTTGAGCATGAAATACAAATGTGTCACTTGGTACACCATACTGAGGGCTTTTGTAGCTTTTTTGCTTCTGTCCAGAAAATCAGCCCCCTCTCAAAACCAGTATTTTTCTTGAAAATATTTAAAAAATATTTTATAGGGGTGAATTTGACAGAGAGGATGAAGATCCAGAATATAAGCCAACCAGAACTCCCTTCAAGGATGAAATTGATGTAAGAACTCCCTATTTTCTGTAATTACAAATATGTACAATTATAACTGATTCTTTGTATTTATTTTAATGTGTGTTTTTTAAGTTTGAGAGCTACCAGATAAACACTCCTTACAAAGATTGTTCGCTGCTGTGTTTGAGAGATAACATATTTTTCTTCTCAAATTATGACATATGGTCAAAACTGAAAACTAAAATAACTTCTGTCTTCTCCCCAAGGAATTTGCAAACTCACCTCCAGAGGACAAAGAGGAGTCCATAGAATTACACCCAAGTAAGTCTAGAGCAAAAAAATTAAAAAGGCAAAAAGGGATTGTTTAGTGAAAGGTGAACTGTTTATATTACCACATGAGGGGATAGGAGATGTTTTGGGACAATACCACAAAAAGCTTTTTGTTGCCAAATCTCTTCATGCTTCACATTTTTCAAAACAATTACATACTGTCTTTGAATAATCCACATTATGGTTCTCTGGATTTCTAATTACATAGTAGAAACCATGATGATAAAGACCGGATGTTTCATAATGCAGCCGCTGATGGTTTTGCCGATATAATGTTGAAAGTTACAAATACGTTGTTTCCTCAGTATGGAGGAAAATTGCCAAGTTTAAGTGAGAATAATAAAGCGGGAAATGATAAGCATAGGTGTTTCCTCAGAGGCAGAATGATCTTCTTAGTAATGTATTTAAAGATGCATTGCATTAATTTAAATACTTATGGTGTTCATAATATGTTTGCATTCATAACATGGAATCATAGTGCTTGATGTTTACCTCTAAATGCTTCACAAGCATTTCTGGGTTCTTAGAGTTGGATGGTTTGATTTTATTTTCTATCTCTTACCCATAGTTATCCTGTTTCTAATTCATTATGCACCAGTATTATAGGCACATGTTCTTATCTGATAAAACAGGAACCCACTTATAGCCATAGAAACTTTGAAATGTTTGCTGTTGGTTTTGTAGTGCAAATACTTCTCTGTTCTTTAGGCAAGCATAGTGAAAGCAATGCTGAGTTAGGGCAACTCTACTGGCCCAACACTTCAACCCTGACTACCCGTCTGCGTCGCCTCATTACTGCCTATCAGCGCAGCTATAAAAGGCAACAAATGAGGCAAGAGGCACTAATGAAGACTGACCGCAGGAGACGTCGGCCTCGAGAAGAAGTGAGGGCACTGGAGGCAGAAAGGGAAGCTATAATAACTGAGAAACGACAAAAGTGAGTTTCCCGGTGATAATCTTTCTTTAAATCTTATTTGAGCTTTTGTGTCACCCATACAGCTCTTTTGTTTTGAAAGAATAAACTAAGGGAGTTTTGGGGCTTCTAAACGTGTTTGGAATCTTATCTATCCCAGTGGACTCACTTCTCTTGCTTCTTCCTTGACTAGATGGACAAGAAGAGAAGAAGCTGATTTTTATCGTGTGGTATCTACTTTTGGAGTTATTTTTGATCCTGTAAAACATCAGTTTGAGTGGAATCAATTCAGAGCATTTGCCAGGCTTGACAAAAAGTCTGATGAAAGCTTGGAGAAGTATTTTAATGGCTTTGTGAATATGTGTAGACGAGTGTGCCGAATGCCAGTCAAACCAGATGATGGTAAGTTTTAACTGACTCTGGAAATCAGCATTAATACTGTGAGACCATGGGGCTGTTGAAACTTCATGCCCAGGTGTAATGATTTGGAAAACGGTGCACATTCAAACCATGTTAAACAGTACAACTTGGTGTCCTTGCAGAACCTCCTGATCTTTCCACGCTGATTGAGCCGATCACAGAGGAGCGTGCTTCTAGAACTTTATATCGCATCGAGCTGCTGCGCAAGATCCGGGAACAGGTTCTCCATCACCCGCAGCTGGGGGAGAGGCTAAAGCTTTGCCAGCCAAGTCTGGACCTGCCAGAGTGGTGGGAGTGTGGTAAACATGATAAAGACTTACTGATTGGTGCTTCTAAACATGGAGTCAGTAGGACAGATTATCACATTCTGAATGATCCTGAACTCTCTTTTCTTGAGGCTCACAAAAACTTTGCTCAAAACAGAGGGACAGGTAATGCAAATATTGTCTCTTCTGTAAACCCTCTGGGTGCTGGCTGCAGTCAAACACCCCCAGTTGTCCCATCCACACCAGTACCAGAAGAAAAGACTACAGAACAAACAGAGTCTAAAGTTGAAGGGTCTGAAAATCCAGCAGCCAAAGAAAAGTCTGAAATCAAAGAGGAGACAGATACTACAGATAAGGACACTAAACCAGACTGTGATGCTGAGGCTGAGCCTGGCTCTGTTAAATGTGAATTGAAAGACATAGAGATGAATACAGATGTAGATCCGAAATCTATTTCTGAGAAAGGTTCAGAAGAAGATGAAGAGGAGAAACTGGAAGATGATGATAAATCAGAAGAATCCTCCCAACCTGAAGGTAATCCATTGGTCAAATCAGTTCTGTGTGCTTAGCACAAGCCCCACAGCTCTTGTAGCTCATGCCAGTTGGTAAGTGGCGCATGAGGTGCCATTGTGGAGTATGGGATAGGCTACATGTAGCAGTTCCTCTGCCCTTCCGCATATCAGGTGGCTAAATAAGCTTTCATAAGAACCATCCAGCATCAGCAGGCTATTCCCCCATAAGGGATGATTTCCAGGAAAGCTCACTGAGTCAATAAGCGTAGTCTCTGTGCCAAATGTGGAAGGCTGGGGCTCTGCTGTAGTAATTACTGAACAAAAGCCTGAGTTAGAAATGTTGTGTCAGGCCTGGTTGCCTTAGCGTATCTAGCTGGGTAGACACTAGATGTTAATGCCTGGTCATGATTGTTATTCAGCAGGAGCAGTATCTCAGGGTAAGAATTTTGATGAAGAAAGCAATGCCTCTATGAGTACCGCAAGGGATGAAACACGTGATGGATTCTACATGGAAGACGGAGATCCCTCTGTGGTTCAGCTGCTTCATGAGAGAACATTTGCCTTCTCATTCTGGCCTAAGGTTGGTTAGGGGTAGAAAGACATGTGTCTCTTTTAATTTAAGTAAAATATGGGAAATGTGCCTGAAAAGTAACTGAGCTTTGTGTGGTACTGCACTTCCAGCAGACAAGAGACCTTTTTTTGTGAATGAATTGTGGGATGGCACTTCTTTCTTTAAGCACATGCAAACTAGCAGTGGAAAGGAAAGAGATCTAAGCCATTATGTAATATTGAAAGATGTAATTGTACTAAGGTATCCTGCAAACATAAGCAGCAGTTTTAGATAGAATAAAGGTGTATCTTATTTTGGTAACGGTGCAGAACATTATCTAATATAAAATGTTTTTAAAAATACAAAACTGTAACCTTGAAATAAATCCATACTTAATTTAGTATTCTGCTTTGCAGTAAGGGGAGAGAGAAAAATAAAGTAATAATAGTCTTAAGCTTACTAATCACCATAACAGAGCCATCTGGTTGGGGCAGGGAGGGGGAAGGGGGTAGCAGGGCAAGAGGACCTTGCTCTTAATAGGCTTACTTCTGGGAAAAGCAAGCAGTCTGTTGCAGCTGCTGAGATTTGCTAGTGGCTTTTGCACTGTTTTACTTTTTGGGAAACTAACTGATGCTCATATTCCCTAACCAGCAGTATTTCTTAGAGTCCCAAAGTTTCTACTACTTCAGACAGGCTAGTCTAGAATGTGCTTGAATATTGAAATGGAAAAAATCAAATAATGCTTATCGTCTCTGCTTTCAGCAAGTATTTTGGAAACATGAGCTAAAATCTTATTGCATCATAGTGTGAAAGTAGAACAGAAAATCCTTCATCTGTATAGGTTCAGCATAAGTAGACTAATAAACATAATTAGAGATTTTTAGTGTACACGCTTCAGTGAAATTTGAAGTGATAATGGGCGTGGAATGAAAATTGACATTCATTAGATGTCCCTAGGTTGGTGCCCATTTCATAATGTTGAACTTTATTAATAGTGACGCTAATGAGGATCCACTTCCTAGGACAGAATTGCAGATCCAGCCTCTTGGATCTTGAGAACTGCAGCTTTAAGATACTGATTGCAGATGTGTTTATTTTCCCTTCCTAACTGTTGTTGCTAACTACTGAAGTTTTGTAAAACATCAGTGAGTTGCTATCAAATTTTTCAATTAGTGCATTGTCATACAGAACACTTGGTCTCTTTTCTCCTTCCCCTCACAATATAAATGCAGCTTTTAAAACCTATTAGAGTTTTATTCTACAAAATTTTGTTAGCTTCTTGCAAGGTGATTGGTTTATTCCTAATATGCAAGAATAGTTGTTTCTGAATATCTTCCTTAAGCTCTGGAAACTGGACTGTGTCATAAGGCTCATTTGAGTTTAAAAGGTGACGTTTACACTGAGGGTTCATTACATACTTTTCCTTTATGCAGGACCGAGTCATGATCAACCGATTAGACAACATCTGTGAAGCAGTGCTGAAAGGGAAGTGGCCAGTAAATAGGCGCCAGATGTTTGATTTCCAGGGGCTCATACCTGGGTACACTCCAACAGCTGTGGACAGCCCTCTACAGAAAAGGAGCTTTGCAGAGCTCTCCATGGTTGGTCAAGCCAGCATCAGTGGCAGCGAAGATCTCACTGCTTCTCCTCAGTTATCAAAGGCAAGGCTGCAGCATTCTCTTTTTTACGTAAAACATTTTATCCTGCATGAGCTTCTCTTGTGAAATAGAAAATAAACCAGCATGAATAAAATAGGAAAAACATCAAAGTGTTTCTTTGAATAAAATGAAGGCTTTGTTTTCAGAGTTATATGTTTGGAGTTTTATTTTAAACTCAGCATAGCAAACAGAGCTTTGCTGATGTTTGGAAATGCTCGTTTTTTTATTAGGAAGATGCACTCAATTTATCAGTTCCACGTCAGAGGAGGAGGAGACGAAGAAAGATTGAAATTGAGGCTGAGAGAGCTGCCAAGAGGAGAAATCTTATGGAAATGGTTGCCCAGTTACGTGAGTCTCAGGTGGTCTCAGAGAATGGACAAGAAAAGGTTGTAGATTTATCAAAGGCCTCACGAGAGGCAACAAGTTCTACCTCAAATTTTTCATCTGTTACTTCAAAGTTTATCTTGCCTAATGTCTCCACACCCGTGTCTGATGCCTTTAAAACTCAAATGGAGCTGCTGCAAGCAGGTCTTTCACGCACACCCACAAGGCATCTACTAAATGGCTCTTTAATAGATGGAGAACCACCCATGAAGAGGAGGAGAGGAAGGAGGAAAAATGTAGAAGGGCTTGATCTGTTATTTATGAGCAACAAACGGACATCGCTGACTGTAGTAAGACCACAACCTTTTTCCTTTTGTCTCATATTTGCTCTTCTGTCTATGGTACTTCCTGAATGTGTTTTAAGTCTTATTATACTCTGCCTAATAGAAACATATGGTTTTTGCCCAACCAGGTTTTTCTTTGTTTAGAGCTGTTAATTATTTTTGAACCAAACAAAATGTGCACATCAAGATTTTACTCTGAGTTTTAGGTAGCTTTTACATTCAAAATTATTTTTTTTTTTTTTTTACAAAATGCATTTCTAACAATATACACATTTTGAGGCTTAAGTATGTCTTTCTTGATGTGTTTAAAAGGGAGAGTCTTGAAGAATCTTGTCGGTCATATACTGGAAATGCAAAAAAAACTGCTTTGCCTTTATGCTCTTTATTGTTCAAGGATGTAAAATTTTCAAAATTCCCTGCTGCAATGATACTACTTTATGTTGTATGAGTATTTAACCCCACTAGCTCTTGTATGTGCAAAATCTTGAACATTTCACTTCAGTCAGTCCCTGAAATTATTTCTCCACGTGTTCCCATGAAGGGAAAACTAATACAGATGTGATTGTTTTCAGGAGGATGCAGAAGTGACCAAAGCTTTTGAAGAAGATATGGAAGCCCTACCAGCAAGGAACATTCCATCTCCTGGTCAATTAGACCCAGACACTCGCATCCCTGTAATCAATCTAGAGGATGGGACCAGGCTGGTGGGAGAGGATGCCCCGAAAAACAAGGATCTAGTTGAATGGCTTAAATTGCATCCTACTTACACTGTAGATATGCCAAGTTATGTACCAGTAAGTATGTGATTCTAAAAGTCTTGTTCTATTGTATTAATACAAAAGTTAGTTTTACGGATGTCAGACTGAATTCCATCCCATAGTCATAGTCATTTGATTTTGTAGCTTGCTTTTCAACAGAGGTTTTCTCTTTATCCACCATTCCTATTTTATCCACACCCAAGTGACACTGGGGTGTTTGATTTGCTTTTCCTTTCTTAACATTTGTATGTTACAACATGTTAGAACCATGTTTGTGATGTTCTGCAGAATTTCTTCATCTGATACAAAAAAAATTTCTTTTCATGTAATCTGAGAGTAAAGTAATGGATCCCTTCTTAAAATTGTTGTGAGAAGGGGTACTGTGATTGGTGACTTTTGTCAAGACATGAAATAAAAAGCAGTAAATTTCTCTTCTTTCTAGAAGAGTGCAGATGTGCTGTTTTCCCCATTTCAGAAGCCGAAACAAAAACGACACAGATGTCGAAATCCTAATAAACTGGATATAAACACCTTGACAGGAGAAGAAAGGGTACCTGTTGTAAATAAACGAAATGGAAAGAAGGTAAAAATTAAATTACTTCAGTCAAGGTTTTTAATAATGTCTTTGCATGTGGAAAGCATGTTTTCTACTCCAAGCTTTCTCTTTAAAAGTTTAATAATTTGGCAACAGCAGTTTTTTTTTTTACTGGACTGTGCCCCTTGGTTCCTTTAATTCCTTCTTTGCTCTTCTGATATGTTCATATTAATCACCTGAGTGACTAACCCTCACTTTTTGAACCTATATAGCACATTTTATTTTTAGATTCAAGATTTATTACCAGACCTGCCTAGGCTGCAGAACTTTACTGTTTTTTTAAGACATGATATTGTTAATTGAGTTATAACTAGCTGGCTTCTGTGTAGTTTTCCACAGTAAACTGAAAGTCTTTGCTGCCGTCCTTCAGAGATGAAATAGAAAGAAAGATAGAAAATGTCCATATAATTGATTGTTTGGTTTAGCTTGTGGGTCTTTTGTTAAAGTCATAACCTTGTCTTTTGCATTAGATGGGTGGAGCTATGGCCCCTCCAATGAAGGACTTGCCAAGATGGCTGGAAGAAAATCCTGAATTTGCTGTTGCTCCAGATTGGACTGACATTGTTAAACAGTCTGTAAGTGAAACTCTCTTTCCACGTGTCACTGCAGGTTATTGCACAGAAAAGTTGAAGCCTGTGTAAATTGATTATTAAGTCTTTATCTCATAGCTGGTTTTGAGAAGATCGTGGTGTCTCTGTAGGAGCTACCCAGCTCAGGGGGGAGTAGGGATAGAAGGCTGCTGCAGAATGGGATTGAAATACTCTCGAAAAATCAACTACAGTTAAGGCAGCCTTAGCATTTGTTTTGCTTTTTTTTTTCCTTGTAAGTAACAATCATTAAAAAGCATGGGTAGCATAAGAAAATATTTGTCATATTCATAACAGAAATACACTTCATGTCTCAGTAACAGGCAGTATCAAAGGAATATGTTTTCTGCCTTTTATTTTACAACATTTGTTTGAAAATAAAGGGTTAAATTCTACAAGAACTCAATTTAATAGACTATTACTATTCTGAAATTCAGTGTGAATTATGAAGATACAAACTTGTAACTGCAACATATCAGGGTGGGTTTTTAAATGAAGTTAGAGAGTTTTCAGCATGTATTATTTTACTGTTGTGTTTAAATATAAGAAAAATCTGTGATCTTGATTTCTTCAGCTTTCTTTACTTGTTTTACTGCCATTCACTATAGTCCTAAGCTAGTCACCATTTTCCAGGGTGAAAAAACAAACCACTTTTGGAGTATGCTGAAATCCTTTCTGTTTCTTCTATCCTCATCAATTAACTGCAGAAAGCTAAGTCAATTGAGGATAAAGATTGTTTTTTCACCTTCCCTTTTTAGGGTTTTGTTCCAGAGTCCATGTTTGACCGTCTTCTCACTGGACCTGTTGTGAGGGAGGAAGGAGCAAGCAGAAGAGGAAGAAGGCCAAAAAGTGAAATTGCCAAAGCAGCTGCAGCAGCTGCTGCTGTAGCATCAACTTCGGGAATCAACCCACTACTAATGAACAGTCTGTTTGCTGGAATGGACCTCACAAGCCTCCAGAACCTACAAAACCTGCAGTCTCTCCAGCTCGCAGGCCTCATGGGCTTTCCACCAGGGCTAGCAACAGCTGCTGCTGCTGGGGGGGACGCTAAAAATCCGGCTGCCATGTTGCCTCTGATGTTGCCAGGGATGGCAGGACTGCCCAATATGTTTGGACTAAGCGGATTGTTGAATAACCCGATCACGGCTACTACTGGAAATGCCACTACTGCTTCCGGTCAAGGAGAGACTGAGGATGGCGCTTCAAAAGCTGAAGAGAAGAAAAATGAGAATGAAGAGGAGAACAAAGACTCTGAGAAAAGCACAGACACTGTTTCTGCTACTGACTCTGCGAATGGATCTGTCAGTGCTGCTACTGCGGCGACTACCGCCACCGCCACCACTACCACCACCACCAACACTGGATTGCCCACAAACCCTCTGGCCTTCAATCCTTTCCTGCTGTCTACCATGGCTCCTGGCCTCTTCTATCCATCTATGTTTCTACCTCCAGGACTGGGAGGATTGACTCTGCCCGGTTTCCCAGCACTAGCAGGACTTCAGAACGCAGTGGGCTCTAATGAAGAGAAGGCTACTGACAAAACTGAAGGAGCTGCCTTTAAAGATGAAGAAAATCTCGAAGGCAGTGATGCAGAGGAGAGCCTTGATAAAACTGCAGATTCCTCCGTTTTAGAAGATGAAATAGCACAGGGTGAAGAATTAGACTCACTTGATGGGGGGGAAGAAATAGAAAACAATGAAAATGATGAATAACCAGTACCAGTTACAGTTAAAGTGTTTAAAACTTTTGACAAGTGGTAGTCCTACTGTTTACACTCACAGTTAATGTCCATACTTAGTTTTTATAAGCTGTTCTGTAACATAGTGTAGCAAAAAAAAAAAAAGTTCAAGTCATGTTATACAGATGTGTCAAAAGGTATCTTGGTCATTAAGTATTGTGCAGTGCATTATTTATTATCCCTAGGAGAGATGAAATTTGAGAGGTGATCATGTCTTTTTAAGGAAATTGACATAATGCTCTGCTTTTTTTTCTTTTGGTACCATTGGTATTATGAATTAAGCAGCAATTTGTAATCAAGTGGCACTAATAGAAGGAAGTGCTGCTTAAAGGAAGGATGAAGTTATATATTTAATTTTTTTCCTTTTTTCTTTTTTTTCTTTTTTTTTCCTTTTTTTGCTGTGAAGGTCAAGATGAAATTTACCATACATATCGTACTTGCGCTTCATTTTGACTGTATGGGAGTTCACCCGCTCACATGCGCGCACACACCCACACACACACTCTCTCTCTGACAATCTTCATGATAGTGTGAATGTCTCTGTCTTGAGACGCAGCAATAATAAGGCAGCTGTTGAATGTGAAGAGTACCTTTTGGAAATTAACCCGTGGAGAAGGTTCTTACAGGATAAAGCTACAGTTTAATCGTCTCGTGATCTTGTAATGCACTGGTATAAACAAAAAGAAAAAAATCAGGTACCTTTTTTAAATTAAAGGACTTTGTTACTTTAGCCACAAAGCTAAACAGCATTACCTCAACTCTAAACTAGCCTTGAAGTTTACAGACATGACTTTGTAAATGTATTGTTTTTCTTTGTTGTGATGTCTTTTTATTTTTTTTTCTTTGGAAACTGCTATCATGTAAGATAAGATGTAAATTGCTGCCAACTGTAGTAATGATGCTTTTAATAAAAGTGACCCATGATATGCAGAGATGTAATTATAGAATGTAGTGTTTAGGGACAACCAAACTGGTGTTCACTTTCTGTATTTGTATTTGTGGCTTTTTTATAGCATTTTCCTGCTATATTCTTTATAGATTAGTGGCTGTAAATGCTGAACTGATCATCTTCAGGGGACTAGGCAGGAAGAGAAACCTTGAATTGCCTTCATATTTTCCACTCTAAGTAACTCTACAGAAATGCACGCTAAAATCCCTACTTTACTCCTTCAAAGGGGCATGAGAGACTGAGAATACTTTAAATGTGTTCAGCATGTGATAATGTGGTACACTAAAGAACAAAAGGGCAAAAGAAAAATGAGGCTTTAATAGGCACAATATCTAGGTCATTTATCCTTGGTTAATGGGTAGAAAAACACAATGCTGTAGTGACAGCAAGGGATACAAAGGCTCTGTGGTATCCTGTAGACCAGAGCTTGTGATGCCAGAAACCACTGTGTCAAACAACCTACATGAAACTAAAACTGACCCACTTTTTATAAAAACCTGTGTCTCTTCTGGAGAGCTACCGATTTGTACCCTTTTGTGACCTTTTGATATTTGAGATAATGTACCATTTGAGAACTTCTGTTTTCATGGTGTTTTCACCGTGACACACACATACACAACAAGCTCCAGAGTGAGGATAAAAGGTTAGATTTTCAGTGGAGTACATGAAAAATTAGCTATTTCAGTAGCCAGCTGTGGGTGGACCTCTGTCTTTAGGACTAATATTATCTGTGCTTTTGGAATGCTGGAGAGCTGCAAACCTCACTCTCATGTACACTGTGAATTTGCACAAGAGCTCAAATGGGCAAGTATTGCAAGGCCGAAATTTGGTCCTGAGGGGGATATATAAAAAGGGTGAACTTGGTTTGAAAAGAATATTTCATGGACGATGAAAGTAGATGAGAAATGAAGGCTTAGGAAGTGATTTTTGTGTGAATGAATCACAGGCACACACTGTTGAAATGAATGAATGTCAGGATGTCTTGTACTGCTACTTAAATAGATCATAGGGAGTTAATGAAGGTCAGGAAGGATTCCCCTTACATGGACATCACTGAATGGTTGATGAGGTGTGTTATTCCTGCCTCTTTCTAAAACATCACGTGTAGACCATGGCAAAAAGTGAGCGGTTGAAAGCAAAGGCACATTGACTTGGGCAGATGTGTTACATACTCTGTTGAATTAATTTGAGCTGTTTTTTAAAGTTGTTATTAAATGCCTTGTCTTATTTTTTTTTTTTTACCTATAAAATTCCCACTGTAAGAGTTTGTAGGTGCTTCCCATTGTGCATATTCCACACATGGTACCATGTTGTGGGTTTTTTTTCAGTTCAATTTTATAATTTCCAGAAGAGATTTACAGAGACTAATGATATCCCTTGGGAAAACCCTTTCTAATTGGCAAGATTAGAAATTATATTGTTAAATGCAATACTTAGTCCCTTTCTCCTCTATCAAAATATGGGGAAGTTGTGGTAACATCTATTTTTACCTGTAGGTTTTTGACATGGAAACATCTAACTCATGAGGTAGGGTGTCCAAGTGACAAATGAATGAATCTCACCCCTAGGACAAGCATCTTCCACGATGGCATTACTCATCTGCCTTTCCTACTCAAAAGAAAAAAAAAATAAAAAAAAGGCAAAACTGGAGAACTGTTGCAACAAAACAAATGCCATGGGAATGGGAGAGCCTCCATGCTCTGTGTTTTTCAAACAGCCTTGCTTTCTAGAAGCCAAACAGACCCTTCACTTGTTGGAAAGGTGGTGACATTTGATTTTTGGAAGGAATATGGGCCCCTGGTATGAAAAATGAAGTGGGGGGATTGCCATCTAATGTCCGAGAAATGTATTACATGAAAATATGAAGGTTTTTCTTTGATTTGACAGAGTTTTTACATGTTAATTATTGCAAAGATTCTTACGGAGTTTTAAAAGTGTGTCTAAATGAATAAAAGCTTACGTGAATAAGATGCATAGATCAGAAACTATTCTGCACTTGATTCACATTTGGAACACCCTTTTTGTCTCTCATGATGAGGAACCTTTCATTTGCAACCAGCCATTTTTTGCTGGACCTCCTAATGTCCGTGGAAATGTTAATGGGGTTATCAAGGGATATAAATTACTTTCTGTGTTGCTTTCAAAAAGAAAGTACCTGTGTCAAAGTACAGCAGTGGTCTGCATGCTAACACAGCCCGTTCTATGTGCATGGTGTGCAACCCTGCCAAGGGAAAGAACTGAACAGCAACAAATCTGCTCAGGCTACTACAGGTGCGATTTTTAATTAGGGAACTATAAAGGAGAACCAGTTCAAGTGTGAGTCTTGAAAACTGTTGCTGATGAAATAGTGGACAAATTCCTAAACTCCTCCCAAGTGTTTTCAGTCTCTTGTTTTGTACTGATGTCAAATATCAAAGTGTATTGCTTATTGGAATTGCACACTTCTATTGAGGACCTTAGCCACTGAGCACTTCCTCATTTGAAAAGGGCTTAAGATTGCAGGGGGGAGGGGTATTCAATTGTATTTTCTGTATTAAGCTTCCCATTGACTTTTGTGAACAAAACTGCTTGGGACATTTAAGACTTCTGTTGCTTCTGCACCTCACGTTTCCGCTACCTCCAAATCCTTAACATCAGGGCTGGGGTCAGGAAGTGTCTGGATATGTGAGGGCACTCAGACCCACTGCCTCCACGCTGTTTTCTGGGCACCTGGAAGGTGCCAGCCCATGAATGTTCCTGACTCCTCTGTGGGAAAGAGTGCTGGCTACAGCTTTTGCTTCCGTGCTGTGCAAATAACCTGTTGTACCCCTTTGGCTTCAAGTGATGCCTTGGAGAGAAGTGGAGATGGCTTCTTACATAGGTGATATTTCAAGCGTCTAGTCTAATCAGTAGCTTGAGTCAGCTGTTCTGAGGAAGAATGTGTGAAGGAAATTCAATTATATGATTGACAGTTGTTAGGATCAAGCTTCGATGGGACTTACGAAGACCTCTCATGGAATGTAGGGTAAATGTCCCAGCTCGGTCTGCATGCAGTTTTTGATAACAGATTTGATGCAAAAGAGCAAACACTTGCTAGTATAAGGAACTATAGTGCAAAATACGTATTTTCTCAAAGGGGATAAATCCATATCACTGGATGTTTTTGTTTTTCCATGTCCTATGGATTCCTATCAGTACTGATAAAACCATCAAAATTTAATCATTTGAGCTATTTCTGTTGTAGTAGCTTAGTGCAGGTAGTTTCCAATCTGTTACTTGTCTTCCCTCAGTCTTTGCATAAGAAATTTAGATATTTGTGATAGGTGGAAGTCAGAGACTTCATTAAATCCTGGTAATTATAGTTACATTAGGAACAAAAATCCCATCCCTCCATTTAGAAAATTTGCTTGGAGTATGCTGATGCAAATACTGTTAACTGGGATCTTGCTGCAGAAAGTCTTTTTTAGTTTTAGTTCCAGCTTTTAATATGTGTTCCTTATTAGCCTAAGGGGCAATATGGAGATGTTAACCATGGATTCATCAATCTTCTAGGCTGTTGCACCCATGAACTGAATGGCAGACAAACTGTAAGCTGTAAAGTGTCCAGTGATGGTGCACAGCTCCATGGGCAAAGAGCAGTCAACTCTGATACCGCAGCTTTTACAGCTCTCCTCTTCTTGGATGATACATTGGCCTTCCAGTTCTCGGGAAGTGCCAGGAACCTGTGGGCTTTGCAGGCAAAGGAGTTGGGAGCAGCAGTGCCATGGTCTCCTCCTCCCACAGGGTTTCTGCTATTGTTGGGCCTGGGGAAGGATTTGCATATCTGTGAGTGCAGAGCTGATGTTCCCTCCCTCCTCTCAGAGGCCCTGCAAGGAAACTCCGTGATCATTCCCTTTTTTTTTTTTCTCATCTTCCCCCCCCGCCCCACCCTTCTGAGGGCTAGTAGAAAATAAGAGACGGCCATTGTATTTCACTGCAGCAGCATTGTTCTGCACCAGACAAAGATAGCATATTTTTCTGAACCATCGTTTCTGCTCTTTCAGCCATGTCTGGCTACTGATGAGCAGCTGTGCAGACTCTGAATGGCCTAAGGCATTTCCTAAAACCATTAAAAAATACGAATTTTCCCCAAACATGTGCCAAACCCCTCCCAAAAATATGTGGCAGGAGGAGGACAGCAAAGTCTTTGCTCTTTGTCCAGAATATATTTTCCTAAAACAAAACTTTCAAGGCATGCCTGCTTTCAGAGAGCACATAGACGTTCTCTCAAAGATATCAGTTGATTCTGGGAGGACTTACTTGAGTCCTGTTTAGAATAATATTTTATAAGAAAAGAAAAGATTTTTTAATAATAAGGATTTTTTTTTGTGAAGGAAAGAGGTGAAACTGAAGGGTTTAAACTAAGCTATACAATTTTGCTTTATGAGCCAGACAGGTGCTGGTAATAAATAGCTGATGAAAATGTTAAAAATCATTCCTGTTCCTCATCTGCCATGCATGTGACATTTCTGAAATATAATTTTGGGCTGTCAGTGTAAGGACATGCTTTTTCTTCCCAGTCGTCTTCAAGTTCTTCTCAACCAGACTGGCCATCTTCTGCTGTCTCAGTCTGCAGCAGGCTTGCCATCTGCTATATGGCTAATCAATTCACAAAGGTGCTGCTGGGCAGTGCAGGCTCCCTGTCCTCTGCCAATATTTTCTGGAAGTTGTCAAACATAGCTGAATTTGTTCTCAGCTGTCACAATCATCGCATCGATTCCAGCTTGTAGCACTCTAGTGACCAGTGGGGTATGCGCTTTGTTTTGCAAGCAGCGTTTGCTCTTTTGTGCCTGTTTGATTAGGCTGGAGCTATTGCTGGAGTCTGAGGGAGCGTCTCTCGGGCTGCAGGTGAAAGGTGCCCTCTGACTGTTTTACCTTGCCCGCTCCCAAGTTTGAAAGGTGAACCCGTGGGCGAATCAGCAGACCAGGACTCCAGATTCAATTTCTAATTCTGTCTGCTTCCCTGAGGCGGTTGCTTTAATTATGGTTTCCAATCTTCCGAATGGAGAATGACACTTGCCTTCTTCACAGAGGTGTTTTGAGGCTAATGTTAGCAACATGCAGCACTCAAACCACCCTGATTAGGACTGCCTGGGTAGAACTCCAGCTCATCCTTGAACATGACAATCTTCATTACATCTTGGGCTGTCCTAGTATGGCCCCCCTCAATCAAGGGCTGCCATGGTACGATGGCAAACCTGCTACCTGCTGTGAGGTACCAAATCTGCCACCTTCTCTCCTCTGTCTCCCACTTCCATGGAAAACTGTGCGCCAAGCTGTGGGTCTCGCTTCTCATTGTCCCATTGAGTTCCCACTGTTGAGGCAGGGCCATGGCTATTGCTTTCGCTGCACAACTTGCTACCACTTGACCTTGGGGCTGCTTTTTGTTCTGACTGCATAGTACATCACAGAAATGGGAACATAAATCAGTACACTGACTTCTTCAGGATGGTGGTAGTTCATGTTTCTTTAATATTCCTTTGGTCATCCCTGGATATGACGGTGCAGCCACTTCATCTGACCAATACAGTTAGTGAAGTTGCAAGTTTGGGCAGTGGTTTTAAGAGGCAAGATTTGCATCATTACAGCTTCTCCTCAAAAGGCTTCTGCTGTACACATTACTCTGCTGGTAGAGTAGATCTGAAATTAAGATGGTAGATTGCTAAAGCTTTAGTATACTCTAAGCTAACAGCTTCTCTTTCTCCCTGGTCATGCAGGTGTGCTAAAAAGCCCTCCCTTAGTGCTTCCTTGGATTTGCTTACAGCTGCTTCAGTAAGGGAGCTTGTGGATACATCAGGGACAGGCAGAGAGAAGACAATGTTCCTGGATTTTCCATCCTTGTCCACTTTCTATCAGATCGCAAGAAGTGGTTAGAGGATGCTTCCAGTCCCCACTGGTCTTCAAGCAGAAACTGGTAGTTTTAAAAAGGCCTAAAGTCTAGCTTTCCAAGTACCAGTTTCTACCAAGGAGCACCTGTCATTGGCTCTATACAACTGCACTGAAAAGGATTCATTCAGGAAAAGAAAAAGGTATCTGCTGGCTTTAACACTCAGTGTTTGAATTGAGCAAGCTTTTCATTGCTCTATTAGTTTCCTTTGCCATGTGAAAAACTGCCCTAATGTCTTGCCTACTGTATACTTACATTTAATCCAAAGGAAAACAGCAATTTTCTAGAAACCATGAGAAGCAAGCTCCAAAATGTCTTTCAGCCTGTTTTCAGTACATGCTGCTAAATGCCTCATGTTTGTCAGCTCTTCTTGGCACCCTTCCTATGTAACAGTCTCTAATGATTTTGGATCGGCTTCTCTGCTGTTGATGGCTAGTAGGGGTCACGCCATTCAGTAACAGCACTCCAATGTCTGCAGCATTTCACCACAACCATTTCAGAGGTGGCTGCTTTTAACCTGGATTTGGACTGGAATTTGCAAAGCTGTTTCAGTGGATTTCATGATATACAAGTTAAAGGATGAGTGGGCATCCTTGCACACCATTTAATGAAGTCTTCCTAAAGCAGTTGTGAGTTCACATGCCAAGAAAATCTTAACAAAATTGGAACAAATTATGCTTCTCTGCCATGTGTTTCGCTTATTCCTCATGGAGAGGTGGCTTTTTTTATCTCTTCTTAGGCCTTATGCCTCTGGTGACCCAAGTAACATTTGTGTGCAGTGGTATCAGGTTTTCTTGTTGAGCCTTTACTGTTTGCACTACAGAAATAATCTGCGAGCAATTGTGGAGCTGGTTTTTATGCTTGTCTTCATTCTTTCTGAGAGGTAAGGAACAATATCTTGTGAGCAGGCAAAAGCAAATTAAATCTGCACAGATCTCTTTGATGACCAATGTGCAATAAAGTTGCACACAAATGTCTTTGTGTCTGCCACTTGCAGCGAACAAAAACTGTCACAGGCAAACTCAGAACCAGGAGTTCAAGGAAGAACATAGAGATTTCTGTGGGAATACTGTAGTTTGTCTGTCAGGCTTAAGGCAGCAGTGATGTCCCTGGGGTGCAAGGTGAAGACTGAAAGGGGCTGTGGCTGATGTAGTACACCAAGGGGTCCTTGGTGGAGCTCTGCAAGTATTGGTGAACTTTGTTAATGGAGGCTACAGAAAGGGCAGGAAGAGCCTCCCTCAATTGACACTGTTATCTTGAGCAAAATGCATGGGAAGGGCTGGCACAAAGCAGTTCTCACACCATCCCATCTTAGGCAGAGTTTCTGGCTTAGCAGCTGCAGGGAGGGGAGCCATAGGGATAAAATCCTTTCATAACCTCATGGAAAAGAATGGTTTCTTCTGCAAGATGATAAACTGATGGTATGAATCAGTAGCAAAATGCAGGGCTTCTCTCATGATTCCTGTCACCTGCCAACAACCACTCAAGTTTAGACACAAACAGTTAGAGCCTCTCTGTAAAATGTGTGTAGGATGGGAACATGTGGCACAGGCTTCTTTCTCAGTGCTCACTAGATGGGTGCTGGGTAGCTTTAAATCACTGAGCACATTTTTAGCTGACACAGGCTGTGTTTATGTTATGCACATGGCTGTTGGGAGGATGGAAAAGGTGAGGATGCCATCCCAAAAACCAAAATGTCACCGGATGACCTGTTACCTCTGGACTACCTCCCCATGTTCCTTGAGTTCCTGTCCATCAGATTTTGTGGCTTTTAAAAGTTTATTTTCAGGTTCTGGCTTTATATCCTGTTTTATGTTATGTTTATTCCCTTTGGTTCTATTACAGTTTTACAATTGTATGATTCGTGTGCTTGCTGGCACCAAACCTCGAGTGAATCTACTGCTACCATCCCCACAGCTAAAATGCCAACGGCAGCTGCTGAAATTCCAGCAGTGATGGATGTAACACCAAGTATTGCAGGAAAAAAAATCTGTAATCCCCTCAATATTTTTGCATGTGTGAGTCCTTACCCTCATAGAAATAAAGACATAAAACTAAAAATTAAAATTTCATCCTGAAGTATAGGCAAACTGACCACTCTGAATTTGTTTAGGAATTACATTTAAATTTTAGAAATCAGCCAAGCTCCACACAAGTAATTCAAGAAGATATAAATGGCTACATTATAATGAGCAGACACCTATTTTAAGTATGATCTATGTTTTAAAGAAAATTCATTACAATAAGTCTTACAATACCAAGCTCTTCAATGAATTTTTCATGTCTGCATAGCAAGATATATATAAAATGATCGTAATCATACACCTTTGGGGCAATGCTGAGCACCAGCTGTTTCACTGATGATTTATAGGTTGCCATGTTCAAGGTTAATAATCAGGAGAAACAGGTTATAGTATGCAATGTATTTATGTCAGGTTAGAAGTTCAGTAGTGAGGATATGGTGTTAGGATGATATGTGCAGTTTTAATTAGCTATATGCCAGTTTTCTGGAAAATCAAATGCAGCCACTTTCCAAAGGTAAAAAATGAGTGAAAAGTTACCAAGGCTAATTTTTATTTTCAATTCAGCATGGCAGTCACAAAACATGACCCTGTGTAGCAATTCCTGCCACTGGTAGGGGCATTGCTGGTGGCCATGGTTGTTTCCTCCCTGGATCCATCTATATCCACAGGTCCTCCTGCAAGAGAACCCTTTTAACTGGGATTGCCAGGATCTGCTCTTCTACGCAAGATGGTTTTTGTTGTTTAAAGGCTTGAAGTCACCATTTGATGCCATGGGCCTTTTTAAAGTTGCTGAATAGTTACCCCTTGGTGTACCAAGGGAACTGGAACCTTCTGACACAAGCCAAAGGTACGAGCTCTTCTGCAGAAGCCTGGGGAGCTGTAGCTGCTTGCAGACATCAGAGTCCCTGAGCAGGGCCTTGGAGAATTGCCACTGCAGTGCACTGCTTTGCAAAAACCTTTGCTTCCATTCAGCTTTCCTGAGCTCCCTTGAAGCTGACTGCTCATCCCTGGGAAGTCGGCAGCTTTCTCCACACACTGCTGTGATTATATTCACAACAGGGATCTCCAAATAAGATGAGGAATGGGGATAATTCATTTCAGAGAGGTCTTTAAATCTTACCAGATGCACTGATAGCAGACTTTGGATGAATGCAGTTGATCCATCCCATCTTTACATTTTCAGCTGCGTGAACACGCCTGACTGGGCATGACAGGAGGTGTGCTGGTGCCAGGGTCATGCCCACAAGTTGCCATGTCCACCTCTTCCTCCAGGACTGATCTATGGCTTAATGGGATTTGAGTCTTGGACCACTGTGGGCCTTTACTACTGATTTCCTTGGTGCTGAATGTTGCATGCAGCCACACCCCTCACCCACAGACCCCAGCTGCATGCTTTGACTGTTTGAAGTCACACATCCAAGGTCTGTCTCTGCTCCCCGCTGTGCATTAATGTATGCAAAACAACCTGTTGAACTTATAATAACAAATGCAGCCCAGCCTCTAAACAAATGGCAAGAGGCACCCCAGCATAATAAAATCACCAGAGAGAGGGCAAGGAATAGGACACAGATGAGATTTCATTCTCATAAATTGCTTCTCTATTACACTTGGAGTACATTCACAATAGGGAACTCCAAATAAGATGAGAAAGGGGGCTAATTCATTTCACAAGGATGGCTTTAAATCTCAGCCTATATCCATGCTAGAAAATTAATTATGGCTATGATGAATGAAAAGATAAGTTATATCAGTAATGAACATCACCATATCATGCTTTCTTAGCCCAATAAAATTTTCTTTAACTAACCAATGGCATTCATAAATGTCAGTAAAGCAAAACATGAAGATAATACGATATGTTGACCTGAGTGTAGGCAGTGGTGCCTATGGGTGCAGGAAAAGCTGTTTGAGCCCTTACGTGTTTGTGTGTGACTTTGAAAGGGCCAAGCTCTCTTAGGCATTTCACAGAGCAGCTGACCAGGAAGTAGAGAAAAAGCCAATTACAATCGGTGATACAAATATTTTATTGAAAGTTGCAGAAGATGGCAGAGGGAGCTGGAAATCCAGGGTGAAAATTTGGCCATATTGAAGGTAGAAGTAAAACTAATCCTGACTATGGATTCTTGCCTTACAGCATCCAGGTCCTAAACAAAATAACCTAAACCATCCAATTGAGCTATTAGACTGCATACTTGGAATTATTATTGAAGGGCTTGTGCCCAACCCTTTTGTTTCACTATGTCAAAGTGTATTGGCCTCTCATTGGCCTGGCAGGGGCCTTTGGAGGTTTAACCAACCCAATGTCCTAAAAGAGGGCCAACCACCCTTCATGCTCTTCTGTTCATAATCACTTGACCTATTCTTAAAGACCTAGAGAGACAGATCCCACAAATCATGCTGTGCTTCCCTGGCCTTTGCCCTTACTCTCCTTGCTATAGTTTTTACTATTTGTGTTGCTCTTGCTCTCTGTGAACACAGAGAACCAATCACTTTTCCTTGGCAACCGCATTTTCTAGTTTGGAAATCAGCTGTGTTTCACCTCAGTCTTTTGTCTTCAGAATGATCCATGGTTGGCCCAGTCTCTCTCTCTCTCCCATCCAGACTTCTCCCTTAGTTAGTCTTCAGGCGCGTCCTGGCACTGCCCCGTTTGGGCAAGGACTGTTCATGTAGCCAGGTTGCTTCATCTGGGGCTTCAGCTCTTCCCATTCACACCTCCTGTTAACCAGCTCTCCTTTTTTGCCATGATGTCCTGTCATTTTGTGATCACCTTGTGATCCTGTTTCCCAGAATGTCCTCTCAGTGGTCCCCCGGCTGGTCACCCTCCATGTCTTATTTCTGCCTGATTCCAGTGTTCTGCTTCTCATCAGATTGCATGGATGCCTCTCCACTGCAATATTTTGAATGAAGACCTTTTTCAAACATGAACTGAACATTGCTGTTCACAATATTTTAAGCATCCCCATGAAGGCGTGATCTCTGTTCCTTGCTGAACTCTGTTTGTACCAGGTCCTGGGAGAGACCTCGAAGAATCTGCTTTTACTTATCAACTAAATCCTTTCATGCAGTTTCCAGTTTGACTTTCTGTTATGTTGCAGGAGTTTGAGTTAGAGCGTGCTTCCCCAATTTGCTTAGGAGGATGTTTGGAAGACTCTGTCAAAAGCCTTGCTAACCTCAAGTATATCCACAAAACCTATTACTTTAACACACAAGGAAATTAATTTGATTTGATGCAATATGTTCTTAACAAACCTGTCTTGGCTGAATCTCATCTTCTCATCTGTGTGCCTACAAATAGTTTTTTTTGTTTTCCTGGGGAATGAAATTAAGCTGACAGTAGTTTATAATTCCCAGCCCTCCTCCTCCTTCACCCTTCCCCCTCTGCCCCATGCATCCTCTTCCTTTCTCCAGCCACACTACAGCCTCTGTGTGTGTTGCTGCTGTGGTAGGCTTGGGCCTTCTGCTGAAATTTCCGTCCATGCCTTCCTGTCCTCTTTTTTGTTGTTGTTGGTTTTTTTTTTTCCTTTTGGGTTTTTTTTTATTCCTCTGGTGCAATAACCCTCCATCCCCATCCAAACCCCTCACTCCAGCACTCCCACAGGGGATGGAAAGCTGCTGTTTTCCCTCACATGTCATGACATTTGACCACTTCACCCTCAGCCAAACAGCGAGCGGCTTGCTGCTTAATTTCAGAATCCAAAATACAATTGCTTTTTAAACTCCCTATGGACTCTTTCCAGGCTACTGCACAAATTAAGCCTGTCTCTACTCCTTTCCCCACCACTTCCTTTTCTTACAGAACAGAAGCCTCTTCCTTTTTTTTAAACTTTTATATAGTGCCATAAATTTATGTGGAGATTTACAGGCACTGGATGAGACCCCCAGCTGCCCAGAGGACTTTGGCTGCTTGGCTCCCAGTGAGAGGGTCCCTCCACAGGGCTCTATCCCCCTCTTCAGTGGCAGTGCGGACGCCAAATGGGAGCAAAGCATCTCTCTCTTGCCAGGCAAGAGAGGCAAATGGTGCTTCCCCACGAGAAATGGTTACAGCCTCCTGCTTTTCTGTGGGGGTGTGAGTTGCACAGGGATCTGTGTGTCTCCTGCGTGGCTCTGTGGTCCCCTGGTTTGCACCCAAAGCAGAGCAGGAGCTGCAGATTCGTTTCCTTTGCATGCTAATGAGCTCAGCTGCTCTGGCAGCAGCAGAGCCGGGCGGGGGGGCTCAGCTGCGAGCTGCATGCGGCCCCAAAAACTGGCAACAGCATCTCCAAAAGGACAGAGAGAAACCCTGGGATGGAAACCAGCCCTCCCCTGCTCAGTCTCTGAGAGCTGTAACCCACTTCTCTGGCAGTAAGGGTGATGCCATTCTACAAGAGTGGTTCCCAGTGGGTTGAGGGCATCCAGCATCCTTTCCTCTCTGCTGACTGGAGAGCTTCCACAAAGCATGGCCCTGGGAACCACTGTCACTGTGTTCAAGGGCCAAGAGCAGTTGTATGAAGCTCAGCCCCCAGCCATGCAGATGAGTCCAGTTCCCATATATGTTTTGTTTGGAAGTCTACATCAACAATTTTGTCTTTGGTTCTAACTACACCTGCTAACCAAGTCGAGTTTCATGTGGTTTTGTCCCTTATGCCAGCAGCCATTCCTCTGCTGCCTTGCTCAGCGTCCAGAGATGCTGGTTTCTGCAATGGAAATAAAACTGTGAAGACTCTGGTTAAGAGGCCTCTGTAAACATTATTTACTATGAACATTATAGCAAAGCCCCACACAGAATTAGTAGTGAGTGAAAATTAACTGCTGATGTGGCCCCGCTTTGGTACTTAATGTTACCTCCCTAAATGCTTGTAGAAATATGAGCATTGAATATGCACAATATTGTAGATTTCACCTTATACACTAGTCTGGTTATTTCATCAGAGCTAAAGTAGCTGGACTGCAAATCTTGTCCAGTGAGTTAACAAATCTTCAGCAAGCAGAAGTTAAAAGGGACATCCACTGTTTTGATGTTTTAATCATTTTTGTCTTTGAATAAAATAGTCTGCTTCTCCAGTGTACTATAAAACCATCTTTGTGTAGGTACTTTGTATGCTGTGCCATTCACAGCACCAGCTTAGCTCCACAGCCCTCTTACTAGGTGTTACATGCTTATTTAAAACAAAAACAAAACCAACAGCACCAAAGTGTGTGGGGACAGACACCCCCAAAAGTCCAGGTGGGCACAGCCAAGTTGTGGGGTGCAGTGGCCACAGGAGGTGCTGTACTTCTGCCGTGTGTGGGGCAGCTGCCCCAGCTACACTGTGTGAACCTGAACTTTGGTGTGAACCTGAACTTCTGCATTTCCTGCCTTTGTGTTGTTTTGTTTTGCTCCATTGTTGGCTGGCCCGGCCTCCCCCCTCCCCTCGCCAGCGGATGCACCCTGAATTCAGCGTCTTCCTATTCTCAGAATCCCTCCCTTATTTTCTCCTCTTCTGGCTGTGAACAAACTTTTGTGCTTTTTCCATGTTTAGCTTGATTTTTCCAGCAGCTGAGTCAGCATCTCCCTTTCCCTGCGAGGCAGCAGCCCTTTAAAGCCGCTGTTATCTCACAAGCGTGCCATTTGCTGCACCACCACCTAGAGCGGCTGAGATAAGTGAGGCAGTGGAGGGAGGAACCATCTCCTCACAGCCCATGAATGCTTCCAGTCAGGCTGGGAAATAATAGAAATATTTATTCTCTGGAAATCTTCCCGCAGCTGCTCTTGCTCCCTCTTTGTCTCGCCCTGTGCTGCCTATCTCAGTGGCAAACTGAGATGGAGCTGGGAAAGGCCTGAGCCTGGAGCAAAGTCCAGGTTTTCTCCTCATTACGGGATTTTTACTGAGCACCAGAGTGGGCAGAGACCAGCTTTTTGCCCCTCTCCTCCATGAGTGGATCAGCTGATGGCGGCAGCTGGGCACCGTGTTGGGAACGAGGGTGACACTTGTAAGACCATGAAGCTCCAATTGTCACCATTTCCCCAAACGGATATAATGGAGAAGCAGCCCTGGCACAGGCACTGGTGAAAGGTTTAATGGTAAAGAAGACAGCACTGTCATGCCATCCAGCACAGGTTTGGCCAGGCTGGCTGCGCCAAGAACTAATGGAAGGAGCAGTGAGGGCCAGGCTGATGCATATACCCAGAGGTGTATGAGCCTATGCAAAAAAAGGGGTGAGATCCAGGGGAAACACACAGATATTCGGCACTTAGAGACCTTTCAGCATCCCTTTTAACTTCCCTGGGTGTAACCCTCAGGATAGAAACTGAAATTGCAGCTTAGCTGGAAAAAATCACGCAGGACGTGTTATAAACACCCACTACAGCTGTGAGCTCCTACCAAGGAATATCCTTCCTTGGTATCCCTAATGAGCCAATGCTCAAGTTAAATGGAAAAATAGTTTACTCTGCTTGTCTTTCTGGAAATACCTGTCATGCAGCCATTTCCTGCAATGGGGAGGCAACTGCTTTCTGGTGAAACCTCCTGTTCTGGGAGGTGTGTGGTTATAGGGGAATCTGCCATTTTTCTCTCTGACCAGCAACTTCTCCATCAGCTGTTTATGATCAACCTTTTTTCTTCTTTCGCTCTTTGCAAACCAGCTGAAGATCAAAGGCTCAAAGCTGGAGCACCAGGTTTATCTCAATATGCTGTGACTGAGCCATAGTTTTTGACAGGCTGGAAGTGGCTGTACAGGGTCTGGGCAACAGTGGCTCCCTGTTTTGGCTTTGTATGTCTTTCTGTAAGGGAGAACTGGGGAGCAGTCAGGGGTGTGCTGTGAGGCTGGATACTATGGCTTGCTATTTCTGGGGGTTTAACTTTATGCTCTTTATTTCTCAGCCATAGCAGACTATAAGTGCTATCAGAGAAAAGTCTCATGCTGATGTCTTTGTATAAATACATGTTTATTGTACTGAAAAGTGCAGGGCGTTACTATGAGATAGAGCTGTGCTTCCTGTGGTCTGTATCAACTGAAGGATGGCCAAATTCAGCTCCATGACTTCTTGCTGCTGCCTACGTGCCTGCTTGTGTCCTGCTCTGCTCTAGTCCATGCAGTCCCCACTGCAGTGCGGTCCCCAGTGTGCATTTTTTTGGGTTCATTCCTGCCCTGCAGGCTGCTGGAAGAGGCGGGCTGAGCTGTGCACAGCCTCCACAGGGCTCCAGCTCCCCGTGGAGCCTGTGCAGGACCTGTGAAAAGCCATCTGTGCCTCGGGACCCCTTCATCCATCTCATCCAGACGCTTTTGCCCAATGTATCAGGTGGAAGTGGCTGGATCTTGACCAATTTTTAATTACCAGCACACTGATTGAAATGGTGGCAGCACCGGCTACCTGGAGTCAGTAGGAATTGACTCCTGTCATGTGGTGGGTATAATCTGCTCTCACTGTGACCCTGCTGTGGGACTGATGCCAGGAGACCAAGAGCAGAAACCGGATTTTCAGAGGCATTGAAAGCCCACAGCTTCTGGTGGAGGAGCAGAGAGCAATGAATCCTCTGTGACACTGTGAATATTGGGCTACGGTCCCTGGCCAGCCCTTCTGTGTGTGGGACTGCTACGGGATTGCATTGTGGCATGCCATACTGTGTTCTCAAATAAAGAGAGGAAGGAAAAGGATTTTAAGTAAACAAGAACAGAGCAGTTCACAGAGCTGACCGCCACTGCCAGGCAGCCTCGTCAATAACTTGCATACTTGCCTCAGACTGCAGATTATTTCAATGTCAGCACAGATGCCATTTCTGGAAACTCCCTGCAGACCAAGGACATCAGAGGAGCCATTTTATTGTACTTGATGGGTGAGTGCAGGAGGCAGAGGTTAATAAGACCAGTATTATGCACAGAGTATGCAGAATAAACGAGGCATCAGAAAAAGTTTGAGTGAAAAATGTTTCATTTTCTCCATGCATGCTGAAGGGGAAAAAAAAAAAAAAAACATAATTTCCTCCAATTCCTATTTTTAAATGCACATTCATGATTTTTGCAGCTGCCAATGTGTGTAATGCAGCACTGAAAGGTTCTCCTGAGCATAAGACTTCTCACCTAATATGCACATACTTAACCGCCTCTGAAACTCATTTATCTACACCAGCTACTTCCAGACTCCCTGGCATAAAACAGTTTTGCACCAAAGCTGTGTTTGTATTCTCATATGTGACAACACCACATGAGGTGTTTTGGTGTTATTTTGTAAAGTCTCTCTTTTCCTACGCATGAGCCACATTTGTCTGTGGGTGTAAGGAAGCCTTCCCACTCCCTCTGGCTTTAAAGACAGATCTGAGAAAAGCAAGAGTTGCATTTTGGAATACTATGGAAGTTTAGAAAAGGACAATATTTTTCTATGTACTTTAAAAAATACTTGAGATCATAGAGAATTTGGGATCACATTTGTGGATACTCTCACCAGAAGTCACAGTAAGTTTTATGGCTGTGGAAGCTTCCCAAAACCCCCTGTGTGCACAACTCACATGGTGTGCTGCTTTCAGGGCTCCTGGTGAGTGCCCTGACACCCACATGCCCAAGGCACACACGTTGTTGAACTTGCCAGAGGGCTGCCAGCACCACTCCTCTTTGTAAAGGTGACCTTTACATCATGGGCAAGCCTCCCTGCACATCAGGCCGTGAAGAAGGCACATCTGTCATCCCTAAATAATTCTTGAGCAAGTCTTCCTAAACCTTTCAGGGAACATTGCAGATAGAAGGAGAGGAAAAAGGTTTGCTTTTGCTAACCATGGAGTCCTTGCAGCACTGCAAAGGCAAAGCTCAGGGAGATGCTGGGAAGTGAAGCATCTCAGGTCACTAATCATCACATGGGTCTGGAAGGCTGAACAGGACCCCCAGCACAAAAAAGGTGAAGGTGCAAGCCCCTGGTCATGACCTGGGGATGGGATGGGATGGGATGGGATGGGATGGGATGGGATGGGATGGGATGGGATGGGATGGGATGGGATGGGATGGGATGGGATGGGATGGGATGGGATGGCATGGGATGGGATGGGATGGGATGGGATGGCATGGGATGGCATGGGATGGCATGGGATGGGATGGGATGGGATGGCATGGGATGGCATGGGATGGGATGGCATGGGATGGCATGGGATGGGATGGGATGGGATGGGATGGGATGGGATGGGATGGGATGGGATGGGATGGGATGGGATGGGATGGGATGGGATGGGATGGGATGGGATGGGATGGGATGGGATGGGATGGGATGGGATGGGATGGGATGGGATGGCATGGGATGGGATGGCATGGGATGGCATGGGATGGGATGGCATGGGATGGGATGGCATGGGATGGCATGGGATGGGATGGGATGGGATGGGATGGGATGGGATGGGATGGGATGGGATGGGATGGGATGGGATGGGATGGGATGGGATGGGATGGCATGGGATGGCATGGGATGGCATGGGATGGCATGGGATGGCATGGGATGGGATGGCATGGGATGGCATGGGATGGGATGGGATGGGATGGGATGGGATGGGATGGGATGGGATGGGATGGGATGGGACGGGACGGGACGGGACGGGACGGGACGGCCTGATAGTCAAGCAAGTGGCTGACTGAGGTCAGTTCTCTGAGCAGGAAGCATCAGTTTGTGATGCGAGAGAAGGGAAGAGGGTGCCAGGATGTCCCAGATCTAACAACTCCTGGCCGCATTCACAGCAGCCACGAGTGCTTACAAAAACAAAATACTAATGCGTGTGCTGGCTGAATGCTCAGGCTCAGTGAATGCTGAGAAAGCAAAGAGGCTTCAGCTAATTTGAAGACAACAAATCCAGACAAAAGATGCAGCAAAGCCGACTGTAACAGCATATGCCGCAAAAAGTTAGCTGCTCGTCCTTTGTAGGCAGGATGGGCTGCAGCTGCAACACAGGGGGAGCGAGGGGGGCTGAGCAGGAGTGCAGCTGCTCCCATCACGTGGAGAGAGCCCACTTGGCACCTCCTGGGGAAGGCTCAGCAAAGAGGAGGGAGGGGACTGGCCCCAGGATCTGTGATACCGCTGCTGACAGGAAGCAGATATGTGGAATGAGGGACAAGCAAGCACCAGGCTGCACATCAAGGTGTTCCTGCGCAAATCGCCACCCAAGTAAAAAAAAAAAAAACAAAAAAAATTGGGAGCCTTGAAAGAGATGAAGTTGATGCTGGCTGTATGGAGATTTGGAAAGACTTTTTGTGCTATCCTCCAGGAGTCCTGAAGTATTTTTTGTTCATTTGGAAAATTCAACACTTTATAAAGGCTGGTTTATTTACCACCAGTTGAGCTGGAAGAATAATGGATGAATAAAGTGGGATTTTTTAATTTTTTTTTTTTCCAGATGCTTAATAAACTTATTCGCAAACAGACAAGCATATATATTACAAATTAAAATTGCATGTTTGGGAACCAGCAGGTGAATCTGGATGGAGAATGCTCCGTTTTACATCCTTGAATCTATTTACAGATTTTACAGATTATCCATCAGGGTTCAACACACAGCAGTGCTACAGGACAGGAGTGATATTCTTGAAGAATTTAAGCACATAAAGTTAATGATGTGAGAACAGGTGTTCACTGCTGTAGTTGATGGGGAGGAGTTTGGTATGGCATCTATATAAGGACAATATGAGCAGTGAGAGATTAAAATGCATATGGGTAGCAACCAAGACACAGAATATCAAATAGCAGAGATGCCATATGTGAGCCATGGGGTGATTCTGAAAAGGGTTAAAAAAGATGCTGCTGCAAAGGTTAGAGCTGTAACACAAATGCAGATTTAAAAAAAACCAAATAGATTAAAATCAAGCAATGGATGCTGCCAGGTGCCTGAATGCTCATCTATTACCTGAATGAAGGAAAACAGCTACAGCACAAAGCAGACGGAGTGGAGGCGATGGCATGGCAGTCCTGGCACCATCCAGCCAAAACACTTGTGACCACAGCAGCCCCTTGCTGGGAATGACCCCTCTGACCTATCAGTGTGTATTGCTGAGAGGATCGTAGCACCAAATGGCGGCTTCTTAGCATGGGGATTGCGATTAATAGTGGATTTGAGCACTCAAGTTAATGCAATTTCCATTACTAGACCTTTTTATCGTTCCCTGTAACTTTCTCAAATTAATTCTAGGTTTTCTTGCTCGAGTTTTCCTCATGAGCAATTTGTTGTTTGAAGGGGTGGAGGAGGGGAAAAAAAGCAGGAATGCAACCAGAAATCCAGCCTCTTTTTTTCATTCTTACAGAGGGGTTTAACCAAATGCAACCACTTGACCTGAATATTTCAAATGAAACCAAATAGATTTTGTTCAGCCATAGCACAACCTCATAAATCTCTGTGGAACAATCCAAATTCCAAGAAAACGGAAGTAATTCTTTCTGTATAGACATGGCAATACCAGATTAATGGGCTGGGGAGCAGCTACCATACAGTTGTGAACATATTGAGCTTCTGAGCACCTTTCTAATTTTTTTCCTCCCCATCTTTTTCTCCTGGGCTGCCTCTCAGCATCATTTCAAACTCCACTGAAATACATAAGCTTAAGCTCTACTGAAATGTCCAGGGCAAATGGACTGGAGGATACAAAACCTCTCCATGGCACAGGAGAAAACACTTGCTGTGAATACAGACAAAGGAACTAAAGAGGGGATAAGGACCTCAGGCTGCTGGAATCTAATGTCCTTTTCTGTCACTGTTGGGTCTTAATAACTGGTGTTTATCAAATGTTGCTTTGTCATATTATTAGTTGAATTTGCTAATAGGGAGGCTGATGCTTATAACCTGTCTTACCAGCACAGGACTGGGATGAGAATGTCAATATGAGTTTGCCTTTAAAAAATGGAAATAAAAACAATGGGCAAAAGCATTGAGTGGAAAGAGAACTGATGCTGTTGAGAAGTTGAGATCAGAGACAGAGATAAGAGGATCTTGAACCTGCTGCCTAACAGCACTGCAGCTTCTCAGAAAACAGTGTTTCTCCTCAAGGAACACTACCTATTTTTAATATACCAGAGCCTACCAATAGCTCCAGCCTGTGCAGCCTGGTGTCAAACAAAGCCCAGAAGTACACATTGCCTGGAGCACAACAGGATGTGATGATAGGCTGAGAAATCTGCAGAAAACACAAAAGATCAAGCCAAACCTGCAACTTGCTGTTCGTTTTAGCTGAGAGATTAAAATACCAGCAGAAAAGAAAGAGATGGAGAGCAGATGCAGCATCTCCATGGGGCTTCTTCTTGCAGCCGCTTTCCTGTCCCTGTCTTGTGCTTTCTCATCCTCTGGAGTGTCACGGCAGTCCCAGTTACTAAAAAGGCACACGGCAGCACCGCAGCGTGCCAGAGAGGCTGCCCGTGGGGGGCAGCGGAAGGATGGATGCAACCCGAGGCAATCCAGAGACACACTTGTGTCTTCTCTGGAGGACATGGGGACTGCCCCACTTTGGGGCAAGGAGCCATCTGCTCTTCAATGCAGAAACTCCCAGCTTCCAGCTGCAAGATGACCTCCAGGCTCTTTCTGGAGAGGCAGAGGGGATGTTCCATGCAGGCTGGGATACCCAGACTGGGTAGTGAGCAGTGGAGGAGGGAGAGGTTTGGTGGCCCTCCTCCCTCTCCTGGCCTCACTGCACTCATCCCACTTCCATGGTGCCTGACCTGTGATTTCACAGGGATACCTGGCTGCATCCTGATGAACTCACAGTTATTGTCACCATGTGGACAGTTACTTTCCCCTGCAGTGATACCTCCTTCTCCTTCTCCTTCTCCTTCTCCTTCTCCTTCTCCTTCTCCTTCTCCTTCTCCTTCTCCTTCTCCTTCTCCTTCTCCTTCTCCTTCTCCTTCTCCTTCTCCTTCTCCTTCTCCTTCTCCTTCTCCTTCTCCTTCTCCTTCTCCTTCTCCTTCTCCTTCTCCTTCTCCTTCTCCTTCTCCTTCTCCTTCTCCTTCTCCTTCTCCTTCTCCTTTGGGGTAGCCAGCCAGGTGGGCTGGGGCACCCATCACTCTGTCTTATATAAATTTAACAAAACAAGACAAAAAGGTTCCATTGAACTGTGAAAAAATGCTCAGCAATACAGGAAATAGGTAAAGTTTAATTTTACTCCAAAGAAGATAATTTCATTTTGTTTTGCCTTGTAAGGTCCTTAAACATAAATAATTTCCAAAGTGAAAAATAATTTTAAAACACAGAATTAAGCTTTTTTCATTTAAAAAAATGTAGATACTTTCATTTGAAAACTCCAAATTAAATGCTGGTGAATTTTTGTTTTATTTGTCAAAGGTATTCCCCTAAAATATGGTGAAATTGGCAAATAGCTCCCACTGACTTTGAAACAAAGCTGTCCCACCACTAACCAAGAGCATAACTTGGGAACTTCAGCATGCAGGAAGCTTTTATTTCCATTCATCACTCCCTAATGTGCATTAAAAATTGCACATAAGATATAATTATTGAGCTGTGTAATTCTTGCATAGTGGGGAAAAGAAGAATGATGAAGTGTATATGCCAGGCTCAATCCACATCAGTCACTGGCTTCCTGGGCAAATTCCTTTCCCAGCTGTAGTCAACAGCAAAACTCTCAGCAGCATTGGGAGTTTAAAATGTTTGTTTTATTTTGTTATATTTTCTTTCCCCCAAATGACCTTTAAGGCACCACTTTTTAACCTGAAAATTTAGATCCACTGTGGGGAAAAAAAATCCCACAAAACCAACCAGAGCACTCTGAAACTCCTCAGGTAGCAAATGTGCTTTGGAGGCTGCAGGGCTGTATTCTAATGCTGCCATGGCATGGGCTTTCAGGCCACAGATGCTGCAATGCTGAGCCACTGATGGCAGCGTGCGAGCTCCACCACACATGTGTGACACCCCCAGACACACATGTGTGACACCCCCCACATACATGTGTGCACTCACACACATACACATGCACACCCCCACCTCTCCCAACACACACCCACACAACAAAGGAACCCTGTGTGCCCTCTCCAGCTTCCCTGCATTGTGCTGTCCCCCCCATGCAGCTTCCATGTGAAACTCCAATGTGTCTTAAAATAATTCTGCTACGGCTTTTTAAATTCCAGTTCAATTATTTGCTTGTGTGCCTGTACAACAGCTGTTCTCTTATCGATGATGTTTTTCTCTCTCACACATTTCTCCTTTTTCCTTCTTTTTTGGGGGGGGTTATCAGAGTTGGAAGCGTTAATTAACCCTTTGCATAACAGGGTCCCTGGCTCCCACCATCACATGGTGAAGGTGGGACTGTGAGGAGGAGGGGAGGGAAGTGAAGAAGATGACACAACAAACATGAGTCCGCAGCAGCCAGTTCCAGACACAACATCTGCAGAATGAGGCCATTTTTCTGTAACTCTAATCTCATAATTCATTGTTTGTGCGGTGTTGGTTACAGTAGCTGAAAGGGGGGATAACAGCAGGTCAATTTGGCAGAGAAGTGCATTTGAATCTTCAATGAGGGACTAGCCCACCTTCTGATGAGCTGCTGAACCATGGCCAGAAATAGAGAAAACAAGCAGGAAAGTGGCTTAAAGGAGAGACAAGACCCCTTAAAATTATATAAACCTGCTAGAAAGACTTATTTCTTTGAATCCGTGGGGATGGCACACATTTCGCGAACACCAGGGCGATATGACAGCCTTTTCCTTGCCACTGCTGCTGTTTGGGCTTCTGTGACAGCAGGCTGCTGGCTCAGCTCCTGTGGCCAGGGACTTGCCGGCAGTACCACGGCACTGTCTTATGCAAAAAGAAATAAAAGATTTTTTTTTTTCTCCCCATTACATATAAGGATGCTCAAATCTAGTGCGGGTGGTTGTGCGAGAGGTGTTGGTTAATGTTAGTGGCTGATTACTAAACTTGTTTCAAACCACAAAACCCTAACATGTCAGCCTAAATTAGCTAACAGCAAGGGAGTGTCCTTCTCGGTTTGCAGGCCACAGCACATCTGCTCTTTGAAGAAAGAGAATGAGCAAAATAGGGTTGGGTGGTTGTTGGTGGGTTTTTTTTTTTTGCCTCCCCTCAGCCTCCCATTTGTGTATGTGCTCATAAATATCCTGATGAGAGGCTGCCTCTGTGGTTGGTGTGTGGAAAGGGGGAAGGAGGGTGGATAAAGAGCGATTCTCCACCCGTGTGGGGGACACCCTTCCTCCCCTCGCTGCCACCTCCTCTTCCTTCCCCTCCCCTCGCTATTTGACCTTGAGTTCGTTCTCTGCTCCCGTTCCCCTCCTCCCCCTGCCTGCTTGCATCTGGTATCTGAGACAGGCTGATGCAGCTGGGGGGCTGAAAATCACCCTCCCCACAACCCATAACCCCTGCTGCTCTGGGAGGACCATAGCCTGGATGCTCCCCATGTGCCCCCCACACTGCCCCTGGGAGCCGGGGCTGGGGATCGGGACAGAGCCCCTTGGCTCCCCAGCATGGGTGTCCTGCACTGCAGCACTGCCACTCATCTCCCCTTATCCGGTTGTCTTTTCCAGCAGCTATCGGGGAACAATGGGCGGCCTTGTGCTGGCCCAGGCTGCTCGTCCTCGTCCTTGCAGCTGGCGCGTCCACCGGTGCTAAGCTCCAGTGAGCAGGATCAGCTGAAAGCCTCATTCCCCTTCACCCTCTTCAAGGGCTTGCCTATCCGCTGGGGCCGCTATCGGTTACACGAAACATTTGGTTTGCAATGGCCTGTTTGTGCTGGGAGGCAGAGGGCTCTTCCAGCAGCGGGCAGCGATCCTCGGCAGAAAAAGCTCGCCCTGTGTTAGTTTACAACAGTTTCACCCACACAGAAAAGTACAATGGAGACAGATCATGCACAGTGACAGGCTGCCAGCGGCTCCAGGGGATCCATAATTTATGATGTTTTTCTTACCGATCCGGTTTTGGATTTCACAAGCAGGCCCGTTTCCTTCCCATTTGTTGCTTCCTTCCGTCCTCCTTTGGAGAAACTGAACACGGGGCTCAAAAGGAGCAACAGTGGCAGCAGCCGCCCGCTCTCCCATGCGGCTGTGTTTGCACGGGGCAGGTGGGGGTGCCCTGGCCTCACCTCACTGCCCTGTGTTTGTTATAGAGAAAGGTGAGTGCCCTGACACATCCTGCTGTAGCTCTGCTTCCCAACAAACAGTGGCAACCCACGCAGTGCTGCCCCTATCCGCATTCAGGTTCACCAGGTCGCCTGGTAAAAGCAAGACTGCCAGGGTGCCCAGCAATTGGCTGGGTAATTAAAGGTAAAGAGGTTAATAATGGCTTTTAGGGATTGTTCTTACTCAAATGAATAAGAATCAAACTTAATCTGATCTACCATCCATAATCTAGCTGTTTCTCCCTTGGCAGAAATAGATGCCCCAGTGCAAGTTGAGGGCAGTCAGACGCCACCTCTGCAGCAAGGACAGATGTCACCAGTCACATCCAGACACAGAGGTGCAGAGCTATGGGTTAGTCCCTGTGCCAAGCCTGAGCCCCTGCTCTGGGGAACACTCCAATTTCACATCTGGAGCTGGATTTTTTGGCTGAAGCCCATCCCCACCACAAGCTCCCACTCCTGTCTGCCCTGCGGCCACGCTCCCAACCTACCCACACCTGTCCGGAACGCCACCAGCACAGAGATGGCGAAAGGACTGGTGCCCCGCCCCACCCACGCACAGTTTGGCAGTGAGGGTGTGGGTGCCTGCCCCAGCCCCACGCCGCGGCTGCCTGCCCTGCTGCAGATGGCTGGGTCATCCGGTGGCTTGGGAATGACCAAGTAAGGTTAAAACCACAGTCACTGTGGTTACCGGCACTGTGATTAGTCACACAGCGAGTGATCCAATTATAGCAACCCCTCCCCCGCAGCACCCCCCACCTCATCTGTGCAAAAGGAAAAGCCCAGGCCTCCCTTAACTCGATTTCAAGGGAAAGAAGCTGAAGTTTGACAGGGAGAAGCAGGAGGCTGGGGAAACGCCGGTGAGGTGTTGGTTTCCAAGCCCACCATGGATTACAGGGACAGGAGGAAGCCCTGCTTGCCCCTGTGCTGGGGCACTGTCGGACGTGACACAGCTTTGGGGTCGGTGGGGACCCTGCAGCCCAGGGAATATCAGAGGGTGCAAACTCCTGTGGTGTCACCATGTGGCCTTGGCATGTTGGTCCATCTCCTGCCAGTGCAATTTGCTGAACCCGGGGGTGCTGTGCTGTTGCTTCCCACCTGGAACACAGCAGCTCCCCTCCCCTCCCTTCCCCTCTCCATTTAAAAAAGCCTTTTCAAGCAATTTCAAATACTCCACCCAATACGCCTTGCAAATGCCTGTGGTTTTTAGACACTGACTTCCCGTCTTGCAGGGCTCACACTCTCCCCCAGTGAGGCCGGAAAAGGGCATGAGGGAGACCCGGCTGCTGGCCCCATCCTCCTGTACCCCAGCTGGCGCCGGGAGCAGGTGACAGGCACCTGTGTCCCTGAGCCACCGGGCGCCCCCCAGCTCCCTCCGGGGTGGCCACTGGGGTGGTGTGAGGAGCGGGTGGGAAGCAGGGAGGCATTAATTCACTTCTGTGGGAGGCGGTAGTGCCTGCCCACAGAGTGTGGGGCTGGGCACCACCTGGGCACCTCAAGCCACCCTCCTGCCTTCAGGACCCTCTGCCTGCAGATCCTGCTGGTATCCTCCACAGAGCCCTCTGCGCAGGGCATGCTGCTACTGCCATCAGTCACTTATTTATTGCCTTCTTTCAGCACGGAGCAATCCCAGAGGCACAAGAGAGCTCGGTAATGCCGATCCTGCACTGGATGCTTCTCTACTTCTCCTTGCACATGTAGGTTTTTTTGGCCATACAGTGCTCAAATGTCATCACTCCAGCTCAGTTCTTGAGCAGGGTGCCGGCTGAGAAATGGCTGAGGCAAATCTGCAGAGGAAAAATGATGGCACAGCTCTGTTCCCATGCTGCCAGCTTTTGTCAGAGTACAGTTTTATAGCTGATCTGTATAGCCTTGGGAAATCACCTAATGGAGACTTTAATCTTCTGGTGTGGTATCTGTAGTGGTGTTCATGGGATGAGTGAGCTGTTATAGCCCCAGCCCTCCTTCTCTGTCTCATGGATGCAGCCACTTTCATCCCAGCAATGGACTTCATGGGTCCAGCTCATGTATCCCTCAGGTTTTTACCTGGTCAGGGCTGAGAAAACACCCATGTAAGATGAGGGCTCTGTCCCCAAGATGTGCAAGATGGGAGACTGCGGACTGACACGGCCTCGGTGGTGTGCTGTTGGGTTGTTTGCCAGGTTTGTCAACCTCCTGCTGGGAAAATCTCCCCTCTTGAATTAGGGAGGAATCCGTGGCTCCTGTCACCACCGTTCCCAGTCCGCCTGCTGACAAATCACTCCTGGAGGAGGGCAATGCTGTCCTGGGGATCATACAGCAATTGCAATGGGTTTCTTGGCCTTTCAGGGTAGTAGCTGTGAGACACTATCCAAAAGTATTTTTCAGGGTAAGATGGAGGCAAGCACCTCCCACTCAGCCCACCAGATTAATTTCCTAATAGACTTTGACTCAACACATTCTTGATTCCCTGAATAAGTGGGAACTTTCCTGTAGCTTTTCCAACAGGTGACCCCTGTTATGCTGCTTGCCTGTTGATGTTGCCTTTTTGTTAGAACTTTCCTGGTTTTCCTATCTCCCTCCCTTGCCTACTCTTCTGCCTGTCAGGAGGATTTCTTCCCAATCCTGCCTCCAGCGCTCCCCAGCCAAGCCAAGGAAAACATCTTCTCCCCCTTTCATAGTGATGTGTTTCCCTCACACAGCCACTTTCCAAGGGAAAGCAAAATGTCCTTCCCATTAGAGCACTTTGGCTGCAACACCCTTGGGAATGGGACCCCCGCCATGCTACAGAGTTATGGAAAACCTACCTACCTACCTCTTCCCTATCCATCCATCCTCCTAGCCTCTGGGGTAGGTTTCAGAAAACCAGCACTGGCACAATAAAATATTGTAGTCCCTTCTTGAACCCATGCCAGCTCAAATAATCAGTACTGCAGCCTGGGCAAGAGGCAGCAGATGTCGAAGGCCCCAGAGAGCCATTCCCCAGTGCAGGAGAAATGAATGACACAAAGTCTAGGTCCAGGCAATCCAGCCCCAGCTGCTGCAGTGCCTGGAGATTTGGCTGGGAGCAACTTTCCTGCCTCTGTGAGTGCAAGGGTGAAGTGGCTGAGGGAGGGCTGAGGAAAGCCCACCTGCCTCCCGCAGGCCACCTCAGCCCTGGGCACTTGCAGCTGAGAGCACCACTGCAGAAAGAGCACAGTGTTCTTGTGAGGGTTGGGAGCACCCAAGGTCAGACTCCAGAGCTGACACCCAAACAGGTTAAAACTTGCTGGGTTAAACAAATTCTGTGTATTAGTTATTTTCTACTTGCCAAGGTGTGCAAGCCCATCAGCTAGGCTAACTGGACTGCCTGAGCCCTTTTTCCCAGTATATCTGGCCTCTGGCCCAGGAAATGCTTGTAACTGGGGCAGGGAGCAGGTGAAAAAAGTTCTCTATCCCTTCACACAACATCATCTTCATATGACCTCTGCACAGAGCAGTGTTTGGCAAAAATGCCAGTGCACCTTCCCAAGATTGAGTATAATTGCACATGAAGCAACAGGACTGTGACAGCAATGTGTAACAGGCACCCGGCATAAATCCTGCTCATGAGGCTGCAAGGACTGTCAGAAACATCACCCTTAGTGTTGTTTATTGTTTGCACACCAATGAGATATAGAAGCGATTCCCAAAGATAAGGAGTACATTTTCTCCACATCTTGGCAGAGCAGATTCCTCCAGTAAGTGGCTTGAATTTTAAAGTCTTTTCCAAACCCCACAAAATTCTGCAATCTCTAATCTGTTGAGGTTCAAATTCTTTGTGAGTAAAGTAGTGGAAAGAGAAACAAAATGGTATTCTTTAATGAATGGAAGGAGGAGAAGAATTTCCCAAATAATTATAAGTGTGTTTATAGTGACTCCCACTGTTTTATGCCTGTGACCCTGGGTCAGATGTGGGGTATTGTATAGATCCATCTGTAAGCACATAATACACTTGTCATAGATGAGATCAGCTCTGATGTATTTTTCTGGCAGCTTTGGAGCCATCATATTTTCAATGTTTTGTCCAGTCAATCACATCTCAAATGGTGGGGTTTCCATCACATTCCTCTAATGTCTTTATGGGAGCTCTTTGCTAGGACAGTTTCTCAGTGTCAGCAGTAACTCTCCAGGCAGAGAAAGACAAGCCTTTTTTGCAATTCTCCTAAAGATTACCTATTTTATTTGTATTAACTCTCTTCAGAATCCCTTGCAGCTCTCCCTGGCTCTTATCAGCCTGACTTGCATGGTTTGAGGAGCACATATATGGCTGAGCACAATGCCGGGCAGGCCTGAGCAGCCATCCTCCCTGACTGGATGCAATAAACCTCTGTTTGCTCACCAGCCTTGCTGGAAACATCAGCCTAGGATGAGCAAGACACCTACGCTACCTCCAGCACCAAATGTAGCTCTGTGGCTGATCAGTGAGGTTCTGCCATGCCAGCAGACAGAAGACACCCACGTCATGGCCTGGTGGAGTCATGGTCAGCCATGGCACCCTGAAGTGCAAAGGGGCTGGCAGCACAGCCCTGAGAAATGTGCAACCAAGATGTCACGTTAATGGGCAGCTATGGGCTTGCTAGTCACTTTCCTTCCTTGAAGGAAATCTGCAGGGGTATGCCCAGGCTTGGAAATCAGGCTGCTTTAAACACATCTTCGCAGGCATCACTGGATGTGCCCAGGGCCTGTCCTGTGGCCTGCAGGCTCACTGGTGCTTGCTTCTCACCAGGCTGTTGTTGCAGCTGGGGTGTGTGTGAGGCACCCACCTCCCTCTTCCTGCATCTTATTCCTCAGCACAAAACCCTAATACAAAATACACACCCGCTGTAGGACCCTCTCCCTGTGTACACTTGCTTAGATTGGTGTAGACACTTTGCTGATGAGTTTGCACAGTGGGACACCAGACCTGAGCTGTGGATCCTGGTGCCTGAGCCCTGCCAGAGGGGCTGCTTAGGTCAGTGCTCATGTGCTGTCCTACCAGCAGACAACACACATCCTCACTTGTTTTGTGGCACTAGCCTGTGCTGAAGGAGCATCATCATAGCAAAAGAGGTCACTTCTACAATATCATACATGTTTAAATATATTTCACACCAGTGTTGTAGCAGCATCCTGCTACCTTTGTGTTTCCACTTGTCTTGCCTCGAGCAACTGGACTCCACCCTGTTCCCACTCTGCTGGCTGTGACAGAACTCGCTGGGGGTCACTCATCTCCCCAGCCACCAACAACAGTGCTGAACTGACGGGGAAAGTGATGTTGTCCTCTGGCTGTGCTGAGGGCCAGCATAATTGTGTTGGTGAGTCCAGGGAGGGTATGTGTGACATATGGTGAGTGGGGAGGATGTTTATGATACAGCAGAGGGAGACCTGTCAGAATGGGCAGCAGCAGAGACACTGCCCTTCCCATGGGTGCTCGCTGGCAGGAGTCCTCCTGCATTTATTTTTTATTCTCTGGGCCTGTTCACACCTGCAAGGGTGAACTTGAAATATTTTGGAGACTGAGCATGTGGGTTCAAGGAATGTACAACCATTGATTTTTGAAGAGCAAAGTGTGAATCCTCCCTATGGCTTTCCCCATGACCCCACATTTCTAAAGCAACAAAATTGGAGAAGAAAGCCTGTACTTCCTTCCTTCACTCACCCTCCACCTCCCTTGTAAAGCCACCATAAGGCAGGGCAGTGCAGGGCAGGACAGGGCAGGGCCCAGGGAGGTGATCTCCTGCTGTCAGCCCACTGGCTTTCTCTCCCTGTTGACTTTGACAAGGAGACATGGTAACGCTCCTGCTGCCACCAGCTCTGGCTGAGGGCTTTCATGTATTTCTGCTCACACGCATGCTCCCACCATGGGTCTGGCAGCTGCTCTCATTTGTTCCCTCGATTTTTAACTATTTGGTGGTGCCCATCATGACTGTGCCCGTGAGGAAGGCTTCCAGAGGTGCTTCCCCTTGCATGGATACAGGCAGGTGCTGAGTAAGGCCTTTCAAATGCATCCAATATCTCACCACTTAAACAGGAGCAAGGCACGCTGGCACCTTTTCTACACTAATCTGCATCTTTTGTGCTGAACACTGTATTTAGCTAGGATTATTTTGGTGTCCTCGCCCTGCTTGTCTTCTGAATCACTGCTGTGCAAGCCAGCTCCTATCTGCGGTAAAGCCACATAATGGTGCTAGCAGTTAACACCAAGCCTGGGTAAATACACCCAGTTGGGCTGGCGGGCTTGCTTTGGCTCTGGGCTGACCACGGCTGCTTGGTCTCCGGTGAGGTTGGAGCAGGCTCCTATCTCTTGCTAATGCCTTCCTGGAACTCAGGCAATTTATATTAGCCTAAGGTAGGTCCTTGTGGGTCCTGGTGGCATGCACAGCACAAATGTTTGTTCTGTGATTCCTGACTTGGGGAAGTGCAAAGGGTATGCCCAAAAAGAACTCCTCCCCCCCACTACCTAATTAGTTTCCCGTTCTTTTTCTTTCTGTTTTTTTTTTTTTTTCATTTCTTTATTATTATTTCAGTGGTTTCAAGTTTATTAAGAGTGTCATAATATCAGGGGTTTTATTTAAAGCCTCAGGTCCTGGAATCTTGCAAATGCACAGGGCCTGCTGCTTTCAGTGCAAGAATAAACAGAGCAAGAATGAGTTTCTGCTTTCTATAGCCACAAAGAGTGCCAGAGCACTAAATACCCCTCAGTCACCCAAAATGTCAGCAAAGAGAAAGCCAATCTGTTACACTGGGGTGTATTTAAAAACATGTCCTCCTCCTCCTTTCAGCCTCTCCTTTCAGGGGGCTCTGAACAGCAGACTCATCCTTTCTCCATAGTGACACTGTTTGACCCATTTTTGGATTGGGATGAGCAGCTGGCCATAAACTGCAAGGAGGAGGCCGTGGTGCAGTGAGGAGATGTCCTTGGAGCAGTGATGTGATGTCCCTGGAACAGGGAGGAGATGGCCATGGGGCAGGGAGGAGGTGACCATGGAGCAAGGAGATGTCTCTGGAGCAGTGCAAAGACAGGAGTTGCTCCCTGGGCATGCAGGAAGGAAAAGACCCCCACTCCTAATGGATTCCTTCAGATAAAAGAGCCCCAGCTACCTTTTTTTCCCTGTAATGGCCCCTGAGGCTAATGTCTTAAAGAGGAAACAAAAGGATTGCTTTACATCACACAAGTGGGGCAGGAGGGAAGTGGGGAAAGAAGCACTTGAGTGCTGCATCCCTGCCAGGGCTCCTGCAGCAGGATGGAGGCCGGGGGGAGGGGTGCAGCTGGCCCTAACTTGGGCTTTGCTGTGTGGCCTCTTGGTATTAAACCCTTTATTAACCCCTTCTCTGCTGCTCTGGTGCCCATGTGCTCCAGCAGGATCCTGCTGTCCTGGGCCATGGAAACAAGTGCGGGCACCAAGGCAGGACAGCTAAACGGGCTTTGTGGGCACAGCCAGCAATGAAGACGTATCGTCTGCAGCGGCTAAACCAGTGAGAAACAGCGATAATAATGCTGAAAAACACAAAGGAATTCTGCAGTAATGCCTTAAAAACGACGGCAAGGGATAAGCACGAGGGAGCTTGAAGAGCCGAACTCAGCGGCAGGAAAGAGGCTTCCTACGGAAGAGGGGTGTTGAGCGAGCGCTAAAGCAGCCCGGGTAGCCTGCAGCTTCCAGCAGCTCCAGCTGTGCTGCTCGTCCTTTGTCTGCTCTCTCCTCTGGCAGCTTTCCAAGGGAGGGCAGAGCAGGTGTGACAGCCACTGAGGGAGTCCCAGCAGCAGCTAAACCAGGCGGTCAGCCGGCAGCTGCGGCTGCAGGCAGAAGCTGGATGGAGATGCAGCAGGTTCACTCCTCTAATAGGGATGCTGCTGCTTGTGCTGCCCGTTGTGACTGGCTCCATCATGAGAGCCATTGTGTCCCTCTGTTCCGTGGCCGTTGACTTTTTAAATCCCCCACTCTGACAGCTGATTTTTTCCATGCTCACTCCCTGCACAGCACCTTCTGTGCATCTGTATTTGGCAGGGTGTTGTGTAGGAGAGATTGCTGTAGGCAGAATAAACTGTCAAATGAAGTAAAAGGGGCATCTTTGATTAGCAGCTAATAGAAGAAAATCAACTCTTTTGGGCCATCACCATCCTTGCCACAATGGATCGGAAAAATGTTTAGTTAGTGCCCTGTTTCTGACCCTGCCCCACACCAGTTTCTTTGCAGGAAGATAAAGGGAAGTGAGCCAGTCAGCATCTCCTGCTAGAGCATCCCTCTCACCCCTAGGAACCCAGCTCTGTCACATCCTTGAAGTGTTACCTCCTTATGCCTGTCCCAAAACAATTTTTCAAGTGTTTTGTGCTTGGATTTAACATGTTTACAGAAGAGCAGGTAATGTTTGATACTTGTAATATATGGTTTCCACTGATACTAAATGTTTGCTTAGCTGAATATGATCCAGCTGAATAAAAAACTGTGGCTGACTGACATGGAGTCTAAGACTTTCAGCCTTGTAGGGCAGGTCTGTCCCCTCTGCAACATTACAGAGCTTGCAACCCTCCAGCCTGTGAGAACTACACTGGCTTCTCTCAGGAAAGCTTACCAACGAAGATCTCATCCTGCCATTGAAACCTATAAGAAATGCAGATAAAGTGAAAAATAATTAAAAATTAATAAAGAAAACAAATCAAACCCTATTCCCTTTAACAGTAGGGCCAAGGGAGAATACTGGGCACTGCAAATGGCATATCCCCAAGGAACAAGTACCATCTCTTCAAAGGCACAGTTCTCCCAGAAGCAATAGGAGCAGCATCTGTGCATATAGCTTTTAAGTTTGTAATTTGTCTGTAATTTCTCTGCAATCACTGATATTCTATGGGGCTTCTAGGGTGTTTTTTTAGTATGTGTTTTCTTTTCCATTGCAAAGACCCAGCTCTCTCTCTGAAAGCCCATATGCTCCTGTCCTGTTTGACTTTAGCGTGCAGGAAATGGCCTCTGTCCAATTAGCAGCATGGGAATTAGCACTGCTCAAAATTTGCTACTCCCCACTGTATTCCCCCCTGAGACTGCTGAACTTCAGTGCTCAGTTTTCTCTCTCTCTCTTTTCTAAACAGCATCACAAAGATTGAGTGCATAGCAAACTATTAGAAAAGCACTGTTAATACTGAAGTCAGAAGATGCAGCTGTTCAAGTCCTAGTAATGGTAACACAGAGGCATTTCAGGTGAGTTGTGTTTTCAAAGTAATTCTTTCTTTGCTGGCTTAGTATATATAATTTATCTTGTAAAATATAACTAAGGTTGTATCTCATCATGAACTCATAACATTTGGTACTTAAGTCCAAGCCTCTGGAGTCTCGTGAATAACAGAAAAATCTCAGTTTTAGCATTGACACCTTTGTGAAAAGAACATAAAACATCATCAATGTGCTAATGGACAATGAAAAGTAAATAAACAATCACAATTCTATACACACACTTATATACATGAACATACACTTTTATACCAAAATAATTTTTTTCTAAAGCCAACTCTATGATGCTTTAATGAGGGACAGAATAAAGCAACAAATACGCATTGTATGCTTGGGATTGACATTTCTGCATGAATACCATGTGTCATTAAAAAGGAGAAATTCATCTGAGATAACATAATTACAATACCTCATTTTTAACATCCTATGCATGAGCTTTTACCAGCGTGACTTTAATGTGCTATGTTTCTGTGGCAGTGCATATTTACTGTATAAAAGAAATAGCTAGTGCTCTTTTGTGATGAATGCAAAGCATGGAAAGGAAACTTTTTATTTAGGCTGCTGGACACAGACCAAAGCTGTAGTTTTTCCTAGCTGTCTAGCTCCCAGACTGGCTCTCACAGTAGGTGCCTGGTGTCACTGCAGTGGGTTTCTTGAAGTCCTGGCCTGGATTAGGCAGCTACAGATCAGAGTGAGATTCCAACTGAATTACACATGGCTTACCGTCTTTTCAAAGCAATTAAAAAAACATTATTTAAAACACACTTTTAATAAGTTGTATTGGAAAGCACATCTCCCAAGCAAGGGATTAAGACCCTGCTGTGTCTTTTGCCATTCACCCACAATCACAGTCAAAATTAAACATCAATATTGTTGTTATTAACCTTGTGTGAAGAAACAAGGCCAGACCCCAACTGGACTGAATATTCTACAAAACTATCTTCAGGTGCAGGGCCTGATATGGAAGCTGTAAACCACAGTGGCTGGGAGAAACTGAAGGGAAGGCTGGAAAAGCATTTGTTTACTGAGGGCAGGGGAAGGGGATTGAGCTTCCCTCTCCTTCTCTACCAGGAACCTGTTGAAGGTATATCAGATGGTGTTTAGGAAGTAAAAATTCTTTCCCATATTCAGTGGGTCAGAAATGTGTGATGCCATGGAATCACAGAGAATAGGCTTCATATAGAATCATGGAATGGTTTGGGTTGGAAGGGACTTTAAAGATCACCCAGTTTGAATGCCCCTGACAAGAGCCTTCCACTAGACCAGGTTTCTCAAGGCCCCATCCAACCTGGCCTTGAACACTTCCGGGGATGGGGCATCCACAACTTCTCTGGACACCCTGGTCCAGTGTTTCACCACCTTTACAGTGAAGAATTTTTTTCCTAATATCTAATCTAAACCTGCCCTCTGTCACTTTAAAGCCATTACCCCTTGTCCTATTGCCAAATTCCAATAATTGGTTCTCTTTCATCTCTAGGTGGAAGTTGGGCAGGGCCTCCACAGACACAAAACAAGGAAGGCACACCTGGATGCAGCAATAATTCCAAAACATCTTTTCATTCTGAGCTGGACACAAAGGGGAAATATTTTGCCAAAATAGAGAAAGCTCATCATCAAACAGACTTGTGTGGAACTGCATTGCAAGAGGCTCACACAGCTCTCTTGAGATTAGCACAACCTCTCTGTAAGGTACAAATGGTGTTGAACTGGGAAGAATTTGGCAGTAAGAGAACACAAGGCAGTATGGCTTGTCTTGATAGTAAAAGTAAATAGATGTTATTCGTGGCAGTCTGGAGGCAGCCCAGAGGCCCATTTTCCCATGATGAGGAACTGTTCCACTATCATTCAGTAGTGGGAAAATAAATAAAAGAGCCCTAGGAAAGAATCTGGACGGAAATGCTGTGACACAGAACTGAAAGACGTGGCAGCCTTTGGAATAAAATGTTTTCCCTCAATTTTCAAGATTTTTTTTTTTAGTTGTAGAATAAACTGGTTTTTTTTTTTTTTTTTTTTTTTTTTACCCATTCACATCATATCCTTTCCTAATAAGACCTTGTCATGTTTGCTAAGGTCTGCATGGAGACAACCTCATATTGTCCCAGGAATTAGTTATTATTACACTGTGGTGATAATTAGACTTTTTTGTGAAAGGATTTTCTTCAAATCTAAAGCTTGCTTATGGGTCTTTGTCCCTTGAATGTGCACCTGATTGCACTGTAAGCATTCTGTTGTCATCCATCCTTCCCCTTTCAAGGATCCATACCTAGCTGGACACAAGGGCCATCTGCAGGTGCCCAGGATGCTCCTGTGAGCTGTTGACAGGAGGTGATGCTGTTGCTCAGATGTGGCAGCAGTGAGGATGGTGGGTGGCCCAGCATGCCGCGGGTGGGTTTGTCCTCTGTGCACGCAAGGGCGCTGGGGGCAGGATCGCTCTGCCGGCTCCCTTCGGGTGGGTGGCTCAGCATCAGCCCTGATTACTGAATCCTGTGGGGGTGTTGGGTCCTCCCTTAATTAGCCATGGCCTGTGGTCATTGATAGGCTCTCGGCCATTTTAATGAAAAGATGTGTTCTAACAGTGACCTTGATCTAACCAGGAGGTGCCAATCACATCCAGAGTGACTGTCATAACAATCATCGCCGGCACATCGGGGACCTCAGGACCAGCAGAAAGACAGGCAGCACTTATTCACAGCCTCCGTGCCTTAATCCTGCAGCAGGTTAGAGGAGCCCAGAGCAAGGGAATTTAGACTTTCCACCATGTGCTTGCGTCCTGATCTGGGAATTAGCTCTTCTGTCGGGTATTAGTGAGCTTCAGCCCGCAGTAACTGCACAAATGTCTCCTCTTTCGCTCCTCTGCTCACACTGACTCTGTCCTCCAGCAGCCTCAGCTGGCCGTGCCCAAGCTGCCCTGCAGGTCTTTCCCCACCCTAGGGCTCCGCACTGGGATGCCCCAGCTCTGGGGGTCCTGTGAAGAATTCCTGCTCCCTCTCCCCAAAACCCCTTCTTTGTTCTGCGCCTTCATTCCCTATTCATGTGATCACCTCGGTGCAATGCTGTCTCTCTCCTTCCCTGACTCTGCAGGAATCAGCGGTAGCTTCCCTCTCCATCTGCTGCTGCAGAAGGCTCCTGGGCTGCGCTCTGCCCTTCCCCCAGTATTTGTAGGTCTCTCCCTCCCTCCTCGCCCTCTCTCCCCCCTTCACCCCCTACAAAAGTCCTCAAGAGTCAGCTGTCACTTGTTTTTATTTTCTCCTGGCTCCTGTAGCACGGTCACATCTGACTTGCCTGCGCTATTCCTCCGTGGCTGGGGGAAAACGTGGCCAACTTTTGCCTGGTGTCAGTTTAGCAGCCTGGGCCGCCTCCTCCTCCTTCTCCCTCGGGGTCGCAGGAGCCGCTGCCGCACTGTCTCCTCTCCTTTCTCATCATGGCCGGGCTGCAGCTGCCGTGACTGGTTTGAGAAAATCTGGGGCCCCCCGCGAAGCTGCTCAATTGAGTTTGCCTCCTCCTCCCTCCCCCTGCTCCTGCAAGGCTCGGGAGGGTCTGCATGACTTTTCCCCCCTTCCCCCTCCCTTTGGCAGGCAGAAAGACCAACCCAAGCCAGAGATGGAGGCAGGAAAGCTGTTCATGGTGGTGGATGGGGAACTCATGGCAACTGTGGGGCGCAAGGGCTTTCTGAGATCCTTGCACTGCTGCCTTTTGGGACTCAGAACAAAGCACCACTAGCTCCTCCAGCATGACAAGGGCAAGTGGACATCCCTGGTGCTGGGCTCCATCGTACCCCAGCCATCCCGTGGCCCTATCCCCACACTGCCCAGCCAGAGACCTCTGGGGTCCCACAGTCCTTAATGAATTGACCCTTTCCTGCTTTTCTACTTATACTTTTACGATTGCCCTGGGGCATGGTTCATTTTACTCCCTCCTTTAATGAGTCAAAAGGGTCCAGTTGGAGCCTTTCCAAGACTTAGCTTCCTGCATTTCTTTACCCTTTCTACAAGCTTAATGAATATGCCACCAAAAAGCTCATTAGATGTAATGTCAGTTCTATTTCTGGTGCTCCCTCTTGCAGAAACTCTGTCCTGTGCTGTCAGGGAGATGAACCAAATGAGAGCCACAAATAAATACCAAACTCCTCCTGTCCCTTCTTTTCTGTCCTTCCCATCCATTTTCATGCTTAAACAGGAACAAGGAAGATCCAAGGGCCCTCCTAACTTTTCCTCGTGCCGTTCATTTACCCAAAACTGTCTTCCCTCCTGTCCCCTTAATCTAAAACCAGTAGTCAGGATTTCTTGCTCCTGTCACTGCCCTGGCTGCTGCTGTGGCTTTGGTGTGTGGCAGGGAGGTGAGAAGTTGCATGGAGGAAGTGGAGCCTTCAGAGAATGATGCAAACCCCAGTGCTTCTGGGAAGCAATCAACCCTGTTTATTACAGGTGAATCAGAGTTCTATGACTGGTGAATCACTGGAGTATTTGACATGTCAGAGCAGTGGAAAAATGATTCACTGAAGGTTTGATCTCCAGAGAATAGATATTTTTTTTTCCCCTACAAAGGAAATTTGGGATTTCTTCAGGGTTTGTTTGGGTCCCCTCCTCCCTTCCAGGGAAACAGGCATTCACAGAGACAGGCAGACAGGTATAATGGAGGGCAGGGAGAAGAGAAATTTAAAGATGCAGTTAGGTGTTTGGGAGCAGTTCTCTCCTGCTGCCTGCTCTTGACTGATGCTTGTTATGTGACTCTGCCTGTCAGTAGTTACCAGGAAGGCAGAAGTACAGAAGGAAGAGGACATGGTTACCTTGCAATATACAGTATCTGTGCTACAAGGTTGTAAAATGCATTCTACTTACCTTGCAAGCCCCTTGAACACTTCCAAAAGTTGTAGTAGGAAAGTTCTTCTGCTTTTCTATTTCACTTTCTGCAGATGTATTTCTCAATGTAATGTTATTTTGTCAGCTGTGTTAATATCATCTGGTGAGGAGGTCTATTTTGAGAGTGAGGATTCTCAGCTCTAGGACTTGTAAAATATAATATGGCTTTTGATGCAGCAGGAGCACTAACACCCTCATAGAAAAATCCTATTTATGTTGGAATTTGAACAAGGTATTACAGTTACTTAAAGGGTACAAAATCACAAGTATGTCAAGATTAGTTACCTCCTATTGGTCTTAATCTTGCTCCGTTACCATTTTCAAAGATATATTAATAGCTTCAATTTTTAATTTGAATTTTTCTTCCCTGTAAGGTATCATTAAATTGAAAGGTGCAAATAAATGACACTGGTAAATCGGTCTGCTGAATGTCTTTGTGTAATATCAGAGGGTCAGCTGTTTCTGAGTTGCTTCTCCATGTGGATAATAGTTATAGAGTAGATTGGGTCCTGTACCTCCAGGGCTGCAGAGAAGGCAACAGTGGCTGTAAATCACCTAAAACTTTCTTGGTTTTCTCTTCCTGTTTCAGAACTGGAACAGCCCCCTTTTACTTACTTTTCTGTCCTTTCTTTAGTGCATGTCTCAGGAGAGGTACGGCTCCTTGGTGTGAGCGCAGGTCACAGGGTGTGTCCCTGGTTTGCAGAATGAGGCTGTCCAGCATGAGCATGTGCACACAGGAAGTGTTGATTAATAGTCTTTCACAAAGTACCTGCTCTAAAAATGGTGCTACCTAGATACTAATAACTGTTTATTCTTGTATTACTATTATTTTATTCTAATTAATTCTGTGAAAAGATTCTTACACAATTAAGATGATGAAGTAATAATATAGAAGTTGGGAATTTCTAGAGCTAAGGAACAAAGGGAAGCAGCAATTAGTGGAGCTATCTTTAGATCTTTAGCCCTTTGCAAGGACAACAGAGAGCTATTTAATATGGGGACTGGGAAAGTACTGTTTTTAAAAAATCTAGGAGAATATTTGTGCTTCAAGTTATTTAGTTCTCCCTAACATCTACTCACTTCTGAAATAGCAGTGTGGTTCTTAGTATTTTAAGATGAAACTGTCTTATATCCCTTCACCTTGTCTCATCTGTGGCAGATAGATATTCTACAAGGAAACCCCACAAGAGATTAGCGCTACTGATATACTCACCCCATAGCTACCACCTCCTTATTTGTCTAGGAGCGTGCTGTGTCTGGCATCTGGTAAGAAAATAAATAAATAAACCTCAGGAATCAAATTCCTGAGGAATCTGGTCATTTCAAGGTACCTCTATACATTCACAGGTTTTAAAGGCCAGAAGGGACAATTATATTCTGACCTCTGGTGCAACATAATCCATTGAATTTCTCCTAGTGTCGCCAGCACTCAGCCATATAAAATGAGTTTGTGCTCTTTAAAATCCTCTTCTCAGCTCTGGTATCATCTCTCAAACAATCCCTTCTTACCCCTTATACTCTCCTGCTCAGTACTGTGTGTGTGAATGAGGGTGTTTTCAGGTCTTCAAACAGTAGCAGTCCCAGAGCAGGATTATTCTGTGTTAAAGCAGCACAGTGCAATCCCTTTAACCCATGCTTACTGCTTCACCTCTGTGCCTTCACACAGCATTTCAGCCTAGCTCCCAGAGGTGGGGACAGCCTTTTCAGATGAGATGTATCACAGACAGCTCCTCTCTGGAGAGGTTTTAGGGTGATGTTTTTTCCCCAGCAGGGAGGATGGGTGGATAGTGGCTGGAGAGCAGTAGCACTTCAGCTGACGGCTGGCTGCTGGCTAGCTGGAGCCACTCTTAATACAGCCTTGGAAGGGGAGAGCTCATGTCTTTTAGCTTTATTTATTTCTGTGACAGCTGAGATGGAGGGCTGGCCTGCCTCTCACAGGGATAGTGGCAGCCAGTGGCTAGCCCTGTTCATGCATCTGTGTGGGATTGGGAGCACATTGGTGTTGGGGGACCGTGAGGCCTCCTCTGCACCTGAAGTGGGCAGAGCTGAAACCCTTCAACAAAAAAAGAGCAGTTTCTTAGCAGACGAAAAGGCTGGGAAGGAAATCTGGGCCAAAATCCCTGGCCCAAGTGGAGCAGGGGCAGGACGCCCCTAGCCTTTAGTCAGAGCAGTACTCCCAGCACACCTGGGCAGAAGAGATGACTGATTCCTGTAATGAACCTGAGTAACTTGTGTGTCAGAGGATTATTGCCTCCTCAGCAGGGTGGTCAAAGCCTAGCAGCTGTCTGCAGCCTGGCAGAAGCTATGCTTGCCTTCTGTTAGTGAAAGAAGGGCTGGAACCCCAACATATTTATATATGAGGTGGGCAATTGGCAACTGGCTGCAACTGGCAGCAACTGGTCACTGCCCCTGTGCTTGCAATGGCAGCAGCATTGCATTTACCTTGGTGCAGATGAGGGCTGGGTCTGGCTCACTTTTACTGATGTTAAACCAGTACTCTCAGTTCTCTTATGATGAATCTCGCTTCATATATTTATCCAGAAAGTCTGAACTGATATTATCTCTGTATCCTCAAATACTGGTGATGAAACCCCTATCCTGCACAGTGATTCTAGATCAGCAAGAATGACTTTTTTTTTGCTATGCTTTACATCTGCTCTAAATTGTGTGGGTTTTTTTGGAAAGCAGTGTAGTTAGGCATCCACCAAGAAACGTATCCCTCTACCACTCTGGGTGTGCCAGAGCTCCTGTTGCTTAACTTGACATCTTCAAACATGCATTGCCTCTGAGGTGGAGCTGAACAATCACACAGGGCTGCTCTTCCTTCCTCTGCTTTTGGTCAGTTTATTTACTTATCTGTTTGTCCAGGGCAGATGTTGAGCTGTTCTATCTGGGCACCAAACCCTGAAGGCTCAGGCTGAGAAGCAAATAAAAGAACCTCAACGGTATTATTTTTCTTTAAATCTCATGATCTGTTAAGCATGTCTCCCTGTCTGCCAAGGGCCTGACTGGTGCTTCTGGACTGATTGGTTGGCAGTACTGCCATTTCCAACAGTTTCTATCCATCCCATAGGAGCAGTGATGTGGTATATATATTTTGTTCCTGCTCTTCACTCTGCTGTTGTCTTTAAAATGGCTGCAAGTCCTGAGTGTAGGGAATAGGTGTTTCTAAAAAATCCTTTGTCTGGTACTCTTTTCTACAGCCAAGATTCGCTTACCATTATAAACAATGTGATAACTTAATTCCAATGGGCTGCTTTAATGTGCAATAAAATATAAATTCAGGCAGCATGTAAAATAAGCTCTTCCTGCCATATGACAGAAACCACAACTGTCTGGCATGGACACACAAGCCAGAACCTGAAAGAAAGCAAAGCACAAAGCCAGACATGATCTTTGATCATATGTTGTTTAAAATTAACAGCACAGATCATACCCACACTTAAATAACACATCTGTCTGGGGGCTAGATAGTAACACACAATATGCTTTTTTAATTCATTATGCATTTGAATCTCTCCCAAGTAACAGGTGGTTTTCTGACAACGAAGCCTGCCAAAAAAGGCTTGAGAAAGGTCTGGCTGATGGTTATCCTGGGAGGTGAGGTAGCCTGGGTTCCTGGATAGCAACAAGCCCTGGCTCTCTTAACTCTTTTCCTGCTGGTTCTCCATCAGTTTCTGCCATAATTAAAGCCCTGCCTTCCTTACAGCACCTGTGTTCAGGCCTCCAAAGGGGAAGTTGCATCCCGGGGCAGAGCAGCAAAAGTTTGGGATCTGTGCCCTGGGGCTGAGGACCTGTTCCACATGGGCAGTGCTGCCTTCCTCTGGGGATAGGTCCAAGCTAATGACCTTAGAGACCCTTTACGGCACCTTTGAAGGGTGGTTCATCCTGGGCTGTAACCATTTCTGAGATGACTGTGCCCAAAGCATGCCTGCCTGTCTCCCAAAGTGTGAGGGGGAATGACAAGCTTGGAAGGTAAAATTTACGCTGCAAGCAGGGGTCAGAGAAGTGAATCCCACCCAAGCTGCTCACACACTGGTCTGGGAGAGCTCAAGCCCCTCAAGCTACCTTGATGTGGCTATGTGTTGCCTTTTAAACCAGTGCACATCTGAAAGGTGAGGGTGGCATGCAGACAAGGGGCTGGGGACTGTCATGGCAGGCATGCCCTAGGCCCCTGCCATCTGCTGTTCACAGGTGCCTTTGAAGCAGAGGGAAGTTCTGACTCTGCCAGGCTTGGTGTTCACTGAATGGTGACTGGCACCCAGTCTGAGAGAGAGACGTATAAAACCTAATCATTTTGCTTTTCCCTACAGAAGGGGAAAGTCATCTGTAGCAGATGATCCAGCTACAGCATGAGGCAAAGAAATTATTAACTACATCTCATTATGCATGACAGCAACTGCTAGAGCTTATAAAGTTAGCCACATCTTTAAAAAATCTGGCAGTGGTGTCTGGAGTCCAACACATGTCCCACTGCACAGTTCCTTGGGGCTGTGATGCAGGTTTGCTGGAGCAGACCCTGCTTGCTCTCCAGGCTGAGGGAGATGGGTATATGATGGCCTCACTTCTCCCCTGGCTTTTTTTAATCCCTTCTGGCTGGACTTTAGGAGATCTGTTTGTCCCTCTGGCATCTTGTGAGCTCAGAGTGGAGGGAAAATTCCTGACCTCAGCCCTTGCAAAGTGAGTAATGGATTTGTGTCCCTTCATATATTCCAAATATAATAGTAATTCATTTTGACCTATTCCTTGTGTAAGCATCTGCTCTGGGAGGTAGGGGAAAGAGAGACATGGATTCCTCCAGGATTTGCACTTCCCATTTTTGGCAAAATAAACTCACCAGAGGGTGACAGAAAGCCCTTCCCTCTTGCCAGGAGCGCCTTGATCCTCATACCCCCAGGGTGGAGGGAAACATCTTCCTTTAGGTGCTTGGCACAGGCATGTTTTACTTACCAGGAGTACTTGGTTAGACCTCCTCCAGACTGGGCAGACCAGGGGACCTGAGGTTTGTAACCTGGGAATGGAACAGGAGATGTTCATCCTAGCTGCTTTCCTGCATCTAATGACATGTTAGTCCTCAGGGTTTTTCTGGGTCACTTGTCACATGCAGTTTGGATTGAGATCTGCCGAACAGATTTCCAGATCAGTGACTGCCACTGCTGGGAGGAAGTTTATTAAAACAAACTTCTCAAACACAGTTTTTGTGGTTAAGTAGAGCCCATGGAGACACAGGTAGTTACTGGGAGGTGTGGTATGATTGGATCCCAGCTGCCCTGTCAGTCACAAGGAGGCTTTGAAAACTCCTGGCACTGAGCAGGATGCAGATGAACTCTGAGTTTAGGGAACTGACAAGCTTGTGTCCTGGTCTCTTTTCCTTGTGAATTTCTCCTTCTCCTCACACATTCATCACATAGGTCCTCTTTGCCTACCACCCAGGTAGGAAATGGCACTGGGAATACTTAACACAGAGTTAGTAGGGTTCCTTGGCTAGTAAAGAACCGTAAATGGCAATGATTCCAGACTCTGATGACAAGATGTTGGGTTTGGGGGCTTTGGCTTTAGCTTTTTGCCAGCGGGATGAGCAAAGGCCTACAGATCCTCTGATGGTACACTTGTAGGTGGGAGAGGGTTGCAGCCATCAACACTGCCTAATCACGAAAGTAATTTTTCATGCTGTGCAAAGTGCACTCGCACAAAATGGCAGTGCTTGTACACCAAACCTTTGGGGATTGCCAGGGCAGCTCCCCACACTGCAGTGCCCTGCAGTGCCCTTGCCCATCCTCTCCCCTGCACCTCCTGTGCAAGGGAAGGAGGGATTCCCCCCAGATCTGACGGCTGCAGCTGCAGCAGGAACTTGTTCCAAAGAGATGCACCTCCTCACCAGGGCGTGAGAAGGCACACGCGTTCTGAAACCCTGGTGTGGGAAGACGAAGAGCCATCTGAATGGTGAGGCTGGCTGCAGGAGTGCCGGAGGATCAGGGTCCCTGTCAGATGGTTGGAAGCCGAGTGTTGCCCGCGTGTCTGTGACGAGTGCGTGGCACACGCCACCGGCGCCCGGCAGCTTTGGCTGGGGCGCGAAGCCCCGCGGGCCGGGGGCTCCCGGGGCCGCTGCTGGCCACCAGCTCGGCTTTGGCAGAGCGCAGCTGTCGGCTCTGTCCGGGGGGACCGTGCTGCGTGTTTACATGAGGAATCATATGGTAACCTCTTCTAGCTGCTGGGCAACTCGCAGGGTTACCTCATCTGCAGTGCAATTACCTCATCGGTGTGAAATGCAGTGCAGTGGAGGCAGGAGCAAGCAGGCTGCTCTGGGGCATGGCTCCCTTGGCAGCAGGCTGCAGAGCAGTGGCCAGAACTTGAAATCTCTTAGTTTCACAATCATGTCAATTCACAAAGAATTGCTCAAATACAGCTGGGATTGCTTTGCAGCATGAGTGGGTAGCCACACATGCACCCTTTGGATCCCTGTAAGAAGCCAGCTGTGCTGACCCACCTCATGCCCAGCTGCCATGCACAGCCCTGGTAGCAGTGCAGGGAGCAGCAACCTGGATGCTATTCTCCACCACAGGTTAAGACTGGGTGAGACTGAAGCCTTTGGCATCCTCTGGTTTAAGTATGTTTCTTGACCCAGATTGTCCTGCTTCACCTTTTTAAAATCAAACCAACCAATTATACATGTGTAAATAAAAAAAATTGCATGTGATGCCCAGGAATATATAATAAATTATTGGTGCCATAGGTGGAGGAGTTTATTAGCCCCTGTCAAGCTTTTTACAATGTAAAGGACGTGCTGACCTAGAATGATCTCTTCCTTCCAATCAGCATTTACACTGTAACAGGAGGCGAGCCAGTCACTATTTGTGCATTGGTAAGGTTAACCCTTCAGGCTACCCATGCAGATATTTACTCTATGATTTTGTGTACGATTCCACCCCTGGCAGGCCATTTTTATTTCTAATAAACCCTTTTCTTAATCGAGGAAGCTGTGAGCTGGAGGCCACCACTTCTGTGAACAAACATATTTTAAATTCCTTAGAGCATGTGTGTATGCACATATATATTTGTGTGTCTGTGTGTAATTTTCTTTTCTCCCAGGCTATTTATCATGTCCAGTTGGATACATAGTGTGAGCACAGCTGCTCTTATCTGGCACAGGGTAGGATATTAAAGGGAAGATTAAGATTACCATTTTGCTTTATTTCATTTCTCAGAGCTTGATCTGCATAGCCAGTTCGTGTGTGTGTGTGTGTGTGTGTGTGTGTGTGTGTGTGTGTGTGTGTGTGTGTGTGCAGAATATTAGTTGTGAGCAGCGTTTGCACGCAGTGTCTCCAGGCAGTAGGTAAGGCACATCTGGAGTTTGCAGCTCCTGGAGATAGTTGCTCGAATCCCAAGAGCGTGGGTCCAGCTGGGAATGGGGGCTGGTATCCATGGTGAGGCTCCCTATCTCACAGTACCAGGTGTGTGCATGTGAAGTAAGTTCTTGGAAAGGCCATTCTCAGGGGGGAAAGAGAGAAACCGTAGAGAGAGGTAATTAGGAACTACCTTGCACAACTGAACTGGCTCATTAGGGATGAGTGAGGGAAGGACAGTGCTTGGAGCAAGTGATGTGCACAGAGGTTTCACACAGCCTGCCACTGGCCATGCTCTATTTCTTTTTCCTTTTATTTCCCTTTCCCTTTTCCTCTCATTTTCTTTTAATTTTCCTCTTTCTATTTTCTCCTCCCCTCCTTCCTTTCTTTTCTCTCCTTTCTCCATTTCTCTCTCTCTTTGTGCATAAGGGTGAAAAATGGAGCTTCTGAAATAATTCCAGATGGGTTTGTTTGACAGCATCAGTGCTAGTTGTTCTCTAAACTGAAACAAGATCCATATTTGGATCAATATAGATTTGTGTGTGGGGAAGTATTCCCTTTTATTTCTTTGTCAACTCAGTATGGCAGCGCTGCTAAAAACACATGCTCTGAAGGCTACTATTTACTAAAACAAACCCTTCTGCTTGCTCTTTGTGTATTTCATGCATTTCCATACACAGAGTGTGGCTGATCTTACACCGACCCCTGCACATCTAAGAATGTGACCATTGCACTTCTGGAAATTTGGAGCCTCCTGAACCCACTCAAGCTTCCCAGCATCCCTCAGAGCAACAGAAGCATGGTGCTACCTTAAGCTCCCAGCAAAAATTGGGTGAATATGGCCCATAATCCAAGCTTAAGTGGATTTATGGGGTGAAGAGGCAATCCTCCTTCTGTTCTGTGTTTCACAGTGCTGTTTGGAAAGGAAACTGATGCATGATTGTATTAAACCTTCCCTCTGCTGCAAACCCTAAATCATGCTGGAAAACAACATTTCTATGTGGGGTCCTGAGCATTCATCCTTGTGAAGTACTAGGCACCATATAATACCAAAATATGATACAGGATCAGACTGGGAAAGGCTTCCTCTAACTAAACTTACTATTTATGTAATGTTCACTAGTGAGTGTCTCTTCAGCTTTGCCACTGTACTCCAGCCAAGCAGGGTTATGGCTCTGTGTGCTAGGGTAGGCTTGAACCTTCTTTTTGCAGGAAGAATTTTGAACTGAAGGAATTAGGAGAGGAAGCTACAATTCTCTCATGCAGGTGAAATTAGAGAAAGATATGACTCATTGGTGGGGCAAATTGAGCCTGCCAGCTGGGCTTCATTCAGCTGAAAAATATGCCCCTGTGGCTGCAGAGAAGCCAACCAGAACTAACCAGAGGGGTGCAAATCTTCAAGTCAAACTGCAAACTGGGAACAACAAAGCAAATCATTCAGGTAGAAGGCATGCAAAATGCAATTGGTTCTCTTGTGCTTTACCTTGAATGGATTAAATCTGGCACTTGATGTGCAAACCCACAAGCGCTTGAACGGTAGTAAGCTGGCATAAGGCTGGCTATAATTAGAAGTGATATCTGCTCAGAATTAAAGTGCCAAATGTGCCTTCAGGTGTGTTCATTCTCCATCTTGCTTTTTAGTCCAGGCCTGACATATTTGGGATTCTTGCCACAGGAACTGTACCAAATGACTCACTCACAGTGGTAACCGTGTGCTGAAGACTGCATCCTACAGAATCAGTGGGCTTGCAGTTCAACATGAAAGGCAAAATCTCAGGAGACTGACATATGGTCACTTAGTTCAAACAAGCTCCTTCAAATTTGAAAATTTCTCTAAATTTTTATCTTCTTTCTGCCATTTTTACAGTTGTGGCTTTTCTTGACTGATTCCTACCTTATTTGATTCTTCTCTGTCCTGTCATTCTTCTGCCTCCTTTTAGCCTCTGTGTCCTTGGGCAGTCCCCATTCTCAAATTCCTCCTTTTAACTGCAGACACCACAAGCTCTCTGTTGAGCCTTGACTCTCCGACAGCATGAGAGGCTTTATAGCCCCTCTGGAGGCTCAGCTGCAAAGACTGGAATGCTCTCTGCTAATTTCCTACTCATTCTCTCTTGGTTGCTGGTGTAAAAGGGGACAGATCTGCAAAACCACCTAGAAGTGGGAGAAGTGAGCTCTGCAGAGCCTGTCTGCTAGATACTCTGGTGGAGGCCACAGCCCAACAGCACAGCTGGGCAGCCAGCAACAGGGTGAGAAGAACAGGTATAGAAGGGAGAATAGTATCTCAAGGAGAGGCTTATTTTTCATTATGCAGAAAAACCCAAGGATGTCAGGCTGGTTTTGGTTGTACCCTGATATCGTATCAAGTGGTTGGTGTTGCAAACGCTCAGAGAAGGATCTTAAAAATTTTTCTTGGATCCAATACTATCAGCAAAATTCATCCAAACATTCGCCCTGCACTCCAAATTGGCCAACCTGACTTTAAAGTGTTAGACAAATGAAAATGTGGTTTCTTGCATTTTTTAAGTCCAGGCATCTTTTACCACCTGTTGGTCTATTAGAAACCATTTTTTTGTGTTTCGTAGCATCTCGTGTTATGTTTGTCATGTCAGAAACAGAAAAGAAGACCTGCTCTTCACACAATTCCCTTCAGATCAGATTGATAATATGTATTGAATGATGTTGCTTAAATCAATGCAAATTGATTGAGGGCCTCAGAGCATCTGGAAGATAACAGGAGAGGAGAGACCAATAACCTGAAGGGATATTCATGGCCATTTTTATAGTGCTGCACAACTTCTGCCCAAAAGGATAAACTTACAGGTCATTTTGAGAGGAGGACATGCTTTGGATTGAAATTGAGAGCCTGTGTGAGACAGGTAATGATGCTCCCTGGGCACTGTTATCCCTCTTATTTCTTATAACTCCTCTAACTGCTAATAAATTACTATAACCATTGAATTATGGTCAGCAGGGAGTCTTAAAGAAAAAAATTGATTGTCTTAATGAGGAAGGGAGGAGCAGAGAAAAAAAGGGAGAGATTTTAATGGAAAAAACAAACATCATCAAGACATAGGGGTGTTTATTTTGCATCTGGATTTTATGCAAAAACAGGGAACCTGAAGAAGAGCAAAGCTGCTGCTGCTGCTGCTGCTGAATTTCTGTCCATTTCCCCCATCCTGCTCAGAGTCAGAGGCAGCTCATAGCTGTCTTTGTGATAAAGCTTACAAGCAAATTGGACAGGGTGTCAGGCTGGCTATGAAATATGACAAATTAACAGCCGAGGCTGCTACTGCCCTGGTTACAGACACTTCATTTAGAAGTTATCATGTAACTGGATGCTTTCTGTAATTTGTGATGATACTGATTGTGATAAATTGCAAGATTCAGGTAAAAAATTCAGGCCATTCCTGAAACTGAATATTAAGGGAAAAAACAGTTGTCAATATCATGCCACTTAACTTCAGGACCCCAAATGAGAAAAGATCTCACAATAACAATAAATTCTCAGTCACTGAGCAATGTAATTATATTAAGCTAATTAAATTACAATTAACAAATCTTTAATTTATTTTTAATGCACTGATTAAACTTTATGTGGTAATCATAAAGCTTTCTGAATGGCAATCCTTTTGGGGAAGCATTGACACCAGCCAGGGGTCACTGGTTGATGTTAGAGTATTTCCTTAAGTAATAAATAATTGAATTTTTATCTAGCTTGGAAAAGTTTCCATACAAATGTTTCAGGCATATAATTTATAACCTTCGTTCCCTTTACCTTGATGGCTGATAATGGAAAAATTAATGCTCCACATTCCAGTCCACTCTGTTGGTCCCATGCATTTTCATTGGATTGTTTATTTGTTTTTTAAAGCTGGCAGCTGTCTCAAAGGACCCAAAGAAGTCCTTATCAGGTGGTTCTCAAGTGGTTTATCAGAGGTTTCTCCTCTTTTCAGTAAGACTCCCTGTGAGAAAAGGCTGGGGAATGTGCCTCCATATAAATTGTCCATCCCAGGTGTAGCACCAGCTTGCGCCAGACAAAGGAGGAAAATTAGGCATGATAAAACTAAAACTGGAATGAAATAAGGGATTGGAGTGTTAAGCTCCCTGAAATTCATGTTCAGATCCTGTATGGCCTTAGAGGTGCTTAGACCATGCAAGTCCTTCAGACTTTGCCATTAAAGTTCCTAAGGCATCTAATGCCATTTTGGAGCATGCCTAACCATGCTTCTGCCTTGACCAGGCTGTGCAGCAGGGGACTTATCTGACATTTAAGTTGGATTAGAAACGATGAACAGTGTGTTCATCCACTTATCTTGTTGCAGGGCTCAGTCTCACAAGGACACTTCGTATCCTCCTGCTGTGCTCTGCCAGATCTGATCCTTCTTTGGCCATTCTCCTCATGTTTTGTCTACTTTAGCTAACAAATATACATATGTATATATTTCCTATGAGGCATGACTGCTTTGTAAAGAAGAGAAGGGTGGTTTTTCCACCATGAATGCTTTACCAATAGACATGAGAGTTCTCCACACACAGAAGCAAATCTCATCAGGCAGAACAGGGGGCAAAGCACTTTGGGTGGGACTATTTAACTGTTGCAAAAGATGGAGGATTTCAGCGACATGGGGTTTTTTTTTGCTGAACACCCTCTGTGTCACTGCTCAGTTCTGCAGGAAAGAGACATCTTTCTGAAAGGGGCATCCAAAATGAGAAAATACACAGAGTAAAATAACTAAACTCTGGAGAGGAGAGGGACTTCAGCTGTGCTCCTACCCCACATCCTCAGGATTTTCCTGGAGGTGAGCTATGATGGATCCATGTTCAGTCCAATGCTTTTAAAGTGAAGACATGGAGCTCTGTGGATCAGGGCCAAATGCTGCTATCTCAAAAATTCTATGCCCCAGCTGCATATTTTCCCTGTCTTCTGGAGGAAGCAAGGGTGAAGGGGGTACAGAAACCAGCCCATCCCCAAGCCCTGCCTGTCCTGAACAGCAGATTCCTGGCCAAATGGGAACCAGGCACCATGCTGGGAGGGTACTGTGTCATCCCTAAGGAGAAAACTGGGCTTTTTGCCCTGTGTCAGCATTACTGATGTAAAGCACCTACCCAGCTTCTGGGATGTGAGCTATTATCTCTGCAGGGCTCTCTGCTTCTCAGAGTAGATGTATCTGCTTCCCTGCCGTTAGCTCCAGGCTCTCTCGTATGGCAGGCACCAAGGCACATACAGAGACACGTGTTGTAGCTCTGTTTTTTGGATCTGGTCCTTGGTGCTTAGGGACCAGATGTAATTTGTTCATGCACCTTGAGCTCTGCAGGTGACTCAGGAGCGTGGGACTGGCCTCTACCTACATTCAGCATCAGTGATAGGCAGCCATTCCCTGCAGACAAATTGTCGTGTCACTGCCACACTAAATGCACCAAAAGGAAATGGCTGAACTGGAGGAGCTGAAAACAGAATATACTTAAAACTGTGAACATTTGGGGCTGATTTTCATGCTCAAAATTTTGTAAAAATGCTCTGTAAGCTCAGAATAATTATTAAAAAATAATAATTGAAAAAATGTTATTTTACATCTTACAAGTAAACAAGAGCAGTGGCTCAGCACTGTGTATGGAGTGACCTGCAGTCCTTGTTTTTGTTTGTGTGGGACCTTGAGCAACTGCTGTGTTTATTTTTTTCTGATAATCTTTCTAACAGCATGGAAAAAGAAGGCACAGACTGTACCCTTTGGTTTTTTTATTTTTATTTTTATTTTTTTTTAAAGAATTGAAATAATTCATGTTTCTCCTCCATGGAATGAATTTCCCAACCATAATACTGCACGTTGAGTGTATCTGGAAAGGATGCTGCCTTGTTCGATGAACTGAATTGTGCACACAGTTGGAGGCTCTGACAGTGCCAGCGTCAGTGAATGCAAGTTGCATAAAAAGGAGGCAGCATCATTCATGACACTAATGAACAGTCCTTCCTCGTCCATCAGAGAAATCTTTCCCAGGGATAACGATTCTCCTAGCATTTTCTTAGCCATAAAAGAAGAGATTGTGCTGGGTCTTTGGTTCTGTATGAAACTATCAGGAGGATTCTAAGGCTGGGAAGAGAAATCAGTGTTTCTGTGATACTCTATTGGCTAAATACTTAGACCAGAGAAAAAAGATTTTGTTTTGACTGCACAGTGAACTTCTTATTTTGCTTTGCTGCTACAAGATTGTGAAAATAGAAGGAAATTTAAGGGGACATATTTGATTCCAAGCAAGCCTGCCAGCAAGTTCTAGTCATTGCTGTGTGGTGTACCTGGTTCACTCATGTAGTCCTACAGCTTTAAGTAACTGTAACTTCATTGATTTCAGTGGAATCTTGGGAGTAAATGACGAAAATTGGTGTGACACAACAGTGATTCAGTTTTAATGTATGTTCTCATTCTTCTCCAGGTATTTATTATCATTTAAGAGACATCTACTTTAAATCTTTCTTATTACTTGAAAAAAAGTCTCCTAAGACATGAACAAAACCAATAGCAGAAGGGTCCCTGGGGATCTAATCTACAAAATGACAATTAGACAAGATCTAAAACTAGGGATTTGATGATAACAGCAATTGAGGGTATTATAATTTTTTAAACTACTGAAGAGAAAGCTAAAGTATAGATGCAGTTTTGTCCAAAAACTTTGTCATGTATAACTTTATGAGACTTTTTGAATAAATATGGCCTGTATCTACTTATTCATCACTCCTAGGAAGTCCTGTCAGTGAAAACCTTCTACTGCAACCTAGACTGCAGCCCACAGTTCCAGCTATTTTTTTTCTTTCATTCTGCTCCTTAAATATTTGCACCTTGCTCCCTGCCTTTCTGTGCAAACCAAAGTAATACTTTGGTACACTCTGTAATGCTCTAATTTTCCAGTGCTTTATGAGTGTCTCCAGTGATGTGAAGTTAGATCCCAATCCATGTTGTTTTGTGGGTGATCATACCAGTTTTAATGGCCTATGTGTTTGTTTTATGTTTTAAATGCATGTGCAATGCCTTTGGGGGCAAGAAACTCATACAGATAGCTCAGTCCAGGAGATTGTGTTCATGTTCATGATAGCAACCATAATGATTTGGATTATAGCAGAAAAAGAGTTTGAAGCTTGCCTTCTGTTTAGAGAGAAAAAATTGAACCTTATACCATTGACCACATTCAGGTACCCTTAATCTGGCTTTCTCCACTTCCCCAAGACATGCTAGCATCTGACAAAACTGCTTCTATACTTTATCCATCTGACAGAGGTGGATTTAAATTTAAAAAAAAATCTACATGACTGAACAGTTTGATACGAGCCATTTAAAAAAGTATACTTTAGGTCTGGCTATGATTAGGTTACAGGCTGCTTTTCTTTAAAGTAAATTTGTCACATACTCCGCATTCGTATCAGGCATGAGGCTTTTGTCACTGGAGGAAATCACTTTAAAGAACCAGACCAAATCCCTCACATTGGTGAAGTATCTGTAATTCCTGATCTCCCTCGCATGACTGATTTCTGCAGGAGTGACGCTTCTGTGATCCATGCATTAGCAATAACCAGCTACAGTAATTAAACAGTTTAAATCTACCATCCTATATAGATCCACTTTGATTGCTTGCTTTCTTACTGTTCTTGTTACTGGACTTCAGAAATTAACACTTTGGTAGATGCTGGGGAAGCCAGCTTTCTCCTCTTCCTGCCATAAAATGAACCTCATTAGAAAACAAGTAATTTATTGGCACTGAGTTTGCATTAACACCATAATATTTCTATTTTCAATCACTGCAAATTGCTAAGTGTCATGCCAATTCAAGCAGAGTTGTTATTTTGTACTCTTGTGTCTCAGGAAGTTTTCATTAGTTCATTGGCTTTAACAGAATTAGAGAGCTTCTTTGAGAAAAAAAAGTAGGAAGCGTGCATGAAGTATGAAAAGTATGAAGGCAAAAGTAAGCGTTCATTGTCTGACCAGTAAAGGCAATTGCTACTTCTGGACAAATACGGATTTGTGACATGGGACATTTCCGCTGAAGCCGGCACTCAAGATTTTTTTTTTTTTCTTTTGTGTTCTGTCAGAAGCCAAACTGAAAATTATTGTTACTCCTTTACAGGTGTGGCAGATTTGCAGATCATCTTCACCTCCAGAGGAGAAATGAAGTGCTCAGTCTCCAATATGTTTGTTTACAAAAGACACAGGTCTTATCTTTCTGAGTCATTCACAGGAATGTGAAAGCTTAAAACTCACTTTTTTTCTTTGTTCCCAAACCCTGAGCTTTTCACCTGGGAAACCCTTCTAGGTCAAAGCTCCTCCTCTGAGACCATATGACCTTTAAAGGTGGGCTTGAACCTTTTTTTATGCAGCTGCTCTGCAATACAAATGAACCTCAAAGCCTTAGCAGCCAGACAAAGAAGAGGTCTTTAACCCACACAGTTTCTGTAAGGGGGGTCATTTATGCTTAAATGACCCCTAATGGGCAAGTGATGAGCACTGTTCAGCACAACAATATTAATGGGCAGGCAGGAGCACAGAGCAAGGGGTAAGATGGATGCTTGCATGTTTCCATACCTTACAAAGCAAAAAGGGCTGGGCAAACTTACCTACTCCTTTCCCAAAGGACAGCCAACAGCATCTGACTATTTCAAAAGCAATGCTGCTTTTGTCAATTTATTTCAATGAAATGAAAAGATTTCTAAATTCACATTTAATTCGATAAGTTTAGATTTATTTGGATTGTATAGCTCGGCTGATATGAAGGTGAGGAGAAGTAGAAAATTTACTTTATTTCCAATGATCTGATGTCCATTTCCATGGAAACAGAAATGGAAGCAGGAACCAAACATAAGCAGTCACAGCCCTGGTTAATTGCCCATGGCTGCTTTCTGTTTCCACTTCTATAGTGCTGAACTCTATGTTTTCTACTGACCCCGTTACTACATAACAATGTGTGTGAGAGGGACTGATGAGGGAAGACTGGGCACAACAAAGGTGGAGAGAGGAAAGATCTGAGAGGCAGATGCATGCTCTCCAGGCTGACCACTAAAGAAATGTCCTTTATGATTTCTTTTATTTGACTGGAAAAAAAAAAAAAAAAAAAAAAAAAAAAAAAAAAGTAAGAAGTAACACTAGCAAAACTAATTCTAATTAGGTTATTACTAAGAACTTGGTAACAGCACTTAATGACAACCAATGTAAATCTGGAGTTGCTCCATGGAAGTTGATGGCAGTTTAACAGGAACTAATAACAGACACTGTCCTTTAGTGAAAAAGGCAAAAAAAAATATTAATAGATAGCAAAAAAAAATTAATTTATTAATAGAAAGTGTGTAATAGAAACTGTGACTGCTGGGGTGGTGACCAAACTAGTATAAGGAGTCAGATTTTCTCAATTTGGCATGCTCTGATATGTCTACAATGCCACAGACTTCTAGAAGTAGGCCACCTTATTCAATGATAAAATTAAAATTGAGTATGGAAAACAAACCACAAGCAAATCTATCTCCAGGCTGAAAAACTGTTTTATTTGTTCATTAAAGTAATTGAACACCTCTGCACTCCCAAATTTGGCCTAAAACCAGGAGCAGAAAATAGCATTAAAAACAATACTCCCTGTTATTGTTGTTTCCAAAACTAGATTCTCCAGCAGGAAGAAATGATCCCCAGAGGTTTGGCTTCATGGAAACCCAACCAGATCTTGGGCCTTTTGAGGTTTACTCATCTCTTGTAATCATGTTGGCATCTGTCTTTTAACAGATTTCTTGCTGATACAGAACAGCTCATTCTAGCCTAACTAAACTCTAAACTAACGAGAGACTGCTGTTTGGAAGGGTTTAAAGAGGATTGCATAAAAAAAGAAGTTGGATGGGGTTTTGTGGGCAAAATACTGAAAATCTAGCATGCATTTCAATGTGGCAAAAAAAAGGTGGAAACAGGAGGGGGAAAAAAAAGACATGTTATAAGGTCCTTAGGCTTTGAAATAAGGTAGGCTCAAATCACAGCAGCTTCTTCTCCCAGTCTCACATTCCACCACTATTGAGTGACTCTGTGATGGCCATGTGAGCACTCCTCGTGCTGGTCTCTCTTTCTGCAATGCCCTTCTGCATAGATACCACCTTCCTTGCATGTTAAATTCGGATCTGCTAACTTTGCCCACCAAAACAGTGGGTAAGTGTTGGAACAAACTTTCCAGAGAAGTGGTGGAATCCCTGGAAGTGTTTAAGAGGTGACTGGAAATGGCACTTAGTGGTTTAGTTGTGCTGTTCAGTCAAAGGTGATCTTTAAAGTCTTTTCCAACCTTGATGATTCTATGATTCCATAAAAATATCCCAACAGCAAGCATCAAGCATCAAAAGAACAACTATCAGAGAATTACAAACTTTGACAAACACTATTCCATCAGGAGGCTCTGTAGTATTGAAATGCACTGGAATTTTCTTCCTCAAATAAATGATTTTAACCCTGCCTGGGATATCATGGAAAGGGAGTGGTGATTTTAAACTGGGCAATTTGTTCGTAGCTTTTGGAAGAGCTTCCCTGATTGTCGAAATGTATATTGCTTGATAGATTGAGCGAGAATTGTTTCAGGTGCATAGAGTCAAAAGATCAGGTGTAAGTGGTGAGGGATGTCTGACTGCAGCTGGAATGTGGACAGGACAGATGGCTGTCGAAGAAGGAGGTGGAAACCTGGGGAATTCTAATGATGAGAAGCTCTGGGCTGCAGAAAAACTAAGGTTCCTGGGAGATTTAGCAATCAGCCTCCATGCAGCCAGTGAAGGATATTCTCACACATACAACTGCATACAACTGCATACGTTTCAAGGTATGGCATAGCCTTACAATCTCTGCAAATTTAAAAGCTGAGGCAAAAATGTCCACTCCAAAGCACTGCATGCATTTTGAAATCACACTGAGTAGAGTCTGATGGAGGAAGAGAAAAGAACACTGGTTTAGCTGATCCTTTGTTTCCCAAATCTCTAGCTTCACATCATTAATTAGCTCTGGTGAAAAGTCTGTATTTACAGAGAAGAAAATAATTTTGAAAGACACAGATCTCTGTGAGCCAGCAATCTCAATCTCCATTTTCTTGCACCTTTTATTACCATGCTGACTTGATGGTAGTTTATCACTCTTTTGCACAAATGTAAAAGACTGTTCATGGCATAAGATAAGGGAAAGTCAGGCTCAATGTGTAAATAACTGTGTTTTGTGCTAAACTTTACAGCAGAGAAATATCGGTTGCATATGGTTTCTGTGGATTTTAACTACCCACATACTAGTGGTGACCCTAAGTAGGTCGCAGTAAATATGGGTTCTGAACAAGTTATGGCAGTCACATTCCCATCTAGGCTGAGATGAAGGTATGGATTGTGCTCTGTGCAGCACATGCTCCCTGCATCTGACACTTTGTCAGATACAGTCAACCCTTTTTTTGCCTATGTCTTTGCTCAGCAGACACATGCACAGATCAGCACTCCACAGCAAAGGCAAGGGATGCCTTCACTGCAGTGAGACGTCTGTTGCACTTCAAGTGTCAAGCCCCATGGTTGTAGCTTTGGAGTTGTATTATGTTACAACAGATTGGACTTCACTGCCTATGCAGTCCTTCCTCACATTTGGTGTGGCTATTGCAGATGACAGTCAGCTTAGTCACAATCACTGCTTCACTCTCACATGCTTGCATGTTGATAAATATGCAAATTGTGAGGTGTTTTATTAAAAAAGAAAAGAGAACTACTAAACATTAGAGCTTTCCATTGGAAATTGTATGCAGCATCTAGTATTTGATGATGAAAGCCCAGCAAGGTCTGTAATCTAATTGAATTTCTGTAAATGGCACATACAAAAAAAAAAATACCCAGACATGTATGGAGGTTTCTTGTTTGTAGGAAGATACAACCTAGAGGTTTACTTGACTTTGTACATACTCATCAGATACTAGAGTCCTAAAATACCTTGTCTCTTAGTGGCCCAGCAGTTAGACTGCAATACTCAAACAAAAAGTAAGAGGCCATATTGAATGAGTCTGGCTTTTTCACTTTTTCACAGTAGATGCTTCAGCTTTGTTCTGTCATATTAAAGGACAGGAAGACTTCCAGAGCAGCAGAGCTCCCAAAACAGGAGAGTGACTTGATTTCAAAGTGAAGAGCAGGTAGCTGCCAGTACAAGAGCCTGCAGGTTAATTGGGTATCCTGACCCAGGCAAAACTCAAAAGAGAGAGCAGTACAATTCTTTCATTTTGTACATGAAAAATTGCTGTTTGTGTTGCACAGAGTTCAGTTTAATCAGCCCTGTGAGGCACTCTCGTATCATGAAGTGGATCACCCTTTCCCAGGAAGGAGGAGGAGAACTATAGAGGAGACCCAGGAGAATTAAAAGATGGTAACTTTAAAAAAAAAGTGAAGTTAGTGATTTTGAAAGGCACCAGATTAGCAGCACAGGAAATGGCCTCCTTTATTTAATCATACCTAAGTGCTTTGAGATAGATTCTTATTCCTTTTATCTTGATGAGTAGCACATCTCCACGATGGGCACAGCATCTGCTGGGGCAGCTGTGCAGGAGAGATAGGGGTCAAGCCTTAGGTAAACCCATGCAGGCCTGTCAGCAGCAGGAAGCGGATAAGCGCAGCGTTGTTCCTCTGCCACCATTTCCCCTATCTACACATCTCGAGGTCAGCCTAGGGGAAAAAAGCTGCAAAGGAGAAAAGGTGTTTTATGTGGTGTGCTGTAGCAAATTTGCAGACGAGCAAAATAAACTGAGACTTAGTGCTAACTAAACACTTTGAGATGAGCACTGATGGGTCTTCCTTTGGACTAGGCAGTTTCAGAGGAATGTGAAAAATAGATACATGTGGTTCCATAAATATGACCCATGCTGTACCCTGTCCACCTGCTCTCTTTGCAGATGTCTTGAGGACAGTCTTAGACCAAGTACCTGCCTGATATTTGAATCTCAGCATCCTTTGGAGGACATGCTCTAGCCATGCCCAGACTTGTGCCTACAGACTTGCAGTCTGAAGAGATGGTGGGAACTCAGGCTGGCACTCAAAATCACTCAGTAGGATCACTGGGATCTGCAGTCAGAGCCTGTAACTTTGGATATATTTCTGGTAGAGTTAGGTGGTACTGGCATACTCTAGGTGGGATCATTAGCATTTGATCCTGTATCAAAAACCACTGTAAATACACAGAAAACAGCTCAGAAGTGGTGCCAGGGTGAAGGTCAGAGTGGTGTGACACCCAGACTGAAAGAAACTTAGATGGGTGTTGGACAGCTGGAAATTACCTGCATTCTTCAATCCCTCAGAGCTAAGTTCAGGGACAGTGCACACCTCTTGATTCCACTGGAGTACAGATGTTTTCCATTAATAGAGTTGTTTGGGAATAACAGTGGGGGATAATAAGTGAGCTGGAGTCCTAGGCTTGTTTTACCATGTCAGGAATATAGGAACACATTTCTATTTAGAGTAAATATTCAATGCCAATGCTTTATCTCCCAGGAGTTCTTACCTACACATTTTCTTCAAAGGATCTTGCTAATGGATTTGCATTTGGCAGAAGCTGCTATGCATTTGGAAATGCATTCATTTGTTCCTTCCCTCTTTCCACCTTGCCTTGTCAGTGTCCCTGTGAACCGCCTCCAGCCTCTGTTCCTGGAGCAGGTCAGAACTTGTCCCTCTCACCTCTCCTCTCACCTCTCCTCCCCCAAGAAGCTTGAGGAGCAGCTGTAAACATACTGCTGCTTTTCAGGTCTGTAGGAGAGTGGATCTTACTTTACTGTGTCTATACTCAAGTGTGGATTTTACTAAACTGCAGCAGCCCTGAGCTGTATGTGTCCCTCTGTAGTTAGTAAAGAATAAAGAAGGGGTATGTGTTTGTGGTTCTTGCTTAATTTCCTTACCTTTGATGACTATTGGTGGCATTGAAACAAAAACTGGAGGCTGTCCCATCTGCTGTTTGTACTGAGTGCCAGATTTGTCAGTTCTTGACTGAGAGACATAAAAACAAGAAAGAGCAGAGTAGATTGGAGGCAGGTCAAACGATTTTATGCAAAAACCCCTGCTATTTGTCCCCCTCATAAACAAAAATATTTTTATAAAACTCCCAGCAGTGGCAAGTACCCATCTAAGAAGGCATAGCATTTAGATCACATAAATTGGCACATCTCTCTGCATCCTATTAGCTGTTGCTAACTCTTTCTCAGCCTATGGGGCTAATGACTACCTCCAGATCACTAAAATCTTAGTTCCTTGTTGGCATATTTCCTTTATTACAAGTGCTTCAATTCCTGTGGGTATCAAAATTATTCCAACACCCTATTACTAGATCTCATGCCAGCCTAATATATGTGAATTTGCCTTATGGACTTAGTCTGCAGCCTCATTAGCTCTGAGTCAAGTCAGTCTTTTCTCAGTTAAGACATCGGATATACAGGAAACTCTCAGTGCCACATGTTGTTGCAGAACTGGTTTGGTGGCTTGAACATAAAAGTACATGGGAAAGCTTTTCCTTGATAAGGACTTTAATCACAGCTGCATCACTAACATTTTGCCACTAATTTTTTTACGGCCTTTGTAGTCAGAGGACTTTGGCCCAGGAACTATATTATGAAATTAGATACAAATTTCCTGGAGGCTGGAGATAGAAAAGTGACCTGAAGAGCATTCTGATCTCAAACCTCAGCAGGATGACACTTCACAGAGTTGTGACTGATTTATATTATGAGAGACCATTTCCATGAAGGCTTCACATTGAGGCCTGGATGACAAATACCAGGAGAATCCAAATGGTCCTTAGTCTTCAAGAGCCTGAAAAAAATGCAGAATCCACCTGAAGAGGCAATCCATAAGTAGTAAATACTAACTTTTATATATTGAGGCTCCAATGGGAAGGTTCCAGAACAGATTTGCTGCTTCCAAGAATAAGATCTTCTGATCCAAGGAGGCTCAAGTCCAGGATTTTTATCAGATTGTTTTTCTCCTTCTAAGCCCTGTATTGTGCCTTTCCAGTAGCTCCACTGATTCCCAGGGTAATCTGAAAGATCAAAAAGAGACAAAGACATGATCATTCTCCAGCTCTGTACTGGCCAAGACAGTTTTGGCTGACGGACTTAGTACAGATGGTCATCAGCTCTGATCCAGCTCCTGGACTGCCTGGACCTGATCTCCCAGTCCTGCAGCCAGATACTCTGTGCAGACCTAGAGTCACTGCACCTGATGACACTGCTGTTGCTTGGCTGAGTAGTGCTTGGAGACACAGATCCCTACATCTGTAGGGATCCTGACACTATGTGGAAAAACATGAGAGGGAATATATTCGTCCAAGTGGAGAAAGTTTTCCTTATAGGCAGTACAAAAGTGACTGATATGACCTTGCTACCAAAGGTATTTCTTTCTATTAAAAATGATCTACCTTTGTTCATCTTGGTTTGAACTGATTTGCATATTCCACCTGCTCTTTTAGTTATTCTTGGTCTGTTCTGAGCACTCTTGCCCAGTGGCTAGAGACAACATTTTGGTTTTGCATCCAGAATTAATGTTCCCAAGACTTCTAAAATATCTCCTGTAATAGTTCTTATATCACATTTTTGTTACCTCCCTTTGAAATCTTTCTAGCAGCTATTGTCTAAACCACAAAGCTGAACTCAACTCTCTCTTCTAGACTTTGTCAATGAACTTTTATCTTGTAAATTATTCATAAAGTCAGGTATGGCACCAGGAGAAAATAACCATATAAAAGAATGACAGCATCACACTGGTGTCAGCTGACTGGTGATAATTTTTCTTCCAAGATTAACTAAACTTTGCCTTTTTCAGAAATGAACCTAAATCCAAGGTTTGGCTAGAAAACTATCCACTGCCACTCCCAAACACAATTTTTATGACTTTAGTCTGAAGCAGAACCTGATTATTTTGGTAGTCTGTCTAATGGCGACCCCTGTACTATTTACTATTTTAGTACAGATGGTGCACCTTTAGGAGCCGCCTAAGGTTATATTTGATTTCTGCAGTTTGTATGCTAGGAATGCTCACAAATCTAGAGTTTCCATTTCATTCAGTTAGAATCACTACATTTTCCTAGTGCTTACAGAAGACCTGAAACAACTGCTGAGAATTTTATTTCTCTAATTTTTACTCAACCATATTTAAAAAGATCCAGGCCTTATACCAGAATAGAAATTACACTGAATTGTAAAAAAACCACATAAGGATTGTGAACCAGCTCAGCCTCTGCACTTTCTTTGCTCTGATTTCTGTGGAGCCACACCAGAACCAGCCCAGTCAGAAGTTTTGGCTCTGATTAAGTCTTCGGGTGACACTTAGTTCTTACACCACTCTTTCATAGGAAAAGACCATTTCAATTCCTTCCTTTTGGTTTATGGTTGCAACTTTCTTGCTCTTTACTTTGCAAAATTTGGCTTTGTATATTGAGAATGATGTCTCCAAACAGGAGTACAAGCTCCAGCTAATGCTTTTGTAATAAATGTTTCTGCTCTGGTTTCATTAATGAGATTTGCTGAATAGCTAGTTTGGGTTGCCAGCCATACTCTGTCAGTTACTAATAAAGGTGAATTTCATGAAGGGTATGAGGGTTTTTTCTGGCAATGGCACTCACTTTGCTTAGTATAAATGAAACTCTTTTGCTCACCAACAGGATTTCCATTGAATCATTTTCCTGTTGAAAGCTAAGTATCGGAACGGGTGAAATTTGGAAATGGAGTGGGTGATTCTTTTAATTTATTGCAAATGAGCCATTACTCATTTGGTGTAATTTGTCAGTACTCCCAAACAGTAGGAGCACTCACTTAAGACTGGCCTCATTGCAGTGTTTAAAACAGTACACGATAGATTTGCCTGTGCTGCTGTGGTGAAATCTTTCCCAGACCCCCATTTCCAGAGGGGGAACTGCACGGCATCCATGGAGCTTGGCTGGGCTGTCAACTGAGCTCCAGTTCCTGAATAAAGATGGCAGAATCTCACAAAGAGGGAAGTGGGGAGGAGGTCTGTGTGATTTTATTGAGCGTTATGACATGTAAGTGCTGGAATACCAAAGAGCTTGTTACAGCATAGAAAATCCCCTCTGCTAGCAGCTCCATTTACACTCCAGCGCTATTCCATTGCAGGGCCTATAAAGCAGATTGCTAACAAAAAGGTTATTCAGAGGGTTTCTTTCAATAAACCCAAAGGTAACAAGTATCCACTGAGCAGATGTCATGAGACTGAGCTGCACTCTGGAAAACTGCCGCGATATTTAAAAATAATGCTTTCTTATTAACCTAAGTACAATACTAAAAGTCTTTTAAAATAAAACTTTCCAGATGGCACCTGCATCAGAGATGCTAATAGGATGAATGCCAGTAAGCCCACTAATACTGGAAATGCTCTTAAGAAACAACTACAACTGATTGTACTGGCACAAACAAATAAAAAACTAATTTATGTATTCCTGCAGCTGCATCTCCAGCCAAAGCAGAGGCAGGAGTCAGGACCAATTCACAACTGACTAATGTGGTCCCATTCATTGACAATTTCTAGCATTTAAGAGTAATTAAGATTTATTGTTTGCTAACTTGCAGGTCAGAAGAGGGACTGCAATATGGATAACTTTTTGTTGATGAGTGAAATGCTTGTTAGAAGGAATTGTCAATCCTTCCAAGAAGAACACGACAGAAATAAATAACAGAGTTATTCTCATTTCATCTGACTGTTGTGATCCCAGCAGGAATGTAATAGCACTGGGCAGTAGGGAAACCAACTGCACATGGTGGTGTAGAGTACAGGTTGCTGAGTCCATGGCAGCACAGGATATGGCAGACGCACTGCAAATGCTGGTTGGTCTTGCTCCAAGCCAGGGCTACCTCCCACCATGAGTTCTATGCCCTTTCTTTTCTGGCCCTTGATCCCTACAGAGGAATGCAGAAGACAGTACAGAGTTCCCTTCATCTCTTGCTAATGTGGTAAGGTAAACAGGGGAAGTGATCCATCACAGTTCGACATCCTAGAGCAGGGGTGAAAAAGAGATCAGGTACTACTACAGCTTGGCTACAAAGATGATAAGGTCCTGCAGAAGAGTGTCAATTAGATCATCATTGATCTTTGATTTGTATCATCAGCAGGTTTAGTTCATTCATAAGTTGTCAAGACTATGCCCTAGGTGGTGACTGGGACCTGAACAGAGTTGGAGCCAGAATCAGGAAGAGGGAGGGTTAATCTCTTTAGGATTTACAAGGGACTTTGATTATTACAGACACCGTAAGTTGAAGCTCAAAGCCTGGTTGATGAGAAGTAGCCACGGAATATGAAAAATCACATTCTCATCCTGAGAACAATATTTTATGTTTCTGTGTTTCTTAGAACTAAGAATTTTCAAGCAGTTTTTTGCATTAATAGCTTGAACTTTCTGACACAACTGTGAACTACCTGCATGTGACTGCCACTTCTCAACAGAAAGGTAAATGGAGGCACAGAAGGTAATAGACTGAATTCCCTTTTTTATGTCCATCATAAGCAGTTATTATTATCTGTGCAAAGAGGAGGCAAATGCTATCATGTTGGTTTTTCAGACTGCCTAGCACATGGAGATGTGGAAGCATGGAGATGTAATTAAGGAGTTTTGGTGCAAGGAAGGAACCTAGTTTGTCTCACGTATCATGGGAACAGCAGAGTAAAGCTGCAAGCAAAGTTCAGCTTTCCTTTGCTTCTGCTGCCAAGCTTGATCACTTGGGTAGGACTGATTTGAGTCTTTTGCAGTAATTTACATCCCACCAATAAAACTGTACCAAATCAGTGTTTGTGTACCTCTAGTCTCTTAATCCTACTCATTCTTTCTTTCACCTCAAGTCTGTTCACAAACTGAGTCCAAACTGCTGAGGAGGGACACAGGACAAGGATAAGGAAAGCTGTGCAGATCCACTTAATTTACCCAGCAGTGCCAGCACTGTAAACAAAACTGCCTGTCATACATCCTGGCATCAAAGGACGGAGCAGGAATATATCTGAATATAATCACTTTGAGTAACTTCAACAAATAGCAAGGGGCTGACTAATACCAGGAGCCTCTTCTACAGCTCATTTACTGTGTGAGCTGGTTCTGAGACACGCTTGGTAGACGAGAATGCACATCAAATGTTTTGATCTATGGAAGAACATTTTTCCTAATATTTTTTTAAAGATTTTTTTTCTCAACTTTGTAATGTGACTCTGAAGATGGTCATGCCATATTTTGAAAGGAGACACTCTGTGTGTATTTTTTAAGACCTTTTTCGAAGGGGGACGAAGGGTTGCATATTTTTTAACTCCAAAACCCAGATGTTCTTTAACAGAGAAAAATAGAATAACATACATTAATAGCTTGGAAAACAATGGCAATATTTAATTAACCTTTAGAAATGGCTAATCTGTGAATCTGCACGTGTCAGCTCATCTTTAGAACAGAGTGACTGTGTGTGCCTTTGCCAAAATCAACATGCTTGTTCGGTGGATTTCTTCCACGGGGGATTCACATGAAGAACAAAAAAAAGAAAAAAAAAAGAAAAAATAAATTTTTTTTCAGCTGTTTCACTTGAAGCATTCATGTGATCCAGATGACCTCGTCGGGGTTGATGTAGCCTGGTGTGCCACGGATCCAAGATCTGCATGTTCATGGCTTGGCTCTTAGCCCTTAGTCGTAGGACCAGACAGTCTGCAGGTCTTGTGGGACCATTAAAAGCTTTAGTTTAGCAGTGGGGCCGTTACCTCTTCATCACTGACTTTCTCTCTCTCTCTCCCCTCCCCTTTAGCTTGGCTGCTATCAACACTTCTCTTCAGCAGATCGTCTACCTGCCAAATCCTCTCCTTTTTAAATCCTTTAAGTAGGAATACAGATCACAGGAGAAAAAAAAGGGCCCTTGAACTTCTGGCTCCTTTCAGAGCCCCCCATTTCCCTCCTGTCCCATTTCCCATCTGACAGGAGTCCCGTGCTAAAATAGGATGGGCTATATGCCTCCTCCAGCTGGCTCCAAGGGCTGCAAGGTGCAGGCAGCTCACGGAGTTTCTCAGCATGCAGGAGAGGTATTTGAAGCATAAGGCTTGTGGTGGATACAGGAGGAGTGGCAAGTACACCAGAAGGTGAAGAGATGGCTGGAAGCAACACTAATGCCCCTCCATCTGGAAAGATGAGTGCTGTTTAGTACGTCTGGAAAGCATTATTTCTGCAAATAGCTCAACCTCTTTCAGCTTAGAGGCAGGGATCCCAGCCTGCTGCCAAGCTTAGATCTCCCTGATGGCAATGTGGTAGGGGAGATGGTGAACAAGTGTACTAATGGCATAAAGCAGGAAAAAACAGCATCCAATACATCAGCTTAAGGTACATCAGGCATCTGCCCTTTTCCCAGAAGGCTGCCTGCGACTTCAAATTGCATTAAAACACACTTGTGTTTTATATCACAGGATCAACCCATATGATAAAAGTTTAATTGGGTGGGTGTGAAGGGGAATTTAGAAGTCACTCAACTGACTGTTCCCAGTGATTTAGCTTCACAAGGGAGATATGGGAAAGCATAAACTCAAGTCTACTAGTGTCCCTGAATTTTTGTTTGAATTGTAGCTCTGCAAAGGTCTAGCTTTACATGAAGCTCATCTGAAAACACTGAAGTGAGCTGTTTCATGTTGTTTCAGAACAAATGCCTGACCCAAGCTTGATTTAAATTCAGAGACCTGAGGGAATTTTTCAGCAAATCTCATCATGCCTTTAGCTTTGTGGCAAAATAAAAATCAGTTAGTAAGACTTTTCTCTAAATATTTTTGAATGGATAGAGATCCAGGTGCAAGTTCCAATATAATACTTGCTTAGCTTTTAGCCATATTAAGTCAACAGCCTCAGCATCTATCAGAAATGTACTTCTCAAGTGAATTTCAAGCAGGACAATTTCCAAACTCCTCATCAGTGTACAGCCTGTTTCCTAATGATATATATTCATGATCAATGTGGGATGCTGTGCGTGGTAATGAACAAGTTGTAATGCAGCTGATGTGTGAGGGTCTTGTGTGTATTCTCCAGGGTCGCTGTTGACCAGCCATCTGATGTGTGCCAAGTTGGGAAGAGATACGTGGTGTGCAGAGCTCAAGGAGGATTTTTGGAAAATGTTACTTTGGTTTATATACAGCAGGTTTTCAACTTGTTGTATTGTTTCTTTCCCCCGTGAAATTCAGCAGATGTTCTCCTTTGAAAAGTTAAGATCAAAATGTATTTAAAAAATTTCTTGAATTGAACTCCAGACCCTGAAATACATTTTTGGAAAAGCAGGCTATTCTCAGATTTTAAAATAAAGGCACAAATGCTACTTTTTTGGCAGTCCAGGGGAATTTTGTCCCAGTTAGGGTGGGTTTGTACATATTTTCATGGGTTTGTGGATGTTTGCCTTAACATTTCCTTTATGGTGCTTATTTCCACAGCCATCTTCTGTTCTGAATGTCAGTCTGTTCTAAAATATTTGTTGAATTTTGTACAACTTAAAGGATTCTCTATAGCTCCTATGCTTAAGTGTATGGAAGACTTCACAGGTCAGGGCTGACATTTTGTTTTTAGAGGCTACAAAATGAGTTTTAAAATTGTCTGTGGTGATTTAAGATAACTACATATGCAAACTTGTGTATTCACTGGTAGTGTGTTGTAGTTCTTAATGTAAGAAATAAAAATGCAAGGAATTAATTTTTAGCAATAGCAACAAAATAAACTCAGTAAGTCAATTTTCCTTGCTTTAAAAAAGGACTTTACTTTTTCTTGTGACATTCCTTAGCATTTTCCACAGTTTTCACCAACATTGTTTCAAAGCTATTTGCTTGTCTTTTTTTTTCTTGGCTACAAAGTAAAGATGTCCATAAGGATTTGGTTTTTTCTCAGCTTTTAGGTGGTTTTTTTTTTTGTTTGTTTTTTTTTTTTTTTTAACTGTACAAAGTAAGAAGTTTGAGAGCATTCTGGTAAAATATGATATAAATTTTCCAATAATAAAGAAAAATGACTGATGCATTTTGTGAAGAATTGTTTTTGGATAAAAAGGGTTCTTTTCAAGGGAAAAGGCATGTCGTGCAAGAAATTCAATTAGTTCTAGTTTCAAGATCCCTATGGGCCATATCCTGAATAGTTATTGAGACAAAGCTCCCATTGAAGTCATTGGGCATACTTCCTGATTAAAGCCTTCAGGACTAGGTCAACTGGGAGTTTTGCCTGAGTAAGCACTTCAGGATTTGAGTGTAAACACAGCCATTGGGGAATAAATGGGTTAATACGGCAGCCTAATACATTCTCTGCATTTGTAAGCTTTGCTTTACACAGGGATATGGGTCCCTCTTCCTCCTCATGAGGATGGCCAACATTTTATTTTCCATAGCACACTGTGCTGGTGCCCTTTACTTCACGTCATCGAAGTGGTGTGGTCTGGTCTGGCAGTGTTTTTCCGCTCCCCTCCGAGAACGAACCCCCCATGTCAGCGTAAAGGCCAAACCAAACCACTTTTTTAATACAGTACCCAGGGAGGAATTCCCCTGCCCCCTCCTAGCCAAGCTCGTTCCCTCATCCAGGCTGAGTTAGTCATGTCTGACTTCTCCTATTCACATTATGGCTACCCTTGTTGCTTTTTGGGTTTTGTTTTGCTTCCTTACTGTTGTTGTTTTTCAGCCAAAGCTGTCATTTATCATGAGAACAAGAGCAGCCATGTGTTGATTTTTCTGGATTCCTTTTGGACAGTGTCCCAGTGCTAATGAAGGCCCTTCCAAAGTGCTAAAGAGCTGGTGCCAAAATCAGTTACAGTGAAAACAATAGGGGAGTGGTGCACAGACAGCACATCTAGTGTGTGTGTGCGTGCATGCGTGTGTGAGTGGAGGGAGCACTTACAATTGTGATTTCGGTCCCCCTCCCGTAAGGATAATAAATTTGACTGAACTAAGGGGCTCAGATTCACATTTGCTCAGAGTCTGGGGCACATTAGAAATAAAAGCCAGTGGAAAAATAGGTGGTAGATGTTCACACATTATGTCCTGGCTGGTCTGGATAATAGCACAAAAAATCAATGTTGTACGTCAGCTGTGACAATGATGATGAAGCTTCTGTGAGAGTTATAGGACCTTGAAATTCAGGGCTTTATCTCTGCCTGTGGGCCATTTATAGAAAAAAAACTTTTTTTTTTTTTTTTTTTTTTAAGGGCTCCTGAAAATGCCTTTTTTTTTTTTCTTCCTTTTTTTCTGTTTTAAAAACCAGAACTATTATACTTTGTGGAGTTTATAATCTGCTACATTGACCGCGCATGGTAGGTCTTACAACACCAAGCAGCAGTCAGGGAATTCTATGCTGTTCATTTGCAGGGTGGTGATGGGAACACACTTTTCCAGGGAGGCGAGTGAAACAGATACAAGAGCACGGAGAAGGTGCGCGAATCTCGACAATCACCCTGCGGAACTGCCGTCCAAACATGAATTCCAGACTAAAGACAGGCAGCCACCGTGCGGGTGCTGGGACTTTTGAGTATTCTCGTCTCGTGGGAAGCGCACAGTCACTGCTTTTTCCTGTTATTATTCATCCCGGAGGATTTATGTATTTTATGAATCAAAGGACCGGGCAGTTTTGCAGCTCCCCCCTTCCCCCCAGCGCGTTCCCCAGCCCTGTTTCTGGCCTTGTGCTCCATCTGCCGGCTGCCGCCCCGCTTTCTGCCGGACCAGCGATGCTGGGGTTCGGGCACGGCGGGGGGACCCGGCTGCCCCCCGGCACCCCGTCCCCCGGCGCGGCCCCGGCGCTGCCCCCCGGCCGCCGAGGGCTCCGCCGAGCGCACGGCGGACAAAAACATGCGCTAGAGAGTCCAGAGTCCACACACACACACACACACACACACACACACACACACACAAGCACATGTATATATCTATATATAAAAATATATGTACATTCATATCCCTTGCACTTGATAGGGACTCAGCCACTTCTGCGGTGTTTCTCCTAACCCTAACCCATTCTTCTTTATTAAACCCAAAATGATTTAATCAAACTGATGTTTACCCAACATAGCCGGGAAGCAATACTTTCATTAGCAGGTGCCAATCTTTCTTGTGTGCATTTCAGTTGTGAGCAAGCCAGTTAATGTTTAGAGGCAGATGCTGGTGGTTTGGAAGGGCCTTTCTGTAAAAGTACCCACCAATGCTGCTGTTTGAGTTTTGTTCCAAAATATATGAATATACAGGAATTAGATGGAATGATCTCTATAGTTTGGACAAAGCTGGTAGGTGATTTAATCTAAGGATCAGTTTAATTTACCTCTGCCACCTACACATATATACATGGTTCAGTAAATAAAAAATTACCTCTGACTAATTCACGCTGTTTTAGATTCCCCATTTTTCATATATTGTTACTGTAACTACGTAGGTGATTTTTTATGTTTCTGGTCTGCATAGAGACTACCTCCTGCAAGATTTGGTATACTCCATAGATTGTTAGGCCAGAAGGGCTGTTGTGTTCATCTGCTCTGACCTCCTGCATAGCACCAGGCATACGAATTCACACTGTGATTTCTTAATCTACGCAAGCAATTTATTTGCAGCCCAGCTAAGTCACAGCTTATTGAAAGGTAGTCCAAAGACATGCAGCTCTATGTAGCATTCCTAAAAACCTATCTGGACTCTAAATTTTCTTTGAAACACAGCACTCCATTAAAAGTTTCCACCCATGCTTCACCAAGCCATACCAGAAGAGTTGCTTATCCTCCTTTGACAGCATGAAGCTATTTTAGATGTAACATTTATGCACATAGATGTTTCAGAAGAGGTCTAATTTATCAGCTATCTCCTCTTCTTTCACCCTCTTATTCAGGCATTTCAACAGAGCAACAGATGGTCCTTGCAGGCCATTTGCTGTGATTGGAATTGTAGTGTCCCAAAGAAGGGCCGCTTTTGTATGACTAAAAGTAAGTCTAAGTTTCCTTACCCGGTAAGAATTTGAAATGATGCCTCAATTTGCCTTGTTGCTAAAGAAAACATGTTTCCCAACAGTTGAAGGGTGAAATCTGCAAACTTTAAAAATCATTTCTCACCATATGGGCTATCATACCCTTATAATCAGAAAGAATGGAGATTTTGAAGACACAGCATAGAGGAGTCCTTATTTTTGTCTTTGTACCCTTGGGTCCTGAATTTGGTATGACTAAAATAGTAATTTATTTGAAAGTAACTCCTCTTCTCATTATTTACTGATATCATTTAAAAATTTGTAGGGGCTAGTTTTAATTGTATACTCTATCAATGCACCTTATTAGCACAATCATTACATTAGCCTGTGTTAAGTTTTGTATTAACACAAAAAAATTTATTTTTTTCTTTCTCACATAAAAATGTTCTCTAAAAGATTTTGTTTTAATTATCACCTTGAATTTTGCAAATAACTCCGTTTTATAAACCAACACAAAATATTTGTAAGGGTCTGGATAAAGCTTGTAATTGTGCATTAATTTCTTTGGCCTAGCTGTTGCTGACATGATATAGTTCTTCATGGCTACAGAGTGTTGCCACAGGCCTGTAGTCCTAAAGCTGTGTGGTTTGCTTTGCTGATCACCTGTATCCAGGGACCTCCATGCCCAGAGGTACTTTGAAGCTTGGGCTTTAAGTCATGTTGTGGGGATTCCTAATTCTTAGGGAAATGAGAGTCAGGTACCTTGATCCTTCTAGTTACTGGGTTTGTATTTTTTTGCTAGCTGATCAGCTAAAGTGAATTCTAGGATATGGGTACTTTGGCCAGGTTACCTCTGCCACTTGGATGCAGAGCCATGTTTTGAGCTGGATGCATGGATGACATTCAAAGAATCACAGAACCACAGAATCAAGGCTGGAAGAAACCTTTAAGATTATCAAGTCTATCTGTAACCCTGCACTACCACTGTAAAGAGTTACATTGTCTGTACTTTCCTTATATGCAGCTTTACAGCCTACAGACTTCAAATGATCCAGCCTCTTGACTCTGGAGATTAACTTTGCGTCACAGGCCTGTTCATGCCTGTCTTCTATGAAACATACAAGTTCACAAACCAAGCTAAGGGATAATTCAAGCACGTTATCTCAACCCATATACCAGGACTCACAGTTAAAGAGTTGCATTGTGTGAAGTCAGATTACAAGAGGGCAGCAGATTTTTCTCTCCCTCTACAGGAAAGAAGGCAGGAGAAGGATTTTATTTTCTCCCATGCTAGGATATTAAACATAGCTTAATAGTATTTCTTTAATTCCTCATCAGATTTATGCAGCGCTTAATGTAGCCAGGTCCATGAATAAGGTAAAATAAACCTGGAGATTTCAGACAGAAAAGACAAGAGATAAGATCTCTGAGGGAAGTAAGTTGATTTAGGCAGGCAGGAAAAGCATATGTACTAATTGAGATAGTCTGGACTGTGGAGGTAAACCCTGTAATTTTGAACTACATTCTCAAGGTGAACTCATACAGTAAACTTTTCCTCTTTTATGTCCTATCATCTTGGGGAAATCCTAGCCCATGTGAGATGACAGACTTGCTTATCTAGTGCAGAAGAATTAGATGCCTGAGAATAGGACATACAGAAATCAGCGTGCAGAACAGGAAGCTACAGGTGTGAATCTGTGGAAAATGCCAGTAGATTTTGCCTAATCTTAACCTGTAAATTTTCTGATTTCCCTATGTGCTTAGAAGTGTTTTGCTCTGTGTAGATGGTCACCCTTCTATTAGATGGGTCTGTGCATTCCACTTAGGAGTCATTTATGGAGAATTATGAAAAGCTAGGTGTGCCGAAGACTGTGACTATGACTATCTTTGCTAGTGCCCATCTTTTACATAATTTCCTACCACAAGGGCATGGCAAGAAAGTTATCATCACTTTTTTGTGAGGACTGAGGATTAGAAGGGCATAATAGACACCACATCATGGCATATCTGGTGTGACAGCACTTTCCAGTTTTCTCGTCTTTCTTTCAAAGTTGTATCACTGTGCGCATGAAGGTGGTTGAGGTGTGAGTCCCCTACCTAATGACACAGACTGAAGGCTCTGTGGTTACTTCAGAGGACCCTGACTGCTGCGGACTGAGTCAGAACATAAGGAGCAAAACTGTCCTTCCTAGAAGCCTGACAGTAACTGTGAGGGATGTTATTGAGGAGACAAATCCAGGTTCTCCACAGAGAACCTGGAGGTCAAGTCAGGAAGCCAGGAGGTCAAGAGGTGACATAAAGGAGTGTCAGGTGGGTATAAGATAAACCTTTTCCTCCATTATGAGAGCCAAGCAGTGGTCGCTCAGAGGCTGTAATCTCCATCTTTGGAGGGTCTCAAAACCAGTATGGACAAGGCCATGTCCAATCTGTTCTGATCTCATAGCTGAGATGAGAGACTTCCTGAGGTCCCTTACTGATTCATCCTCTGATCCTGTGTGTTTATAACTGGGGTTTCTTTCTGGAATTCCCTAACACTGAGTCTGAATGCTAGGAGAAAACCCTACTGATCCTGTGCTGCAGGCTTGAGATAGATTGTCTAGATTGTCTTGTCACAGTTTGGTGGACAGGGTGTTTACTTGAAATATGGGTTTAGTGCCTCTGAGGCTGAAGAGAGCCTAAACCCAAGTCTTTTACTCACAGAATAGCAAAAATACTCAGCACAGTGGCAGCCTCATCACTTTGTTGTAGTACAGTTGCATATAACATATCTATGGTATGTTATAAGATAGCCGCATCCGTGACCATCCTTAGTGAAGATCCTAAATAGCTTCTGACTATGCTCATGTAAGGGGTGGCCACTCCTCACTACCCAGAACTCATGGCTGCAGGTCCTCTCTGGGGTTAGTGCCTGCTCTTTTCTGCCAAAACTTGAAAGCTGTTGCTTCACTTGCACCTCAGATGCCATGATCTGGAACAGTCATTCAGCCTAAAGGTATGCCAGAAGGATCACACAGCAGCTAGTCAGAATGTAGCCCTGGCTCTCATCTGAATGTAAGTGAAATGCAAAGTATAATGTCATTGACAGGACTGACTGCAGTGGTGAGGGATCATAACTTAGGGCTTCATCTGGGGAAATGGGATGTAATTCTTTAAAACAATGTGAGAAAATATACTTTTCTGTATGACAATTAAGGTACTAAATATGAAGCCTAGAGATGGTGAGGAACTCTGCCATTTTCTCTTCCACCTTTGCTGCACAAAGCCCTCGTGTGACTGCACTCCGGGCCTGGCAGAGCAGCTTAGGGAGGCAGGACAGCAGATTTCCTGGTGGCTGCACAGCCCTCTTGGAAGAGAGGGGGTTCCTTAGGTGGTTCATCTATAAGGGAGCTAGGGTGTAAACTTGTAAATGTGGAGGCCATGTACGTAGTGGACCTTGGTGCTGAGCTAGGTCATCATGTCCTCTGAGTGAATCTGAGCTCCTGCTCTTTTTTATTCAAAACAATTCGCCTGTGGAGTCAAATTGCTGAAAACCAATACACTGGAATACATGGATGTTGCTACCTCATTTCCCTTCTTTCAATGCTCCTATATGTGCTGCTTGAGTGATATGGGAGGGATTAAACATTTTTCCAGGCAAGACATCTATAGAACATAGAAGGTTGATGGGGAGGGAAGGATAGCAATATAATTTATCAAAAGCTCTTAGAAGCAACAGCCTTAGCTTTCTGCTATCATGGAGTACAGCTGAAAATAGCAGGTAATGGGACCTGTGTCCCTTTAAGAATTCTTGAGGTTACTAATGGATATAGGTCATGGTGACAGCCTTAAATAAACCTTCAGTAATAAACAAATCATTTTGAGTTTTCATAAGATTACCATCACTCTGAGGCTGCTCCAGTAGGGCTAAGAATGCGTGAAGGAAATGAGCATGATAGATCATATACATCATACTGTCATACCCCAAGAAAAGGACAAAAAAATCTTTCAAGGAGGCTTACACTGTATTCCTGATAAAAGCTGTTACGAGTGTGCATTAATATTAATCCTCTATTTTACAATAAACTATTCACTGCCTTTACACAAAATGCAACATTGCATCAGAGGAAAATGGAAACAAAACTTGCGAAAAAAGAACTCAGCAGGCATAAGTATACTGTTCCCAGGATTTGGAAATTGAAGAACCAAGAGGGCAACAAGGAATAATGCTGTAGCCAAAATCATTGTAAGAATAGTATGGAAACCTATATAAAGCAGAAATTCCATATCTCATTGTTTCCTGCAGTACATTCTTTATGTATTGCAGCTTTACTTTTGTTTTACTTATTTAAATTTAATTTAAATAGAGTTCGTAGTTCGTACCTATTCTAAAATGCTCCCAGTTTGATAGCTTTTGTGCTTTCTTGTGGTGAGGGACAAGGTGCATTTAAACAGAAATATTGCTTGTTCTTTTTTGATGCTTCTGTGTATCTTACTGTAATCAATGTTTGTACTTGGTGTTCTTACTACAGCACTGAGAAAACTGGAGTTCAAGTGAATCAAGATGTGATTGAAATAAGATTTCCTTCTTTAGTAATAAAGCCTTCTCTAAATTGAGTGTCACTTCATTATTCACATAAGACCCATTCTGGAATAAAAATATCTCATGGATTGTTTTTAAACCTTTGATGCATCCTTATAAATTCCTCCACTCCCAAAAAGGACCATAAGAGAGTGAAAAGAGATTCTGGTGTACAGTGGCTAAGTAATAGGATTCATTACTGAAGAAATAAAATTAGTTGACGTATCTTTATGGATAATGACCTGCCAATGATTGTAAATACAAGGTGACATCTTTAAAGATAAGGACATTCACAAATCAATTAGACAAATTAGCTAAGGAAGGCCATGCAGATATATAGCTATGTTGGGACTAAAATAACCCACTGTATGGAATGTATAGATGATTGCAAATATTGTAATGTCTTCTTCCTTGTGTCCATAAATAATAATAATCATAATAAACATGCTCCTGCTGACAGCCTAAGCATCCCAGTAATGTGAATTGATTGTTAGCATTTTGCTTCAGAGGTAGATTAATTAAGGTTGAATCATATGGCAATCCTTGAAAAAGTACTGTACATGTGACATCTAAATTAATGACAAATTAATTCATCACAAGCAGGGTAATTACAATGAATATCTAATGAATTAATGATGATAGATCACTTATGATTCATGCATATATATCTATATATATATACACACACATATGCACACACACACTCACACAGATAAGATAGCAGACTTGCTTCTGGTGCATGGAAAAGTGAGGTCTCTAACTTTTAGCTCTGGATGAGAATTCCTACTGGTTTTCAGTGAGATTATCACTGTATTATACCTACTGCTGGGCAAAATGGAGGCAGAAAAACTAGCTGAAATAACATCCAGGTATGGGTGGTGAGTCACTGTCAGAAAGCTGTGATCCTTGCTTCCTCTGTACTAAATAGAGCGAGAAGAAGAGACATAATTTTGATGCTGTTTCAAAGCCACTCTGGATGAACTTTGGACACTTTATTGGGGCTATGCCGATGGGATGTGGAAGCTGGGCACCTAAATGGTGCTTGTTCTCTAGCAGCAGAGGTCTGGCCGGTAACTGTCTGGTTGAGCCAGAAGCCTCTTTTCAGTAGCAATCTCCCTGAGTTCTCTTGATAGCTTAAGTTCTCTTGTCATTAGTTCAGTAGCCTCTAAATGTTGCCACTACTTCCGAATAGAGATGTTTTCAGTTTTAGAAATGCTAAAAGATAACATACACAACCATGAACAAAGACCTGAAAGAGTTGAGTTCATCCCTATCTTTCAGGTCACAGACAGTTTACTTTCCCAACATTTAAATTTCTTTTCCCTCTGTCATCTGACCCACTCCTCATCTCTTCTTTTAAAATCTAATCTAGACTTTTTCTTGCTCAATAACTTCTACTTTTGACTTCAAACCTTGTGAAAGTGCACATGACTTCCCTTGAATCTTTAATCCATTACTCTGCTATGGGGTTGAAATGAGGCACCTTCATCAACTAACAAGGTGGTGGTCGAGGTCAGTATGACCTTTTCTGGCTGCTGCCATGGCTTCTCGCTATTTGCATCTTCCTCAGTGTGTGACTACCAAGTCACCGATGAGAATTCAAATAATCAATTTCTCATTGATTATTTTCACCTCAGATATCTTTGAGTGTGCTTCCCTCCTTTTCAGCCTTTCATTTATGACTAATCATTCAGTGAGCCTTTGTTATTTTTGCTCTGTCTGTAGCATGTTCTTCTTTTCATTGCCTGGTAATCCCTTGGCAACCCATTCCCCTGTCCTTGCTGATAGCTCTCCTGGCCATCTCCTCGTCCTTGACCCACTGCCTGCCCATTCTGTTTCGAGTCTTCCTCCATTGCTCTGATATTGCTGTGATCTACTCATCACCTCTAATTCAGCTTTATATCAACTGTATTCTAATACTTCTTTTATTTTCGTTCCTTCTTCGTTACCAGTATGAACTGCAAGAGTGACACAACAGGACTCTCACCAGATGGTTATGATAGTGCCCAGACTCTGGAGGCCCAAAGGCCTTATCTTACTGGAGCTAAGCCCTGGGCTAAACCCTGCTCCTGGCTTTGAGCATTTACCCTGCATTTCAGAAGCAAACCTCATGCCTGAGACCAGGAGGGAATCCTCAGTCTAATAGTCTAGCTCTGGTACTTTCTCTGCCCAGTTCTCAGTAGTTGTTATGTCTCCTTGTATCCCACTAGAGGAATACCAGTTTTCGTTTGGTTTGCATTTTGTTTCTTCAAGGACTCAGTGTAAAAATTTCTCTGTGTATGCACACACACATAGAGCTTGCTAGAGAGTCTAAAATTTGACTCATCATTTCTAAATAGTACATGAGGCATGGGAATCTAGGTAAGGTTAATAAATGAAAACCACAGTGCCTCCATGCCTCTCCACTACCTCATTTTCCTTCCTCATTTTGGATGCAGTCTTTGAGCTTCTTTCAGAGCCATTTAAGAATGTAGAAAATATTTTCTCTGAAACACTGAATTGTTGTTTAAACCAAAAGTTTCATTCAGCTCATTTAGTGCAGTTGTTCTGGCCAATAAAGAGGGTCTTCCTATTACAAAAGCATATATTTTTGTTCCCTGCTTTAAACCCTGTCTTGCTGACATCTCCATGTGTGTGTGTGTGTGTTCTTATCTACGATTCTTTGCTGCTGACTCTTCTTGCCTTTCTACTTCACCTGCAGACTAGTTGGAGTAGAGTGCTTCTCCTTGCTTCTGCTGACCCCCTTGGCATTCATTGTCTGTTTAGAGTAGAGACATGAGGATCTCTATTATAACTAGTCTGGGAAAGACATACTTATGGCCTTGTGAGTGAATACACAGTGCCATTCAATGATACAATAGTTTTCATAGGAACGATTTCATCATATCGAACACAACTGAATTTACACTTGTAATCTTTGACCCATTTTTCAGCTCCTCTTTTCTTTCATTCACTCCCATTGATACACTTGGCTGATGCTCAGTAGAAAAGACTCTGCAGTAACCTAATTCTTTCTCCTCCTTTCCAGCTTTCATGTGATACCTTTGCACAGTGGTACAGACTGGGACTTCCTCGTCCCTCAAATAAGTACTCCTTATTCAGCCGCAATCTGGGCAAAAATGTATTTACCATCTGGCAAATTATCTTCCTGGCCTACCACACCTACATAGAAAAAGGAAGGGAGCTCAAAAGGTCATCGGACCCATCACTTGCTCCAGGGCAGGATCAGCCACATCTACAGCATTCCAAGCAGATGTTTATCTAAGCTGTCCTTAAAACCTTCAAATACAGGAGATTTTCCAAGCTCCTCATGCAGTGCTTAATACTCCTTGAAATTCGTAATATCTTCTGTGTCCTCAGCTCTCCAGTTACAACCTCTCACATTCCCCTATTAAATTCAACCTGCTTATCTGCTCCTTCAAAGGCTCTGCACAGCTCTGGCTCCATCTGTCCCTGGTTCTTTATGAGTGTGTCTTCGCAGGGTGTCTGGGTGCCTTTGCCCTCTTGCTGATTAGCTATTTAGGCTGCATATCTCTCCTCACTTATATTTTGCACCCACCCATCTCCCTATCTCCATCTGTCTGGCGTCCCTTTACCCAAAAATTGCTTCATCAGGCTTTCATTTTCACTTTCAGGAACTTTCCCCTTAAACTCTTTTCTTTTGTGAATAAGCAGGCTCTTGTCCACTTAAAATCGTGGTTTTTGAAGGACATCCCCCTCCTCCCCCTCCCCCCCATCCCCGCCCCCTCCTATCCCAGGAGATCCCATTCAGCCTGGCACCCTGTGCAGCCAGCCAAGTGGAGGGTTTTGTTTGCCTTCATTAGGCTGTAAACTCATTTTGGGTGGGGCTGTTTTCTGCCCTTTGTTCTCTGCTGTGTTGAATGTGCTGACAGCGCTGAACTCTCGATTATTAATAGCACAAACAAAGCTTAAAAAAGGATGGATCAAAGGGAGGAGAAAGGGAAGGCACAGGGAATATGAGGTTTTGTTTAAAGCAGTAAGGAAGCTTCAGGATAAATGTGTCCTAATGGGATGTGTTGAACACCTGTTAGGAAGAGGTTATGGATGAGATTGTTGAACAATCTGAATGAAGGCAGCCTCTACATCTCCCTAACACGCTCAGAAAAAAATACATTCAGTGTTAATAAGTCAACACTGGGCAGAAATTAATTTAAAGAGAGCTGCACAGTTGGTAAATGAGTGAAACTTGGAAAGCAGGGAAGAGGCAAATAGAAGGCAGGAAAAGCATCACTGACCCTTTACCACAGGGTTTACCTGGGTCTGGACATTCAAGCTTGTTTGCATGTGCCCACTCTGCTATACTTCTTTTGAGTTATACCTGTTTAATGATGTCACAAAGTACTGTCACAGTACTTTGACTTCTGAAAAGCTGAAGCACACCTTTGAACTCTATGATACTGTGGTTCTAATGGTGACTGCTTGCTCCTCTGTGGGGAATTGCTGAGCAAATGCAGGCGGGGCTGACACTGCAGGAAGAAAACCTCGTCCTATCACTGCCTTCACCACACCCAAGGATTATGATAGGGAGACCAAAGCTGGTGTGGGGCTGGGAATGGCAAGATAACATGGGTTAAGGTATAGAACTTTCTGGTGATGTTCAGAGGGTAATCTCACACTCTGATGAAGGGATCATACAGATCACTTGGGGGCCTCTAACTTAAGCCATGAGGGTTTCAGAGTCCTTATGCACCAGTTACTGAGAGCAGAACAGAGGCACATGGGCAGAATATCTCAAAAAGGCCTGTTCCGTGGATCTAGGAGGGCCAGGAGTTCCAAGAAACTGTGCAAGGAGTTCAGCACTAGGACAGTTCAGACCTGATGCCCTCAGGAAGTCCTGAGATAAATTTCCATCATGCTCTGCAATGTATGCCACACTATTCCAAATCTGTTTCTGTCTGAACTATCATTGTCAAACCAGATGTCAGTGGTGGGGTAATAGAAGAGCTCAAGGTCTATTATTGCTGCTTTTTCCGCCAAAGTCGTGCTTACCACTGAAGAAATACAAATTGTGCTGGAAACATCAGTGGCAGGATTATGTTCATTGACTGTGAGTGAGAATTGAAAGTTATGAAAATACTACTTGGCCATTATCCAGTCTTTGGACAACCACCAACATCCATGTGGGATGTGCCCATTGCAGAAAGCAGAGTGTAAAATGATCCAGACTTAACCTTTCTCGCCATAAGGATCAGTGTTATCCCACAGTAACATGAATGGCAATGGAACGTCTGCCTTCCTGCTGTTCAAGTGACTAGCGACCACATTTTCTGTCGGCTTGTAAAGATGGACCTGGAAGAAAGAGCACCTGGAAAAAAGTGGTTGAAGTCATCTCAGTGTCCAGGGAGTGTGCACCTGTGTGGGTGAGATGTGCTGCCTGCTCAGTTGCACCGCCGTGTCTGTAATGTTATTTGCACTGTTAGGGTGTGCAGTGCACTGCATGACGCACGGATCAAGAAGGGATGGGGGCATTTCCTTGAGGAAGAGGAGGGTTTAGATGGTTCACAGGCCTGATAGAGGCAATTGGAGACTTCACCTGTCATCACAGAGGCAGCAAAGGGGTTGCTTGGTAAGGGGAAAAAAGCAATTTGGGAAAGTGCTGTAGAATACATATCAATCTGTCTGTACACTATTATTATGATGAGAATTTATTAAAAATTTTCATTTAAATTTCCTGCCTCTTTATTTTGGTGAAGAATCACATAATCAATAGATTGTGAAACTGGGTGGGTTGTACAACCACAGACACCCCTGCCATTGTAATACAGGGAGGGCAACTACTAATAGAAGCAAAAGGTTCAATGGACAAGGACAAGTGGCAGACTCCAGCACCTGTGAGAGCACAGGGCACTGGTGAGCAGGTGTCACCTGGCCACACTCACTTACTTCCCTCTCAGCAGTTCACTACCCACCAGACCAGGCAAAAGCTCCCAATCCTTGCTTTGCCTACCACACATGATAAAAGCAAACCAGAATTGAAGGACTGTTTTCCCCCCAGAGCAGAATATTTGAAAGATGTTTTTCCAAAAGAACCTGTTTGTTGGGGATAATTAAAATTATATTTCAGATGCTGGTTTTGTTTTACTGGTCAGAATTTTCACCTCAGTATTTTTTAGAAATTTTTTTTTTCATCTGAGGTTTTTTTTTTTTTTACAAAAAAAAAATCTTGATTTTATTTGCTTGAAAATATTTTGCTTTGAAATAAGCTTCAATTTGATAGCTAAAAATATACTAAAAATTATTTGTAATTTCAAATTATTTATGTGACTCAAAATGAGTTACTTTCTTTATGTTTTTTAGATAGAAAAAATAGAGATTATTTAAAATAACAACATGTACCCTCTGGTCAGAACTTAAAGTGTATTAACAAGATTTTACTTACACCCACACTGCCAAGTAGCTACATTAGTACTAATGTTAATGTGAAGGTTTAATTTATTTCACCATTTCAATAACCAAGTCCATATTCAGGGCACAGATACATTTGAGTAAAATACTTCTGTACCTTGATAGGAAGAGTTTAAGGACAATCTGGCTCACAGGCTAAGAGAAAAGATGGTATGTTCCAAAAGGCTGGTGAGGGAGGAAGTGCACAGCAGAGAGGAATTGGAGGAGAAAGAGATGGAGAGGGAGGGAGAGGGAGGATGTGTGCATTAGGGAAATTGCCAATAGGGTGGTTGGAAAAAGATTAATTACAGCAGGAGCAGCATAGCAAAGACAAAAGAACTGATTATGCCTGATGGGTTTCTAAGGTGAATTCATGAAAAAGAATGAGATCAAATATCAAGTTCTTTAAAGCATCGTGGTGGCAGTCTTTGTTACTCAGCTGACATCAGTGGTATTACTCCAGTTTTACACCACTTCCAGTGAGAGAAATTTATTTCCAATTCTCTGACTTGTACTTAATATGTTGCAATCTTTAGTCAGCTATCCAGCTGGGTCTGAGGTTGCTCTTTGCAAAATGGTGCAATTCTCTCAGCTGATAACAGCTGAGGGCCAGCTTCTGAAAAGGATGAGATTGTTTTAGTGACATTTGCTCTGTATTTAATTTCATCCTATTGAAAGATGGATGCCTCCCTGGTTCTAGTGAATTATCTTTGAGGCTTTGTTCATACCTGCTAAACACTCCCCTGTAGTTTCCCAGGCATGTGTTCCTAGAGAATTCTGTGGAAATGTTGACGGCCTGGTATTGTCATCAGAATGGCAAGTACCTGATCTGTAAGCCACATGCCAAGTGGATTTCATACAGTTAAAAGAAATAGGAGCTCAAAGGCCAGGGAATGTCTGCTTTTCTAATTAATGGCATCTGTGATGTTGCACTGCACCTTCAAATTACATGTATACCTAACAGTGGACCAGAGCATCCATCCTTCCTTCACACATCTGATTAATGATTCTTTTGAACATGCACTTGAAGCTTGAGGAATTTCACTTCTTGATGATAATTTTATTTATCAGTGAGGGAGTGCTGCTTGTCCAGGGCAGGACCTAGTAAGAGAGGAGGCCAGACTGCAGGTGGCTGCTTACAGCACCCACACACATCACAGAAGTCCAGAGGGACACCCTACATGGTTCTGCAGCAGCCCTGGAAAATGGCTTTCAGCAGGGCCCACACCTACCTTCTAGGGACGTGCTGGGATGGAGGTGGGAAGGAACGAGACAACAAAGAAGGTGATGTTGGCTCTGGCTTTCCATGCACTAAAGGAGTTTAGAATTGTTATGCCTCTGTTTGAGGTCATTGCCAAGTATAGAGTAGGAACAGCATTCTTCAAGCACCCACCACCCCTCCACACTAAACCTTCCAAAGGGAACAGGCTATTTAAGCTCCAGGACATTTCCCTGGGTGCCATCTCACCTTCAAAGAACAAGTCTTCAGGTTACATCTTCTGAAGAGCGTATGCAATGTTTTCAGACCACTCATTTTTCCTGGGGCTTATGTTTTCTGTAAGTTTCCAGCCTCTCTGCAAGTCTGGATTTTCTCTGCATGCACATAACTTCACTTGAAGGCCACCAGAGGCCAAACCCTGTCCTCAGATAGCCTGGGGCATGTGCATGGGCATCTGCAGGAGGTCAGAGTGAGGATCCAGTTCTGCCCAAAGGGACTGATGAAAAGTCAGAGACTGAAAGATGAGGTCTTTTCTCTTTATTCCTTAGGACACAAAGAGTTATTTATTTAAAAGATTGGTTTAGCTTTATTGTAATTAGTTTCACAATGGGTGCCTGGATGTTCCATCCCCAGCCAGGGACCTCTTGTTCTAGGCACTAATCTTGCCACTGTGACCTTTGGTTCATTTAATACCTGGGTGTATTTGCTGATGTTACTTTTTTTTTTTAATTTTATTTTCTTTTTTTTTTTTTACAAGATAAATTTGCATTTCAGAGTCCATTCACATGTGCTAACCTAGTTATGAGCCAGTTTCACTCTTCATGAACTTCCTGCCTACAGGCATTTTTTGTAAATTGCTGTAATATGATAACTGGAAATCCTTTTTGCTATCTTGAAACAGGAAATAAACATCCTGTTGTGAGAAGAGAATTAGAATTATGCATGATGCTTCTTTTGTAATTTACTCAATCTTGATAACATATATTATGTAGGAGAGATTTCGAGGGCATTAAAGCAAAGATGACCAGCCATAAATCAAACTCAAGGAGAGAGTATGCTGAATCCCTGCTGAATATCACTTAGATCAGTCTTGTTCAGCTTGACTGTTAGTAATCTTTTGCCTTTGAGACTGATGAGGAATTAGTGAGAGTAGAAAATATTTAGAAATTCAACTGATCTTCTGGGTCTGCATTTTGTTGATTTTCATATGAAGGCTCAAATAATTTGTACTTTCTGTCACCTACTGTTTTATATTTAGAAGATGTTTCCTTCAATGTCAGAAATGTCATCCTGCAGAGCATACCTAAGGTAGTCTTTGGTGAGCTGGAGATTGCCTTTTCAACAGTGGGCAGCAAATTCTTGGGTTTCTGATGTCTTGAGGTATGTATTCTACTTGTCATTTTTATAGTCCCCAGTCAATATAAATAAACTTCCTCTTCTCAGTCTTCTTGAATCGGCATTTATTATTCTCTGTTGGAACTATTGATATATAACTTTTTTTCTTAAGAGAGGATTTTCCCTTTGCTTTCCATTAAATTTAGGGGTTTTTTCCCCTTTCTTTTTAATAGCATGTTGAAGTATTGCTGGAAGTCTTACTAAGATGTTCTTATTTTAGGTGTCAATATAAATTTTAAAGAATTGTTTCTTGTTTTACAGATCTTACACTTCAAGTCTGTGAAGAGTTTAATGCAAAAAGCTAGCTGCACTACTGTAATTTCTGAAGTGTCTTGATGATGATTTGTGACAGAGGAATGTTATGGTGTCTCTCAGTTAAATAACATCAGAGAAATTAGACTATTGTCAATGTTTGGATTTCTACTGTCATTACTGAAATCTTTGGACAAAAACATTAGGGCAAATATTCTTTGCATAATATTCCTTTATGAGTGATGCTGCACAATTCTTTTTGAAACTGCAGTTCTTTACTGTACTAATCATAATATTATGAGAGAAATAATTCCAGTTTGGCATACATTTATAAACACTGTTGAAATGTTTAAGTGGTTACAACAGCTGTAGGACTGAATTTTTGGACCCTTTCTTTCTATGCATGTGTTTTGTTTTTCTGATTTTGGTAGTTTAGTAGAAGTAATTTTCAGATGAATAAAAAATAAATGCAAGACAGTGAACTTACACAAGTCTTATTTATACCTGGAGAAGAGATTATTGGTCTGCCTTTATTCAGATGCTGCTGGTCTGATAAGAGCTGTTGAAATCTGGCATTTTTTTTTTAACTTTGGTAGAGCCATGAGGTTTCTCTTAAAATAGATTCTTCTGCTTTTTTTTTTCTTATTCTCCCTATTCTAAGAATACAGTTTGAATATTTTATTCAGGCACATTTTCTGAGAAGTGGCTGGTGGTTAAAGGATACTTCTGTGAGTCAGATGTGGGGGGATCTAATCCAACATCTGCTTTTGAGTCATCCAGCTTCATCTACCCTGATGGGTGCAGGAAATCCTACCTCTTCTTCACCCACACACCAAGGTAGCCACATGTGGGCCAGCACTGAAGCAGCTGCATTCTTGGTGCCAAACGCAAACAAGTATATCCCTCTTCTTAGCACCCTTATTGCAAGGTTGTAACCGAAGTTCTGATTACACAAACCAAGCACTGAAATCTCATCTCTCCAAAACCTGCAAGACACATCCCATCCCACATAGCTCATGAGGCAGGAGCTGTGGGAACGCTTCACAGGAGGGAAGAAACAATGACTTATCACCCTACTCTGTTAGCAAAGGGAACAGGTCTGGGCATTTGTCTGGTTCCCAAGGCAACCCAACAATATTGACTTTATCATCCTTTGATGATCTGGGAACAGCTGGGAACTCAGATTACTCGGAAGTCCCCTTGGCTGTAGGGTCTTGTTGCTGATCATGAGTGCAAAACACTTTTGAACTGATCAAGAACCACAGCTGTGCCACTTTGAGATTATTACCTTGGACTTGTGCCTACAGAGCTCCTGGACTGGAGTTGATTTCTGTCCATCAGAAGACAAGCAAAGCAGATGTACAACTGTCAGCATCTGCAGTCCCCTCAACTCTAAAATTAGGCAAGCTACCAACCTTTTCTTTCCAGCACTTGCCTATAAATGAGGTTTCCTACACATTAGGAAACTGTGACTCCTAGTTTTTATTTCCTTAATTTTTGCTTTAACATATTCTTCATTCATTTTCAGAAATGACTGCAACTTCAATATGCTGGCATCTTTTAAAAAGGTTAAGTAAGAAATGTGTCTGCCTTGAAGAGTTTTCTGATAAGGCCTCAGCTTTGCATCTTAATACAAGTGGGCATGCCCTAACACCTCTCTGGAACATCAGACTTGTTCTTCCTTCCGTATATTTGCCCTTTTAAACAACAAAGTATTGTCAGCAGAAGTTGGTTGTGCTCTTTGTGTAAGTTCATAAATGAAGACTCCCTTTAAGTTCAGTAGAGTTGAAGTTTCGTTTGTACAGTTGTGAGCCTCCAAAGAGCTTTTGCAACTTGGATATTGTTCCTAATGATACTCTAGAAGTGTAAATTACTTTTGATATTTTATTTTATTACAAATGGTATTGCCTTGCTTTGAATTTATTAGTTGCAGCTACTTACACAACAGCCATTTTCATCTCCACAGTAAGCTTGTTCTAGGACTTGCTTTTGCAGTGTGGAAGGCGGCGAGACCAGTCACACTGTGGAAATTCCCATACTTCTTTGTGCATCTGGATAGGCCAAGTGTGGAGCTTTCTCTACTCCTCCAAACTTCTTTGAATTACTGCTATTTCTTTTTCACTTTTTCATCCTTTTTGCAGCTGTTGGAACCTTGTCACTTCAGTTCTCACTCCTCTTGCTAGCAGTATGTAGTCTCATACATTGCACCTCAGCTTTTGTAGCTTTAATGATGAGAAAGAAATGACGCCCTTCATCAGCACTGCAGGTACTAGTGGGACCAAGTGCTGGTTTCTTTTCATGGAAGCATAGAACAATCCCAGTCCTTCAGGGTGATGATTATGCAAGAAAATCAGTCTTATTTAAGGAAAATAATTAGTGATACATCTCAGTGATGTGAATGGTGACTTGAAAGGAGCAACACAGTTTGCTTCCAGTGTATTGTCTGGTTCATATATGCCATAATAAAGACTTTTAAAGTACTTTCATAGTAAGGACATTAAGGGATCCACCCAAAGTCCAACACACAATTTGCTACCTCCCTCTAGAAAATTCTCTTTTCCTCCTAACTCACGACTAATTGTAATGCTTATTTTTTCTCAAGTACTGGATTGAGCAAAAAAATGTGATCTATCTTATTTCCCTGTGAAATGCTTAAAAAATAAGGCATGTCTACATAAGCATTGCTGCTCATTATTGCATATGATCAAAGCTGCTCATCTGCATGGCACATACCCTGCATTGTAGGGAGTTGTTCGAGGTCGATTGCTCACTTAGAAGAAGAATCCTGAGATTTTGCAAGAGGAGAGTATGAACCTCCTCAGTGGAAACATAAAGAGGATCTGCTGCTGTTTGTTGGTTCCAAAACATTACTACATGTGTCAGCAGTACGTGCTTGAAGTTTTAGGAAGACCCCAGTTTCACTTCATTTCTTCCTGTAATGTCAGAAAATTCTTCAACAGCATTAATCAGCTGAAGTTTTGGATCACAGGCTAAATACTGATTCATTCACTCAACAAGATGATGGTTCATTCCAAGAATGCAAGGAAATGCATACTTGGATACAATAGACTTGTGTCTGAGGCCAAGTTTCAAAAGGGTTTAGATGAAGAAAGGCAAAGACAGGTCCTTTATCCTCCTTTCAGTTTAATGGCACAAATACATCCATGTTGCCTTCCAAAGGGTCAGTTTCATAAAACAAAGAGCTGGTATGAGTCCCTAAACCAGGGGAGTAAATGAGTAAACAGAAAAATGAGAAAGGGAGCATATACCAAGCACCAGAAAATTTAGTAGGGGGAAAAAACCCAAGACAAGTAGAAATGCTTAAACAGAACAAAAGGAAATTTTACAGGATTTCAGGTATAAAATAGTCCTAGATATGGTATTAATCATTTATTAGCTGGTAGAATTCTAAATAATAATGCAGAAAGGACAGAGGTGTTCAATCAATACTTCTGTTCGGTATTTGGGGAAAAGCCAGATGATTCAGGACAGAATGATGATGAAATGCTTTTCATTCTAGCAGTAACTAAGGGAATGTGTTAAACATCAGATATTAAAGTTAGATACATTAAAATTAGTAGGTCTGGATAATTTACATCCCAGAATTTAAGATCGATAGTCTAGGAGCACTACAGACCATTAATTTTGATTTTTAACAAGCCATGGAGCATTGGGGATGTTCCAGAGGACTAGAAGAAAGCTAATGTTGTACCAATATTTAAAAAAGGTAAATGCAGTGACCCGAGTAATTATAGGCCTGTCAGCTTGCCTTCGATCCCAGGTAAAATAATGGAATGGCTGATAGAGACCTTGAGTAATAAGGAATTTTAAAAAAGGTGATATAATTAAAGACAATCAGGATGGTTCTTGTCAAAATATCTTGATATAATTTAAAATCTGATTTCAAATGGGGTGATTTAATTCATGGTTTTGATATATAAGAGATTTAGTCTTCTGTAATGCATTTGTGTGGCTTGACATTTTGATTATTCAAATGGAGGCTGTCTCTGCAAACTGTGATATAAGAGAGAAGTTAGGAGGAGTTTAGGCATCTAAATCTAAAATGGCAGTCCTGAAAGTTCAGCTCGGTGGCTGCCCAGAACTGCCTTAATCTCCTTGGTTTTCAGCTGGAGAAGTTTCCAAGGCAACTGAGGTTCTGCTTTTGTGCACTCCCAGAAGACACCTCAATCCTGACAAGGTTGAGCGGTTCAGTACCAATGTCATAACTATACATTTGTCTATCTGTTTCCTGTACAGAGCTTGATCCAAGGAGTGTGCTTATGGCACACTTCAAGGATCAGTCTGTGCACAAAAAGCAAAAGCAGATGCAGCCTTTCTTTAACATATGACCACAGGAACAGGTCTTTTTATTCAACTACTCAGTGGTTAGAGCTTGTCTAGGTTAGAAAAAATTCAAACTAGAATTCTTTTCTCTCTTGAAAATATTTCAAATCTACTCATCTCACTGGATGTCACCAATTACCGATGTATAGTGATGATGGAGAAAGGAGGGTTGAATACACATTAACAGGAGCAACAATTGCACCTGAAGTCGAGTTACAATCCCACTTGTGCTCTCATCATGAAGTGCAATAATTTCAAGTATAAATTCTGCAGAGGAACGCTATGTCAAGAAAAGTGGGGAACACCATGTAATTACTTGTAATTACTCCAAAATTATCCTAAGGGTGCAAATAGGATAATAAGTTAATAACAAGATAATCCAAGGTCCATGCACAAGAAAGACAACACAGACACCTTCAGAGGCTATTTCATCCTGTTTCAAGAGAGTTATCCAAGATCTTTGGCATGAATTCCTGTATTCAGGTTCTTACACCACTGGGACGGCTAGGTTAGGTTACAAGCATAGTGAAAGTTAGGGAAAATAAGTCTCACCATAAGTGCATACACATTGATTAGAGAGAGCTCTTGAATTCAGCATGGATAACAGCCGCTGGTGAAAGCATCTTTCTAGTAGTGAGAAAAGAGTCTAGACAAAACTAAGCAAGTAATAGAACACCAGTTTTTATCAGTGAAGTTTCCTGATAGTTATTTGTAAAAGACTACATTGGATTTCAGGATTTTTTCTTTTTTTAAGTTACATACACACACACACACACACACACACATACATATATATTTCTCCTAAAGTCTGTTCTTTTGTCACTCTCAGCTCCTGAAACAGGAATTAATTCTGGGAGCTCTCAGGACTTGTCTTGTATAAGGAGTTGTGACCAGATGATCACTCTGGTTCCCTCTAGTCTTAAAAGACCCAGCAAAAAGCACTGAGGACAAACAAACTGAAAACCCAAGCCCATGCAGTAAGAAGCTTTCCCTGCCCAGAAAAGCAGATAATCTAAATAGACAAGACAGACTGGGGTGAGAAAAAGGATGTGTTATCTCTGTTTCACAGATGGGAAACAGAGGCACAGAGAGATTAAGTGATTTACACAAGGTTTGTGTCAGAGCCAGGAATGGGAGCCAGATCTCCTGAATTCTGTGTCACTACCTTAACAACAAGACCATCTTTTCTATCTCTTGCCATAGTCTTGAGAGGGAAGGGCCTGTGCTGCCATACACAAAATTGCACCATTGCTTACAGGGTAATCTAATAAAATACTATACATGTAGCATACATCTGGTGTTCTGATTTCTCCTCTTCTGTCAGACTGACTCCTGTTCTCTTCCTTCCTTCCTTCCTTCATCTTTCCTTTTATCCTCCCTTTCCTTTGTTTTCACTGTCTCATTCAAAGGACATTGGTGTCAATTACAGTAGAAGAAAGCCCCACTGTCTCAGAAATGGCATATTCAGACCACCTAGCCTTTGAATGTTCAGTCAGAAACATACAAGCTGTACCTGGGCACATAACTTCTTGGACTGAGGTTGCAAATGTGATGAGAATTAAAATAAGAAAAAAGGCATTTTGAGATTTGCCTGGTTTATTATGACCAAATCTGGGTAGATTTTTGAGGGAGTCAGGAATAACCTCAATGGGATGTGCTTAGCTGAGTTGGCTAGGTTCAATTATGTCTAAATCCTTAAATCTTTCCTTTCTGTATCTTCTCATTTCACACATGGTTCTGGCCACTGTTTTCTAAGCCCCTTTGGGCAAAAACATTTAATGTTAGATACAGACAGCAGGATCCTGAGATGGGACAGCGCCTTGGACAAAACCTACAAATACCCAGCCTGTTTCTATAGCAGCTCTGACAGTGCCAGTTCTATGAAACTCCTTGAAAAAGGTCGTCTTCCAGTGCCTCAAAATCTGGTGACTTTGCAAGATGCGGATAGAAAAGCATATAATAGTGTTGTTCATATGCAGAACAGAAGAATATATGAGAGGGTGTCAAAACACTCCCAGTGTGGCTACAGATAGAGAGGGTCAGCCATGGCTGGCTAAGGGAGGACAGTTTGCCCAGGGCCCTGTATTTTGAGAGGTTAGAGAGGGCTCTGGCTAATTGCCTAATGATACACAAGAGGTCGTGACCTCCACCTTTGCCCCGGGGCCCCTGGAACTGCTGCTATTGCTTGTTCCTGCACTGCAGCCACCTCCACAGCACAGGGGACAATGCCCAGCCAACAGTGGTGCTCAGCACTTTATTTTGACCAGGCAAACAAAGGCCGTGCATAGCATCCAAAATTCCCATGGAGCAGGGTGGAGGCAGTGGGACAGAACCTTACACGTGTGCATGGCAAAGGTGACCTTGCTGACAGACATAGCTTTGGGCTTTGCCACATCATTAAAAGTTCTGCTCAAAACTCAGAGAACCTGAACCTCTTTCCAGCTAGCTGCTCCCTGGGAATAGGTTCCCAGAATCAGGTTATCCTCCTATTAAGAGAGGCATAAAGGATAGTGCTGTGAGAATTACAATGCCTTTTTATGGAAAGATCAATGGCATGTCCTCAGCTAGAATGCTGTTTTTAGGTAAGGGTAGCTTCACCTCATAAAAGATTATATGGCTGACATATTTTTACGTCCAGGGAAGAGTAACAAAACCTGTGATGAAGAGGTATGGAAACACTTTGAGATGAAGATATGGACGATTGAGTAGCGGAAGGTGGCAAGGAAGGGATGTCACTGCAGTATATAAAATAACAGATGGTACCAAGGGGTCATGTGGTCACTCCTATGTACCCTCCTTTGTAATAAATATCACAGAGAGATCCAGAAATAAAAGCAACAGGTTTAAATCTAAACCAGCAAATGCTTTTTTAAGACAGTGTCTCTGCCATGGCCTTGAGAAAATACTGAGGTAAAAAGCTCAGTAGGATTAACAAATGTTAGACGTTGCAATCAATACTGCCTACATCTGCAGTTAAACTATCCAGGGTAAAAGTTAATCTATGAACTCATAATTTAATGTAATATTATTTTAATAACTCAGATCTCTGCTTCAGGGCTTGTGACAGTGAGTACTTCCCTCTTGCAGTGAAACTGGACTGCTGAACATGTTTTTGGATGGGCAGTTTTCCTTTGCAGAGGGGGGCTCTTCTGCATGTGCTCCTGGCGAGCAGAAGAGGCAGGATTTCAGGCAAACAGAAGAGGCAGGATTCAGGCAAACAGAAGAGGCAGGATTTCAGGAGAGCTGGATCTTTGATCTGATCTGCTCTGGCACCTGAAGCTGGCTCGGGCTGCTGAGACACGGCTGGCCCGGCTCCCCTGCTGGCTGCTGGGGCTGAGCTCCCAGAGCCCTTCCCAGGGCTGGTCCCATTGGCATCGCTCTCTGCCAAACTTGGACTTGTAAAACGCGGGCTCAGCTTGGCAGCCAAGAGCACAGCATGTTCAGGCAGCTTTGAGGTTTCACCCAAATCCCCTGCCCTTCCCTGGAAGATACCACCTGTGTTAAATTCACCCTAGGCAGGAAATGGAAGAACAAATCAGGCCTAATTAAAATATAAAAAAAAAATTAAATCCTTAAAACAAACTGTATAGTCTTTTCTGCACACCATCTGCAGAGTAGCAGGGACGATGCGCTTGAGTCATACTGTGATTCAAATGGAAGAGAGAGTAAATTGAAGGCTGATATATATCAGTGCTGAGGGCAGGATTTAGACAAGCGAACAGTTGTTCCTACAGCAAAAACAGAGAATGTTGTCAAGTTTGTTCCCTAACCAAGGATTCAATCAAACACTCACCAGAACCCAGCTAAATCTCCACAACCTTTATTGCTTCCTGTACACTCACTTAAATCTTGCCTAACCTCTTCCCGTCCCAGTGCTGGTTTCCTTCTTCCTCCCAAGGGTGGTATTAGTGTCTGCCCACTAAACCATGTCAGCAGGTGAAATTTGTAGATGGGCTATGGCAAGCTATTTATAATAATTTTTGTAATTTCCATGTCCACTCCCCAGAAAATTCAATAAACTTCTAAGCACTTCAGGTATGAAATCCACTGCCATATCCAAAAGATTGTTTCTCCTTCTGGTATGTGAATGGAGCACCACAAACGCAGTTAGAACTTCTACAAGCTTTGCAAATAGATTGTTCCTCTTAATGATTCTCTTTCCTAAGTGAAGTAGCCACAGTCACTTGGAGGAGTTGTAATGAGAATTTCCTGTTGCCATAGAGGGGGCTTGTGCCATCCATGACCAAGTGTGGATCTCCAGGAAGTGCAGCTGACATAAACACATGAAATTACACTTATGATACAAGGCTTCCTTGTGCTTGGCCTCTCCAACCTCGTGTCTTCTTTCTAGTAAGCAGCAAACACAGATATGTTAGAAGATGTTTCTTAGAGAGGGAAGGAAATGTCCATTCAGAATGAAGCTTTTTGCTGCATGCTCTCATTAGCAATGCAGAACTAACTGTGCAGAGGGTAGGCTTTTGCTGCTCCCAAGTTTGCCAGAGCCTTCCCTGGGGAAGGGAGAAGGACCACATCTTTTTAAGGCTACTGCATAGACTGCTGACAAGGCTGCCCTTGGGCTGCTGGGCAAAGTCACAGTTGGGAGATTGGCAGCTTGGAAATTCCACACCCTCAGAAAGCTCCACTTCCTACTCTGACTCTGCTGCTCTTCTCTGGAGTGGATAATAGGAGCTGACACCTGAGGTGTGACAGGAAGATTTGATGTATTTTTGTATACAAGATACTACTTATGAAAAAAAAAAACTTGTGTGGAAAATTGCCCTCTGAGAATAATACAAGGAATTTATTGGGGAATTATGTGGGATGTATATTGAGTTCACCAGGTGGCAAAAATAATTTTTCCCTATTTGTCACTTTTTAGTGGTAACTTCTCACTGTCAGAGAGGGGAAATAGACAATATCCCAGGTGTTACATACAGAAGAGGGACCGCTTCAGACAGTTTACTCTTATTCCATTAACAAGGTAGGCTGGAGGAACTGGCCCTACAGATTGTGCAAGAGATAAATAATTGGGTGAACTTTTCTTCAGACACTTTCAGCCAAACACCATTTCAGCTGAGGAGTTGGAGAGTGGAAAGCATAAATATGTTGATATAAATACAAGTCAGGGTGTGCCCATAAACAATCCTGGGGTGCTGATTCACTACATAGGCATTGGAAAAATCAAACAGCTGCACTGTTCAATCTGTATGAGTTCAATCATTCCTTAGCATAGCCAAATTTTTATCTTTGGGTGCTTTATTCCTTTCATAAATCCAGTGTAGCTTGAATATTCAGTGCTAGCTTGTGCCCTCTGTCCCAGAACATGCCATATGTTACTGAAGATACCAGAGCTTTCAGTTTTAGCCAGACCCACTGTGCCTGCTCACAACACAGATGTGCAGGGTGCTGGAGAGGGTATGGGAGTACACACACACTCACCGACTGTCCTCAAGTTACCAATGAAAGGAGATTGCAAGGAAGTTGAACAAATTTGTTCAAGGAGCCAGCTGTCTACCCTCCTCTAAACACGAAAGTTAAAAGTTCTTAACAAACAAACTATTCCAGGCTTTTGATTAATTTCCTTCTGTGCTTCAATCACTTCGTAACTCTCTGTTCTCTGGTCTTAAAGTCAAACAGTGCTAAAGTGCACAGGAATAGTAAAAATTATCCTCTCAATAACTGCTTAAATCTCATCTCTAATCCTCTAAACTCCTTGATTCAGGGTAGTTTAAATTGTTGTAAATATCTTTGAGGTGGATTATGCTGCTTAATTGCCACTAAGGGAATAATAATGTTATGTGTATGTGCATACATATTATAATGTACATAGACACAGGCAGAAAATCCTTCTAGCAAAGAACATATTAAGTAATAGTTTAAACTACTCAGGATTTGGGAAAGCCTGTTAAGGGGATTAGAAACTAAATCCAAAACTGGACAAGAGGTAAAGGCAAAAAATTTCACAGATGACAATGGTAGGAACACACTAGTCTCTTTCTGTAAGTTTTCTTTAAACATGGTCTGCACCACTGATCACTACATGATCTTTTCTAGTAAATCAACCTCAGCCATGTAAAAGCTACTTGTCTGAGGAAGAATAGACACTACTCTCACAAGAAGATAGACATAGAATGTCCATCAGTAGCATTACTTTCTTTGGGAAGAAATAATTTCTCTCAACCTGAAAAAAGCTGCATAAGTAAATAGCTAAAAATAGCTTTCTACGTGTGCATAATCATGCTCAGTTTATTGTGACCAATGCACATGTGCAGATGCCTGGACAACTGAGGCCAAAGGCTTTGTTCTGGAAATACAGAGTCAAATATAAACTTTCTAAAGAAAGTATCTGTGACAGTAACTGTTCCTGAGAGTGGGAGAAAAGAAATATATCAAGAAGATTTTAGTTTTTAAAGTATTCATAAGAAGAAATATTATAATAGGCATTCCCAGAATCTTGGTTCTCATGGACATGTCATCGTGAGTGCTTTCACTTCATTTTTATTCTACTTCTGCTCTGAGTTGCACACAAAATACTGCAATTTTTTTCTGGAAGCTACTCTACTGGTCTGTGCTGACCCTGACATAAACTGGGATCTACCACTTCCAGAAAACCAATCCAAAGTACTATAAGGAACTGATTTTCAAAGAATTTACTGAAAAGGTTAATGACTGAATAAAAAAACACCTCGTGAATGGAAGAAGTCATAGACTTAATAGAAAGAAAGTAAACCCAATACTGAATGTTTCAAAATGGCAAGAAAATGCAATAGCAATGACCCTGTGAGGGCTAATTGTTGCCCAAAATTTATTCACTACATGGAAGTAAGGGATCATTGCACCAGTAAGTGTGAACATGAACATGGATTGAGTTTTAGAGGAAATATGCCTTGAGGCATTGCCTGTCTTTTATCATATTAAATAAAGCTACTTTATTATGAACACAGCAATTGGGTGTACTTAAAGAATTGTCCTCTTTCTAGGCACACTAAATCAGCTTTTTAGCCTAGAGTATATATTCTGTAATTAAACCAGTTTGATCTTGTTCTTCGGTCAGAAGAAGAATCTTCTCTGGAAGATAAAATACTCATTCTTCTTACTACCCTTTGCCTATTCTTTGGCTCATCTGCCCGACGTACCATTTTTGATTCAATGCTTGTTAAAAGTCTTAATTTATAAAACACATTCATGTTACTGAAATCTCTTTAGCATTCTTGTTTTACATGTCTTACCTATTCTTTAGGTTCAAGTCCTCTTTCTTTCTAGTGCTTGTACAGCACCTTGGAAAGAGGTTTTAATCCATGATCTGTTCTCCTTGCATCTGGACAGATCTTGGATCCATACCTGTGTGGTGTGAAGCCAGCAAAGCCACATTTGGAGCCATGTCTGGTCATGAGTATGCTAAGGTCAAGGTCAGATGTGGTCTTGTGTGACCTGTGAATGTAGCAGGGTGCTCTGTGGTCCTGCTGCTCTTTGTGTGCAGGCACGGGAGTGAAAAGAACAATTTTTAATGCAGTAAACAAGGTTAGTTTTTAAACAGCTGGAGATGGAAGCAAATATGTCTCTGTAGAGCCAAAAGTCCATGTTGCACAGTACAATCTGTTTAGACTGCTAAATATATTTTGGGCTATGTTCCTTTCTATATAGTTACAGTTTTTAATGTCCTATGAATTAATTCATCAAAATATGCTTAGACACAGCTGGGAAGTAGCTTGATAAATAGGGATCTGCATGTACTTGAGACTAGGTCCAATAAAGGACATGGTGACTGGCAAGGAAGTGGAGGAAGTTGCCCATTCCCAGGAAGGGGTCCAAGCCAGGCTCATGGACTCAGTATCATCCCTGTAAACTATCTTTGTAGAAGAGCTTTACACTTTCCTGTAGGGAAAGGCAAGAGTCAAGGGTTGCAGGGCAGAAACTGGACCTGTTTCTCTATCATTTATTTGCACTTACTGATAAAACGCAAATAATTTGAATACTTTGTACTTTTTATGAAGAGGGATTTTTTCATTGATTTCTGCCAGCCTTCAGCCTTGGCTGTGCATGAGGCTTTTGAAGGAAGAGACATTTAGTTTAGTTCCTTCATCGTTATGATCTATTCTATTGATCCCTTCCTGCTGCCGTGTTTGCTGATTTCCTGGCATACGTAAAGGGTGTTCTGCTTTTCGTAACAAAATTTAGCAGCTCTACCCATTCCAGAAACAGGAAACTGAGGCACAGGACTGGGAACTAGCCAGTCATCAGAACTGGAAGACAAGTCCAGTAATCACTATGTGCCATCTTCTGGCCCACTGTTGATTTTGGCAGACATTGAAACTGTGCCCTAGGTTTAGTCACCTTCAGTGGTGAGCAGCTTTTCAGTTGCTGGCAAGCAGTCTGGATCCTCAGCAGAGCTGCTGGCAGCAGTCCATGGTTCTTCCATTTTCTTTTTTCCAGGTCATCTTTGATTGTTTTGCTTTTCATCTCCTTTTCATGGAGAGCATGATTTCAGGGGTGATCTGAGTCCTCTACCTGGGTAGTCAGAAGTGATGTCTGTGATCATTCTTATTTACAAGGAAAAGGGATAGGGAGGAGGAATAAAGACCAAGAACATTATCCAAAATTCAAATATTTGAGAGGATAGCTATGAAAAGGAACAAATTTATAAACCAGATTTTTTTCTGGACAGTAGGAAAATGAGATGAAAAGGGAGAGAAACAAAACCAATAACAACCACTTTAGTACCAGTTGTGGACATACTGCAGTGGCTTTCAGGCCCATTAGTAGGACTCATATAAGATCTAGAAGAAATCAAAACATATTGTAAGCTTTCTTCCTTGGTAAATAAAATGTAAGTAAAGAATCTAATCAAATAACATAATTGAATTTAAGTAATACTTATTTTAGAATACTGCCTCCAAAGAAACTGGCGGATTCTTTTGTAAGCAGATAATTTATTTAAAAAAATGAATTTGTGGTATACTTGAAAGAAACACTAGCTGATGTGAGGACTCTTGAACAGCTCATCCTGGTGTTGGGAGAGATGTGGCCATATAGAAGGCAAGTGCACACCAATTCACAACCACAGCACAGACAGAGTGTTTCTTCAACTTGTGTTTTGGAGGTGGAAGGAGGGAAAACATTGTGAAAGAAAACAAGTAAAAAGGGAATAAATACTCTCCAGAGTAAGATACCAGATAGAAAAAAAAAATGTTAACAACTAACCTGAATATGAGTTGAGGTGGGATAGGTAAAGCAGAAAAGCTGGCCCATGAAGATTCAGAGCAGGGACTGGACTGCTGAAAGGTTATCGAGATATTTTCAAAGGATTGGGATGTTTTCCAGACATATTTCATCTTGAAACACAGATTTGGCCAGGATGGCACCTGTGTAACCACGGCACTGAGGGCGAGGGGGGAGCAGCAGCCGCTACACTGCGTGGAGAGAGGTGGTGTCAGTGTTGCAGGTGCTGTGCCCCCTCCAGGTGCTGACCTGGGGCCACCCTCCACACGGGCAAATGCTGTGTTTGCCTAAGCCTGGCGACCTCTTCCGAGTACGACAAACTGCTCATCACCAAGTGCCTGTAACGAAAGCCACGTTAACCCGCCTTGGCAGGAGCAAAAATAGCCTCAGCGCTTGGTGCCAGAGATAAATATTGGCAAATGCTATTGGACAAAGAAAGCAACCACCTCACTACGTCTTGGACACCAGCAGGTAGTTGCAGATGGTGGAATATGCTGTTTTGGATCAAGCCTGCAGTGGAAGAATACTTCTGCTGCCAACAAGATGCGCTAACAGGACTCTCAGGGATCAGAGGTGTGGATGATGGCATTCTGCGGTAGAGCTGCAGAGACCTTGAAATGGAAACTGCCATGGATCACACTCTTGTTTGTTTGCTATGATGAACCAAGAAAATAAAGTCATAGTAAAATACTAATAAGTGTCCTATCCACAGTAATAATAATATTGCAGCAGACTGTAGCAGCAGACCCTGGACACTTACAGCATGTCAACATTCAGTGCAAAAGCAGGAGCAATGAAGCACTGGCTAGGGCTCATGAGCACTTGTGGGGCTTGGGGAAATAGGAAGCAATGCTATGTGTGGTATTCCCAGGAGCCTGGAGCAAAACTGGGAAGGTCTTTCTACAGCAGCCCACTTTAATTGACCCATTTTGGTATGGGTCAGATGGAGGACACACTACACAACTACTAGGTGCCACCAAAATTAAACAGTAGCTCATCTTGGCAGCTGTGTCATTTCAAATCCAAAATACATATCTGCTTTCAGGAAGGTGTTTTTATTTTACTTTGGAGTGAGGCACAGTCATACCAGGCCTTTAGTCACATTGGGTTTTCCCCCATCACAGACAGACAGCTGGGAAAGCTATTAAAATTCCCAGCTGTGGCTTTAAGAAGGTTCAAGGAGCAAACAAAACACATAGCAAGCCAGCCTTGAACTCTGAAGGAACTCTGTCTCAAGTATCAGCCCCTATAACACTCAATGTCAAGATGCATCTCTATGGCATTGCCTATGGCTAGCAATACAGGATAAAGGATTGGAGGAGAAAGAAAAGATGTGCAGGAGGGATATTGCCTAGGATAACAAAGACCTTTCCCACTGGTGTTCAGAGAGGCAGTTACAGGCAAAACTTTTTCCTTGAGACATGTGAGGCACAGGAAGGCAAGCTGCATGGATCAGGCCGCAAAATTCCCAGTTTGGGAAAGATGGTGGTTCATGTGCTTCTCTATTGCTGATGTCAAAAATTGATCAAGTTTTACAAATAGACAGATTGGATTCAGTTCTATGTACATTCTACTGAAATCTGATTAGACAAATGCTGAAAGTATACAGGTTTTTGAGTGATCAACTGCAGTACCAAGGCATAAGTTCCCTTCCCACCTTGCCTTCTCCCAGCAAGAAAAATACATTTCTAGGTGTGGGTTTTAGGCACAGTTCTCGTGTATGGACTTCAGAGGAATATATTGGCAAGCTAATCTAAAAGCAAACCTAGGGAGTGATGTTTAAACTTACACTGGAACTTGGGAGATCAGTGACTCACTAGAGGGCCAAAAGAAAGCCTTTTTACCCCTCTAATCCTTCATTTCCCCATCTGGAGAATAATTGCTGCAATATTTGCTGCAGTAAAATGTGCTACTTGCAACTGGGTATTATTGTTGCCTGAAACGAATGTGACAAATGGAATGCTGTGTGATAAACAGCTTCCTCGTCCCCGAGTTGGGAGCACAAGGGTGGGATTGTGTGGGAACTGTGAGAACGCAGCACATGACCAGAATCATGTATGGGCAGCAGGATAGGCAGGGGAAGGAGAAAGCCTGAATGTTGTCCTGTCTCAGAGTTCTCTCTCCTGCTTGAACACCAAATAATAAGGTCAGCTGTGATTTTAAACAACTTAAAGAGCAATTCCTAATCTCTTTCCATCTGAACTTCCATTTCCTGGATATCTCATGTAATACTACATTCTTTCTTTGGATCAAAAGTCTCATCAGAATGACTGTTTCCATTTCTATGAGACAATAATATGGATAACACTCAGTTAGCCAGGCTAAATGATCTGCATTTTCGTTCATCACAGGAAGTGTGCCAGCTGCTTACATGATGGGTGAGCTCTCTGAGGCCATGCAGGCAGCGAGATGCTGTGCTAGTTTTCTGGATGGCTCTGCTTTTCCCAAGGGAATGAGTCACTGACGCAGTTACCGCTCCACCCCTGGTATTGGTTTCTAATATCTTACCCTGGCAGAAGGTCAGGGATCCAGGAGGACCCAGATTTGGGTCCAGGCTCCTTTCTATTTCCTTCCCTTTATGACAGTAATGGATTTCCTGTGCTTCCCTCCCTTTCCTCTACTATTTCTTTATAGATGTCACCATTACGTAGCATGGAGAAAATGGATTACCAGGCAATGCTTGTCATTGCCACCACTCTGCCACCCATTTGTTTGTTTGCAGAACTAGACTCTCACTGTGTAGAGGTTTTTAATTGCTGTATTTGTTTTAGCAATTTTGTGCAAGGCCAAGGTGTTTCAAAGCCATGGCAGGCAGGTGAGCTATTGCGCCTGTTGCCTACATTTCCCCATCTGCAGCAAATCACTGAGAGAGACTTCTGGGTGTTTCTTGCAACTTCTGGATGGGGTGAGTCAGCATTCTCTTGAAGGCTGCATCACAACCATTGTCGTTTCCTCCCCCTCAACACGGCGTGTGGCCAGAGGCACCTGCAGAGCCAGGGGAGTGGAGTTACAAATGGGTGCACCTCCCTGATATGAGGCAAGTGTTTTGGTGAAGGCATCCATGCCAGTGCCACCACAGTGTGCAGCCAGCAGGGAAGGGAGTGATGGAGGGCCTCACTAGACAGGCTGGTACGTGTGGCTGGCGAGAACCAGCTGAGAGGATCGCTGTGCTCCTTCCTCTCAGGCCACAGGCATGCTCTGCCCATTGCTCCACAGGAGCACCCTGAGACAGGAGACGCTTTTGAAAAATGAATAGGATCAAAAGTATTTTGGAGGTTGCTATTTCATTAGCAGTGCTTGTAAAGCTTTCTGAGAAGTGTGAACATTTCCTGCTTCTAGCCAGACTCTTAATTCCCACCACACTTGACCCCATCTCTCATTAGCCTCTTCCCTGCTACTGCTGTCCTTCCCCAAACCTATTCCTGCACTCTTCCCAGCCCCTCTTGTTGGATGATGCCAAGCCTCTGTCCTGCACTGACCCTCCAAATCAGGCTGTTGAGATGCTGCACAGTGATGCTACAACCCCTCTGCATGTGTGATAATTGGTGCCCCATATCTGCTGCTGTTGGGGAACACAAGCAGCCCCATTGCATGGACAGATGAGAGATGGTTATGGATCCTCAGTTTCTCAGTCAGGAGATACTTCAATGCTTTCATCCTCTTTCTCCACCAATTCAGGTTGAACAAGTCCCTATTGCTACTGCTTCTCCCCATTTCACAAACCTGGTTTAAAAGATCTCCTTTCCTATGTATGAGTCCACAGCTCCTCCCACATAAAGCCCACCCAAATTACTTCAGTTGTTGTTTTTTAATTTTCTGTTTTGCCTTACGTTGCTCAGGTAATTTAATATTCAGGACAGGAATGATAAATTTGTAATATTTTTCAGGAATCTCTGTATAAGCATCACATGTCCCTGGAAAGCTGTCATTACATATGTTACTACTTCAATTTAAAAAAAAAAACAAACTAAGAAATTTACATGGAAGTGTAGTTTTAGTTTAAATAAATTGTATTTCTATTTACAACCAAGGAAATTGATGTCTTTAAAAATCTAATAGTGTTGTCTCCAACAGCTAGTTTGGTTTATGAAGCTACTAAGAGTAGAGAGAAAAGTGTCTGAGACAGTGCTTTTATACTTCAGAATAGTAGTAATCTGTTTGTCCTTGCTTAACTTCTTCTATGCCATGCCCCAGTTCACATTTGGAGCTATATTTTATCTCCAAGTTCCTATTATTTCTTACAGGTTAGCACAACATATGACCTATGACATTGCAGCCGTAAAGAAAGTAGGCACATGTGATTTTTCCTTCAGTTTTCATATCTCAGTGCTCTGGCCATTTAATTTAGTTTCCCAGGTGCTGACAGCTGGTAATGCTCTTAACTGCTCTCCCCTGTTGGTAAGTTATGGATATTTCCTAACTGGAGTTTAATTGTGTAACTTTACTTCACTCTAAATGCCAAAGGTCCTAGGAATCCATTCCTCCTTCAGGCTGATTATGGCACAGGAGATAATACTGTTTGCGGATGGTGAACCTAAATCCCTGATGAGTGTCTTCTAAGGGAAACTGACATTTATGGTGTTCCTCATTATGACATGACTGTCCAGAGGAAAAATTCCCCAGTTTTCTTAGGTTATACCTTCCATATATATAAAAACAAGCATAAAAACTGTAGTTTGAGTTTCTTACTCAGATTCAGAGAGACAATAGCAATAATAGATTTAAAGGAAGAGCTGTTCTGTAGGTACCAAAGGTAGGACCAGGGTATTGCACCAACCCAGCACTGTGAAGCAGGATTTGGTGCTACAAATACTATCTCATACCTGTCACATTTAGTCTGTCTTTCTCCCCTCTTCCCTAGAATGACATCCCCCTGCTCTTAGTCTTGGGCAGAGTGTGCAGTGCCAGGTTGTCTCATCAATAGGGCATTGGTGTGGTCCTCCCTTGGTGGCCAGAGCCCATCCTCTGAACCGGTTGTCCTCCATCCTTCAGCCAGTATCAATGCTGGTTGCCCTGGCTGCCTTGCTTCCCAAGTGGGCAGAGTGACACCAGTGACATTCCATCCCCTCGGGCTCCTGCTCTCTGGACGAAACCTGGCCAAGGGGCCCTAGAGTGCTGGGACTTCACTATGAGAAAGTGCACATGATCTGTAGGACCACAAGCATGTCGCACAGAGCATGCATCAGTGTTACTCAACATCAGCCTTCCTGACCCTCACTGGGAATTAGAGACTAAAATGCCTATTGGGGCTGCCATGGATTTTGCCCCATAGCTTTGCTCAAAGGGTGATGTAGGCCTTCACTATATCCTTAGGGGCAAACTGTGGTTAGACTGAGGGTAATGAGCAACAAAATAATGGTGAAATGTTCTGGTGCTATTGAAAAAGAGAGGCTAAGGTGGGGAAGGCAGGACTGATAGATGTTCCCTCTCCTGAAAGGTAAATTCACTTTGCCCAATACCATACTATTCAACGCTTCTGCAAGCTGGACTCAGATAGAGAGAACTTGATAAAACATGGAAACATAATTGCTTTTGTTCTGCCTCTACTCTGTGTATACCTCTGTATACCTGGGAATATCTAACCTGTGGATGGAGGTGTCAGCTTTGATGGGTTATGCTCCTTCCCCCTAGAAGAGAATAGAGGAAAACTTGTTGTGGGAACCATTCTGAATTGGGTTCACTAGTTTCACCATGAAACAAAATAAGTTTGGCAGAACGACCCTCATTTTATAAATCCTCAACAAGTTGGCTGGGATTCCTCTTCTTATTGTTTTTGCTTTTGTCTGCAGCTGCCAACTGCCTGCTGCCTGTTCAGCAGCCGATGGGGAAGGATTGGCCCACTGGGAGAAGGTGTTATAATCCTCCTGCAGCAGCTGCCCCAGATTTGCTGCTTGCTAGTGAAGCCTGGAGGCAAAAGGACTAGTCTTTCCCCTCCCAAGTACATGAACACTCCTGGGGGCCTTGCATGAGGCATGGGAAGGGTGGTGAGGCAAGGGCTGTATTGCATTGGACGGCTTGGAGAAGTGCTGCAGCAGACAAAAGACCCCATAGGGAGACCCGCATGTCTTCTATGCCCTTTTCCAGACACACTATGGGATTTCATGATGCTCAATTGTGCGTTAGTCTAACACAGATACAAGTGAAGAGAAGCTAGGAAGGAGCAGACAATTTTTTTTTTGTCCAGTTAGTATAGACAGCTGCCTGCTAATCACCATTAGTGTTTCTGTGGGAAGAAAACAGTTGGAAGAGGTCCTTGTCCTTCCCAATGCATTTCCTCTCTGCTCCTTTCCCTACTGCAGTTTCCTGTCCCCTGCCACATAAAGGCAGCTATTTCTGGTGTCATCTAAAACAGACCAGAAGGGTTTTTCTGGTTTTGCTAATACCAGCTATTTCACTCATTTAGTTTAAAGGGTATCAGCACACTTAGGAGTGATAAATGGGAAGGAGGAGGGAGAGTAACAAATAGCTGTGGGTGAGAAAAGGCAGAATCCTTCTTTGGCAGCTTTGCTATTAGATAATTGTGGTGTGGAAAGCACCTTCACATGTCCACTGAGAAATGCATTGACGTTTGGTCCCTGATTCCAAAAAACATGCTGGAGCATGCTTCACTGCTGCTTTGTTTCTTCATTCTTAGTAAATTGTTAGGTAAGTACATGTCCAAGGAACCCACTGACTAGTCACTGGGGCTTAGAGAGAGGAGAAAAGTAAATACTGCTAGCTCTGTTCTGATGAAATGGGAAGAAAATAGATGGAACAATTTGGACAGAAATAAAATATATAACCTGTGTACCCCTTCAGCAGGTATTAGAGTGGTGCAGTGTTTTGCTGAATTGCCTGTGGTTTTACTATCACATTAATCTCTAGTATTTGAGACTTACAGATATATTTAGGTTTCTTTCTTCTGCATAGGTGACAAACCTGTGGTCTTGCAAGAGCTCCATGGGGCTGTATCTGATTTATTCCAGTGAGTAGTTTGGTTTTCTTGACTGAGATTTCTCTTGATTTCTTCCAGTGAAGTGGAACTAAGCTATAGTTCTGGGTCCACTGGAAATGTATACTGGAAATTGCTGCAGGGACTACGCAGCGCTAACGCACTTTTGCTGATCACCCTGATTGCCTGAGGATTACCTGATTAAACTTGTGATTTAAATTCTGCATGTCTTGATAGACAAGGTCACAGTTATGCAGCCTGAAGTGCCACCTAGAGTCTTACTTCATATATCTTTGATAACATTGTTCCCAGGATCATGTTTGAAGGTCAAGAGCTGGATAGTGGGGGCAAGATTAGCAAGCTATATTTTCAGAGGTCTAAGAAATTATAGTTGTGAAAATTAAGCAGTTGGGATGAGCAGATCACTGTTGCTGGAAACCCCTGCTTACTGTTCCCTCTCCTTTGCCTGATTTCTCCCTCACACACAGAGATGTGGGAAGGCAATGGGGTCAAATGGAAATCTCATGGGATGCAACCTCTGTGGGGTCTGCTTCGGACAGCAGACATAGGCCAGAATTGTGTTAGCCAGAGGTGGCTGCAAACAGGCCCTCAGGACCATTTGGTGTTCCCAGGCTCCCCCAGTGCACCCAGTAGCCTCCTCTGTGCCTTGGAGGAAAGTGAGCCAGCTGAAGGGGCATTTCAACCCTCCTTCTGGGGACGTGTGCTGCTCAAGCTGTTCCATGCATGACAGCCGCTCCCTGCCAGGTCCTGCTGGATGCAAACAGATCTGCTCCCTCCCTTCAACCTGTAATGCTATGCTCAGTCCTTGTCCCTGCACACCACAAGCTGAGATGGGATTTCTCATCCTCACTCCTTTCCCTGCCAATGTGCGTCATTTTCCCCCTGAATGCTCCTGGAGGCCAGGCTTTTCCTTTCTCCTGTGTCTCCTGAGCTCACACATTAAATTGGAAAGACTTTTCTGATCCCTCACACATTCTGCCACTGAAAGTACCACCCCATGGTTCCTGGAAGGTAAACTGCTCCCCTTTTCAGGGCTTTCTGGGATGACTTTGTGTGGGAATGCCTGAAATCACAGGAGGAATGAGGATGTTCAGAGCTGTGAAAAAAAAAGCCAAGTCTATACTCATAAAACCCCGTGTTTCCTATATATAATATCCTGCAGCATTCTGAAACAGATTTTGTTTGTAGCTATATTGAGTATAAAAGCTTTTCCTTCACCTAACAGAATCAATCGGCCCATAGTGGGTCTTTATTCCCATTCAAATTAAGGGCTATTCCATACTGAAAATGCACTAATGTAACTAAATTGATTTCTAACTTGATTTTAGTTAAATGGGTGTAGTTCCCTGCAGGGATACACTTAAATCAGTCGAAGAGAGGGTGAATTATGCATCTTTGTATATTTCTCTGTGATTTATCTTAATTAAGTGTAAGGGGATCTCAGGGTAACCGAGACTCCGACCACAGGTAGAAACCCCCACACGGATTCTGGGCATGCTTAGCAACCCTCCTAAAGTACTGAATGCTCTTTACTCCTGGTGTAGAGTGTTCACTGCCTCACAAGTGTTCTGCACTTCTGGAGAGCAGGCCCACATTGTCACTCTGTGTGTGTGTGCGTGGTGTCTCCCCCATCATATTTCCTGGTGGATAATTGCCTCCCCCCCAGCTAGGCACAGCCTTGGCTCTGAAGCACCCTTGTTGCTCTGAGAGCCGAGGCTAAGTGCAGCCCTTTAGCACACCCAGGATCCCGGAGGATTTGGAGGGAGGCTTTTTTCTTATTGTGCTGTGCCACCCTCACAGGGGAGCTTATCTTCCCCCCTGAGAAAGGAAAAAAAAAAAACAAAAAAAAACCCCAAAAACCCTTAGCAAAGGAAAATGGAAATGATTTATAACCTGAGGCACAGCCAGCACTAGGAAATGCCTCCCTGATCATCCTGGGGATAGTCACATCTGTGAGCAGCTTGGGCAGTTTTGCAGCATTTCCTTGATCCCAAGCAGGAACCCATTGTCTTTTCCCATTCCCAGCGTCAGGAAAGTGGGGTAAGCCTACAGAGCAGGGATACTCAGTGCCTGTGGTCACCATCCCAGGAGGGTACTGCATGCTGTGCTATATGGGAAGGAGCCATTCACATTAAGCACTCCTGCAATCTGTGGTGCTTAAAAAAATTTAAATTCAACTCTATATTATTTTAATTGTTTTTAAAATGGATGGATTGTAAAGCTGCACAGTCCAAACTACCTGTAACCCCTTGAAAAGAAGCATAAAGGGGGAATGACATGTCCCATCACTCAGGAATATGGATTTTGAAATTTCTGGGTCTAACTTACTGAAGACTATATGCCAATATCTAAGTTTGGCAGACTTCTGACCTTTCACCAGTGAGGAAGGCTGTGGACAGGACTAAGGTACAGTGCAATAATGGAAATATAAGCAATGTCTTCCAGGGTAGAGGCCAGAAGTGTGGAGGCTGTGGTCATTCTTCCAGGAATGATGTACGGGCTTGATTGACCAGAAACGTCTCTGAGAAAGTGAGAGACCCAAAGAGGTCAATTCCCTCTCTTCAATGGCTCTGGCTATTTTCTTTAAATTAAAAAGAAAAATGGGACACTCTAGTCCTTTGTGTAATTTTATAGCCTCAGGAATATTTCCTAGGCATACTCTGCTGTATGTGCTATAAAGTGGGATGGGGTATTTAGCCCCTGAATTTTCATTTGGGTGTTTTTTTCTCCTGCTCACATTCATTTACTGTACAATATCAACTTCTGTATCTTCTATGATTTTTTGTTTAATTGAGCATTTTTTATTAATAAACCATGGAAGCCTTATGTCAATGTATGCTAGCATCATAGGCACATGCAATATTATATGAATGTATTTTCTCCCTTCACCATTCTTTCCTTCTCTCCCACCTTCCCCCCCTACCTCTCCCAGACAGTTACAACATTTTTGTATGCATTTTTCCATGCTACTTTTAAAACCTTGAATACAAGGAGGCTCCCAGTCACCTCGATGTAATATTGCGGTAACTGTGTCCATTTAAAGATGCTGCAGGACAAAATGTTCAAGGACAGCACCATAAGGGTCTGCTTGGCTCTGAGTGAATAGAACTCCATTGTGTTTGCTCATATGATGACTGCAGTCCTCTCCTCTCCTCTCCTCTCCTCTCCTCTCCTCTCCTCTCCTCTCCTCTCCTCTCCTCTCCTCTCCTCTCCTCTCCTCTCCTCTCCTCTCCTCTCCTCTCCTCTCCTCTCCTCTCCTCTCCTCTCCTCTCCTCTCCTCTCCTCTCCTCTCCTCTCCTCTCCTCTCCTCTCCTCTCCTCTCCTCTCCTCTCCTCTCCTCTCCTCTCCTCTCCTCTCCTCTCCTCTCCTCTCCTCTCCTCTCCTCTCCTCTCCTCTCCTCTCCTCTCCTCTCCTCTCCTCTCCTCTCCTCTCCTCTCCTCTCCTCTCCTCTCCTCTCCTCTCCTCTCCTCTCCTCTCCTCTCCTCTCCTCTCCTCTCCTCTCCTCTCCTCTCCTCTCCTCTCCTCTCCTCTCCTCTCCTCTCCTCTCCTCTCCTCTCCTCTCCTCTCCTCTCCTCTCCTCTCCTCTCCTCTCCTCTCCTCTCCTCTCCTCTCCTCTCCTCTCCTCTCCTCTCCTCTCCTCTCCTCTCCTCTCCTCTCCTCTCCTCTCCTCTCCTTTCATGAGGCTGTAATTTTGGTGACAAAAACTTCAGCAGCCCTGCATTTCTCAGTCTTTCTGCTTTAGTTTCCAGCTCCACACCATAGCTTATTCATCCCAGTATATCTCTTCTCTGAAATTGTATGGCTTCAAAATATCCTTTCTTTTGGAGAAGAACAAGAGATGGGGACGACAGGACTGTTGTGGGTTGAACTCTTTAAGTTGGTCTACTTATATACCTATATCTATCTATATCTATCTATATCCCAGAAAGTCAGCCTTTTCCTGGTCTGCATCAAAGAAATGTGCAGGTCGAGGGAGGCGATTCTGCCTTGCCAGATCACTCTCAATGAGGCCCCACCTGTAGCCCAGCTCTGGAGCCCCCAGCTTAAGAATCTAAGGACATGAACCTTTCTGGAGCAAGTCCAGAGGAAAGGCAAAGAAGAAGGTCAGAGGGCTGGAGCACCTGTCATATGAAGACAGTTGTTCAGTTGGGGTTGTTCAGCCTGGAGAAGACAAGGCTCCAGGTAGACCTTGTAGCATCTTCCAGTAGCTAAAGAGGCTACAAGAGAGCTGAAGAGGGTTTAAAGTGATAGAAGAAGGGGCAATGGCTTTATATTGAAAGAAGGTAGGCTTAGGTTAGATATTAGGAAGAAATTATTTACTGTTATGGGGGTGAGGTACTGAACAGTTTTCCCAGAGAGGTTGTGGATGCCTCACCCTGGAAGTGTTGAAGGCCAGACTGGATGGGGCTTTGAGCAACTAGGAATAGTAGAATATGTCCCTGCCCATAACAGGGGGGTTAGAACTAGATGATCTTCCAACACAAACCACTCTATGATTCTATGATTCTATGATTCTATGATTCTATGATTCTTTATCTGTATCCATCATGTATGTATTCTAATACATGTCACCTTCAAGTTCTTCACACTTTTAAACCTAAGGAAATTTAATGCAAATCTGCAGTTTACAGGAAACAAGACCATCACAACTTTTCTTTCCTCTGAAACTGCATGTGTCAAGCTATGCTCTTGGTGGCAGGGAAGCCTCATGGTGGGTGGGCAAGTTCTATGGTATGTACCTACAGCCAGCAAGTGTACTTTCTATCAAAAAACTTTGGGCAAAGAGCCATGTTAGATGATGGAACTGCAGCCTCTGTCCTGGGCAGGGAGAACTGCCTCCATGCAGCCGTGGCAAAGCTGAGGATGTCCCAGCTTTGAGTGTCTCCATCTGAAGGGCTCAGTGCTAAGTGATGTTACAGCCTGTGTAGTATCCCTGCCCTTGTGGCATCTGTGCTTTTGGTTCATGAGAACATGGAGAATGGATCTGCACCTCGTTGTCCTCTAGAAAACAATCCCTCACAGGGAGCCCACAGTGCCACTGTACAGGCAAAGGTAAAACAACAACTCTGACTCCCCCTCAATATTTCTCTGAATGGTGTTGAAAATGCCCCTCATCATAATATACTCAGTAATAAAAAAATGATCATTTTTATGTCATTCAGCAGAAATGTATGGGAAATGAGATTCAAAGGATTAATGCACAAAGGAAATGTCAATGTTAATCTATAGACAGTCCCTTTAGTCCTGCATGTCATAAATTCAGAGCAAGAGAGTTTGCAGACTGGCTTGGGAAGGATAAAATCGAAGGATTAAATAAACCATAACTCAATCTTTCAGTGCCTTGAATTCTTACTTTTGGGGGATTTTCCTCTGTAGTTTTTCTTAAAAGAACGTATATCTTTAGTGAGAGAGAGAAAATTACAAACATTAGACCATGAAAGTTGGGCTTTCTTATAGTCATGCTTGCACAGGCGGGCTCTAACTCAAATCAGCTGTGCCGGTTTAAAGCAGTGCTAGTATCTTTTATTGCTAGCACTGAGCTACTTGGGTTACTCACTGTTGTGTCTTCTATGGGAATATAGGAAGAGACAGGCTGGCTTTGTCTCCCTTCTGACAGGGAGGCTCTGTATCTACCCGTCCTCAGCAATCAGATCATAAAATTAGAGCCTCACAATTGTTGTTGGCGGGTTTGTGGTGTTGTTTTGTTTTGTTTTCTTAGATGAATGTTAAATTTGTTTTGCTTCCCAGTATTCCAGCTCAGCCTGAAAGGAGGGTGTGGACCTTTGGATAATGTGAAGGACAGCTCAGGTCTGATTTTTTTCTCTGGATGAAGGACTCAGTCTTACACCAGGATTCACAAGGGTAGTACTCTCTGCTCATTCATTTAAACTGCAATCTGCCTGGTGCCAGGCCCTGCCCAACTTCTTAGCACAGAAAATGTGCATTCAATTGCATGTCTAATTTGTTCACAAATTTTCCACGAGTGTTGAACCAAATCACACTGCAAAGACTATGCCTAGTTATGTGCCTAACTCAGCATTTGCACACAAAATTGCCTAATGAGCATGTGCAATTATGGCAATTAGACTTGTGAATTAAGCATGCAAATACCCTAGCATTTGGGTTAGAGAGTCATAGCCCATATCACTAGAAATAGCATAACCTATTTTTGATATGATGAAAAAGCACATCCACCTTTTCCAGTGTGACCATGTTCATGAAAAGAGAGCATTGTAAGACCTTTGGCTTGGGGAGGAAAGACTACAAGCTCTGGGCAGAGACCATAAGGAATCTGCAAATGAAATGAGACTTTAGGTGCTTTTTCTTCCTGTCCCAGGTGTCTCTTACTCATAATGAAATACCAGCATGCTCTCACAGAGCATACCTTGTCTTAATGGGGTTATTCACATGCAGCCTCCATCAGCAGGAACTGCTGTTAAAAAAGTGGACAACTTTCTTTCTATTATATAAATATAATATTATTCTATTATATATTCATTTCTACTATAAGTACAGTACAATGCAGAACTACCCTATGCCCACATGAATGTTGCTGCTGAATTTGTAGGTTTCTAAAATAATTCCACTTTGAGGCATTCTCATCCTACAGAGGGAAGGCACTGCTGGCTGACTGCAGCACAAATCCCAGTGTAAGGTGTGAATTCATTTGGCAGCTGCCAGGACTCAGATTTTTGCATCAGTTATTGCTGCCTTAGTGAAATAAGGTTAACAAACACAGAGGTGAGCAGGTGGTCAGAGATAAACAGGTGAGGGAGCACATTTCTGTAATAAAGAAAAGTCTTGGGAGGGAAACCATACCCCCCCCCCCCCTTAATTTCTGCTTCATTAAGGTGATTTCAAACTCGCTGGGAAATCAAGGACTTCATAGCTGATCAGCGCAAACAAAAATAATCCAGGTGGCAAGTCTGATGAGATATGACCTTGTTCAAAATCAATAGACTGTTCCCCTTCCACCGAGCACAACCGACTCTCGAATGAGTTTACTTCAACAGAGGCATTTCCCTCACAACATTAACATTTTAATTGCTTGTGCAGGATTTTCTGGAAAATTAACCCAGCGCTGGTTGAGCGCCGGGTGAGGATGCCGGGCGCAGGGCTGGGAGCGCAGGCGGTGCTGCGGGGAGCTGCAAACACATACCGCCACCTAAAGGAAAGAAACCTGCAAGGAACCCGCGGAAAGATGCTCCCTTCGACTGACTCTCTGTGGTAGAGCTGGTTAAAACAAAGAGGCTTAATCTGCTCTTCGCAGCCTGCCTCCCTGGTGCCTTACGAAGGGCTGTCGCCCTGGCAAAGCAGGACAAGTCCATCAGCATCACGTACTCTCTGCTGCAGGACCAGTAACACAATGGTCGCACGCCTGGCAGGGGGCATGGGGTAACTTCTCAAGTTGTCCCAACTTCTTTGTGTATCTGTGCAGTCTGGTAGCAGGGCCACAAATTACAGCCAGGTCTTGTGCTAGGCGAGATGCCCGGGGAAGGCTCTGCTGGGGAGCAAAACCCCACCTGTGCTGCGGCACAGGGCTGTGGTGTTGCTCCCACTCCTGCTGCCGGGTCCAGCGGGGCTGGGCCAGCCGGGAACAGGAAGAAAGCTCAGGCTGAGACATCACTAATGGATGGATGAGGAGGGTGGGTGGCAGCCTAGTAGGTGGTCTTCAGATCATGCCTGATTTTACTTCATTATCTAATGTAGATTGCATAAATGCCAAGGGGACAGGACTGAGATCTGCTCAGCCCAGCCAAATATCTTAACTCCTAATACTAAAGAGACAAGCTTCTTTTGAACAATCTTTTTCTGGCTTCATTCCTGGCTGCACCGAGGAGACAGGCAGAAGAAACTATTTACAGAGAATATATTCCCACCGAGTATTCCCAATACGTTTATGAGCAAAGCCTGTGAAAATAAAGGGATGGGGTGGGGGAGGGGAAGTGAATCTTCCCCCGCCTTCTGTAAGCTTGTGGAGCATAAAGGAAAGAGCCTCTTTCAAACACATATAGGCAACGCTGAGCCACAGAGCTGTGTCCTTGAGATGTGGCTGACATGTCAGCCCACAGGGCTGAGCAGGCTCTGTACCAAATCACCAGCAATGAAAAAAACAGGCGAGTTTGGGAACTTCCCATGGTTTGGAGTGCTGTCCAATTTCCCCGGCGAGTGGCTGCCGATATCACGTTAACACCTTGGCTGCCAGTAAGGTGGGGCTCTCAAAGGCTGAGCCGGTGAGAGAGGGCTGGAGGGGTGTGGAGGCACGTGTAGCTGCACACTAAAAGGCAGCCTATGCAGAGGTGGGCTGAGGTGAGGTGAGTCGGTGCTCATACAAGCCTTTTTAGTGTTTCAAAGGCAAAGCTCTGGTGTTTTGTGGCACTTTTGCAGAACAGTAATGTTTCCTTAAGTGCATGCTCATAGTCTTATACACAGTGCCTCCTGCATAAGCTGTGCCTGCAGCCCTTTACCCGATGCCTGACTTCAGGCAACCGGTCGCACCCAAGTGTTTGGCATCACACACGGCTGTCCTGGGAGGAATGATGTCTCAGAGAGACAGGAGGCTCTGCACAGACAGCAGCGCCCCGCTGAGCAGTCACAGCCAGCACATTCCTGGGATTCCTGCAGGGCCAGCCCCAATCTGCAGCTCAGAGCTCACCCGGTGTGAGCACTTCTGGTCTGGTGGGACACTGGGCCACTGTTCTCTGAGGTCAAACTGTTACCAGCTCACAGCTCCAGGAAAGCTCTCCAGGAAAGCTGTGAGGTCACTGGCAGGCAGAATGGATATTGTTTTATTTTATGTGAGGTATTTTCTTTTAGAAACTGATTATGATCTCAGCATCCCTGCTCAGTGGGACCATGGAGCATGTTTAGGAGGTATCTTTCTTGTTATTGCTGTTCTACATTGTAGCTTACAGCCTTGGTTGCAGTACAGAAAGTGCTTGCTGGGAAGTAAGTTTCTCAGACTGAAAGGAAAATTAACGTGACTTTTCTTCATAGAGAACTTTAATTTATTTGTGGTAAATTATTTACAGTGATGTATCAATGTCTGAGGTATTTTTAAAACTACCTTAGGATCTTTTCAACTGAATAAATATTTTCCTTTTGATGTCCAGGTGTGTTCGATTCTGGAGCCAATGAACATCTGTGCTCAGGTGGGGTTTTCAATCCCATGCAATATCTGCATTTGCAGTGGAAGGCACTAACATCTTGCTCTCTTCCATCTGTATCGTTGCTTAATGGATTGGAGGTAAATGTAACAGGATAGGAATGAAAAGAGGGATTCTCAGCTGGGCTAGGTTCTGTAAACCACTGTTTTAAAACCTGAATATAGCCTCTCATTAATTAACACTACAGTTGTATGGACATGGTCACAATAAGTGCTGGAAGGAACAGTGTCCTGTAGGGAAAGCAGCTGATGATACTTCAAACAGATTTCTGTGTAGACTTGAACAAAAAGCTGTTTACTCCTCTGTGCCTTAATTTTTACATCTGATTAGAGGCGTTATGATTAAAGCTGATGAAGCATTTTCAATTCAACGACTGGAGAAGTTGATTCTGGCTAAAAGGACTAAAGGAATATTTCACAGCTGTTCCTCCCATGGAGCCAAGGAATCCAAGTTGTCAATTTCTAAAAGACCGAGAAAGGATTTACTTGAAATGTATATATATTAATTTCATGTTATGTATAAATTACAATAATTTATTATTCTATTGAATTTTTGAATGTCACTGTATATCTTGTAGGTATTAAAGCATTTTAATATCATGCCTTAACATTTTTAACATGAATTCAGCAAACTACTTTTCTGTTTGTTAATTAAATGCTTCAGCTCTTTTGGAGAAAAACGCATTCGCAAACTTATTGGAAATTTTCTGTCTGCTCTTTGAAAGAACTTGATCCTCCTTTGCTGATGTTCCTGCACTTGCAACGTGGCTAGGGCCAAGGATTAGGTGTTCATCATGTGTTTTGGGGGCTGTGACAAAGTACTGCCAATGAATGTCCCCAAGGCAGAGTCAGTGCTTCCATGGCACTGCCTGCAACAGTAGTGGCTCAGGATGGCTCCTTTGCATGCCAGCCACCATCCAGCTTTTCTGCCATTGCCTCTCTCTATGGGGTCTGGCTGAGCAGAAGTTGATATTCCCCCCAGCAGTCCTCACAGAGCTGGGCTTTGCATTGGTAGCTGGGAAGGTGCTGATAACACACCAGTGTTTTGGCTACTGCTGAGCAGCACTCACAGAGCACCAAGGCTGCCTCTTCAAGATTCCAGTAGGCTGGGGAAGGGCAAGATCTTGGGATGGACCCATCCAGGATGGCTGACCCAAACTGACCAAAGGGATATTCATACAATAAATGAATTCCATTCCAAAAGCTAAGAGGATGGAGGAGGGAAGGGTATTTGTTACTGCAGTGTTTGTCTTGTGGAGCAACCACTCTGTACACTGAAGTGCTACTTCCCAGGAAGTATCTGGATATCATCTGCTGATGGGCACTAGAGAATAAATCTTGTTTTCATTTGCTTCCACACATGACCTTTGTTTTTGTTATTAAACTGCCTTTATCTTGACCCACATGGGTTTTGTTTTCATCCTATTTTCTCCCCTGTCCTGTGTGGCAGAGGAGAGAGTGGTAGAGTAGTTTGGTGGGCACCTGGCATGCAGCCAAGGCCAGCCCATCACAGTCTTTTTTGGTGCTCAATGTGAGACACGAGACAGTGGCAGTCTTTTAATAAGTGTGCTACAGCTGTAGTAGTTGTGAAGGGGCAAACACCTACACAGGCCATGGAGTTTGTTGACTGCACTGCTTATCTCTATTTTGCTGAGCTTGGAAACATGTTAGTACAAGCAACAGCTCTATGCTTTGCTCTGGCATTGATGGCCTTGCTGTGCTGGGGGAGCTGTCCTGTGGAGATGGTGACAGAATACATCTCCCTCCTCCTACCCAGGGTTGATATGGATGGTTTTATCATGAAGTTCCTGAGATTTTTGTTCCCCTTTGTGAGCTCTTTAATACTGGTAATTAACACTGTATGTAGTCTGTGGAATCTGGTGTCATCCTGGTGTCAGAGAAGACAACTTTTAGCTCGGAAGAGACTGAAATGTGTCTAGATGAAACAGATTCCTGGATGGCAGGGTGTGTGAAAGGATTTGGGCAGGTTCCTAGAATGGTTTTATGTCCCCTGGCCTGCGACTTGAAACCCAAGCATGAAAGTAGCCCTAAGGAACTGACGCCTGACAGAAGAGTGCTTTGCCTACCCTGGTAAAACCAGTTTCCATCAGCGTACTGGTTCTTGGCCTGTGCCTGCTGAGCCACAGCTCAGTACTCTCAGAGGACTGTGGTTGAGACAGACACCCAAACACTATAGTCATCACTCCAACAGTAAAAAAGAAACAGTGGATAAGGAAAACAATGGGTCCATATCACCTGTTAGTAAGGGAGAAGGAAGAAGAAGAAAAGTTTGTTCAAGAAGCCAATCCTTCAACAAAGAAGTTAGACGAAGGAGTGAGACAATTCAGGCAGGAAGCAGAAAATACCTGGTCCCTGACCACAGAATGTCAAGTCATGTAGAAGACATTTGTCTTCCAGAGTAACTGGGAGTCCTGCTTCCTGGGAACTGTCTGGGCATCAACTGCTGGTAGGAAGTGGAGAAAAAAATCTTTTGTTTCCTTTGCTTCTGTGCATAACCTTTGTTTTTGCTTTATTAAACTGTCTTAATCTTGACCCAAGTGTTTTTCTCTATCTTATTTTCTACCCACCCTGCTCTCCCCAGCTGAGAAGGGGGGTGATAAGAATGGCATCTGAGTACCTGGCATCTAGCCAAGGTCCACTCACCACATTTCCCCAGGGCAAGTCATTGGCAAATTCAGAAAACAGTTTAAAAATAAAAGGCTCACTATGACTTTGCCTACGCCCATTCCTACCATTATGAGAGTCTTGAGGCTCTGCAGGGGATCAGGGCTAACAAACACCTTCAGCCCTTTTCCAGGCAGATGATGCCTGCCAGAGCAGATCCAAGAAGTTTGCTGGGTGATGAATGACGTTGTGTGGGTGCTGTAACCTCCTTGAGCCAGTGAAGGGCTCCTTGCACCAGGTGCTTCGATGATGTTGGACTTCCATAGAGTGATTTGATGGGCCCTGGGGAGAACCAGCCACAATCTGCATTTTCCTCACTTAGCATATCCAGTCCACAGCCATGCCTAGATGGCCTAGAGCTGGAAGGCTGCATAAGAGTACCACATACATCCCAGGGGAAAACCTATCTTTGAAGAATGGAAAAGGCGGGCTCAGGGGAATATGTATCTGTGATTAATCTGTTCAGCCACTGGGTGCCAATGTTGGCTCATATTTGATAATCCAATACATTTTTCTATGGGAAGAGGAATTTTTAAAATCAAAAGGAAAATGCTGTAGTTTTGAGAGGCTGAGGAGACTGAAAAATATCCCTGAGAGCATGTGAATTTTTCTTCAAACAAATCTGGAAGTGGAGTGTCAAGAAGACATCCATGAGGGGTGGGGAGACGGGGGAGCCCTGGGTTAACAAAAGAAAGAGAGGGACCCTTAATGAAATGGGCTTGCTGAGAATTATGAATCTGTGAGTAGTGTAGTGATTAATGATGAACCACTGTTTTAACTTCGGATCAAATAATGGGTTGCCTCTGAAAAGCTTCATTAATCACCGTTAGAAATAGGCCTGCCAATTCATTACTTCAGGGCAGACATGAGCTGAACAGTTCAGCAAATTTCAGGATTGAGTGACTCTAGGCAGGGGATGGTTAAAAAGAAAGTAGGGGTCTAATCTGTGTTTCAATGCTTTGGGATTTATGAGTGAAGAATATCCTCTCATTGGCAGTTTCCTCTTCTTCCCCTCCTCTCCCACAAAATTTTTTTGCTGATTGTGATCTAGGCACAATGGACAGAAAACACATGGCATTCAGGGCCACATCTGGGCTGGATTCTTCTCTCAGGTACCCAGATGTTACTGTGATCCGAATCACTAGAAATTATATTGCATGTCTCGGGGCAGAGCCTGGCTGTCCTCAGCTGCTGTTTTGCACTTTGCAGCCTTCATCTGAGACTAATGCTGTCTATTGAAGGGTGGAACATCAACAAGAAACATATTTGCCCCCGCTTTTAAGAAAGTGCTGTCAATAGTAAGAAGCTTCTGTGCTTTTGATGTGATTCAAGATTTTTAAGCCACCTGGGATCTATTTTAATTGCTATCCCAGGAAAGCAAGGACTGGGAAACACACAAAAGTACAGCTGATGCTCCCTGCTTGGGAATAGATCAACTCTTATTCTTTAAAGAAACATTCAAATATCAGCCAAAAAGTGTCCTGTGCCTCCCTGCTATTTGCACCTAGCCAATCTGGACAGGGGAAGATAAATAAATGGAAATTAGGGACAGAATAATTTTATCAAATGGATTTGTTTTGCTCCCAAAGCATTTGTTTTGATCAAAACATAAAGCCTTTGAAGGTGTAGCAAGAGCTACCTGAGTTATTTTGGGTAGAAATCTTTCCTTTACTCCTTTCAAAAAGGAAATGGCAAATTACTTGCCCTGCCCTCACCTCCACCCTTGATGCCTAAATGCTTTTGCTTTTTTTTTTTTTTTTAGTCACTCCAACATTGACAAATTTACTTCAGCTATGATTTACTATGTTTCTCAAAGTTAAAACTCAACAATTTTTCAGTTTCTTCATTTTGAAACATTCACCCAAAATGATCATTTGCATTGTTTTGGTTTCCTGAAAATATGAGTACTTTTATTCAGGGTTGACCTAACTTCCTTGAAACAAACAGAAAAGTCATTTATTTGCACAGCTGGAGATAGAGAGGGAAAAACATCTGGATATAAGAAGGGAGAGAAAATGTGCATTGGAAGGGAAAAAAAACAGTAAAAGGACAAAAGGTTATAAGTAGAAAAAGAGAAAGGATTGATATGGGGGTTGCAGTGTGTATCCAGGGATTATATGAAGAGCGCTATAGAGAGTAGGCCTTGAAAGAGAAATGTAAATATGGTGATGGAAAGTAGGAGGGGAAATCTAAGATGAAACCAGAGAAAAAGATAGGGGAAAAAGGAAATGTAATAAAATAAATAAAAGAAAGCAACAATAATGAGAAAATTTTACATTTGAATGAAACAAAAGAGTGACTAAAAGGAAAATAATAGTCTAAGAAAAACAAAGTTAAGAAAACTGATGGGAGTAAGAGATATGCTGAAAATTACCTACAAATTGAAAAATCCAGGAGAAAATTTTTAATTTATTGCAGAAAAGGTAAAGCAACATCCGTTTTGAATCTTGACCACTTGTCGCCCAGCTCCAGCTGCACTGGACACAGCAGCACTGCAGCCCTTAGCCCCGAGACTGCAGTGTCCCCACTGCCCAAATCCACAAAATCCATGTGTGGGACACAACAAGGCTAGGGGAGAGCAGGAAGTAACATTTCAGCACCTGGGACCTGTGTTAATTCGGTGCATCAGCACCTTGGCTTCTACCAGCTCATTGTTTCCAGATGGTGCCTGAGCTGAGCCGGTATTTAAGGCATTTAAGGTCGCCTTCCTTAAGATTCCCAGGGGGCAGGAATGAACCCACCTCTTAAGTAGGCAGAGCTTTGGCATGTTGCAGCACCACCAACTGCTTTGCAAAAACTGAGATGGCCACTGAGAAAATGGTCTGGTTTTTATTAACTCGCCAACATCTCCTCCCATGTGGTGTGGGGACGAAGGGCACTGGTTTGTGCTCCATGGCCTTTGCAGAAGGGAGATGCGTCCTGGGTTAGTTTACCAGCCCAGAAAGGTCTGAGTTCTCCATTCTCTGGGGAAAAGCAGCTTGGGGACGGGCAGGGACAAGGCTAGGGGCTGAGCCAGCCTTCCCTCCTCATCACCCTGGGGTGCAGGCAGCTAAGGAGCCATAGCCTAGGGTGGTGGGGTTTCATACCTGCCATTGGAGCCTGGTTGAGGTGGCAGCCGGGCACTCTCAGAGGAATTGGCTTCAGGACATTGCTGTGTGTCTCCCCAGCATATGGGAAGGACATAGATAAATAGCTTAGCGCTTTGAATGGACTCTGAACACACAGCAGTGAGGCAGGGGCCACTCCAAAACCTGCCCTCTGCCCTGTGGTCTGAAGTTGCATGTATGGCAGCAACTATTCTAGCAGCTTTTAATATTTCTCCCTCCACCATCAAAAACATTTAATCTGCTTGGCTGAAATTGTAAAGCCTTTTTCTTTTTTATTAATTTTAAAAAAATTATTATTTTCAGGTTTGCTTTATGATTGATCCTATATATAAAACACTGAAAGCTTGAAAGGAAAATCAGATTTTAGGTGATATGAAAAAGAGACTGGACGTAATAAGCACAGCTTCATAATGGGGTGATTTCTTCCTGTTGGCTTACTGTAAATAATCCAAGTAACCAGTGTTGTCATTTGGTGTCAGATCCCAGCTCTGCTGAATATGATGCCATGATATTATCAAAACATTAGACAGATAAATGAAACCAATGATCTGTCTCTTGTCTCATATTGTTTTAGTTTCACTATTAGGCATTGATTACAGCTCTGCCCTCACCAAAGCCTTTTGTTGTTAATTTCAGTGTAGCCCAAATTGTTCACAGACTTTAAAGGTAATGCTGTTTCCTTGTACTGTCTCAGATAAAGGATAATCAAGTAGAGGACTAAATTCTTAAAGTTATTAAGCCCAATATGGTCTCAAAGGGAATGAGAAACCTATATTTAGCCCTTAACATTTAAAGTTTAGTCAAATGTGAATACATTTCCAGACAAAGACTGGATCACTAACATTTCTCAACAGTCTGATTTTTTAGAGAAGAAATACATTTATAACTAAAGAATTTGGTAATTCTTCCTTGAAACTTGTGTTACCATTAAAGCTTTTGGTCATAAGCATTAATGCATACATGATCAGATTTCTCCAGTGATAATGGTCAAACTGTCAAAAAATATTGACATGCTGATAGAGGCATGTATTTCCATATAGCATTCAGACCTTCAAAGGCCAGCCCATGTCTCCATTGTGTCTAAGGACAGCATCTGGGAAATCTTCACCTAGCACACACAGTCAATAATAGAAATGTGCTGGAAACCTTTCATTTGTCTTAGGTTTGCTTGGCAAGGCTGGGGGGCAAGAGGGGCATTTCAGGGGTGGCTTCCATGAGAAGCTGCTGGAAGCTTCCCCCATGTCTGGCAGAGACAAGGCTGACTGAATCCAAGATGGACCCATCACTGGTCCAGGTCGAACCCATGAGCAATGGTGGAGGAGTCTCTGGAATAATGAATTTAGGAGTGGTGGAAGAAAACCTGGTGTGCATCAGCAGCCAGAGAGAGGAGTGAGAAAATAGCAAACAGCTCTGCAGACCTCCAGGGTCTGTGAAGAAGAAGGAGGAGGAGGAGTTGGTCCCAGCACTGAAGCAGACATTCCCCTGAAGTCCATGGTGAAGACCATGGTGAGGCAGGATGTGCACCTGAGGCCCATGGTCCACAGTGGAGTAGATTTCCACCTGCAGCCTGTGGAGGACTCCATGCCAGAGTGGGAGGATGTGCTTGAAGGAGGCTGTGAATCTGTGGGAAGCCCACACTGCAGCAGGTTCCTGGCAGGAGCTGTGACCCCACAAAGAGGAGCCTACACCGGGGCTGGTGCAGAGGGTGCATAGGCAGCTGGGTCCCTCATTTCCCCTCAGCTTTTCCTCAGGGTGGGAGCAGGAGGAAGCCCAGTGTGTCCCCCACCGGCTGCTGTGTCCTGCAAGAACAAACCAGCTCCACGCAGAGCAAAGACCTTGGCTGGCAGCTCCCTTGCAGTGCTCTGCTCCAGCTGAAAGGTGTGCCCTCATGGAGGCTTTGGGGGCACAAGCAGGTGTTAGACAGCATCATCCTTACAAGAATTCCAGGTGTGGATGTCTCTGATCACACTGATATGATGTATCTTTCATTGTTTTTTAGGTGGAAGAGAATCTGCAATTTACTGGTAATACATGAAACTTACATAACTGAAATCATCCGATGAAATTTTGAAGATACATGACACATAATTTCTGCCCTGTTGCTGTATACAGATGACTGCGCAGCACTAGAGAGAGTGGGTAGAGAGAAACTGGGCGTTTACAAACCAGGGGCCTGTGAGCTGAGTACTGCAGTGCCTACAGAACCCGCTCACAGGACCCATCTCAACTACAACTCCTTGAGGGTTTGTGACAATGCAGCTGCGATGCTGTAGCACCACAACACACAGCTTTAAAAATGAGAAGAAAAATCCATTTATCTAAGGTTGACTTCCTTACTGGAACAAAGAGGATATTTATTAGTGCTTGGAACATAAAAAGGAAAAATGGACAGTCCACAACCACCCACATTAGTCATTAGGAAATCATATCAAACCCATCTCGCTTTGCTGTAGGACACCAGGCCTTACAAATAAGTGAGAACAGTCATATAGGGTGATTTTAGCAAAGTTTTTGACATTGATTCTCATCATTTTAAGAAAACAAGATTTACATGTAAGTCATATAAAGCAGAAACAACATTGCCCAGAAATCACAGTATTTACAATCCTATTTGTTTAATGAGCAAATCCCTGGCAAAATCCAGGGGTATATAGAGTTTAATTCTGCAAAGGTCTTGTAATATTTAATATTTTCCTTAATAGTTTGAGTGATCCATAAGGAATAATATATTGGTTTTTAAGCTTTCAGATAATGTTATGATGAGAAGCACTTGGGGAAGAAAGAAAATCACTGGAAAACTTAAAAGTTTGGGAAAAAACTGTTGAAAATGGAATCACAGAATCACATAATTAGCTGAGTTGGAAGCGACCCACAAGGATGATTGAGTCCAACTCCTGGGCCTACACAGCACCATCCTCAAGAGTCACACCATGTGCCTGAAAGCACTGTCCAAATGCTTCTTGAGCTCTGTCAGGCTGGTGATGTGACCACTTCCCTGGGGAGCCTGTTCCAGTACCCAGTCACCCTCTGGGTGAACAACCTTTTCCTAATATCCAACAGGCCATTCCCATGGGTCCTGTCACTGGTCACCACAGAGAAGAGGTCAGTGGCTGCCCTTCCTCTTCTTCCCATGGAGGGTTGTAGACTGAGATAAGATCATTAAAAGCAAAAGAATAAAGAAGTGTAAACCACTGCATTTAGACTGAAGTAATTTAAAAGACATGTATAGACCAAGATTAGGTATCTTAACCTTGACTGGTTAAGAATCACTTCTCCAGAAAACTGCCGGAGGTTTGTGAGATGACTGTGATTCAACATTGGTATCTTATCCCAGAAAAGACAAGTAGATATGGAAAACTAGAGAGAAATTTGCAGGATGTAGGACTTATGATTTTTATTTGTACTAAGACCTCAGCTGGAGCTCCATGCCCAGATTCAAATATCACGCTCCAAGGGAGATCTGGGTTAACTGGAGAAATCTTAAGAGAAGAGTGACAAGAATGGGCAGAAGTCTGTGAGATGTGGAAGACAAGGTGACATGAAAATGATAACCTAAAGGAGAGAAGGTGATGAGAAGTGGGAAAGAAAACAGACAGGATATTATAACAGTTTTGAAAATATAAAAAAAATGGGCAAAAAAGAAAAGAAAAACCTGTTCTTCATCTCAAAGGAAGGTTAGGGAGAAGTAGAGTGTCTTAAAATAGTAAGGAAGCTTCAGGTTAGATTTCAGGGAAATTCTTATTTTGCTGAAGCCCAGAAATAGATTTCCTGGTTGTGGAGTATGCCTCACTGAAAATCTTACACAAACACGTAAGATCTGTATGAAATGGCTGAGTGCTTGATCCAGTCTGGAGGCAGAACAGTAGGTAGTCACTCCTCAAGATGCTTTACAAATTAATTTGATTTCATTTGCTTGTGGTTCTGCATTTGAAAATCAATCACCAGCAAACACCTTCTCTGTGAATTGTTATAAACCTGTCAGTAATTATTATTACCTTTACTGAGCCATGAAAAATAATTTCCTCTTTAATTTCAAAAAGCAAATGAGCGCAAAGATCACTTTGCTTTTACTGTGTGTCATGACTTGTTGATGAAAATTACTGGCTAAATATAAGCTTGACCCATCCAAAAATACAGAAATAATATTTACACACAGCTTTAGAGTGAGATACTTTGATCAGACTTTATGTTCAGTCCTCTGGGATTAGGGTCAATGCATTCAGGTACACAGAGTATTTAGCTCCTGATGACTATACAAAAGAAAATTGGAATTAGATACCATTAAATTGAGCAGACAAAATTATGTTTTAAGCAGAATAACAGACACATTAAATTTTAATAGCATAAATTTGCGTTTCATCATCAAATGAAGTAGTTTCCTGCATTCAGACTATAAAGAAATTGAGAATGTCTTCATTTTAAATATAAAACCTTGAGATCATAATATAGGAGATTTTAATGTCCAATTAAATTTTTAGGAAGACATTTAGGATAATCCACTTGGAAACCCTTCTGGGGAAGAACTGTTCAATGTATTCCTCTCAGTTGTTTTCTGATTTTTTTTTTTTTTTGGTACAAGTTTCTAGTCCTCAAGCACTGAGTTGAGTGAAGAGATCAAAGTCATGTCCCATTTTTTGAAGAAGCTTTCCATCTTGTCTTTTGCCTGAAACTTCACTTCTCTAGCCCTAGGCCCAAGGAGGGTTCATCCTATTTCTCTTCCACATCCTCCCCGATGTCAATATTGCCCTTAGTTATCCAGCCCTCTCTGACAGAAATGCCCTTATTACTCTAAATTAATTTTTGCAGGTAATATTTCTCAAGATCTGTAAAGTCTCCAACTGGAAATCCAGTAAGGAGCTGGCCTGCTACCTTTTTCCAGTTCTGGACCTTGCTACTGTACACGCAAAACCATTATAATGAAATACTAGGATACAGTTTGACAAAGATATGTTATTTATGTAGCCATTAATTAACACTTTTGAAATTTTCTTCTTTCTTGCCCTTAACTTACCTTTCCATTAAATTGTAATTACAAAAGCAGAAGCCTGTGGTAGTATCATGTTTAAACAAGCAAGCCCCAAAAGTGAGGTTGCAGACATCATTTTTATTGAAGCTCTTCAGTTTGAACTAGAGTAAAGGAGATGCCAGAAGAGAATTGAAAGAAAAAATTTGTTTTCAGTCTCAAGGTTGTTTTTGTAAAAAAGAAAACACCTACTTTGGAATTTCTAAGGCTCAGTTCTACATTGAAAGCAATGTGTAACCAACCATTTCCTTTCTCAGCGTTGCTCTGCAAGCCTTTGATTAATTGATTCAGCCTTCTCCTTGCCCAGGTGATGAATGAATGAAGCGATGGCCACTTAAACCAAGGGATGGGGGGAGAGGTCATTCTTTCTGAGAAACTGAAACAAAAGAGCAATTTTACATTCAAAAGACAAACAAGGTTATAAGTTGGGAACAGATCATTATACAAATCCTCCTTGACAATTATTAGTGTTTGGATCGCAATTCTACATTTATGCTATCATTAGGGGACAAAATGAAAAAAATAATGGTATTTTTTTTTTTTTTTGAGAAAGTTAATAATGATCCATGTCTCCTTGTGAAGAAAGGAGACTATCTTAAGAAAGTATCCAAAAATAAAACAGAACACTCAAAGGCACCATCAAAGGACAATCATGTTAATTGGAGGTCAAATCCTGAAGCACTAAATTAATTTTTAAAAAAAGTAAGCATTGTCTAATGGGTAACCACTAGATTAGAAGAGACCACTTTGTTTTGCATGAATCCACAATCTTCTTGCACCTCTGGACAGCCGTGGCTGTAAAGATGCAGAGATCTGGCATCCAGCTCCTCACTAAATACTGAAGGGAGATGAGGATTTCAGTTTCCCAAGCAAAGGAAGGAATTGAGTTTGTCTTCACAGGAGGCACCTACAGAATCTGTGTCCAAAACACTGAGTCATACCTCCTGAAATAGTCAAAGTGCCTTACTCAGAAGAGAGACGTGAGACAACACACACACTCAAAACTGGGTTCAAATAGAGGTGTCGAAATTCTTCTGGGTTTTAATCTGCAGTCCTTGATCAGGCTTCATCAGAATCTTACACATTCAGAATTCACAGTGAAATGTAAGGAGTTGTTTTTCAGATATTGAAAGGCAGTTCTTTGTGTATTTGGAGGAAAAAAACCGGCATGAATCATACTGAGAATGGAACATGGAAAATGCCTGATGTTCTGAATATCTATACAGAATTTTGTCTTATTGTGCCAAAGAGGAACCACTAGCCTGGAATAAATCTTATTATTTTGAAATTTGAACTATTGGATGAATGGAAAGGCCAGTTTAAACATTAAGCCCAGTCAATTGAATAAAGCCATTCTATTAAGAATAGGAAGAGTTTTCATAGAACCATTGAATGGTTTGGGTTGGAACGGACCTTAAAGATTAACTAGGTCCAAAACCCCTGACATATGCAGGGACCCCTTTCCTTAGACCAAAGTGCTCAAAGAACCATCCAACCTTACCTTGAACATTTTCAGAGATGAGGCAGCCACAGTTTCTCTGTACAACCTGTTCCAATGTCACACCGCCGTCCAAATTAAGAATTTCTTCCTAAGATTCAATCTAAACCACTTTTCAGTTTAAACCCATTAATTCCCCCTTGTCCTTTGACATGCCCTTGTCAAAAGTCAAACTGTTATACTGGAGTTACTGGAAATCTAGAGGATTTGATAGCACAGCAGCTGACACAGATGACCAAATCACTGATCAAATACATTGATCAAATACAATACTCTCAAAAATTAAAAATAAGGGTAAATTACTGTACTTTGAATAGGAATGGAAGTGAGTGTTAGAAGTGAGAGCCTGGCTCACAACAGAGCTCAAGCCCTGTTTCCCTGACTGGGTATGTCTCAGAGCACGTGGGATAATGGCTTTTTGGGAAAAGGAGAGGAGGAAGTTTGCTTTTGGTCCACGACGGAGGAGTGAAGCAATGAAGAAGAGCTGAACTTGAAGCTGTGCTTCTGCACCTCAGAGGACGCCATCAACAGAAAATGAGTTCATCACTTCTTCGCATGGTGGAACAAAAGTTTTAGAAAAATCTGGACAGATTCGTGAAAGAAAAACATCGCTGCGTTAATGTAATGCGAGAGGCTTGAAAATGAGAGAGAATGAGAAACGTCGCGCCTCGGAAAAGTACCAGCAGAGGTCAGCACAGCCGGGAGAATGGAGCAGCCGCCGCCGGGATGCTGCTGCTGCTGCCGCCGGGATGCTGCTGCTGCTGCCGGGATGCTGCAGGGCCGGCGGTGCGGCCCTTCTCGCTAGGAGTTGAAGTTACCTCCTGCTAAGTGCGTGAATGGCACACTCCACCCTCCATTCTGGCAAAACAGCACCAGATACCGGTGCTTTTTTTATTCTGACCTTGTATGTGCTTTCCAAATTCAAGGTGGCTTGACATAGCACTTTAGATGAGAAAAAACTCCCACCTGAATTCTTTCACAGCAATAAAATTTCCTCTAAAATTCATATAAAATGGAAGAAATCTCATTTTTCACTCTGTTAAGACACCCATCCTGCTGCATCTTTTTCTTTCACAACACTGGTTCTCACAGAACATTATAGACATAAAAGCCAGAACATCATTCGTGAGACTTAATCAGTAAAACCCTCCTTCACAGAACTCTTTCTTCCAGGAAAGCTCAGTTTCATGAATAATTTTATATCTGGATTACTTGATTCAAAGGTAGTGCAGGAAACTGGATTTCCTTAATTTAAGGTGATACATCACACCTGTCTCTCTGAAGAATAATGTTGGAACTTGGGTTCCTTCCAGAACAAATGATGGCAAATGCCAAAATGCCCAGTAAAAGAGGGAGGTCACATGTAGAAACATAGACAAGGCTTGCTTCACATAATTCTGAAGTAGAGCAGTGCTTGTAGGAGAGCTTTAGTTATAGCAGTTACATGAACTTGCAGTTGTGGAGTTATGAAATAATTGATAACCATAGTGATGCGAAGCTTAAAGTAGTGCCAGTGATATTGTGCCAGTGATTTTCTGGCTGAAAAGAACTTCAACTGACTGAGTGCTTTGCTTAAAATGATGTGTATCCTTTTCCAGATCGAATGAGGCTGTATTTCTCTAATATCCAATATTTGCACTATCAATGGAAATTTAGATTTGTGTTTCTCCAAAATAAGGTATGAGACAACATGGTTTTTCAGGGCATATGTTTTATGAGGCTGGTGTTTTCTGAATAACTGGTAAGAACATCCAAGTGAAATTGCATTTCATCTCAGTAAATGTAACTATAGCACTGAGTAACTTTACAGTGATGAGTATCATCACTGGTGTCTCACGTAAAGACAGGAAAGAGAAATATATCCAGCATTAATTCTGTGCAAAGGCACCTTTGTACCTGCTGCCAAACCAGCATGACATGGTGCAGCACTGGAAAGATGAACTGACACGGGCCTGGAAGTAGTAGAACTATTTTAATTGTGTTTTCCACCTCATTTGATGTTAACCAACCCACAGCAGTATTATTTAGGCATGTGATATCTACATGACTAAATTTCTTGCTATTCCAGAGCTTGTGCTTATATGGCACAAGCTTAGATAACTCTTGTATCCACTGTATTGTGCACTATGGGCATCTTCCTCACTTGAGTCCCCAGGAAACAGAATCTACCAGCATCTGTAGAGATATATTTTCTTATAAGGTTGAGGTAGCTACAGAATGGATATGGGGCTCCACTTTGTGCACCATTTTTTAACTCAGAGTGTTTGTTTGGACCAACACAAAATGGAAGACTATCCACTATTGTTTTAAATATTGGTTAGCCTGAAACACCCAGTGGAAAAATATCTAGGAGCAGAAACATGAAGATATTTGTAAAGTCTGCCCTCAGCATCCGTAGAGAAGTTTGAGTGGAAGTCCTATGAGAGCAGGACTTCCACAGCTACATAGTCAGAGGGCTGTGTCAGACCATCAGATGGTGGAGTTTTAACAACAAAAATTTATACAAAAGCTTTTACTGTAGACTAAATCCACAATAAACTCTAACAACAGTAAGATCCTGGGTATTAACCCAGGAATGGTTTTAGACTACTGAACATTTACCATTCTTCCTCAGTTTTCCAACAAAAATTCCATTATTCAAGGTAATTGTTGGCAGACCCAGAGAGTGGAGGTCACAACAGCTGAAAGTGAGTTACAACGCGCTTGTGTGTGTAAAATGCATCACTTGTCCCTTTGTGTGGAAAGAAACACATGGAGCTGGATTTTTCTAATGCCAATTGATGTTTAAGGCCTTAGTTCCCTAATAAGAGTTGAACAAAGAAAACTGCATTTTGAAGAAGCCATTTAAGTTTGAAACAGGAAAAAGGACTGCAGCTTATCACCATTAGCTTTCTTTTTGTCTAAAATAAGTAACGTGCAGCCATTTTTTTCTGTGATATAAACAGAATCAGTTTTTATTTAATACTGTAAAGCTTCCTAAATGGCAGACATTATGAATAAGACCAAGGGCTAAGGATAAGAGCTGTTATGTAATGGTAGGGCTCCCTCCTACCCTAAGAAGGAATACAACATTTTTGGATATCCAAAATAAACCATTAATGTGCAAAATTGTTAATAAATGCAAAATGGCTAATAAAATTATTTCCTCCCTCTTTTTTAGGTCTGCATGGGACTGGCATATTTGACAGAAAACATTGCTTGTGAACTGCTATTACTGATAAAAATGGTGGAGCAACCTCATATTTTTCAGGTAACTGTTAATGTTATGTAGCTGTGTTTTATTGTAGTACGAAACCCTTGCAACTCCTTAATACAGAGCACCTCTGAGCACAGAGAAGCACAGCATCACTTGTGACTACACAACTGAAAAAGGTGTCTGTGTATTCCCATTATGTCCAAAAAGGAAAAAGCCAATCTCATATATCAAATAGAGTCAAGGATACTGCTTGACATGGATTAGTTTATATTAAAGAAATGTAGCACCATGCATCAGGGAACATTAGTGAAACCTGACCTCATTCATCACTGGCTCTCAGGCAAGTGTAGCCATACCCATTTGTTTCATGAAAATTCAGAACTGAGCATCAGTTTATATTGGGTAATCCTTACACTGCATCATATTACACTAGACAGAGACTCAGTACCATAAGTCATTATAATTTACTCCTGATAAAATCAACACAACCGTCACTTACCACTTAGGCACTCCCGTTACACAAATTAATGCCAACAAAAATCCCTCAAACCTCAAAACCACAAAATAGCTGTCAGTCAGGACATATTTATGAGCCACAGCCTTAGATCTCACCAGGGAATATCACACAGGCTGAATGTGTTTCTGATGATGCCAATGCAGTGACATAAAATGACGATGCCAAAAGCTGAACTTTCACCCCTTAAACACACCCCCTGGCTCAAACCCATCATGGTGAGAACCAGACTCAGTTGTGCTCAGATGGGTGTGTCTCATGTTATTGTAAATCTTCAGAGTCCTGGCAGGGAGGGCGTTGGACCCATGGATCTGCAGCCTGCTAGGGCTGCAAATGGAGGCCATAGATGATGTCTTAGCATCTCTAAAGTGGCACTGTAATTGGTCAGTTAAGTCCCACCATTGACATATTTTCTGATTTCAGAAAAGTTCAGTCTGCTCTTTTCTGAGCAAAGGGTTAACAGATTAACAACATAAACTAGTTGTCTTGGGTAGAAAAAAACAATGATGCTGTATATAAAAGTATTTATATTAAAACACGTGTCAGTCTTGGAAAAGTACAGGGTCAGACATCAAGGAAATACATGTGAAGTTTTATTCCATAGTTTCTCATGTGAATTATATTTTTGGATCATGGCACTCACTTTTTAATTCCCAACATGCAGCTCTTTTTTCAAAAATCCATTCCTACCAGAACAGGCAGGGAGGATGAAGACCTGAGAGAGACTGTCCTTGGGTTCCTGTTGTGAAAAGAGCTTGGATTTTCATAGTATGGTACATGCTGCTATGTAAATCATGTGCCTCAAGTTTTACCTCCGGGCCTTCCGGAATCTCTTTGTGTCCCTGAGTCAAGTAACTCAGCTTCAATCATCAAGGTACCTCAGAGAAAATTATAATAGGGCATTATTTTATAATTAAGAATGGAAATTCAGTCTCCCAGTTGGTAATGAAATTAATCCCTTTTCATCTAGCATTTTCAGAATGAGAAACCTAGTCTAATGCATCTCTTGACAGTAGCAACAAAATCATCATCCATCACTTTTCACCAGGGAAGTCCCTTCATTTGCTTCATTTTCAGTCTGGGAATACCATCTCCACACAAATGAATGAACACTAGAAAAACAGCCCTTCAGACAAATTGCCTCCTGGGGGTATATATCTTTAGATACTGCATTGCATTCATATATTGATATTATATGCATTACCTTTCCCATAAGATGAATAAAGTCCCCCTACAGCAGAAATCACCATCTATATATTCACTTAATGATCAGGATAAACCTGCTACATTACCTTTAGTGTGGGAATTTTGATTGGAAACCAGGAAAACAGCAGAGGAAAGGAAAAAACAACTTTATGGTACTGAAAAGTAAATGCAATGGAATGTGCAGCTGATAGCCCTATGTAGACAAGAAGCTACTGTAACAAATTTGCACAAACACTAAACATACATTCAATTCTAAATAACTGTCATGTTTTCTCCATATATTGAGTACAATGATGCAGGGATAAATGATACTGAGTTTGGGAACCTTTTTAGAGAAAGAAGATAAAATCTGTTTCTTTAATTCAGCAAAGAAATTCTGCTCCATGTTTATGTTTGTAGAGGAAAAAGACCCAGCTTTTTACTTAACTAATGTTTGTTTTTTGCATCCTAGGAAGATTATCAGTAAGATCTTTGAAAATAAAGCATATGACTGTTCATTCAAACAACAGTAAATTACAGATTACTGTAATTGGGTGTCAGATAGTTTTAGAAATATTTTTAAGGTAAAAATGTGGATGAGGCTCAAGGCAATTATATCTTATGAAATTGTAAACATTGCTCAATAAAGTGTTGTCAATAAGGGAGTTTGGTCTTAGTTTTATCACATAATTTCAGTAAAAATAAAAGATTTTCAGGCTTAAATTTTATGTTGAAGAAATTAAACTTCATTCATCTTAGAGAAAAGCAAGAGCGTATAAGAGCTGATGTTCAAACCTCTGTAAGACTTGATTGTGTCAGCAACAGGGCTTCAGAGCTGAAATTAATGCCTGTAACAGGTGAATCAGCATGGTCCTGGAAAAAATCACATGGGGAAATATATTGTAAATGGAAGGAATATTGTATTGGGGTAAAAAAAGTATTTATCTCTCATTCTTAATTCTATTTAATTAAATGCATGTTTATTGAACACATATACTGCATTGAACAAAAAAGACTCCAGTAGAGGAATTTCCACACTTGGAAGAAAAAATCAGAATACGGTCAAAAATATATTTCTCTAAAAAGGGACAAACTTCTTATGGATCCAAAGGAGTTTTGATGCTTGAGTCTCACCACCTGGTTTAATAGCTGTAGTTGCAGTCTGTCAGTCTATGAGGTGCACTATTCACCTCTCATACCCCAACAATCAGAGTGCAAAACAGGCATTTGTTTCAGCTGTGGTTTGCATAGGCAAATACCAGGATATATTTGACTTTACACTGAGGGAAGCTGGTTTCAAACATTAGTGGGAAATTCAGCAGGAATGGTTATATCACAGTACGATATGGGTGGGCTGGGCCCATGGCTCCTGCAGTTGAAGTGCAGGATTGGGGTAGATTCTCAAGGGTCAATTCCCTCCATCACATGGCAATTTTGCACTGAAGTTCAGTACAAATTAGGTAGATTGCATACTTTTTAAAATAAAAAAATAAAATAATATTTTACAAAGAAAGATTAATAATAAAATGCCTGCCCAGAAAACTGGCCTCATGTAATGAGAAACAGAAGTGCCTTTTCAAAGCCTTTAAGCAAGGTATTGCAGGAACCAGCAATAAAACTTGACATCCCCAAATAACTTGTGCCATGACAATGCTCTTCTATCTCTCTTGCCTAAACATGTATAAACAAATGGATGCACTACTGATGATCTGATAACCAGCAACTCTGTCTTCAGGTTTCTCATTCCATATGTGAGAAGTGGTTATAAAATATTGCTGTATCTTTGAAAAACACTAAATCTTAGTTCAATTTACATCAGGAAAATGTAACTCCATACTTCACTGGGTGTTGGAGGAATGCATGATGCATCACCGTAGATGTGGAATAGTCAGCAGTTGCTTTTCATGCCCTTTATTCTGAGGAAATGTTTTTCCAGGCTTCACTTTTCATTAGAGATCCTTGCCAACATGTATTATTCTGTGAAATGCAGAGTGGGTATAATAAATCATATTACTACAGAGAGATGCCACCACACATTACACTAAAGAAATGCTACAACAAGATTTTTTTTTAATATTGAGGAAAGGTAAATCTTTCACATCACCTAGCATCATGGGAACACAGCCTGGCAGTGAGCAACCTGGACTGGGAGAAATATTAACATTTCAAATCTTTAGCTAGAATAGCATATGAATAAAAAGCATATAATTATTTCATTACAAATCTCTCAATCTAAACAGTTAGTTGTTACACATTCTTGGTTATCTCTGCCAGAGGGAGCTGATATGGAATTTTCCAATCCTACCATTTAATCTTGCCATGTGGATACAGCGCCGGATGAAGTCTTGTTGCCCAGAACACAAGAATAGCTTTTTTGTCCCTCCCTCCCACTATGACCACCAGTAGTCCCTTTTAGGCAGTGTGCAACATTTCCTCTTCAAGTGCTTTAGACTTCCATTGCATTTAGCCATCATCCTCTGGATTGTGTCAATCAAGTCCCAGGCTGTGCACATTGCCAATCTCCTGTGGCATGAGGCTTGTGAGGAGACACCAAGACATGAGTGGTCACTTACAAGAGCACTTGTCAACACACGTGCTTTAGCATCTGCAGACCATGGAAGTGGCTTTTCTTTCTGTCCACTAATGCAATGACTTTGCAGTGTTATCATACCCACAAATACATCTCTCAAGCAGAAGCAGAGTATTTAAAAACATTGTTGCTTTGAGTGTTGACCATACCTGTAAAGAGCAACCCTGAAATAAATCATTAATGGCACAGTTTCTTTTAACTCCAAAATTTTGTAGTACATTTATTCTGTTTGACTGCATTTAAAATCCCTCCAGGCTTTCCCTTTAAATAACTACAGGAAGCCTCTTACTCATCTGATATTTTACACAGTAAAACTTTTGAAGAAGTTAAAGCCATAATATTGATGTATTGATGCCTGCAGCACAGCAAACTACTTCAGTAACAGCTGTCAGGCTCAGTGCTGCATCAGATCTCTTGATAGGGTTTATAATTTACTTATCTTTCAAGAGATATCCAATGAATGTGGACAACAATTTGTAACAAATAACTTCTTTCTTTTCTTTCCCCTGTATATCCAAAATATCACTGACCTTGCCAATTATAGACTGTTTTTTGTTTTTTTTTTATTGGCAACATAACAGCAGAACTTGGCCATTGCTAGTTTTGACAAGGATGCATCTGCCTTTCACTGTTGAATTTTATATTGGGCTGGATTTTGATGTCTTGCCTATATAATGAATATATATATTGAAGATATATATGCTTATGCACAAATTTCTTCCATATCTGAGACTTTTTCGACAAGTATATTTTTCTTTCTCTTTTTCTTTTTCTTTTCCTTTTCCTTTTCTATCTTTCCATACATTACTTCACCTTGTTGAGCAGAAATAAAGAATGCTGAACATTACTAAGACTCTATGAATGAGTCCTACTTAGGGAATTTAGGATCATTATCATAAATTTTCTTAGAACCTTGACATTAAATGGAAAATCACTTTCACTGCTAACTGAGACCAATGTCAAGAAAGAGAGAGATAATATGTGGCAGTACAAGATTAAAGATTCTTTTTTTGTGATCCTACTTTATGGCTCTTGGTTGGATTTATATTATCAGAAGAGGCTTCAGCTCTTCCTCACCTCAGTGTTGGTAGATCTGAGACCTTCTGAAAGCCAGAGTTACAAAGTGTAATAGAAACTAGTCTATCATTATAATGGTGTTAGAATCTCCGAAGTCTTGGGAGGACATGTAGGTCACTTATCAATAACATTGTCTCACAGATTAGGAAGAACCCTAAGAGAAGCCAACCTACCCATTGTTATTAGTAGGAATAACAAGATATTATGTACCCTTTTCTTCCATTTCAGTCTGTGAGCATTCTTATTGGAGTACACATTATTATTAATGTCTAGATTCTATTCCTAGGCATATGACTGGAAACTTACTCAAATGATGATTGCAAATGATCCTTGGAAAAAGTCTCAGGGTTTCCAAGAAAACTGAGGAATTGACCAAGTCCAGCATGGTTTGCAAGAAAATATGACGGTCAGATCACAAGATGAAGGGGCTTCGTGAAGTTCTGGTCCCTATTCTTATTGCAATCAGCAGAGTAATTCAGAGTTTGTATTAAGGTAATAATATTAAAACCAGTCACTTGCTGTCTCTGTCCCAGTGAAATGCATGTGACTTAAACATTTACAGATTACCCCCAGCCCATTCCTATCAGAGGGTCAAGATCTCCCACGAACTTTTTCAGCTGCTTGGAGATAAGCCATAATGTGATACAGGCAACTGTGGAATGGCTGGAAGAGGTGTCATGACAAGGTACATTCTCATATTGGTATATGAGAAAGTTTGTGACAAACAACAGAGGAAATTCCTCTGCTTTTATCCAGGCTGTACCTTGGCTTTGTCTTCCCAGCAGCATTTAAACCCAGAGATAATTAATGCCCCCAGGCAAAGAAGAGGTCACACAAATCATTCTCTGCAGTAACAGCACTTCACTGCCAGTAATGGATGGTCTGGCCAAGACCTGAGCCTTTCCCTAAGAGGGACAGGCCACCAATATTCCTCAGCTCTATTCCTTCGCTTACACCTACTACTTTGCATAACTTCAACCTTCCCATGAAGCTGCTGAGAAGGATTATTCAGTGAAGAAACGTTTGTTTTCCCTATGGCACGCTTCAGACCTCAACAGTTATTCAGAAATACCTGATGGCCCACATTCATGGCCATGTGGGAGATGGCCATACATGTCTGTTAATGAGTTTATGATTTCAGATTTAGTTTCCATCTCTTACCTCTCTATCTGCTGTTCATAATAATGAGCTCAGGGACCTGATTCACTGGGAGGAGGGGAATCCCTTAACATTTTTTTTTTTCTCATCCCCACTAACAGAAGTAGTACTGGGACGTAATTGTACATGTAATCTCAGAGGTGTTTCTGCTGCATACTTTCAAACCAGTAAAGAGCAAATTTTCAAAGATATGAGGAAGTCTCTATTTGTTTCCCACTCTGAGAGAAGCAGAATGGTCTAAAGTCAAGAAGTTTTTACATCAATCCTTTTGGGGAAACTTAAATCTGAAACTTCTTTGAAACTACAAAAGCATATTTCAAAGGAAGAGGTCAAAACCAACAGAGAGCACAAACACACCACCAAAGTATAAATTAGACACAACTTTTGCTAAAGCTATAAAGGGGGAAACACACAGCTTTTAAAAATGGCCCTAATTATGCCTTGCTTCAGCTCAGATTTCTTGCATCCCTAGAGGGAAGAATGACTGATATAAAGAGGAGGTCTTGCTGTATTTATAAAGATTGCCATTGTTTGGAGTGATTCAAAAGATGAAAAGGAGCCCAGTGTGAGAGAAACAAGAGAGATCATGCAGTCCAACACCACTGAAAAGGCTTAGGGAGGCAGAGATGGGATTTCTGGGCATCATGCAATTTCTAAAATAACATCTGTTCCAATTAACCTCTTGTCCCTGAGAGTCTGAGCTCTCCATGAGGCTGAAACACAAGGTAGTTATCAAGCCGTCCCCTGGCTGACAGTCCATGAGGAGAACAGCACCAGCAACCAACTTGGTGGGCCCTAACAAGGTGAGATGCAAGGCTTGCCATCCATGAAGAAAGACAGTAAAGAAAATAACAGCAACCTCCAAATCAGCAAGCTCTTCTGATACACAAGTCATCCAGGACAATGCCTTATTATCACAGCTCAGTATATGTCCAGAGACCATCTTTGAGACAAAGCAAGACTAGACTTCTGATGTCATTTGAAAGAAAAATGAACCTCCTTCATTGTAGCAGAAAAAGAAGAAAACCAATTGCTAAAACTATTTTTGTATCCTGAACAGTTTTTGAAATACTGCTTTCAAAATCCCAAAATCCAAGGAGGAAGAAATGGCAAGCAGGAGGTAATTCTAGATTATTCTATATTTGAGACAATAAAGGCTACAAAAACCACTACCAGGAAATATAGCAGCATATGAGAATTAAAAGAGGAAAAACACCAGTATCTCTAAAGATTCATGTAACAGGCCAAGTTCAGCATTCAGAAAAACTGATTTATCAAATAGTCAGCTTCTTAAAAGAAAGTAGTGAAGGGAAATCCATCCCGGTCCAAGTCCAGGATATATTCCTTTGAAAATCTTTATAGCTGAGCACATAGTTCCTGGTGCAAGCTTTGGCCTTTAAAAGCACAAACTCTTATTGTGTACAAATTCTTACTACAAAAGATCAAAAAAGGGAAACTGCAGTAGCCAGGTGTGTATGGAAAGATTCGTGTGAATTATGAAGGTCAGTGGGAATGAGGCTTTCCAATTTGGTGTCTTAATCCCTGAGTTTATAAAATGTTACAGATATTTACTCACCTTGTGCTGCACCTTCCAAATCTGGAATTTTTGTATTGCTCTTTGCACTGAAGTTAATGGGAATTAAGGCCAAATGTATTGGAACAAGATTATGCAATTGTACATCTTCCCGTATCTTCAGAAACTAGGGCTAACTCCAGGAGATAGGTGTTCATCATAGGTAGAAAACATGAGAAAGTGTAAGCCACTTCATGATATGTGGGTAACTCTTTCCCATTCACCAACATGATGTCCCCTGCACTGGTTGACCACTAGTGTTGCCCAGTTTTTGTTCTCCTGCATGCTTCATGCTTTTGTATCTGGTGTATTGTGAAGACTCAGGTACTTTGCCTCAGATGCCCTTCTCTAGTTCCTCAAGGAGGGCTTACAGGGCTTCTATAGGGGATCATCTTGTCATTAATGTGTGTGGTTTTCCACCGTGTTTTTGCTTCCAAACACTGCTATGAAAAAATGTGTTTTGAAAGTGTCACCCCCATGATATCAACTCTCTGGGTGATGGGAATGTATCCCTTGTGTGACTCTATCACTGGTATTTCAACAACTGTAGGAGGAAACCAGGCCTTCTTCTTGCTGAATAACTGTTCTTAGTCATGAGACTCCTCTGGTGTGGTAACCAGCTGTGTTTGACAAGGAAAATCCCCATAAACTGCTTTTGTGGAGTCAGAAAGGATTGCTGTAGGATTTGCTGTCTCATCCCACTGGTATGTTAGGTGTGGGATCTCCCTTCTGCTCTTACCCTGTGGAGATGAGTAACGACTTCCAACAGCTCTAAGTAACACCTAAGCTGGTAAATCTTCAGTCTCCTTCAGCTTTGCTGCCTGGAACATGCAGCTGAACTGCTGCCAGAACAAATACCTCAGTCAGGACATATTAGAATATGATCTGTCAAATGGCAGTTATACAATGGAAATATTAATGTTTTATTGTGCTATTTTTGCTTTAAGTGAAATGATAACATTTGCCCTGGACATGTGCCCAGGAAGAGGGTGGCTGCTCTTTCAGCCTCTCACTTTCAGTCATACACAAAGAAATTTTCCCCAGACCACAGGGATGCATCTGCCCAAAAAGAACACTTGAAAAGCTACCTTCACTCACAGCTCCTTTATTGCCCTCAGTTCAGTACACACACAGTCTTTTTCTCTTGTTTTTTCCCAAGAAGAACGGGGTGATATTGCTACCTTTTTTGCTACAGCAATCCCAGGAAGAAGAGAATACACATTTTAAGGACAATAGTGCTTTTACCAAGGGGACACCTTGCCCAGTGATTAAAACAGTCATTACAAATTCTTCCTTTTCCTGTTTTTAATCACTTTAATCTGGTTAGACTTCTGCACCCATTCTTCTGGTTTACATCCACTGGTTGTTTTGCATGAGTAGAAATTATTGAAATTTCCATGTGATTACTAATGAGTCACAATGAATTATTACTGGTGTGCTAATTTACAAATTTCTCTGAAATTCGCCATGTCCACTAGTAAAGATTTGGTTTGGAATATGTGACTCACTTTTCTGAATGAAAATTTGAATGGACTATGTTAAATTGCTCTTATTTAAAAAAATATTTTTATTACCAATGTTATTTTTATAAGTGCTAGTGAACCATTGGTTAGCAATAGGCAATAATTTATGTGCCACAGAAAGTGTTCTGGGAAGCAATTAGATTCCTCAGTACTGGAGTATGATAGAATCTAAGTGGAAAATGTTTCTGCACAATGCTGAACTGTGGAAAAAGCCTGGGAAGATTTTGGCACCGTGACTGACCTTAGATAAGTAAAGATAGGTAAACAATGCAGTAAAATCTATTGCTCTCAGTAGTTGGTAAGGATTTTGTTACTTAGTCTGAAAAGGTCAGAGTGCATATATCCTACCTGCATCTGAGGAGACTTGAACTTGATAATCTCAAATCACTCCCTCTCCAATTCCCATAGGTACTCAGTAAAACTGGCAGGGTGTAGTCTGCCCAGAAAGTGACTCTCATTTCTTCTTGGCAAGAGTGATGTACTTTGTGTACAATGTGTTAATATTCACTGAAGCAGTGAATCTAGAACTTCTCCTTCCCAGCTGAATGATCTAACCTCTAGACTGTGGAGTATTTCCTCTGGATCCAGTTCCAGCACAAAGACTATTTATTTGTGATGTTCAGATTGATAGAACTTCAACAGAAAGACAGTCACATTCACAAATGTCTTATATGGTCTGGTGATGAGACTCTGTGCTTAGAAGAAAAGAGATATCAGATATCTGGAGGTAAAAGAGGAAGCTAAAAATAAGTGTCCTTTGACCCATGGTATCCCAGTATCTGGCTAGCCCATTATCCTCCAAACTACTTGGGCAAAAGGGCTTTCATCAGCTCTGCATCTTCCTTTGTCATCTGTAGGAAGAGATCTGAGAATTCCTATCAGCCTCGGTCTGCAAGCATTGCTATTACCTTGTAACTGCTGTGGCTTGGGTATAAGTTAGATGATTTAGCACTGAATCCTCCCACATTCATTTTACAAGATTTCTGGGTATGTAATTAACTCAGGTCTGTACATTCTGCACCTGAGACAAGCACCTAAGCATTTGGCACAGCAGTTCTACCCACCACAGTACTCAGGCCTTTTGTTGGATCTGATTGCCACCTTCTAAATTAGGTAGTTCTCTTAGTCTGGCAGCAGTAAATATCTTTGGCAGAAACATAGGTGCTAGGCAACTGGGAGGAATTTTTCAGACTTCAGATCTGAAAAAGAAAGCTAGATGCCAGTCCTTTAGTGGCATTAGAGATGCTGCTCTTTAAACACCACCAAGGACTGCTCAGCACAAGAAAAGTGTAATGATTTAGGTCCTAGCAAAATGTTTTTGAACAGATATCTGATGAATACACCCAAGGTCAGAAAATGTGAATAAAATCACAAAAAAAAATGTGGAGAAAAGTGAAGCTGGAGCATGAGCAGTATAGAATACAACTATATCAGAATCACTCAGTGTGAAAACAAAAGAATAATTCTATAGGTATAAGGAAGAAGCAGTCCTTAAAAGAAAGTACAGAAAGCAGTCAAAATCCACAGAAGGGGACAAAGTTCCCAAATGCACTTTACAAAAGATATAATTTAAAATCTGTCTGATGTCTGCATTTGAGTCACACACAGGATGCCCTTGAGGTATGATGTGGCTGATTATTCTTCCTGCTGCTGTCAGCATATCCAAGGTCACTTGCTCTGCTTCATCTCAGCTGGGTCAGTAAGGCATTGCTGACTCACAATGCTTCAAGAAAACACTGTGGGAGGGAGACTGTGCTGGTGTTAGGGGCAGGTGAAGTCATGGAATCCATTATAGAAGCTACAAAGCTCTTCAGTGAATGGCCAGTGGCTCCCTATGTCACTGCCTAGAGCTCTGCAAGATCCCCCAGTGGAATTCTTCAGTCACTCAAAGCAGCTGGCCACCCAGGGCAGAGGTAGCATGCACAATCCTCCTGTGCCACTGCAGCAGGACAGTGTTTAGGGCCACAGTGGACGTCTTTTGTAGCTATTGCTTTCTGCTGGGGCCAAACTATGTGGGGTGGGTTTATCTTAAGGACTACAGCATTGTGCATGCACAGATCTGCTGACTGCAGTGGCTGTCCAGTGTGCTGGAATCAGCTCAGCCTTTGTGGTGCCTCTTGGATGTGATGGGGAGATTTATAGCTGCCATAGTCCAGAGCTGTGGGGTGAGGTGGACTCATTTCACCAGTGCAGTGGTGAGAAGCCCTTTTCCTCTGTCCTTTCTTGCTCAGCTCCTTACTGAACAAAGAGCATCAAAATTCCTTCCCGTTTCAGGTCAATTACGTTTCCCAAGTTAGTCAATTCTCCCTCATAAAATATCAGTGTGGAGCCTTGCACCAGAAACCATCATGGACAGCCAGAAAAATTCTTACAATTATCTTCAAGGTATTTTCATTGATATTAAACTAAGCCTGTGTAAATAAGGGGCTCATACAATTAACTTATCTTCTGAGAGACAGCGTTAGCTCTTAATGAAGCTTTCCCATACACAGGGCTCTGTTTTGAATCTGCCCTTAGTGATACAATTTGCAACTTGTCCTTCACTGAAATGAATGGACTAATTTGTCTGTCTTGCCTTTTCTCAGCTGCTCACTTTTACAATGTTTGTGGGAATATAAATATATTTGAGACTTCTACCATTTTTTCAAAATTTGGCTTGAAACTAAGTCAACAATTTGCATAGTCTTTAGAAGGGCAAAGGACAGACAGATAACAGGACCTAAGTTTCATTGCCCTTGGAAGGATGGCTAAAAGAGCTATTTCTTTTTCCTAGCAGTCCTTAAGGGATTTCATGATGAAAGAAAATGCTTGGAAAGCTAAATAGTAAGGAAACTGTCATAAAAAACAATGGCATTTTTTAGAAAACACAAGGTGAAAAAAATCACCATCCATTTTGCTTTCATCTGATTAGGATGTGTCTGATGTGTCATATTTATGCAGGGAAATAGGTCTCTGAAAAAGGTCATAATGGCTCACATATGAGCCATTTTCTATAAATGGCTTCTTCTCTTTTATGAGTAGATTATTAACTCTCTACATACCATAAACAGAAGAAGATCTTGGATCTCCTAGGGGATTTCTCATAGAAGGGATCAACTGGAGCCTGTATTAATGGACCACAAGCCTTAAATTTTGAGTATTCACTCATGACTGAGAGTATCATGAATACCAAAATAGAAAAATGGTTGATACTTGGATCTTTCAGATGTTTTTGGAAGATTTTTGACAAAATGTTCTGTTTCCAGGTAATTTTATTGCACACTGCACATTTCTCTCCAGTTGTGAAGTGAACAGCTGGAGTCTTTGGGTTCATTTCTTCCTGGTAGAGCTCTGGCTGTGGGACCTTGCACTAAAGGATATATTCACATCCCACCACAAACTTAACAGTGTTAGTGCTTCTAGTCTGGAGCTCTGCAAACAGACCAGCCCTGGCATTCCTTTTTCTTGGGCAGGAAATTCAATCTCAGAACCAGCAGGTTTTCATATATAGCTTGGTATCTGTGTGCAGAAGTGAGGAATTTTGCTGGCCAATGCATGTGTGTATCCATGCTCCTGGGCAGATCAGTATAGTCAGAGTAAGAGTACACTATCAAATTCTGGCTCCACTCGAAGCTCTCATGCAAACAAAAATTGCTCAGGAAAATTGAACAACCAAAACTACATGAGAAGAAAATACAATATTTTTTTTAAAAAGTGAATAAAATTTCAATTTTTATTGTAATTCAATTTGATCTATCCTCAGCTTTCTCTTTTAGGATTTTAAACCCCTTTCAGTGGCCCCAGGACTGTATCTTTCACTTCCTCTGCCCCTGCAGCAATGATGTTTTGTGAATGACTTGGTGCTGTAGTCACACTCTGGTAGCATTCATAGGCAGGGCAGTTCCTGGGGCTGGCAGGGTTTGCCTATGAAATTGTTTCTAAACCAGAGGTGACATAAGACCTTCCAAGCTACTGTCCAGAATAGAACCTGGACAATAGAAGGAGAACACATTTAAAAGCTTATTTCTTTTGTTTCCCAAGGGAGGAGAATGGACTAAATAAGCCCAGCAGAATCTGCGAGGACTTCTGACTGATCCTGGTGGACCCCAGGGAACTACAGGTCATTCCAGCTGCAGAAAAATGGTTGTCAGCTATGGCAACAGTGAACACTTGTGAGCTCACCCACTGGTGGGTCTGGAGTTTAGCCTGACAGCAGCAATCACACCTCTCTCAGAAGTCCTGCTGCCTGCGGCAAATTGGATTGCATCTGGCTGGTTGCCGGGGTTCTTGTCTTCTCCTGAAGCACCCAGAGCAACTTCCCTGCTTTTTCCAAAATACCTTGCTGTTAAACATGTATAGAAGATACAGTGGAGCTTCCTGTGCCAGAGCAGCTGTGTCAGTTATGTGTTTAGCTGTACCCTGAAGGATCAGATGTAGCTCTGCATGCTGTGTTGGTGTATGTGTCAGACCTGTTTGAGAAAGAAAGAGATTGAAGCAGATACAGGGTGACCTACCCTTCATAACAGGGTTTTTATTGGTCCCTGATTCAAGCAGTTTGCATAAATCCTTTTTCTTAGCACAGATATTTCCAATTAATTGAACAAAAGAGGAGTTAGGCCAGTGTTGAGGATTTGTGAAAGTCTTACCTACAGCATTGTCGGGAACTGGCCATTCAGTATGAATTAGAGAAAGAACGGATGACTTGAAATCTTGTAGCCAAAATCCTATTAAGATATAACAGTTCACTTTTCCTCTGCAGCTTGAGAAGATAAGAAAGGAAGGGTGTAGATAGCAAAATATGTCTTGAAGTGTTTTGTCCTTTCCTTTGTTGATGACATTCTACGAGATATAGAGAGAAAGACCCAGGAAAAGCCTAAGGGGACAATTTTGACAGAACTTCAACTAGTAATTCCTTTAGGCTTTTTATTTCAGTCCTGCTTTCCAGTGTTACTCATATCTGCACAGAGGCTGGGGAATTATTCCTCTATCTTCAAATTTTCCTTTCCCCAGTTAGATGTATTTGTTTTCTACTCTGCTCTTCCATGTTCTTGAAATTGCCAGTGCACTCTTATCCCTAAATCCCTTTGTCTTCCCCACTTGCCAGGTAAGGGTTTACAGCCCCACTTTGTTGAATCCTGCCAGAGGTTACAGAAACCCTGCAACCCCAGTCACTGATTTATAAGTAGGAGAGAGGTCAAGGGCAAGGGAGGAAAATATTGCAAGTCCTGTCGTGCAGCGGCTGTAGTTGCGGCTCAGCTCTAGGAGCACAGAGTCTGACCTGCAGGGAGCTGAGGGCTCCTTTTTGTGGGGGGCTCACCCCTACCCCGATGGCTCCACAGCAAACACTCAATAACTCTGCGGCGCTGCAGCCACTGCCGGTGACACCGCTCATCATCATCTCCCTTCACCATCTGCTGGTTTTATAGAGACATTGTCTTTTGCTCTCCACTTAGCTTAGCAGTTTTGGGGCCCTTAATTCTTCTTTGGAGCCATACTCTCAAGCACCGGTGGAGACAATGAATATTGATAGTGCTTTTGTGTAGGGGCACTCCTCTGCCTTCCATGGGATCTTTGCCAGAGGCTAAATATTACTGTTTGACTTTTCTTCTTCAGATCTGACCAGAGATCAGAAAGTCAGGAGGTGTCCTCTGCAAAGTCTGACGCTAATGCAAAACCCCATGGTGGTCAGTCCAGGACAGACTGCCCTGCTAGGGTGATTCTTTTTCCCTGACAGCTGAAGAACTGCAGGCAAATAGCAGTTTTGTGTAGTGGCATAGTATTATATATAGCATGCATAATACAAAATGAATGAGTGTTTCTCTTAGATTGAACGAATGAATTGTAATCCCACATCCAGAGAATTTGGAGCCGAGGAGCATGCTGTGAAACTGTTAATAAAGAAATATGTTTGCATCAAATGGCATAATTTCCTTTCTTTAAAATAAAGTGTTTGATGGATTTGGGGTTTAATCTGATTTCACATACAGAATATATATCACATCTTAGCCTGTAAAAGCATCTGCTAAGCCTGGCCGCATGCATACACAGATGCTGATTTTACAACACATGCAGTGATAGGCACCTGAGAAACTGAGATCAGCGAAAAGCTGATAATGTGTTCTTGACACACAGAGTGTGAAAGGAATTTACAGTGAATAGAGATAGTTAAAGTAGAAATATAAGTGAATGAGGGCTTGGAGTTAATGGCCATAGCATCTTTGTCCTTTATTCTTCCCAAAGTAAGTAGGTAAGGGAACAACAATGCAATGTTTGCTGGAGAGCTCATTAGCACTAATGGCATTATGATATCAAGCAGGGCTGAAAGGTGAACTTCGAAAAAGTCACAAGTGAAGGTGACTGGGAGGCAGTTTTATCACATGGAAGTAGGATAATAACAGAAAATTGAAAACTGTTATCAGACTAGAACTGCCAAGATATTTCCTTTCTGGAAAGACAGGAACCTGTGGTTTCCAATTTAAAATATGTTCCCTGGATCTCAACCACTTTATCTGCATGAGTGAAATAGAGCCAGACACCCCAAAAATTCCTGTTGTAAACTGCCAGCCAGCCACTGCAATATCCCACCAGCAGAACCGTGGTGGGCAAAAGGCATCCTGGCTCACCCACCCTTCTCCTGTCAACCCTGCAGAAGATGCAAGGGGTTCAATACAGAGCTGCCATGTTTGCAGCCCTCCAGGTCCTCAAGGATTAGGGTAGGGAATAGCTGTGAACACAGAGACCAAGCATGATGGCACCCTTGGTGAAGACATCAGGCCCCTGGTGTCACAACGTCACAGGATTTAGGCACTGAGCTCAGGCTGCTATGAGCGGCTAGACATCTGTGAAAAAACTGGCAAATGCCCTCTCTTTGTCCTGCCTGCCCTTCAAAGTCTGTTGGAAGCTGGTTAAAATCATGCAGGTTGATTTTGGTGAACTGGCTAATTTCAGTGAATAGCAAGATTGAGAATTGTGTTTGCCATCCCTGCTTTGCTGCTCAGTGAAAAGACCCTAGGTGTGGTGCTCTGATAGCTCTCAGGAGTTAGCAAGCAACAAAGCAACAAAGACTAATGGATTGCTTAAGTTTTTTAGATTTTATTCAGGACAGGTACATTCAGGGAAAACATAGAAGCTTTCAGGATATTTAGGGTAAAACTTAGAAAACTATTTAGATTAGATTCATGGATCTATTGGTCTAGAGATTTACAGGTTACAGGATCTATGGGTTTAGAGGTGTTACAGGTAATATTTTCATATTTTTGCAAATTAACATACCCATATATGAAACAAGACAAGGACCAATTGAAGCAACATTAGAGACTTTAAAAAAATAGTTTAAGTACAAGAACTTAAACCACTGAAATGCTGGCTAGCTAGATATTAAAATACCTTTGAAAATCCAGGATTGAGAACCTATCTGAATTTTTTAGTAGCAGGCTTTTGCTAAGAAAGGCAGTAAAAGGGATTAAAGGTATAACTGCGTTTCTTGGGGGGTGGCTAGCGAGACTGAATAATTAGGGGCATTGAACTCCAGAGAAGAATGAAAATTACTTTGGAGTAAAGGTGATCTAAATGGAGAACTTTAATTTTAAACCCTTTGCACTACAGGAGTGGAATAAGGTCACATTTGAAAGATTAGATTCTGCTGCCTCAGTTTTGGCTGTGCTTCAAATGACAAACCCAGATGGAGATAACTTTCAGCTCCATGTTCCTCTAAGAAAGAAAAATGTGGGGTTAGACTCATGGTGGCAGACTGTATCACCTGCTGCAGAAGGGATGGCCTGGCCTGTTTGCCTCTGACCACAGCTAACAGGTAGTCCCTGCCACCAATCAGTCCCCAGTATGGGATGAACTCTGGTTTTTCAATCAGACTGTTGTTTATAAAATGTTAAATACCTCTTCAGGCACAATAAATATCATCAGCTTCAGCATAACCTGAAAACAACTAAAACAAGGCAAACTCGAACATGTTTAATTTACTGAAAAGAGAACAGAGAGAACAATTCATGTTCTCTGTCCCACCTACACTCCCTCACACTCATCACTTTTCTCAAGGAGATGACAGAAGGAAGTCTGTCTTTACAGACCAGCCTATGGCTCCAGGAAGTCAGACATAAGACCTAATGTTTCTGTCGTCTTTTATACGTAGATTTAGAAGGTTTTGAGGGGGCTCTGCTTGTATGCTTTCACTGGTATTTCCAAATGTTAGGATATTTTTATCAATTGTCATGGTACAGCTAGTGCCACGACCCCATTGTTCTCCTTTTTTTAATAATTTAAGCTGTTGATTTTTATTCTGTTAAAGAATTAGCTGGGCACTTTTAGCATCCGATTTTAATACCTCTGATTTGCTGTCCAGTGACAACCTATATTGAATGAAGTTTTTGAGTGTTGTTTAGTCTCTCATCAAGAAGGAAGCATTTTTGAAATTTTGTTGAATTTATGAATTTATGAATTTTTGCTCTTCTTCAAACCCCCTTACTTTGTTTCAATTTTTTTTTTCTTAAATTTACACCCTAGTTAACCCTTTTATATAATTAGTTTTCTCTCAACTCTGAAGAAAAACCCGAGTTTTTTCAGCTTTCTTGAATATGTGAACTAATGCATTTGGTAACAGGATTGGGTTTTATGTGCAGACACTTTGTACATTTAGTGTATTGAAAAGGAAGCCATATGAAAATTCTTCTTGTTGTGAACACAAAAAGGGATCTTTCTTCTAGACCCCTGGAAAGACAGAGGAAGAGAACATTTATTTGAAAAAGAGAAAAGGAAAGGGAAATCCTTTCACAGTTTTAAAAGTTTTAATCAATTTAGTAAAATATAGTGACCCTCAGGTACAGACTAACAGGTTCTGAATGCCACTAGGGAGTATGTTCTCTCCCTTACCTTTGTGGTCCTTTGACAGAACAGGATAAGGCAGGAGCTGTGTGAGGGGATAAAGCTTTGCTTTGCTGTAGCAGTACTCCAAGGGGCACCTCTGCAGGCATCACCTGCTGAACTGAAATGAAAGAGGTGCCTGTCTTGGGAGGAGGAGGCAAAGAGGCAATTTCCTTCTTAAGACATAGCAGTCCATGGGGACCTATGTTGAATCTCCTTTTTCAATGAGAAAAGGATGACTTGGAAGTTGCACTGCCAAGATTATATGAGTGGTGAAGGGGAGAGCTGCCTGTTTTTCCTTTCAGGACTTCCTCTGTGCCTGTATTGGCCTGAATAGGAGGGTCTTGAATCTAAGGGAATAATTTCTTTATAAGAAACAGCAGAAGATAGAGCAATATTATATGGGAAAGCACTAAGCCCCCTATGCTCATTCTTCTTTGATCCCTAGAACAGGTCTGAAGCCTGTCCCAGTTCAGTGACACTTGTGCTTTGCTGGCCCACAAAATACCACTGCGTCCTTTCCACAGTCTTCTCCTTTCACGCTTCATTCGCTGTAAATGCTGATGCAACACAGCAGGCACCACCATGGGCACTTCTGCGCCCAGCCCTGGATTTAGATGTTAATAAGGATTTCCAGGTCCCTTGCATTCTTAATCAAGCAAATATTTAGCCAAAAGCCAAGCAAATCTTGGTGCTCTCTAGTCACAAATGAGGACACACCTGTGCAGCCAAGTGCAGGTAGAGTCCTCAGCAGCATGCTGATCTGGCTACTTGGTTTCCCAATCAAAATATCACTCTCACCTGGCCTTATCAGAGAAGGGCAGAGCAAGCTCTGTTGTATTAACCTTGAGCTATGCACAATTTGAGGTCCTTCTGCTATGGGTTTTGGATTTCCTCTTCTAGCAGTTGTTGTTTTTATGGGCCCAGACATTCAACTCAGGAAATGCTGTACAACCGTGCAATTCACTAATATGCAGTGGGCTTTCTTACATTATCATTTCTAAAAGCAAATGCCACTGCTTTATTCCAAACAATAAGTGTTTCAAAGTATTTTATACTAACGATTCATCTCATGGGCTCTTTTTTTGTGATACATAATGTTCAACTCCTTTCACGTTTAGAGACTGAGGTGATATTCTTAATACACCGTGTCTTGGAATATATGAGAGAATTTACCTTTATTCAATCAGTTCAATAAAAATCAACGAATGAAATACTATTGAAATAAATGTTGAACCTTGTTCCTAAATATTCCATGGGGCAGTGTCTTGAAAGAAATCAATAATAATGCAGATATGCTGGGCTTTAATCAAGTGAATTGATTTTTAACTTAAAAATAGCAAGTAGTTTGACTTGTGTCTTCTTGAAACAGTGGAAAAACTAAACAATAGTCCATGATCAATATCATACACATACATTAATTTTAGAACCTAAATGTGTTGAGTAAGGATTGTATCTGCTGCAAATATCTACATCTATTGAAGGTGATAGGAAGTGCCATCAGGAAAGAGCATCTACAGATATAATAAAGAGAGCAGACCTGTATGCAAACATAAGAGTAATTGAAAACTTGACTATATGTAACTATTGATGTTTCCCTAGTGAGCTAAATTCTAAAAATCTCTATTAGCTGTAGGACATAGCTAAATCTTCATAGACAGATACAATTATCAGTTTCAACACCAATTTTCTAGCGCAGAGAACAAGGAAAAGAAGAGCATGCCATAGTAAAGCAGTTTTCCATTGTTCCTCATGACCTGCATCCTCAGGTAGTTTATACTCCTTTTCCCTTTTAAAATAAACAATATTGAAGAGAATTAGCAAAAAAAACCAAAACAAAACAAAAAAACCCAAAAAATCCCCAAAACGAAACAGGATAGATGTGCACTAACACTCTGGATTTTAAGGCAGAATCTGACTTTATTGCATGGAACATCCCTGTTAGGAGAGCACCAGCAGCACCTTGAACAGCAGCTTTGCTCAGTCTGGGCTGAAGCCTGTCTGATATCATCTGCTATTTTCAACCTTGATGAAGTTTGTCCACTTTCTACAGTCTAGGAGAAAAATAGTTTCATCAGTAGCAGCTCTAAACCCTCATGGTCCTAGCTCAGGTAGTCTGGTTTTTGTTTTTGTTTGTTTGGTTTGGTTTTTTTCCCTACTTCTAATGTAATTAAAGAGGAGACAAAGCAGACCTATCTTCACTGGACTCTTGAATGATGAGAGCCCAGTGGGGTCACCTGCAGGGTATGCTGGCAAATAATACATGCTCATGGTGTCCTGAACCAGCCTTGATTTTTTTTTTTCTCTCTTTTTTCATAGCTTTATGATTCTGAGACATATTTGAATTAACATCACAAAAAGAATGAGAGAGTGAAGTCTCTTGCACCCAGATTAAGACATGCTTGAATGAGAATACATTCAGTTATTCAAAGGCTCCTCTGAAGACCTTTTGAAGACATAGTCCACACAGACATGTCCTTGGAAGCAAACAGGCTTTTCTCTGTTTTAAACAGGATGCTGTGCTAGATGGACCATGTGTCTCATCCACCATGGCAGTTTTTGTGCTCTTTCTGCTCTGGGGATACTTCAGTAACTATGCTAGGAATCTGGAGCCAAGTATGACAATGAATTCTAAAACAAGTGCTCTGCATAGATAAGTTACAGAATTTGCCTGTGGCCAGCAACACTGACCATGTTTTCTAACATGAGAAAAATGAACACTGGCAGTGTGTGAGGGAAAGAAGCTGATAGGGCTTGCAGAAGAAGAATCCTGAATAGAAGCAGCATGAGTGACATCTAAAGAAGAAGAAGAAAAAAAGATAATGAGTCTGAGTAGAATTGAATTACTAATGGCAAAAGTTAAAAATCTCTATTCTTAAAAAGACGTTAAAATATCTGAGTGCTTCATGCATTTCAGATCTCTCTAATATATTTTCTTAGCTGGATTTTAATGTTTTAAATAGGTTATGTTGACTCTGTTTGTAGGGAGGTGGTTCAAATCAAATTTAAAATTATTTTTGACTGGTAGCTGATTACAAATGCAGATTATGCCTTCATGTGTGATAACCTTAGGCTAATATTCATAGCAACTAGTAGTATTTAACCATTGAAAACAACCTAGCCTGGTGCCATTTATGCAATCTGGTATTTCCCAAAATTTGGAAAATGGATTTTTTCTTCATGAAAATGAATCCAAAACATAGTTTTCATCTCTAAATCTCCCATGTTATACTTCAAACCTGCCCCTTCACTTTTTAGATATAGAATGCCACAAGCAGAGGAGGGTATCTCTGCCATCACCCTTCCAGCATTGTTCTTCATTAGGGATAAATATCCAGGTTCCAACACAGTAGCTTATATGCTGTTTAGTTTTGCCATTTTATGCAAGTGGGGTAAGCCAATGCTATCTGGAGTTACAGAAAAAGCCCCAGCTCCAGGATCCACTTCATTGTGCCTTAGCTGCCATTGAGGGCTTGGAAAATAATCTCTTTCTCCTAGCCGGACAGCAAAGTTTCAAATTATGATTAATGTGTTTGGAAGTCAAAAGGATTCAATAAATATAATAGGCAGACAGTATAGACCTCTTGGCATTTGAAGCAAGCTCATGTTTATGCATAATAAATATTAAATTATTTTTGTGTTTCAGACTGGTACTATATATATCCAAGGATTATAGACAGTTTGCTTCCTTTGCCTTTTTGTTCTGAGCAATGTGACATCCCAGAATGTGTTACATACATGTTTTGTTCTCACTGTGTATGCTTCCCTGAATTTTATACCTTGATTGATGGTACATGGAATGGTGAATGGATTTCCCCAAGCATCTTTTCACATGTGAGTGTCATGGGGGGAAAAAAAATTATCTGTAAGACTTTATCTGTCAGTGTGGCTCAACAGGACACAGTTCTGAAAAGGGGGATGTGACCCTTGTCTTCGGTCCTGCTGCTGCCATGCACTAAGCAGCAGCTTCTTTGAAGAAAAAAAGCACTTGATAAAATTAGTATGTTCAAAATTTTACTTAGTAACAGAGTACCACAGTAAACTGACCTCAATTACGTTTACTGCTAATAAACCCCTACAGAACTACACAGTGGTAACAAATGTACAATATCTTCAGAATGGTTATAGAGGGAAAACCCCCTTTCTTCACCATTCACCTTTCCATTTCCATGCTAATTTGTTCTTCTACCTCGGTTATCTGATATTCTCTCCTGGCATGCGATGAGGTGGCACCATGCCCTGAGAGGGAGTAGCTCTTGTTTAGTCTTTTCCTTGCATGCCTTGGAATGAGTTCTCTGATGAAGCTTACTAATTTGCATTTTGATATTTTACCTTCCCCCATTCCTTTTCCCCTGTCTGTTCTTCTCCTACTTTTCTTCCCTACTCCAAGAATTTCAAGATAACTTTTCAGGGGGGATTGTTTTCCCTGCTTTCATCTCTACCTCCCTCAGCTGCGCTATTGTAGATGGCTTTGTTTTTCTTTAATGGATTTTCTTGTAGTGGTGAATAATTGTTTGGTTCACTGCTTCGTTTTTCATGCTTCATTTGCCTCATGTTCAAACTTTTGCACTCCCTCGAGCAATTTACTTTTGTTGCTCCTGCTTTGCTCTGCAGCCTGTGGCTAGGATGAGTGCTCAGCCAGAAGCTCAGGCTAAGGCTTCTCAAGGCAGCAGCTGTGCCTTGCTTTACTTCTGGTTTGCTGGTTTCTGTAGCATGAAAACATAATTTTCCTAGTGGTGCTTTGTACCGCTGGCTGGTGAGAAGGAACATGGAGTAGGTGGGTTGGCCTTTAGCAGCTCAGGGGATTGGCAGCTGGTGGCAGTAGAACAAGCAGAAATTTCTCATCTTTGTGACAAAAGGCAGAGCATGAACTGAGAAAACAGGTAAGGACTATGTGCTGATTGACTGTCTCTTTGGCTTGTCTTTGGATCCTACTTCTTTCAAGTGTTACTCAGTAATTGCAGATTCTGTCTAATATATATGACCTTAAGTAATGTCACCATAGGCATTACCATACATGTGACTATTTATACTTAAAAATGTGCTAGAGCAGGAAAAAATAAAACCTAAACTCATGCAGAAATAGGGATCCTGACTTTCTAGATGAATTGAAAGTTTGCATGCTCATTTTGGCCTTTTCAAAGTGACCTCCACCTCGGTCCTGGGTGGAGTTTGTACCTCCAATTCCTTCCAGATCATTTTGCTGGCCACTTATTTACATGAAAACCAGAGCAGAAGAGAGGGTAAGAATTTCCTATGCACTTTGTTCTATTGAGAGGTAGGCTTGCCCCCTGATGTCCACAGTTGCCTGGGTCTTGGAAGGGTTTTGTTTCACATAAGCAGTGTTGACCAAACATAGCATGTAGTGCCTTCTTTGAATTACAGTATTTTTCCATAAGGTCACTGTCTACTTGAAGAGTTTGGTCAGGTACTACAAAAACAGTTGCAGAATAATGACATTTCAACACCTTCTTTTGCCCTTTTCTCCACAGTTTTTCTTGTAACAGATGCCAGCTCCAGGGAGTATATACATGGATGTCAAAATTTGAATTGCAGGCACACTGTGCATTTGCTTCTTTTCCAGGTGCCATAGCCTAAATCATGCAGTTTAATCACTCTTAAGGGAAACAAAATAAGAACAATAAGATTCCATCCAAATTTATGTAAAAAGTTCCAGTTACCTGATTATAGTAATGTACATAATGTGCCTGTGCATCATTAGAGTAAATGCGAACAAATTATATTATTGTATCTATTCACTGTGGATCCCAGAGATCCATACTTTCATTTTGCAAGAAATACTTTTGTTTGATCCTTTGCATGCAATGTATGTATTCAATTGAAAAATCCAATATTATGGTGTTTGAAAAAAAACAACCCTCTAATAAAAAGGGATCTCTAACAAAGCGAGCAGTTGATTTAGACTTTCTTATGATAAACTCTACATTTCAAAGTGATGCTTTGATTTGTTTTATTTCAGATAAAATATTAAAACAAATCCCTTTGCTAATGCTGCCCCACACAAAATACCGTTTTAAATATTCCAGGAACAAATAAAGACAGCCTGGAGCTGGCCACAGCCTGGGTCCTACCGAACTCTTAGAGCCACTAGAGAAGTGCAGATGGTGGAAAGATTGATGGATATGAGTAAACTGCAGGCGACCTTGGGCTGCTAGAAGGTAGATGGAAAGAAGAAAGACTAAATAACTCTGGTATTAAAGGAATTAGACTCCCCAGCTTAATGTTCCTCACTAAGACTAACCATGTGCTGCTCACTCACTCCTTCCTTCTCAATCCCCACTACCTGTAGCAGGATGGAGAGGAGAAATGAAGCACAAAAGGTAACGATCTTTCGTTAAGATAGGAACAATTTATTGGAAAAAGCAATGAGATAAGAAAATGAACAGTAACAGCAAGAATAACAGAGGGTACAAGAATGAGCAATTTGCATGCGAGTTCCCACTCCCAATAATACCTAACCACTTCCCCCACTGCCCTGCCCTGACCCCGAGGAGAGTTCTTCCCCTGTCTCTGGAAAATGACATTAGGTGGTATAGAACAACCTCCAGAATCTAGCCATGCTCTCTCCTGACTACTGCAAAACTTAACTCTGTCTTGGCCAGAACCAGGACATTATCTCTTCAGCCCTCCTTGTGAAATATATGGTTGACTAGAGAGTAGTAACTTGGCCAGGTAGGATGAGGCTTTAAACAACCTGGCCTAGTGTGTGTTATCCCTGCTTGTTGCAGTGGGGTTGGAAGTAGATGATCTCTGAAGCCCCTTCCAACCTAAATCATTCTATGAGTCTTTGTTCACTGGATTTCCCATTCCCTTCCCCAGACGAGGTCCATATTAAGCTGAACAGTTCCAAGAGACTTCTTCTGACCCTGAAAGAAAGTGCATGAGTCATAATCATGTGGCTTCTTCCATCCCAAAAGTAAAACAGGAAAAATGCAGGGAATCTTTATCTGTATATAAATGTGGAGTATCCCATGATGTGTGTCACCTTGTGAAGCATTTCAGCCCTGTACGGAGATCACAGCTCTCACGGACCAAAGCCACATGTGGCAGGGAAAATGCAATTAGACAGTACAAGTTGTCATGGAAACATCTCGAGCCTGTGCCCTGCCTTTTTATTTCTTGGTACACATAAACCTATGTGTCTCTGGCCAATTTAAGTGGGTGCTTCCAGTCAAGATCAAGGAAAGTCTGCAGCAGTCATCTCTATCAGGGCATTGTACCTTGTAAGGGGCTTGGTGTGAGATGTAGCCTTCAGGATAGTCCTCAGAGCTGGCAGGGGGACATAGGGTCTTCAGGAGGTTTTGCATGGAGCAGATGAACAAAGCCAAAGTTGATACAGGATATGTTCAAGACAAAACGAAAAATAAAATAAAAAAGCTAGGGTGAGATTAAAACAAACATCCAAATGAGGTTTTTATCATTTTAAATTAGGACATAGGTACAGGATTGACTAGAATGGGATACCAGTTTACAGCCTATGCTCCAGCAGCCCACCCCAGCAGCCACTACAGTCTGCCAGTACGCACTCTCGCTGTAACTGAGCTATGTGTGTGTCTGAACTCTGAGCTGGCAGAAATGAGAACCCATGCATAACACACCTGTCTTCAGGGCTGGCCTTCTTTGGGATGACCTTTATTTCCCCCAGGATATCATAATGCATAGAATCTAAGGCTATTGAAAGGTTTCTTTTCAACTTTCTTCTCTTGGTTTGTTTGGCTTGGATATGTTTTCCATGTTTTGCTGTTGAAAGTAGGAGATGAAAGGGAAGGGAAAGACAGAAGCAAGAAGGAAGCCCCTCTTATGTTTCCCAGAGTAAAGCAACTGCAAATCTTCTTGACCTTCATATGGACTGTACAAAAGAAAGACAAAATTCTCCCTCCCACTCCTTGCCCTTTCAATATTGTCAAGGTGGTGGCCCAATTAATGCTGTGTGCAAGGCATGCAGAATGGCAGGGTTTTATTTAGACACAAACATCTTCATCTCTGCTGAATGAAAAGCAACTAATTCAGATTTCCTCAGACTGCACAACCAGTTCCTATTAACAGTAATTAGAATGAAGTATGTGCATTGAGAGAAACCAGATGTAAATGATGAAGAGATGGCAAGCCTGGTCCCAATCCCTCCAAAGAGTTATCACCACCTTACAGCTTGAAGTGTCTGCCTGCAACATGTCTTCAGAAGGTTTTGGAAATTGCCTTTGTGAGGCAATTTTGCTATTGGTTCTATTTATGATAATGTTGTTTTATATATCTGAAAGTGGAGTAAAATTATTTGTTACACAAAAATGTATATGATACCTGCAGAAATACAAATTTTAAGGAGGATATCAGTAAATATTTTCATTGGATTTTTCCCTGCTTCTGTTTCCAAAAAGATTATATAAAAAACAGCAGTGTAAAAAAACCTTCCTTCCTTCCTGCAATCCTGTAAAAGGATTAGCCTATTTCACAAGGGGTTACAATCTGTAAAAAGCAGAAGAAACTGAATTCAAGTCAGTCTAGCATTAAAAAATTAAAAAAAAAAATTCAGGTATGGTTTCATTTCAACAAATTATGATAAGGATAACCCCACAATTTAAGGTAAGGATGAGTGGATGGATAAATCACCCTCTGAACATGGTAATTCAGAATTCATGTTTAACTTTTAGTTGCTACCATCACTTCAGACAAATCTTAGCTTAAATTTTTAAGTTGGTATCAAATGACCCTCAGATATTTGATTTTACCTTTGAAGTGCCTTTTACTTCAATTTTGGTTACCTTTCTGCATAGTCTTTGGAGAATGGAACCTCCATCTGCTCACTAAACTTGGAGGCCTCTAAGAAGGAAATCTGGCTGAAATATTAGTTGTGTTTTAACACAGAGATTCTTCTTGTCCTGTTGATGTAAATGATTGTGTCCATTAATATCAACAGGGTCAATATTTCATCCTAATCCTCTACCATGCTGCACATTTTCAGAGTTAGCTTCTTAAAATCAAGAGGAGCTAGCTGGTTCAGAGCCCATTTCTTCCATGTCTCAAATCAAAGGGAACATAAACAGATGTGCTGGACTACTGCAGCAAAAGCACTGGACAGTTTTGAAGCTCACTATCTTACCTTGGCTAATCATGTGAAATACTAGAGTGTCCTGTAGTAAGCTAACAATAAACCCTTTTATCAGCATCTATTTTTATCCTAGTAAAGGAGGAGGTCATTTATAGACAAAATTTGCATTCACCTAACACTTGAATGAGAACACATATGACAAAATAAGACTGAGACCTGGTTTTGAAAAAAAAAAATAAAACCACAACAAAACATCATTGAGCTTGTTCTTAGGTGTTGCTTTCTTCTCCCAAGTACTGTAATTGAACAATCTTTATTTTCACAGAAGTGCTGCCCCACACAAGGTCTTAGTGCTTGAGGATCAATGGGAGATGTTGGAAGGTGAAATTTAGACTGATAGAGAAAATAGGGCTTTTGCACCACATTCCATTATTTTTAAATAAATGACCTTAATGCATGCTTTAAGCAGGACCTAGCCTTGAAGAATGGCAATGGTAAAAGCACTGCCAGCTGGACTGGAACATGGGCCCTTTGTTCCAAATATTATGTATTCATTCTGGATCTAAATGAATATAGGATTTTTTTTCCATGCTTTAATAATGAAATGAATGCCTGCCCTCCCCCAGGGAACCGACACTGACCAAGAGGCAAGCAGTTGTCAGACACTGCCTGCAGCAAAGCTCACAGCTGCTCCAGATCAAGCTACACTGAAGAAAAGACTATTAGGTCTCTGGGGATGCAGATAATAGACAAAAATGATAATGTATGTGGACAAAAGTAGAGGACAGTAGTGCTTTCTGGGATTAAGAAGCAGCAAAAAAATGGTTTTGTTATACCCTGCAAAAAGATTGCTGACTCTCATTTTAGGATGACCCCTGACCTAAGGGAAAATAATGGATGGCCCATCTGCTTGATACACAGGAATCCTCAGGCACCATTTTGTCCTGTTGTGTCAAAACTGGTGTTAGAATTATGAATGTGTTATCATTTGTCTTTCCTTTGTTACGTGAAACAAAGGTACCAGATACTTACCAAAACTCCCCCCTGCAAGTATGGTTCCTCCTGCACAGGGATGAGATAGAGGCAGGACTTCCCCATGCAGCCCTGCTCCTCACTCAGTTTTCATTACAGAGGAAGCCATCCATCTCAGCTTGGAGCAGGCGTTTCTCCAGTGAACCACGGATGGCCCGGGAGCTGCTAATAGGAGATGGAGGCTTTCATTACTGTGCTACTCATCTGAAGCTGGGCCAGCTGGGGAGAGACTGAAGGGCATTACTGTTTATCAGCTGTGGGAAATAGATGAGGGAATCTATTCTGCTCTCTACTCCGTATCACAAACAACATTTCCAGCTCTCTCAGCATTTGAGCAAATGTTTAATGAGAATCTGAGCTATTTTCCCCCAGTGGCAGCACTGTTCAGGCTGAGGTTGAACCATGCAGAACAAAGATGTTGTGCCTAAGTTCCTATGTTATAACCCTCTTTTGCTAGGTGCAATTCCATGGTCTTCAACCCTGGAGCTTATACAATATAGCAGAACCAAGATTTTAGAATTGGTGCTTACATTTGATATTTCTTTCACAAATTAGAGTAGGACATCTACAATTCCCAGCAATTTCACTGGTGCTCAAGTGGGGCAATTGGTTTATTTTTGAACATATGAAAAGAGGAACAATAATGAAACAGTACTGCTTGGATCACAATATTCACACAAACAGGAAGCAGTTCTTGTGTCTGTGTGGGTTTCAGTGCATTTTTATTATTTCTTTCATCCATTGTAGAAAAGATCTTTCTCCTAGGCCCCATCCATGACACCAGGAGATGGCATTGCTCATAGAGAAGAGCACAGTGATCTTCACTTGCAGGTATCTAGTCGTCATGAACATTGCCCAGTGTCCCTGTGTTTGTGCTGTCTACACAGTCTGTTTCTCATTGTGCTATTGCTGGGAGCATTTATTCTGATTATCTCTTGCATACAACCTCCATCCCATCCTTTTGCCTGCAGCAAGCTTGGGCAGATAGAAGTAAATTGGCTCCCAGCTGTAATACCCAGCTTTGTGTGTCTCCTCCTGGCTGCCCAAATGCCCCCTCCAGCATCATCCAGCACCTGTGAGGATGCAGGCAAAGATTTCTCTACAAGGAGAAAAAGAACTAGCATGGATCCAAAAGGCATGGCAGCAATGTATAATCGAATCTGCCAAATCTAAGTGGATTATTATTTCAATTCCATCTGTTTGTAATAGGGAGCAGACAAGTTGCAGGACACCTTTGTGTGATGTACACCAGTAAAATCAGCAGCACTCACATAATATCCCTCACTATTAAGGCAATGCATTGTCTACTGATAGGAAATGGAAGATAGCACAGGATTGCAGCTCCTGGCCCGAGTTTACCTGACATTCATGGCACTGCTTCATGCAATGCCGGGGAAATAACTTATTTTGCTCTTTTTCCAATGTGAAAACTGTGACTAGCCCAGTGACTTGAGAACTGTTTGAAGATGACCCGAGAGAGAGATTAAGAGAGAGATGGGCAGAATAAACCCCAAACAATCATAGATCTTAAGGGAGCAGTGCACCATAATTTCCACTATACACCTGTGTAAGTATGCCAAGCTGTATCTGGGATACCAGAAAGCAGCTCTAGAATTTCACTCACATAAATGTCCCTAGTTATGATGTTACTATATAATTACATTTATTTTATATGGGGTGACAGATAGAGGAATCTGACTCATTTGTCAGCTTCAAAACAAAGCTCAGTAATAACATTTTGCATTTCCATAGAATTTTCACGTCTGGAACACAGAATGCACTTAATGATTCAGCAGCATCTTCATTTGGCAGATCCATTTTTCAGGCATGAGGAAATTTAAATGCATAGAAGTTAAATAACTTGTCTGAATTCACACAAGAGTTCTGACTCAGAGCTGAGAATATAATTTAGAATAACCAAGACCACATCTTGGTTTCAACCACTAAGAAACAATCTGTTTTAAAATAGCTTTTGCTTTTGGATTAAAAGATAAAAAACTCAATGTAATTTGCAATACATAGCTAACTTGATTTCAATGCAAAATCCTCAGTGCCATTCAGTTTTTTTACTTCCTGCAATCAATAAAAAGCTAAACATATTCTCATAATTTTAGTGATTTAGAGGAATATGAATCACTTGCACGAAAAAGGCATAACATGCATGCTGGCATTTTAATACTACACTTCTCAGTAAATACCAAATCCTATCCTCCAGATGTGTAAAACCAGTGACAAAAGCTATGAAGCCATTATAAAGCAGCAGTTCTATTGTAACATCTGCCCTTCAACCATGGCAGTTCTGCGTCCATCTCTTATTGGGCCACAAAAGAAGAATTTTTCTCTGAGACCCAGCTGGCCCTGGCTTAATACTGCAACACATGAGGATTCATAGTTCTTTTTCCATGATCATCTCAGGCTGAGATGCAGATGCTCCTCTTTTCAGGAATTTACTACTCTATTTTCCTTCAGTGGAGTCCTGTGACAACAATCACAGTTAATTGGTAGAAAATGCGGTACTTGTACTATTTTATGTCTGTTGCATTTCAGTATGGATATTTCTTTTCCTTGTCATAATCTATAGGCTAAACCATGTTCAAATGCCTGTTTTTCATGTTTTGTTGTTTCATATACTCAGGACATTGCCTCTCTCAATTGCACCTTTCCCTTTTAATTTGTGCCTAATCCTCCTTATAGCTTTAACCTTCACAGTACCCTACCACAGACCTTTTCTGCATTTTCTAGGATCTTTTTGAGACTAAAGTAATCAGGGGATTATGATATTCACTATAAATCTGTGTTCATATGTAGTGTTCTAAAAACTGATGCTGATTTCCACAGAGTTTTGACATAACTGTATTAGTTGAACTAACTGTATTAATTGAAAATTAATTTCTCTGTTTTCATCTTATCTGGTTATTTACTCTATATTTAATTTTCTACAGATTGCAAAATCCTTTGTAACTGTCCTTTTTAATTAACATAATGACCAAGACTTGTTAAATTTCTCTTTCTGCATTTATTGATCCTCATTCTGCAGATGTTCAGCAATGAACTCACATAACTGATTCACGCGGTGTCACAAATGAGCTCTGGATAAAAACTCATTGTTGATTCTCATTCCAGTGCTTTGTAAGCTATTAGCAAGCATATATTCTGCTTTCCAAAATGGTGGAAATCTTTGAAGTTGGAAGGTAGGTGCCTTAAACATCAGCTAGTATTCAGCCAGCTCTATCCAATAGCATACAAATGTAAAAGTATGAAAAAATGACAACATCTTTATGTGACAGCATGCATCTGTTCTTTAGTGTGTTCAAGATGCAAGATTCACTCACCCAAAAGTGAAACCTTTCTTCTATCTTTTCAAATCTTGGCACAATGTTCTTCCTGGGGATTATTGGCTGGGTGGGATAAGTGGCCTTTGCTTCATATACCAACTCTTCCCACTGCTCTGTCAATTCACTGAACCTGTCCTGCACCTCTTGGATTATTACTGAGTAGGAACGATTCTTTTAAATGTTAATATAGACTGCTCATTTACAATGTACTAAATGTATGACATGAAGCATACTCCAATTACTGTTTCTAATAACCTCGCCATAAAAGTGATATTTCCCTAATAATTAATGAGAATAATTTCTATAATGAGAGATAAATTTTGGTGCGGTAAAATAAATTAATATGTCTCCCTTTGTCTTTTAACATAAAGATTCTGCAAATAACCAATATGAGAAAATGAAACAGACATCTTCACCTTTCAGTTGGCATTCACTGCAGATTTGTGACCTAGTGTAAAACTGGAACAATAGAGAAACTATTTGACCTGAAGTATTCAGGTTCATCTTTCCTCATTTGCTTCACACACACAATCACACAGAATCACTAGGTTGGAAGAGACCGCCAAGATCATCGAGTCCACATCCAGTCTTTTTTTAAACACATCCAGGGATGGTGACTTCACCACCTCTCTGGGCAGACTGTTCCAGTACTTTATCACTCTTTCTGTAAAAGCTTTTTTCCTAATATCCAACCTATATTTCCCTTGGCACAGCTTAAGACTGTGTCCTCTTTTTCTGGCAGTTGAGCCTGGAGAAAGAGACCAACCGCCACCTGACTACAACCACTTTTTGCTTGCATCTGTTTTGTTTTGAAATTATTTCTACTATCCCAAAGAGCCCCCAAAATGAAATTAATTTGGATTAATGCTTGCAAGAAATCAAGTTCTAGTAAAGAAGTCATAGATAAGAAGAAAATTGATGTCTCTCAGCATAAGCAGATTAAAGAATGCAAAGAAAAGTTTTTTAAGCCCCATTTCTAAATCCAGTTCTTCTTGTATCTTTGGTACAAGGTACTGTGACCTAAGGGTTTGTATGCTCTCCTGTAAAACTCTGTCCATAGCAGCCACTCTGAAAACCAGGGAACAGGGTGTTCACTGCTGTTAAATGCAGTTAGGAAGTTCTTTGGAGCAGTCTCTGGTAAATATTTCCCACCTGTCCCTGGTTGTAAGGCTACCAGTAATAATGTACTGTGTTGAAAACAGCCCAGCACAAGTGCATTTTAGCACAACATGCCAACACGTTCCTTATTGTAGCTGTTGAAAGATTGATAGTAATTTCTGTTTGGTTACATTTACAGTGACTGAGGAGTGACAAGCAGCATTCTAAGGGTTGTACTTTATCTCAGCTTAAATGTGTCCACTGCTTTTGGTGTCTCAGCCGATGCCTGACTCTGCATGCAATGCCATGCACAACCCTGCTCAGTGCTCTGCTGGGGGCTGTGCAAGTTTATGCCATATTGAACTAGCAGCATCTAACATGCCATACTGGCTGGTTATTTGACTATTTTGAAATGGCTATAACTTTGTGAAGATAGAGTTGTGACTATTATGGTCAGTTTGGTATTAATCAAAGTGGTAGCAAGCTGCTCATGCTGGAATTTACTGACAACACTTAACATGGAAGAAAATTGAAAGAATAGGCCTAGAGCAGTTAGTAGGGTTCTAACATGTTTATATGTTTAACATAAGATAGAAATTTCTAGTCCGCTTCCTGAGACTTAACTTGTGGAATCAGTCAGAGCTCCTCAGATTTGATTTTCCTATATTTAAGACAGAGGTAGAGTGGTTTCATCTAATCATTGTGTTTATTTTTGTAGCTAGTGTGCATGACTTTCCATCATGGTTTCACCAATGCTAAGGTGTATTTGTTTGAATATTCTGAATTCACATAGAGAATTACTTCATGCCTACAGCTAGGTTTAGCCAACCCAGCATCTGCCAACACAGCCATCTGAAATGCTTTCAACAATGATACATTGCAGACACAGGCAGATGCAGCTCCTCTTTGGCTGCTGTGGATAAGGATGCTGGACAGGCATCATCAGGTGGGGAGCGGCACATTACCATGTGGTGTTTTCTCTCCTTAATAAAGAAAAGCCTTTTGTGGCAGACAATGACAGGAAAGTCATGGGATGAAGCACATATTTTTATCACAGAGGGAAGCAGCCTGGAGCAGGCTGCTTATCTGATCCAGATTTTTTCTGTATTCATGTCCTGCAGTTCAAATGATCAGAGGACATCACACTATCTGGTGCTGTATCTGTTTTTACAGTACCTCACAGGAGATTTCTGAGCTGAAAGCTTATTGCCTCGTTTAATTTCAGAACCTGCTGTTCCCTTTGTGAATACACTGACAAATCTTCCTCACATTTCTTATATAGAGGCATGTTCTATCAGGAATACATCTAGAGGCTGTATCAGCCCATCCCTCCATGTCCCTCATTACACTGGATTTTAAGAGTCCTTAAAGGGTATGTGTTAAATGATTCCGCACATGTTTGAGAAATGCAGAATTCAGCCACTGTTTTTAATGTGAATTGTGAGGGCACATTGCTGAGCAGCCCCCATCTGAAATATCACATTCTAAAATAAGACAGTGCCTGCAGAGTGACCACCCAACTTTCAAAACCATCACTGCTTCTTAAGAGTCCATAAAATCTACAGCTGACTTCTGGTCTCCATTTTGTAGACCTTATTAAGCTGCTTTATTTATGTGAATTTATAATTTATAAGAAGCTTTATCTGCTGTACTGGGCACTACAGCAATAAAGAAAAGTAATCCTGAGGCAAGATTCTATCTCTATTTACACATGAACAAAAGGCTTGTTAGATAAATACAGGTAAGAGATTCAAATACACATAAGTGCAAACCAAATGTTGTCATTGTAGAGAGACATTTAAGCTGAGCTCAGCTGAGTTGAGCAGCAGCCTTTTGCGAGAACTCCCATACCTGTACCTTAGTTTTTCTTCTCCTTTCCTGGATAGAATAGAAAGACATTTGTTATTGTTAAAGGTGTTTTTATTCATCACTAAACTTTCTACAAGGTCAGACAGGAAGAGCAGATCCATTCGAAGAGATGTCTCCTAAAGATGTAGAGAGTAGTGATGCATCGCATCATAAGAGAGCATCTCATTATCAGGGTGTGAAGTTTTAGCCAAGAAGCTATATGGCATTGAATCCATGCCTTGAGATATTCAACAGAGAGTCTTTATCAACCAGTGAACCTCTTTTTGTTTTATTCTATTTTGTTTTCAGAAAAAAACTCCAAACTTCTAAGTTTTTATGCTGTGGCCATTTCAAAGGTTTAGGGTTGGAGGGTTTTGGATGGGAGGGGTTGTTTGTGGAGAGTTATAAATTAAGTTCTGTGGTGCATTGCTTCAGATGAAATTCCTTGTTTTCCATGTTGGTAATGTTAGGCTAACCAGATAATAAATGTTGAAGTCTTCAAGCCCCTTTCAAATATGAGGATTTGACCCAATATTCCTTCTGTCTTTTGTACGCTACATTCTTCAAGTTGCTTGACCATTAGTGTGCTCAGGAAGATCCCCACCAATTTCCATTTTAATTTATATTATCTGGTCTTCTTTAGCAGATTTCTTATCCTTCCTTGTCACAGATGTCCTTTATCCAGTATATCCTAAGGGAAGAAACGTGTGCCTGCTTTATTCCAAATATGGAAGAGAAATAGCTATCAATCACTTCCCATCTTTCTGAGTCAATATTTATGATTCATTGAGAGCAAAAATAAGGTAAAAACCGATTGTGCTTGCCTGAAAGGAACACAGCCTACATTTGGGAAATCCAGTGATAATATTAGTTGTACATGTCTATTATATAAGCTTTTTAACATTTTTTTTTCACTCTTTGCAACAGTCTGACTGTCATAGTCTGAAGCACCCAATGCTATGTTTCTGTGCTTTTTCTTCTCCCATTTCCTCAGCTGCATTATTTGCTGTTTGGTGTTAAGTGTTGGTTTGGTATTCAGTGCTGCCACAACTTAGAGTTTGAGAAGAATTGCCATTAGCCCCATCAGAACAGTTGGTCTGGAATGGAGGCCAAAGCAATGGAGTCCCTTCCTGAAAGAATAGTTGTAAACTTGATAAGTGTCTGGAGAGTCCCTCGCCACATTCTTCAGATATGTTGATAAGGTCCTACAACATCAGCAAAAACCATCTCTGCAATTACCAAAATCAGTCACTAAATTTTCAGAAAAAAAGTGGTATGGAAGGCTCTATTCAGAATTCTTACACAGGAATTACTGAAAGGGAACACTTCTGCTGTTTCTCCCTGTCATTATTTTTCCCATGCTCCGAAACATGCGTATCAGGCTGTAGCAAGTCCTCATCAAAAGTAAACTCTGCAGTTCTCCAATTCCATTTGACTCCAAAAGAATAAGCAAAATTATGGTATTTCTTTTACTAAATACTTAACAGAGCATTTGAGCAAAATGCAGCAATGACAAATTGGTAAACTATGCCTTAAGTGTCACATGACTGAAATAAAAGTGACACTTGGCCAATGCAGCCCTTTCATGCACCAAGAGTTGTCAATCACGATGTCTTGCTCCCTGACAAAGTGTCAATCTAGTGGAAATACTTAAGAAGATTTGGATCACTCTTTTCCCTGTGTTAACAGCATCAATAATGAGCTCTTTATCTAAGGGTCAGCAGGTCACTAGCCCGTCAGCTTGGATTACTCATTGTTTCACTCCAGGGTCCCGCTTCCCTGACCAGGAGCACAGCATGCAGACTAGATTTGTCCTGGAATCTGTTCTGGATGGGAACAACTGAGTATCTCTTAAACAAAACCCATGAGTGGGTTGATGGTTAGATCCACCGAAGGCAATTCCACCAGGCAATTCTACTAGGCGCTGTGGCCAGGGCTGTGCCTGTGTCTCTCACCAGCCCAGGACTCCAGCAGGTACCCAGTATGATGGACCTTTTCACATGTTGTAATATCCTAGCCTGCTGTATACAGTCCAGTCTCTCAGCAGTCTGCTGGAAAGGTATAAATGTACTGCAGGGGTCTCATTTTCCCTGTGTATTTTAAAAGAAATTATGAACCTTTGAATCTTTCTAAAACTAAAAAAAAAATTAACAAACACCAAACAAGCAGTGAAGTGACCAGAATGAAAGAGAGCATTGACATGGCCCAGAGGATAACTCAGACTTTTGTACCAGAAGGACTTTAGTGATTCTATAAATAAGGGACTTGAAGGATTTCAGGGGAACTTAAGAAACTGAAGTGTTGTACTGATCACAACCATAAATGATGACAAATTGCACCTTGGGAGGTGAAGAAAAAAGAGGGTAATGCACTGCTGAAACAGGTTGTACTGTTCATTCTTGAATGTTTCAAAAACTGAGATTGACAAAGCTACAGATGATTTGACATGAGCTTAACACTTTTAAAAGGAGACTGGACTAGACTTCTCCAAAAGTCCTTCCCAGAAAATGTTTTTATGAGTCTGTGATATTCTGCTGCATTGGTATTCTTATGATTCAACTACAGAGCCCTAGATTGTGACCTCTGGGATGCTTTGGTATATATTTAGAGCCACAAAGTTTCTTTTAAACATCTATTTTCTGTAAAAAGGAATGTGGATTTATGCTTTCCAGATGTCAGGGAGCAGCAAGGACAAGCTGCTCTGCAAGGGCAGGAGCAGAGGGCGGTAACAAGACAAGCAGGGTCTGTGACCTCCCCATCAAGAAGTCAGGATGTTTAGCCAGGCAGGGTCAGGATCAGGTCCAGGGACAGTGATGAGGCTCAGCATTAGTCCAGTGACAGCCTTGCTAACCTACTATAGATCCAAGATCCAGATGAGAAGTCAAGTCAGTCTGCCAGGATCAGGGTCTGGGTCAGGACCAAGGATGTGTTTAGGCTGTATTAGGACTCACAGAGCTGTAATGAAGAAGAGATGTGGTCAAACTAAAGAGCCCCAGCTCCCAAAGGAAAGCTTGGTGGGCAGAATATTTCTTCAAGCTTTCTTCATTATTTTTATTATGAGTGAGGGAGTTTACTTTGGAGTCAGTCAATTAGACTCCTTAATTTAGTCAGATTGTCTCCTGCAGAGAAGGGGGAATAGGCTCAGAACTCTGACTCCAGGGGAGGTTCTGCCCAGAGATCAGTGATCCAGAGCCAAAAGCTGGAGAGGAGAGCATCTTGGTTACGTAGTAAGAACAGCTCAGGTTAACAGGGTATGCCTTTCAGTGGGTGTTTTAGCAGATTTAATGTCTAAAGTCCCTCAGACACATTCCACACTAGAAAAGTGGCCGATCCACCCTGCCTAGCCAGATTTTGTCATGTGTGACTGTTTCATCTTTCTGACAGATCAGCTGGCTTGATTACCTCCTCTTTTCACAATAAATGTAGCAGTAAAAAACAGTTATCCCTGATACTGAAAGCATTTTCTGAACTTGCTTTTCCTTTTGTTTTCAATCTCAAGCAGATTTTTGGGTTGTGTCTAACTGAATTTCTTTTGTGCAGATGGGATGCCTTTCTCCTTGCTTTGAAACACACCACAGTTTATTTTTTGAAAGATATATTATTATTATTTAATACAGACTTGAGGTGCTATACATGCTTAACAAAAAAAACAGCATGAAAAAATTTATCAGGTAGATTTAATAGGCTACTTTAATGAAACAGCCTCCTCCCTCTTTTTTTTTTACAAGGAAGGGTGAGTACAAACAAGAAGAGAGAGTTGAAACTTAGTGGTAGCTGTGGCACTGTCCTTACTGAAAGTGACTGATGAGATCTAGAGGAAAGGCTGTGTCTTGTACCATGTGGCATTGAGCAATGCCTCAAAAGTGGAAGTAGGGAATAAAACCCTCACCCTAGCTGCATCCACAAGAAGTAAATACAAAAGCAGTGATTATGTAAGGAACTGGTGCTGTTGGTTGTTTTAAAGCATTCACGCTTCCAATTACCACATGTTCAGTTGGCCAGTTATTGCTGGTTTTGTGTCTGTAGTCATGGATAATTGCACCATGTGATGAACTAAAATATTCCCACAGAGTACAACTGTATTGATTCCCAACCTAATTGAAGACATCATGAAAATACCTTTGAAGGGGCATCAATGAGCAGCCTTGTTCTGAAGGAATTTTTATTTGGTTTGGCAGCATTATAAGTGTTTAAAAATCACTCACTGTGCTCATCTTGTTGTTGGAATTTGTTTACCTAAGGAATGATACACTGAGCCTTCATGCATAGCTGGAGATTACTCACTAGAGCAGTCAGAGATATGTAGGGATATATAACTCAAAGCATGATTATTTTCTTGCAGAGTGGTTATTATTTTCCCAAAACCATATTCCTCCTAGTAGAGGTATGGAACTTTCTACCAGGGCCAGTAATTCAAGTAGACAAAAATTTCACTGGGACATGGGCTTATAGGGACAGGTGATTTAGGAAAGATCACTGTTTGGTCAAGAAAACCTCATTTTGACTACACAAGGAATCAGACTATATGCAATACACTAGAATGAATAGACTATATTTCACCTTATAATTCTTGCTGCTTTATTTATCTAACCTTTATCCATTGCCCACCCACCACAAGCTCAATAGACTCAAAGTGACATTCATCACTGTCCTCTCAGTGGAGCTTCAGCTTGACAAGATTAGTGTGCGACACCTTCTTCTGTGCTGTCAGGTGAGCAGGGATGATATAAGGCAGCAGAAACTTGTCAGATCCCATAGCTAAGTACAACTCAGATTTCAAAGCCAGAAAAATCGACTCCTGAATAGCTGTCATGCTTCAAGGCTGAGAAATTCTTGTTCCAGTTTAAAGGAGTAGAAAATATCTTGGCTCCGTCTCAAACTGTTGTTTTGTAGTGTCACTTCTTACTATTATAAGACACAGAAGCATTTACTTAAGAGAAACTGTTATTTAAGAATTGAAACACTGGCTTTCAAAAAAAAAGTTCTATATTGATTCCTCAAAATGTGCAGCTTATTTACCATGATAATATATTGACCTGTGAATATATTATACTTTTTTTTTAATTATTCAGAAATCACACTACCCCTGTTAAAGGATTAGGACCTATATAATCTCCCTGCTCTAGGCTGGCATTGCTATTCTAGGTTTACAGAGAAGGAAATGTAAAGAAATCAGAGTAACAATTTTATTCACTGTCATTTAGCGATCTGTGAGATAGACAGGAATAAGATACAGACCTCCTGAATCCAGAACTGGGATGTCAGTACTTCAGGATTCTCCTTTTACTGTTATAAGCAGTAACAGCCGGCGCTGAATTATCAGAAACTACACTGAGGACTGATGCCTTCCATCGGAGTATGGCAGGTCAGCAGGAATGTGGAATAACCAGTCAGTTGTGGGTTCTCAGATCACTTCATCTATGAATTTTGCTCTCCCATTGAGCTTTAAAGTCAAAGGAAACAAGCTCATTTGGTGAGTATATTCATATCCTATATGTTAGGGTTTCTCTGCTGAGAGGTGGCAACTTTATATGCTCATGGCATATGTTCAGCCACCCCTCAGTGCCTTGAATATAAACCAGTGGTTTAATTTGGTTCCTTGAAATGTGTCACACAAATGGGCTCTCCCAGCATTTTCCAAATGCTTGCATAGTAGCCTTTCTATGCAACATTCTCATACCCTGTGGTGATGTGCCTGTGTTAAATATCTTAATACCAGGAGCAGCAAAAAGAAAATGTTGGTTCTCAGGGAGACTTCACAAACCTCAGACATTCCAGTGTACATTTGAAGAGGTTTTGTCTGATTTTAATGAGCCCACACTTCACATCATCCCACCTTTTCCCAGAAATTCTTGCTTGCTCAGCCCCCCTCTGGGAGCCACAGGTTGATGGATCCAGAGGGAGCCGAGGGCAGCCCCAGCAGTTTCTGAGGGCTGGCAGGAGTTCATGCACCTTTGTACTTCCTGCTGCATTACCAGGCTGCCACAAACCACTGAGGAGCTGCCACTCTCACTGAGGATTATTAATAAAGGTGATGGAGAAAGTGCACTAGAAGTAACGGTGGAGGGAAGAACTGTACATCATTTGGAATTGACAAAGGACTGTAATCCATGGTTGTTCTAAACAATAAAGCAGTAGGAGTACGAATAGATAAGAAAAACAAGGTTAGATTTTACAAATCAAATTAAAATAAGTGGTGAAAATCTCATCATGTAAATAAATAATGAAGTGAGTCCTCTGTGTAATAAGTACAGGCTAAATATGAAACATAACAATGATAGGACTCCAAATCCAGACTAATACTTTGCCTCATTTTTCAGTAAGAAATATGACACTGATGGGATGAATGCAGAGGGCAAATGACTAATGGGCAGGAATGCACAGAGACAGAGATGACCACATCTGGGTGTAAGAATGCTTAATATGCTCCTTTGAGAAACAAGGTGATTTACACACTGAAATGTGAAAAAAAAAAATAAACAAAGTGAAATTTTAAAGGAAAATGAAGAAGCATCATCTGACTAGAAAACACCAAACACACTACCCATCTGTATCATAGGGAGAGGCAAATAATCCAGAATCAATAATTTAATCTGAATTAGATGTAAGATTAGCACAGATATTGAACTGATGAATATTTAAAAGCAGGAAATTGAGTAGAAACCAGAACAACATATAATATGGATTTAGTAGTGGTAGTTTGATTAGATGATTATTTCACCTTTTGAAACCAAAGATTAATAAATCTGTATAAAATATAGGACAAAAATATATGAAAAAAACCACTAAATCAAAGACTAAATCTCATCTGCCTGATTTGTAGCTAGCTATCAACACCTTACAGAAATATGAGTTCAGAATCAGGAAAAGAAAAGAAACAACAAGTAGTCTGGAAAAGACTGCCACTAGAGGAAATCCTTAAACATTTGGGATTGATTTTTTAACATCTTCATTAATGATCCTGATAAGAAGTTGGTGTGTACTAATGAAGTTTGGTGATGACACAAAGCTCAACAGAGAGGGAGAATGTAATATTGTACAGGAAAAACTAAATGACCTTGAGAGTAGAGTATTAGAAATGGGATGAAATTTAATTGCATAATGTGCAAAGTCATACACTTAATGAGCTTATAACATGAACTTCTGCAAATTGGGAGTTTCATAGGAAAATGACAGAGAAGGAGGGAAACCCTGGGGCACTTGTTGATTACAGGAGGATTATGAGCCACCAGTACAGTATGGTCATGAAAAAAGCAAGTGCCACAGCTGGAAAATTTCCTGGTATAGCATAATGTGCAAGACATCAATCAAAAACCATGTGAAATATCACCTATTTTCTTTGAAAAATTTCAAATGGGAAATGATGTCAAATCAGCTATTGGGATTTTCTTACAGCTGGAGACAGGATTTTTTTCTCTGTGAGTGCAAAGACAATATAGCTACATAAATGTCCCTATCATGCCCACAGGTGTGGACTGGTAACCTGCACAGTGCTGTGCCCTGCTTGATGGATTTGTAGACCCCAGAGAGTGCAAGTCCATGGTGCAACAGAGATGTGTCCTCCCTGAGATAGTTTTCTTGGCCTAAAAAAGTAAAATTAGCTGGAAACTTCGTTGCTCTCTATAAAGAAACACTGGCGTTTGTAGCTGTCCTGTCCCTTAGAAAAGCAATGATAAGGGGAAAAAATCTACAACAAACAGGGAGAAAATCAAATTAACATAGGGTGACAAAAAAAGAGAGCTTTGTAACCAACAGAAAAGAGAGATTTAGCTGAAAACATAAGGAGGAAAACAAATTTGCTTTAAAATTGAGTTCAAATTCCTTAGTACCCTCTATTCATATTCTTTTCCTAAATGGTCCCAGAGAAAGCCTTTTATCTTTGATTTATTCTCTAACATCAAATCACCAACTTATTGGTTTAAATCTACTACTTGTTCGGGAATGTGCTAATTTTTGATCAGTTATCTCATTACCACATATTTAATTCAAGCTTTGTGTGACTGATTTTTTAAAGAAAACTTGTCACAGAACTTTTGTCATAGAAAACAAACTGAAATTAACAGAGCTGTGTTGTAGTTTCTACACCCTTTACAGTGATCTGTAAGGGATTTCCTCTCTGTGCTCATCGCTGGTGAGGCCACAGCTCAAGTACTATGCCCAGCTCTGGGTCCTTCTCTACAAGAAAGACATTGAGACACAGAAGCAGCTCCAGAGAAGGGCAACAGAGCTGATGAAGGGTCTGGAGCACAAGTCTGATGAGGAGAAACTGAGGGAGCTGGGATTGTTTACCCTGGACAAAAGGATGATCATCGGAGACCCTATCCCGCTCTACAACTCCCTGAAAGGGGCTGTAGGCAGGCGGGCTTCAGCCTCTTCTCCCAGGGATCTAGTCCTGTCATCACAGGATAACAGGACATAGTCTCAAGGAGGGAGGTTCACACTGGACATCAGGATAAATTTCTTCACAGAGAGTGACTAGGCATTGGAATGGGCTGCCCAGGGCAGTGGTGAAGTCACCGTTCCTGGAGATGTTTAAGGAAAGACTGGATGTGTCACTCTGTGCCACGGTCTAGTTGATATGTTGGTGTTCAGTCACAGGTTGGACTCAATGATCTCAGACGTCTTTTCAAACCTGATTGATTCTGTGAATCTCTGATCTGATTTTATGTGATGAACATTTGCCTATAGGCAGAAAACTCAGCAAACATAACTGAGCAATCAGACATAGGATGCTAACACCAAGTACATGGAAATCTTTTGTCTGCAAACAGAGTCTTTTTCACACTAAAGATGGTGTAAAAGAGACAAAATAATTTTTTCCACTTAACTACCATCAACTATTGATGCTTTCATCACTAGAACACCAATTATACTGACAAATGTTCTTCATGAGGTCTCCCTTGGGCTCATTTATTTACCAGATCCCTCCCTCTCAGTGGCTTAGAGTGGAGTGATTTCTTTGGAGATCTAAAGTACCTGTCTTCCTTCTGATCTTGCTAGAGACAAGTTACTGTCTGGCAATGTATACATCTGCTAGCAAAGTCCTTCCATCTTGAGTACCACTTTAGAAGACATTTAATGTCTTTTTTTCCTTTTAATGTTTTTCAGATCTCATAAGCTTATGTGATTAAGGGGATTAGTTTGGAATTCAAGGAGGGATTTTTTTTAATATATTTTGAGTACTACATGCTTTTCCATTTTTTCCTCAGGTTTTACACTTGTCTATAGCTTTTCAGAGGTGCTGAAAAGCACAAGGTTATCAGCAAAATCTAAGACATCTAAGACAAGTGGATACTTGCCACCTCTTCACATTTTACTGCAGTTCTGCAGGAAAAAATACCCGTGAGAGGAGAGAGACTGCAAGTGTGTCACACACAAATACCCATGTTGAGCCACTTCATCATATGGTTATTCACCCACCACCTGGTTATTCACCCATGCAGTGTATTTGACATGTCCTGAATTGTTGGGAAGGATGAATAAATATAATTGCCTGACAAAAGATTTACAATAGTACAGCCAGGATGAAAACAATCCCCCCTACTGGTTGGACAATGCCCTTACCTACAGATAGGTCCAAAAATTAAATGGACCGTTCTATCTCAACCCCCAAAATGTATGGTTCATCCCACACCTGTAACCCTCCCCTGAAACATCAAGTGTCTGTGATCCCATTGGCCTAAGTCTTGTTCCAGCCCTCCTTGAAGCCCCCTGATAAGGGGTCTCTGAGGGGCCAGACGCTCTCTTGGAACTTCCCCTCTCTTGGAACCCCCACCCCCTTGGAACTTCCACCCTCTCCTAGAGCATCCTCTCTACCCCTTTTCTCTTCCCTCCACCATCACCTCAGGCCTTGCCACGTGCTGCGTCTGGCAGCTCCAAGCAAGACCTTTCACCATCCCTAGTAAACCTGATATTCTAAGAGCAGCCTTCAGAGATCTCTCATCTCCATTCATCGAAGCCATCCTGGAGCTCAGCTCTCCCCACACTGAAGGCTGCTGCAGGTCTGTGGCACTTAACATTCAACAGCAGGACTTGGACAGTGTCTGCTCTGCAATGAGATGTCCGGGACTTGGAGAGAGCCAATTCAATTTAATGATGGTTTCTCAGCTTTTGTCCAGTGCAGACACCACATCCGAGGAAGAGTGACAAACCAATAATTTAACCTTAGCATTAGTGTGAAGCAAACTGCTGCATGATTTCATGGGATTGATCGTAAGCCCTGTATCGAGGAGGGCCAGACACAGTCTGCTCTGGAAAATCACAGCCCACAGTTAAATCTTGACCTCTTACTAAAGGAGAAGCAAGGCTAACTGTGCCCAGCTAGTTAGGCAATAACTGAGCTTGAACACCTGATTAAAGAGTTTCTGGGATTTTATGCCTCTCCAGAGATGATCTGGCAGCTGTGATAGACTCCAACAATGCCTGACAGTGAGGGCTTCCTGCCAGAACAAGGTCTTTCTAGCACTTTCGCAGACAGTTACTGAAACCACTTTTCATGTGTACACATAGGAAAAAATAAGTATTTTCAGCAGTGTGTGTGAGAGATGGAAGAGTGACAAGAGAATACATTTCCTCTCTCTTCTGCATGCATACATGCACATACACAGACAGGCATGTCCCAGAGCCATTAAAATCTCAGCTGAAGGGAGGAGATTTTTCAGGCTGTGTGAAATGACAGTCCTTGGCACTTCTCCAGCCTGCCCTCCTGCAGGTCCTTGCTGCATGAGAACAAGATGATTAATAGTTCTCCATACCCTGAAGCTAGGGGCACTTAAGAGAAGGGTTGTTCCTTTTGTCCTACAGCTGCAGAGAGGGTACCACATTGGAAAAGGAAATGAGGATTTTCCGATAGTCTCACCTTTCCCTTCCCAACTGCTTTTCACATTCTTCTTCTGTCCCTCCTCCCTCTGTCTTCAAGGTACCCATTAATGATTAAAAAAAAATAAAAAAACCAACCTAGCTGTACACACAGAAGTGCAAAGCTGCTGCTGAACAGACTCCGTTTGCCTCAGGATCAGTGGCTGCATCTGCTTGTGAGGCTGCCAGTCAGGACTGCAGATGATTTAAGAGGCTTTCTTATTGGCAATTTAGTTAAACCTGCTGTGCACAGCTAGGCCTTGGGAGAAGGAAGATGAATGCACATTTTAATGACTGAATCAGCATATATTGGGAACCAGGATGACAGGAGCTTCACCTCCCTCGGGGCTCACCAGCTATGACAAGCAAAATACCTCTCTCCTGTTAAAAAGTACATGATTGCTGTATGCCCCACTGTTGGATATATATTCTAGATGGATTGTGCCAGGGCTCCTCAATGACATTGAAACATACCTACCCAGTGTTTGTAAGATGATATTGGTGCTGTTTACACCCTGATTCCAGTGCTGAATCCCAGGAAGAATACAAGGGTTCTCTGGAGTGGCTTCAGCAGACTGATACATCCTTTATGCTCCTGGTTGAAGTAGTAATGTAAAACATCAGACTGCTGATGGGTGTAGCAGTTGTTTTGTATACAGAGATTTACTAATGTGCTGGCTAGTTAGCACACCTCCACCACAGTCAGCAAAATGGGGTTGATTTATATCTGCTGAGGATTGCAGCCATAATTCTTGTCTCTATTTTTGTACACGTATACAAATACACTCACATTCTTCAGTTTTCAACAGACTTCAGCTATCCAGTGCAGCATTATGTCCTCCATCTGTTTATATCTCCAGCAAAAATGTGTGCTTTTACTCATTCACAAATGTGAGATTATTCTATATCCTCAGTGGCATTGAGATAATAGAATTTATATTGCACATATGCTTGTTTACACATGCAAGAACTTACAGTCATTATTACTGTTGCTGATTTATGTTATTGCCATCCAAAGCTGCATGCATTTATGTACACCACTCATTTAAAATAATTTCAGAAATAAATCATCACATAACAAACTAAGAAATCAGATGAGTATCCTATTATTTGCCTCATCTCAAACTATTCCAATACAACTACTAATCTTCAAATCATCTTTTATCACTTCACATGCTCCATTCTCACACTTTGAGTTCAGCTGTTAAAGCTACTTTGGCCAAATGCACAGGAGAAAGTTGCAATTATTATACAGAAAGGGAAATATACAACAGACTTTGGAATGCCTAGGAACCCTGAAGTCAACACACTGGAGAATTGACATTAAACAGCTTACATATTTCAAGCTTTTAACAAATCATATATGAGATCAGTATGCTACAAATCAGACTGAAGTGTTGCTTATGTGCAAACTGATCCCAATGCAGCAAGGAAGCAGTTATCAGCCAGGTTTTTCCCAAGAGGACTTTTCTGAATCTATTCTATAACAGTCATCCTAAACCTTGAGGAACCCATCTACTTTTTGGACTACTTACCTCCTTGAACACTTTTTTTTGCCCTGCCATCTTATCTTAGGCTGCCTTATTCCTGCATCAGGAAGGACATTATTTCTGATGTTCATCTTAGACAGTATGGCAAAGGTTTGCTGTGCTATTCTTTAAAGGTCATATAATTTAGGTAGTAGCTATGCAAAACCTGACAACTTACAATTTATTTCTCTCTGCAAAAGGACACTTAGTTTTTTAGCAAGACACCGCCTTATTGTTTAGACAGAGCAGCACTGACTTTGTAAGCAACTGAACTCAATTGAAGCAGGTCCCCAGGTGATTTAAATCACAGTTCTCTCACTGAAGTCAGCACAAGCAGTGCTGCCAAGTGAAAATGACTGAAGGCATGAGGCCAAATCTGTGCCTTGCTTTAACAGCACATCTGGGCCTAAAGTCAACATTCCAATACCCAAATGTCAGAAAGATATCTGTAGTTTTTTGAATGCTGATTGATCTTTAGAACCAAGGTACTCAGCCTAGGTTTACACCGTGAACCTTACAATCCCAAAATGAGCCATCTATGGAGTTTAGACTGGGTCTGAGACAGGCAAGAGCTGAAGGGGAAAGTTCTGAATCACAGTTCTGAGAGCTTGACTTTACTTGAATTCTGCTGCTGACCTCCAGCTCTGTGTTGGATCTCATCACCAGCTCCTGTAATTCCCATGGAGCTGTGAACATTTCATCTTCACCCCTCTACATGCTCGAGGCCAAAGCTTTGCTCATGTCCCACTTACATGCTATTCTGAGAGTGGCAGAAGTGGTGATTGCATGTGAACTCAGCAAAAGAGTGAATTCTCCACATCAAGACTAAAAATGGCAAAATTGGACCCTTCTCATTAAATAAATCATATGAACAATCAATTTGCATATGTTTTGCATTCTTGAGTATAAATTTTTAAATATTTTAAAGGTTCAGGAAACCTGGGAGGATTTAAAACATGAATCCCTCTGAACTGTGATCTAAGAATTACTTGTCCCTTAAGAATAATGATTTACTGGGTCTAAGCAGTTTTAGCATTATTATTTTTTTAACCTACTGGGGCTTTAATACGGTTACTTTCAAAGGAAATAAAACCAGATGGTAATTGTAGATTAGAGAAAAAGAATGAAGTCCCAATTAATTATTAAAATTGACTGATAATTTTAGAAACTTGCAGCAAATTGTTCACAAAAGCAAATTTAAAGCTAAAAGAACATCCAGTACTTTATTATTTCTCAAATTCCCTGTTCACAAGGGGTAAAAAACATTTTTAATATTGGAGCAATCACATAGAGAAAGTAAATGACACCAGGTATATCCTGAATTGCATCAAGGATCTATTCCCCTTATATCAGAAAATCACAGAAGGAAGAAGGTTGGAAGAGACAACCAGTGGGGTTAATTTGTCCATCTTAAGGAATACAAATGCACATACACTAAGCATATAAAATGCTAAAGATCAATCGGTGCCTATGTTACAAAAATATATATATTCCGTTTCAGTCTTAAGGCAGGGTGAGACCAAATTTCCACTTATTTGGAATTTTTTTTTTAGGGTTTAAATTTCATTCCTTATGGTGATGAATTAAAATATTTCTATGGTTTTGGGTTTTGTATGAATGAGAGAGTAATATCAGAGATACAGAAATGTTCAGACTAGCCCCTAGTTTCATGTCACATCTTGGGAGTCAAAAATATTGCAAAAGAATGTGTGTCTAGTCCAACTGAGTGAACACAAAATATTCTGCTGTAAAGAGAGTAGAGACTATTTATCGTGCCTAAACTATGGAGCAATCAGCTGCTCTGACCTTCCATGGCTTCCTTGATAATTAAGGTATTTGGATCCTTTCAACTGGTGGTGAAAATATACATTTTCTTTTCAAGTTTGTTATCTCCTTGTTTGTTTATTTTCTGTTGTTTTTTTGTTTGTTTGTTTTTGGTTTGTTTTTTGGTTTTTTTTGTTGTTTCTTTTTTTTTTTTTTACACAGTATCAATAGATGTGGCAGTAGGAAAGCTAAGTTTAGAATAAATTTAATATCAAACTCCTGTTTTACTTTTCTTTTGCATAAAATGTCCTCCCTTTCAAAGTGACCTATTTCCTCCATGTGTGCAGTCAGTTCTGATGTCTTCAGTGACAAACTGTGATAACCAGCACATTCTTCTCCCCTTAGCTGTGTATATTCTACACTGTAAATGAGAAAGGCAGCCCCAGTCTGTGCACACCAGCAAGGGAATTTCTAATGTCCCAGACATACCTTTATGAAACTCAAAGTTTTATATCTTCAACACTGTTTTTTTTCTGAGATTGTAGCGTCAGATGAAGTGTAATGACTGGGACAATGCAAAGAATGATATGACCTGGAGCGTGGTCTTGGAGTACAGAGTAGATTTTGTACAAAGAAAGTGATGAAGAAGTGATAAAGTGGTGATGAGACAGAAACCTAAGAATATTTGCACTGGGATCAATATAAGGCCCTGCTGTAATATATTTAGAGATCTTCTTCTATCATAGTATTGTGGTACATGTCAATCATCCCGGGCCTCAGCAGGCACTGGTCACTTAACAGCAACAGTAAGGGAGGAAAAAAACACATCAATTAAACTGAATAAAAATATTAAATCCCCAAATATTGAGCATACATCCAATTTGGCAACTCATTTGACTGCCTAAGGCAGTTGGTTTATAGAGTCCTGTTCATTCCAGTTAATATTATTAACAATTCCCAGGGAAGTACTGCATAGTTACAGCAGCTAGTGCATTAATCTTTATTATATGTGCAAGAGTGGAAGCTTGGAACGGGATTATGAAAACAGAGTGCTTATTCTTTTATCTCCAAACCGATCTCTATGCAGAAAATAATGATCTAATGAGACTACTTACTAACTGAGTATTAACTTCCCTGGGGCTAGAAATGTTTTCCCATCAAGTGCTGGGACAAATGCTCTTGTAAGGGTTTTGAGCTCTTGGCCTTTGAGCTTCTGCTTCTTCTCTTCCAGTCAATGTGGTTGGGTCACAGGATGCAAAATCCTCTTATTCTAGTTTTACACATGCTGTGGGCTAAATTAATGGTTCTGCATGGAAATTATCCTAAAAGCACAAGTCATCTCCCCCACAGATTCTTTTTGCCTTTGCTCATTAATATTGGGATGTTTCCTCTAAAAAGCAAGGGACTCTGGATGTATACTCTGAAAAAGAGCAAAACCACTGGTTCTTCCCCTTTTAAGAGAAAGCAAAGCTGAAAGGAATCCAGTTGTGTTCACATTCTCAAAGTCTGCTTTGTATGTAAGAACATAAGAGAATCCAGCACTGGATCAGATCAAAGGTCCATCTAGCCCAGTGTCTATCTCCAGCAGTGATCAGCACTGGATGGTTAAGGTGAAGAATAAGAGCAGGGCATATATATTATCATCCTTTCCGAAATATTACTCCAGCCTTCAGCAATTTGTGGAATGGGGTCTTATTGAACCAAAGGTTATGACTTCATGTTTAAAGAGTCTTAATAGATTTTTTTCCCAAAGATATGATCTACAATTTTCTGAAATGTGAATTCCTGTGGAAATTAATTCCACAGATTCACTAAATATTTTGTGAAGAAGTATGTTCTTTTGTTTGAATCAAAGATAGACCCTAGTGGGTTTCATTTCTCCTACTCCTAAAACTGGAAATGATACTGAGCTATTGTTCAGGCTTATCTTCCTCACACTTCTCTTTATTACGAAATACTATGAATGATGAAAAAACCCCACACTGCTATTTTATCTACACTTACACCTCTATTTTTTTTCCATGCTGAAGAATCCTACTCTATTTAGCCATTTCCTATGCAGAATTTGTTCTTTATTATTTACTACCTAGTTCTTCATTACACAAGATCCTTCAGTAACTGACTGAGGAAGCATGTCCAAAGCAAAGACACCAAGAAAATCAATCGACTTTAATCTGCCAATCCCCAGAAATTATGCTCCACAATGTACAGGGATAACAAAAGAAGAATGCGCTTTCCTGGTACATTTAATTCGATTTACTGTATTCATAAGAGCAGATGAGTAAGAATTTGGTCATTACATCACCCAAAGTCTTCCAAGTACAGTTTAATATAGGTCTTATGCAGCTTGCACAGAAAGTGATTTTCAGAACCTAATGAATGGCAGAAGTTCCCTTCTCTGGTTCTTTCTACACCACCAACTAAAGCTTAGACATCCCTCTATTGAAAGACAGTTTGTGAAGTAGGTAGATGGCCTAATCAAAGGGCATTATGGAAGGACATTCTAGAAATGTGTAAGTGTTCTAGGAGACACTGTGAGAATTCAAGGAGGACAAGTTAATCCTGAAAACTCAGTCACTATGTTGCTGGAGCAATTCCTGAACCTGAAGTACTTGGAAGAGGGGCTGAGAGAGTTCAGGGGTGAAGCTTGTCCTGTTTATAACATTCTTCACTAAACATCTGCCGTGGATGCTGTTGATGACAGTCCCTGCAGTCTGACCCAGACAAACTTCTCTTCTAAACCTAGGCTGCCATGCTCATTAAGGCAGCCCATGGACAATACACGGCCCATTAAGATCACCTTTCCGTGGCTGCTGTAAATGCCGCAGGAGGCTGTGCTCTGCCCGACTTTCGCTGTGAAAGAGCGACGCTAGAGAATAGGCGGTGAAGCCAATGCCGCTGGGTGGAAGCTCTCCGAGCTAAGCCCTCCCGGCCTCCAGAATCTCCTTCCCACCCCTCCCTCGGCGGCGCGGAGCTCCCAGCCCGCATCCCGGGGTGCCGGGAGCGCCGGGAGGCAGGAGGGGCGGCAGGAGGGCTTAGGACCCAGGGGAACGGCAGTGGAAGGACCCAGGCTTTGGCGCACACGCCTCCTACCAAAAAAAAAAAAAAAAAAAAAATCACAGCCCCGTGGAGCTGGCGCTCGCTCATTCAGTTTTCTAGAGAGATCTGAGCCGGAACCCGGGAGCCGGGAGATCTTTCTCGCCCACACAGCTCATCAGCAAGGACATCTAGAGGGGGGAAAAAGCCACCCCACGCAGCCCCCCGCCGCCCCACGGCAGCTGCCGGCGCTGTGCAGGTATTTGGATTTGCCTTCTCTCGGGTTGCGCAGGGCGGCTCTCGGCGCTCCCAGCCCCGCCGGGCCCGGCATGCGGCGTTTCAGCACCGCGGGGCGGACAGCTCCGGCCTCGGCCGCTCCCGCCCGGCCTCCCGCTCCCGGCCCGCCTCCCCTTCTGCCCGCTGCCCCTTCCTGACTGCCCTGCTCCCTGCCCGCTGCCCCTTCTGCCTGCTGCCCCTTCCTGCCTGCCCTGCTCCCTGCCTGCTGCCCCTTCCTGCCCGCTGCCCCTTCCTGACTGCCCTGCTCCCTTTCCGCCTGCCCTGCTCCCTGCCCGCTGCCCCTTCCCGCCTGCCCTGCTCCCTGCCTGCTGCCCATTCCTGCCGGCCCTGCTCCCTGCCCGCCGCCCCTTCTGCCCGCTGCCCCTTCCTACCCGCTGCTCCTTCCTGCCTGCTGCCCCTTCTGCCTGCTGCCCCTTCCCGCCTGCCCTGCTCCCTGCCCGCTGCCCCTTCCTGCCCGCTGCCCCTTCCTGCCTGCCCTGCTCCCCCCGTCCTGGTCCCTGTCTCCTGCCAGCCCTATTCCCTCCATCTTCTGCTTCCTTCCAGCCAAGTCTCTGCCTGCTGCCTGCCCTACTCCTTGCCTGCCCAGCCTGCTGCCTCTTTCGCACTGCCTGCCCAGCTTGCTGCCTGTCCTGCTCCTCCTGTTCCCTGCCTCCTGCCAGCTCTGGCTGCTGACTTCTGCCTGCCCAGCTTCCTGACTGCCCCCCTACCTCCTGACTCCCAACATACCTCTCCTGTTTGCCAGCCTACTTCTCCTGCATCTGTGTCCCTGCTGCCTACCTGCTCTTTGCCCTGACTGCCTCTTTCTGCTTCTCATTGCCTTCCCTGTCTCTATGTTCCCTGCCTCCACTGCTTGCCTCATGCCTTCCCTGACTCCCTACTCTCTGCCTCCTCTGCCTCTTACTTGACCTGCTCCCTCCCTGCCTCCTTATCCTGTTCCCTGCCTCTCTTCTTTTCCCTGCTGCCTCTACTTCCCCTTACCTCCCCTCCCTCCTCTGCTTCACCTGTCTCCCTTGCCTCTCCTTGCCCTGCTTACTGTTTCCTGCCTCCTATATATCCTGCCTCTTCTTCCTCCAGTTGTCCTTGCCCTGCTCCTCTGATTCTCTTCTCTTGTCTCTAACATCCTCCATTCTGCCTTACCTGTCTGCTCTCCTCCCTGCCCTGCTCCCTTGCCTCCTTTCTTCCCTGCCCCTGTTTCCCCACATTCCTCACTTTCCTGCCCTTTCTTCCCCTCCTGTCTTCTTTCTCCATCACCAGCCTCAATCCTTCCTGAAAGGGGGCATGGGACTATAAAAATCAGTTCAGCAGCCCAGGTGTGGGCAAGGAAGGAAAAGAGCACAAGCTGGAAGGGAAAGGTCCAATTTGAGACCTGTGAGAGATGAAAGGTGTGCAGAGGAAAGGGCTAAAACTGGCACCTAAGTTAATGAAGTAAGGGCTGCAGCCAGGAGCTGACATACAGGAGCTTGTCAAAGAGCAGCAGATACCTGTTTGCTCCTTAGCAAATTGACACCTGTTTTGACCAGTTGGACTCATTCCAAAGGGAGATGTGTGATTAAAGGGAGGGGGGAATGTGCCAGGTCAGTCAAATGTATTGCTTTCCTAGTGGTAAACAGTGATGGGTGCAGGGAAGAAGTGAGGTGAATCACGTCTAGAGTGTGGGTCCTTTGCTGCAGGAAGTCAAGAATGAAGTTTTGGTCTCTGCAAGAAATGAGGGTGTTCATACAGAAGATGAATGCAAAGCAAATAACAGCTGGTGAAACCCCATGCATGCTGCTGGCCTGATTTTAATTCTGTTTGCATTGGTTTAATCCTGAGAGGGTAAGGAAGGTCAGAGGAGAAAGAGAGTTTCCCCTTTTCAAAATGCTGATTCTTCAATTTTAACAAGCTCTGTGAATAATTACGTTAAGGAGCAGATGGCTACTCCTTAGTCCATCACTAAATAGTGACAAGATTATATTTGGAAGAAAAAATTCAATTACAGATCGTCTGCTTTAATGTGCTGTCTTAGTAATCAGACGATAGCATGGATTATCTCCAGTATTAAAAGTTAATACAATGACAACATTTACATGAGATATTATGTAACGGTATTATGCCATGCACTACATAGTCAAGGTACTGGTTTAATTTTTCCTATAATAAGTCAGATAACCTTGTAGAGCTTTTCCTCATTTGCAGTCTGTATCCCACCTTGAAGTTTACAGGGGCAGCTTGCGCTGTCGTGTATCTGTGCTGATGATTATTTTAAGAATTCTGTTGACTCATCTACCTCTAAAAACTATTGAGCATTTCCTAAAAATTAGACTTTTGTAAGGCAAACACAAAACAATGAAAGATATTGCAACCTTTTTCAAAAAAAACTTCTTAATTTATTATATCATAATTTATAACTTAAAATCTGTTGCAGAGATGGGATATCCTGAGCAGCACTGAGTGTTGCTGAGTAGCAGTGTAAGCAGTGCAACTGAATTCATCAGTGGAGGAACTGCAGAATACACGCTACAGCACTGGGCATAATTCTTTAAACTCTATGTGCCTTGAACACAGACGTCATTTCACTGAAATATGCAACAGCAGCCTCCTCATCTTCCAAAAAAAGGCCCATGTCAGTTGAAATAGTAATGATCAGCCTCATAAAAGGATGGAGAATACTTCCTTCAAAAAGATGTAAACTCCTGCAGTTGTTCACTTAAGCATGCAATTATTGAAGCAATTGTGCTATTGCTTGGCAAGTGAGTTTTATTTTCTCTCACAGCCTCGTACTGTAGTATCTCTCTGGCATAGACACAAACAAGATGTGACAATTGGGTGCTACTAGTTAAACAAACCAAAATAAGAATAAAAAAGAAGCAACATTAGTCTCTTACAGAATGGAAAAACTGAACAGAAGTTCACATGGTTTTCATCAGATGAGTTGTAATTCCTTTCCCTCTTGATCTAATGCTGCCCCATTGATTTAATTTGAGAATTTCCAAACACTTCAGTGGAATTTTGGTTTGCTTAGTTTTATTTTTCCTTCATCAATATTTATAGAAATAAATTCCTTGAAGTCTGATACGTTTCTCCACTGGGGAAACAAACAAAGCTTATAAAGTTATATTAAGCTTTATTTCTACAAGTTTGAGAGAAGTTTCTATGCGCTTTGTGTTTGTGTCAGATTTCAGTAGAAATGAGAGAAAAAAAAAACCCAGGAGGACTGTATTAATTCCTGGGGGAAGAAATCCCTTCCTCTTTCCTTTCCCCTTTCCCCTTTCCCCTTTCCCATTTCCCCTTTCCCCTTTCCCTTTTCCCCTTTCCCCTTTCCCCTTTCCCCTTTCCCCTTTCCCCTTTCCCTTTTCCCCTTTCCCCTTTCCCCTGTCCCTTCCCTTCCCTCCCACAATGATATGCCACAGACACTTTCCTCTGGCATAACATATAGACAGAATTCAACAGTAATATATCACCATTGCATTTCATATTTTTTGAAAGAACATAATTTTACAAAGCATGGAGTAAAAGAAGTGCATTATTTAGTGCAAAAATTAGATAAACATCATGTTATTGAGCATGCAGTACTGAATATTGTGCTAATATGTTTTCTTCCTTCTTCTGTATATCTTCATGCAGATGTTGTAATACAACTCCTACAGCATTTAGGCATTTTTGGACACCAATGTTATGATTGTGTACTGTCAGATTTCTAGATATAGCTTCTTTATGAGGCTTGGGGGTCAAAATCCATGCTTTGCATGCTGTTAATTTCTGCTGCAAGATGTTTCTGTATTATTGGAAGAACTGACTTCTGTCCCATAGTGGCCAGGGTGCTTTTGCTTGGTGATGCTTGCACTATGACTGACATGGAAGTTCCTCATAAACTCCTGCTTCTTTGGCATGCCATAGGTCGGTCCACATGCTCCCATAGGAGTTTGCAGATTATCTGTGATTGGTGAATACTTACAACTTAAAAACTATGATTTAAAGAAAAATTTTACCAAACTCTTGAGGTTAAGGTTGTTCTGTTTCACTTTTTTTATTTCTGTATAGTATAAGTTCCCCTCTTTGGCATGTAGTCCAATTCCTTGATATTCAGGTAGCTAATAAGTTTTGCACATTTTAGGTTAAAAGATAATGGGGCAGTTTTTTAATTTTACATTTGCTACACAACCTTGTCTGTCTCTCCTCCTGACTGGCAGCTTGTAGGAATAGCAGGACAACTTCAGGTTAGTGCTGCAGACATGCCTGCTCTACATACTGTGCAGAGAGCAGTGAAGATCAGTTGAGTTTCTGCCATGTTTTGCGCTGTGCCATGGCTAAATTGCCACCACTGGACATTTAGATGTAGCCTGAGGGCAACACGCAAGTAACTCAAACTAGCAAGAAGATTGTAGAATGAATAGGAATGCAGGATGTGTTGTTTTTACTGAACTGAAGGAAATGTTAGTTTTTGTACGTGAGCTGAGAAAGTCTACCCTGAGAAAATGCGAGAAAACATCAAATTCCTCACACAGCTGTTACAGTCACAAACATTCACTATTTTCATAATGACAAGAAACAACAAATCCCTAGTGGAAGTTTATGGGAGCACCAGTACTTGGAGCAGAAACACTTAAAATATTTAACTCATTTATGTTAACTGGGAGAATCTAGTCCCTTAGGAAAGACTACAGAGAAGTAGTGGTGAGGCCACAGTTGTGGAGTATTGGGTCCTCTTCTGGGCTCCTCAATACAAGGCAGATATGAACATATAAGAGAAAGTCTGACAAAGGGTGGGATGATGAAGAAACATTCCTTGGATGTTAACATGTAGGCTTATGGCTCAGGAGAGATATGATCTGTTCCCAGCTCTGTGAAGTGTGTCCTCTGGGATCTCAGGCAAATCACTCAGGGCTGTGGTTCTCCCCACAATCTGTGGAAGATGCCAGGGTCCCTCAGCCAAGGATGAAAGAGTCAATTTTGCTCATTGCTCATTTGAAATTGGTTCATGGAACTTGGGTATGTTCCTTTCTAGGTCTGACTACTCCACTTCCAGCGCAGGTTTCTGCTAAGGCACTACAAGGCCACAGAGGGCCATAGGAACCATTCCTATAGGTACAGGTACAGATTAATCCTTGCCTGTTCTTATGGAGCAACCCCTGCTAAGCAGAACATAGCCCTAAGAGATTTTCCAGAATTAACATCAAAATATTTTTCAAAAAGAAATTTAATGAGATGACACCCACACTCTGAGATAAAATCATTCTATATTACCTCCCTCCCTGCCCACTCCCTTCCTCTCTGGCATGATTTCAGCAGCTAATATCTGTATAAATGCTAGGAGTTAGGAATTATATAATGAGCCAAACCTTAGCAGTGATGCCTCTTAATACCAGATGAGAATGAAATGTTAGTGCCTTCTCAGTTTGAAAATTGTGGTAATGAAATTTCACATGGTAGATAGCTTTGGACTGGATGGCAAACATTTGGTAGATTAAGAGACAGCTAAAATCTTTCTGGAACTGAATTGGATGGGGAAGGACCAAATGAATGTGAGGTGCTTAAAGAAGCAAGCGGTGTTGCAGGGACTGGTAAGTGGGCAGGAACAAAATGATCCAGACAATTGCCATCATCACTGAAGGCAGATTTTGACCAATTTTCCAGGGCATGCAGTGTAAACAGGGATTGAATGCTGACCCAGAAGCTGTCTCTGAAGAGACAGCAGTAAGGCATATTAAAATCTTTGAATGAAAAGTGCTTTGTATACTTTGGAAAAGTATTATTTTATTTTAGTTGTATAATAGATATTACTATCATTTTATTATTAATTTTTTTGAGGATTATGCAAAAAATATAAGCTGCTTGTCTGAAAATTGTATCCCATTTGCAGTATGTTACCCATGCTGAACACTCACAGTGCCTCGTCATTCTGTTGCTGGGACTGAAAATGAATTAGCCAAAATTGTATGTGGTACCACAATTTTGGTGGAAATTTCCCTCCTTGTTTTGATTTTAGTATGTTGTGTTTCAAAACTATGTAATTTTTTTTTCATTTAAGGTTGAATTTCGTTCCTTTGGAGGGATGATTTATTATAAGTGGCTGTGAAAAGATGTTAGAAGAGCAAACAGTCCCTTGGGAACAAAGACTCACAAGATAGAAAAACAGCTGTTGAGACTATAACCCACTCTAATGTGCCAATACACAGCAACAATATTCAAAATAGGAAAAGAAGGCCAGTATCTTCATTTGGGAAAAAAAACAACCCTGCACCAAACTGAACAAAGATGTAAACATATAAAAAATCAGCAGATGGATCTGAGCTGTACAAAACACTGGAAGAGAAGGAGAAATTGCCATGTGTGGGAGGAGGTGAAAATGTAGATGAAGCTTCTGTTATATCTTGGGAATCAGAATAAATCAGAACCATTTGAGAAAGTGCAGTGACAGTTAAACTGGGTAACTGTGGAACACTAAATTTATTGTCAAGGTTAGCAGTGGAAGAACCAAATCATTCACTGATGTATATCAGGCTCCTTGAAAGAAATGATGCTAGTGTGGATTGCTTAACTTCATGATTTCCCTACGATTCTGAGAGTGATAAAATTGCTTATACATATTTTAGATTACTTTGCAATATATAACTTCACACCAATAAAGTATTTTGGTGCAGTCTGTTCCAGGTGATATAATCAGGATAATCTATAGATAACTGGAATCCATGGTTATAGCTCAGCTCGCAATCAGAAAACTCTGAAATGCATTTAAAAATGGATCTTCTGTTAGAATGACTATTTGCAAGTTGTTTTTTGGCAACAACATCTGACAAGAAAGGACTGTATCTCCCTCACCTTGGGCTAATCCTGAACATTTAAATTAGTTAAAAACAGTAGGAAACTTTAATTCAAATAAGTAGAATAATTTTTGACATTAAATAGTTGGGGAACCAATAAAAAAGGCCAGACATTATTTCCTCATTCAAATCTCATTTTCTTCTGGAGCAGACTGCATTTGACCTTTCAAGAATTTGCCTTATTGCCAAAGAAGCATGTTGGTGGAGGAGGGAGACAGAAAAGTAGCAGAGGAAGGGACAGTTTTGCTCACATAAACTCCTAGAAAATGGATGAACCTCTGGGAATTGTGTGTGTGTGTCATTGTTGTCTGCTGCTAATCCTTGGATGCTCTAGAAAGATCCAGAGAAGGGCCACAAAAATGATCAGAGAGCTGGAGCACCTCTTTTGTGAAGATAGGCTGAGAGTTGGGGTGGCTTAGCCTGGAGAAGAGAAGGCTCCAGGGAGACCCTACAGCAGCTGTCCAGTACCTAAAGGGGGACCACAAGAAAGATGGCCACAGACTTTTTACTAGAGCCTGTAGTAAAAGGGCAAGGGCAAACATTTTTAAACTGAAAGAGGACAGATTCAGATTTGATATAAAGAAGATTTTTTTTTAATGATGTGTGGTGAATCTCTGAAACAAATTTCCCAGAGAAGTTGTGAATGCTCAGATATTGGAGGTGTTCAAGACCAGGTGAAAAGGGGCTTTGAAAAACTTGATCCAGTGAAAGATGTCCCTGCCCACATCAGGGAGGTTGGACCAGATGACCTTCGAAGTTCCCCTCCAAATGAAAACATTTTGTGATTCCACAATTTTGTGATTCTAAGCCAGAGGAACTCTAAAGGTGTTGTAATTCATACCAAGTGCTAAACCAAAGCTAATGCAGACCCCAGTAATCTTCTTGCTTCCAGATCTCTGCTTAACACCCTTGGGACCAAAGAGTTTCCACGCTCTACACTTGCTGTTAAAACTAGGGAGGGACCAATCCTAGCACCACAATCCCCTAATGACAATGTCACCCATAAATACCCCTAGGTCTCCTAATTAGCTCATGGAGGCAATTGTAACTAAACCCATGATTTATACAAGAAAATTCTGATATCACAAATAATTTGAGATCTCAGTCACAAAATATCAGCCTGGTTTCTCTATGGCCTACTGTAATTTTACATCAGTGGAATTTGGCTGATACCATTGGAATTAGTCTAATTTGGTATAATAAAGACAAGAGTAAAAAAAATAACTGTTACTTTATTTTTATATAAGGAATCCACCTTTATTACAGCTCTAATTTATTTAGGAATTGAATAGCCTGCACTCATGGACTACCCCTCAAAACCTGGAGACTTGTTTTCTGGAATCATTTGCACTCTGTAGTGCCTTTTCAAAACCCTCTTTTCTCCCAGCTCTGCCTTTCCTTGAGTTTTCCCAGGCTGATCAATCATCAGATACTCTGCTCTGCAGGTAGCTCTTTTCAACTCCAGCTCCACAGTGAATACAGAAAGTGGATGCTTAATAAACTTTCCTTTGTGCCACTCACAAAAAGTCCAATTCATATTGCTGTTAAATGAAAAGCTTATCTCCCACCACAAATGTCCTTAAGCAAATATGCAGAAACACTTTGTATTTAAATTTTGGGATTTCATCCTAGAGCTGCAGCTGTGGCATCTAAAATGTATTTTTTTATCAGTAACATGCAAGGTCACAAAGCAGGGAACTGAGGCATCCCTTGAACTCATTGACTTCCAGGTCAACATAACTTTGTGCAAATCCAGGACCAAGAAATGCTTCTTGGCTGCTGCTCTCCCCTTTGTTTGATCTGAGAATGCTGAACTCAGGGGAGTAGCTGAATGAAATGGTTGTTTTTCTATAAATAATTAATAACTTTCTAAACAGCTTTCTTCAAATACAAAAAATATGTTTTTTATTGGGGGATTCACCTTAAATTTTTAAAACACATTTTTCTTTTTCAGAAATTAGAAAGAGAGATCAGTTAAGCCAGGGGTGGGGGGTGGTTTACTTGTCTGTTTCTGTGATGGCTGAAAAATTGTATGGATCTTGATCTTTCCTTACACACATATCACTTTGGAACAGGCCTTGATCTTATTTCACACAAGTGTAGCTACACAGACTTTGATGACAGTCTCTTGCTAATTCTGTCACTGAAATGTAAGAGATTCACTGTACCATTTTGCTCATACATAACAGCTTAAACAGATTTTCTTCTAACACTTGTAAAAGCAAATTCTAGGTAAAGTACCAAACTCAAAATGAAATTCAGAACTAGGTATTCAGGAAAACTACAATACACTGAAAAGGAATTTCGACTAAAATGCATGTCTTTTCAACTAAAACACCAACCCTGCCAGACTGGATACACCAAGAACCTCATTTGTGGAAAGTTTCCCATGAAGACATATTGCTTCTCAATGGGAAATATTTCCAGTGAATTTCCAAAAAGTGGAAATTATCCCTGGTATTGATGGAGTTTTGGGATTTTTTAAAAATCAGTTTTACAGTCAGCTCAGGATCTTATTTGGAGAGCTACAAGCTGATAGTACAGATGATAAAACCAAATCAAACTGTTCTACTTAGTATGATGAGGGTAAATCTGTCTACTTATGAAGATGAAATGTTGCTCATGTTAATGGTGGGAAAAAAAATTGCTATTATTTTTGCTGTTATCATTCTTGGCTTGAAGTTAGGGATGCTGCAACTCCCACACTTCAGTAAGATAACTTTGAGAAGTGTATTCTAATAGCAAGTTGACACAGCTTAGAATTAATTGTCAATAGATCAGACCGCTTTTCTGAAAACCTGAAAATATACATTCAAGATGTTAGTGACTGCCTAATCTTAAATGCACCCATTCTGAAATTATGTGACTTGTATCCTCCTACACAAAGAAATTTTATGGCTAAATAAATTTAGAAATGCATTCCTACAAGGTTTATATGCACATTTAATCTTTCTTTTATATATTTTCTTTTTCTTTTAGTAAGTGGTGGAGTAAACAACACTTTCCTTTGGATGGATTATAGTACATGTGAACTGCCTGTTACTCTGCAACAATAAAAAAAGCCCTTTGCAAGACCTTTGCTTTTACTTGTTAAATATCAGCTTGATAGCAAAAAGCATTTGAATGGCACGTGCTCACAGCGGACCATCAGTTGAATGGGATCAGCACTTCTACTAAAATATCTGAAGTTAAGGATTTGGAAAAGAGGTTTTTGCAGAGATGACCCATTTACAAGCTGGACTTAGTCCAGAGACTATAGAGAAAGCCCGCCTGGAACTGAATGAAAACCCAGACATTTTGCACCAGGATATCCAGCAAGTCAGGGACATGATCATCACGAGGCCTGACATTGGGTTTTTACGTACAGATGATGCCTTCATCTTGAGATTTCTCCGAGCCAGAAAGTTTCACCAAACTGAGGCCTTCAGACTGCTGGCTCAGTACTTCCAATACCGCCAATTAAATCTGGATATGTTCAAAAACTTCAAGGCTGATGATCCAGGAATCAAACGGGCTCTGACCGACGGGTTTCCGGGAGTACTGGAAAATCGCGACCACTGTGGCAGGAAAATTCTTCTGCTTTTTGCAGCCAACTGGGATCAGAGTAGGTAAATGTAGATAGTGTCCTTATCTTTTTACACATACTCACACACAACTTGTAATGGAATATTTGTGGCCATCTTTGAAGCAGCAAGGCCATTTTCAGCAAAATAATTTGTAATCATATCTCCATTACACTAGAACTTCCATCTCATTTATCACCTGTCAATCCTCATTCCTAGGACACAGGGCCATTGAGAGTTAAGGCTATATCAGTGTGTCATATAAGTATCTCATGTCCAGGTTTCTTTTTAAGAAATATTTCCAAATTTTAACCAGATAATGTATTTTTGCTACATGTACATTAATGTATATCATACAATTACTTCAGCTGTGTCATGGACCAGCCAAACAGGTTAACAGAAAGTGCCTCAAAACATATGGAGATTGTTGTAAATCTCCTGGTGCAGAAGAAACTGACAGTATTTATTCTATCTTCAGACTTTCTGACAGATTGCTTGTTTGTTTGTTTGTTTGTTTGTTTGAACCACTTTGGGAATTGCAGCCTCTGCTCTATTTCCACAAACTGCATTGAGATTTCTACACACTGGTGGCTCTGTGTTGTTAGTCTGATAAATGGGAGATACACACAAAGCATATTTTATGTTCAGGCTATTTATTTACAGAGTGGTATGAACAAAGATATCTCCTAGCCATTTTTATAAAATAATGTCCTTAAATGTTAATGTCATTAGTCCCCTTTCACTATCTATTTGAAGTGATACAGAGAAAAGGGGCTAGTCCAGGAATATCATGTTCATATTGTCCTCATCTTTGTAAGTTATTCCATTCCATTTTCCCTGACTTCATGGTGAGATGGAGAAGTGTAATCAGCTGTAGGGTTACCATGTGTTCTGTTTAATCTTGATAAATGCCATATGAAAGAACAAAATTTAGATTCAGGTTTTAAGTACCATCAGTTTGGACGATTTCCAGGTAGGATTTTGTCTTGTCATGGTCCAAAGTTTTTGATGAAAAAGTCTTATCCTTAGGAGTCAATAGACTGGAGCTTTGATTTTACATCATAGAAATGATAAGAGAAAAATACACATAACACCTGCAATTTTTCATGTCATATGTTTTCTGGGAAAACCTTTCATCGCCATGTGAAAAGCAGAGTTCAGAAATGTTTCTGATTTTCATTTGCATGTGAATAAATGTACAGAAAGCAATACAGCAGTGTAACTTTGCATAATCAAACATGTTTGGTGAAATGGTGAACTGAGGGCACTAATGAAAGTCCTATTAAATACAAACAGGCCAGCAGTTTATCTCCTGTCTCTCTGAACTGCAAGTTTGCCTTTCTTTCAACCACAAAACTCTTTGTCCTGAAAAGAAAGATGAATGCACAGGTATCTGGAATTAATAGAAAGCATCAGCTTTAGAAGACAGAAGCACAGTGGAACTGCTGGTTGCATTAAGGGATTTAGATATTACATAGAGCCAGCTTTGGGTTTCTGATCCCTTAACAAAATGAATCTTTGTGATTAACCTTGTACATCCGGTCCTGCTCTTGGAGAGCTGAGAGTGCTGGTGTCTAAGGCCCTTGCAATGAATTTTTGACAGAATAATGACTCCTGCCAGATTTTGGCTCATATTTTCTGCAAGACCTTTAATATGCATCCGTGTGTGTGTGTGTGTGTATGTGTGTGTGCGTGTCTGTGTGTGCAAAAACCAAAGCAACCCTGCATATTTCTGAAAATATATGTTTAACTTTCAAAAAGAAAAGCTGAAGCAAATAGCATAGGATGTACCTTCCTAAGAATCCTCAGTGACATTAAAAATCATGTGCAAATTTTACCTCAGTTCAGCCAAAGAACCTCATACCTTCTGTGGATTCAGATAACAAGAAGTGTTTTTTCTGTGGGATTCTGTGGCACTCCAGAGGCAACAGGGGTTTGGGACAGGATTTGAGCTGTAAGTAAATGGATGTTCTCATATTTTTTTGCTGTCTAAAGACATTAACAAGAGGAATGGCTGTTAAGGAGAAGGAAATGGTGAGTGCAATGTCCTATTAAGCAGCACGGGGGCAGGATATTGACCAGAAGAAACACAAATTTTACAAAGAAGTTCAAAAAGGCATTGTGCACATCTTACATAAATGTATCTTGGGCAACCTTTCTGCAGATGTGTCTTTGGTAAAGGCAAGATGTTCAGAAGATCACATTTCAGCTGAATGCTAATGGAATCGGCTGTGATGTTGACATGCATGAGTAAGAACTCACCCTTCAGCCTGCGCTTCCTAACTTTAATCCCATTTGCCACTGGCTGTGCCTTCTCTTTCTTTATGATCAAATTCTAATTTATGAGGGGTTGTTTATAAAAAAATAACAATTGTTAAAGGGTCTGTTAAAATCAGAATAGCTATAGTCCATATACTGGTTTTCAGTCCAGACATCCCTACCATTTATGCACCTGGGAGTATGGTTGCTGTTGGCATATGTCAAGGAGCCTGAAGAAATATCAAAACTTTCTATACTTATAAATATATTGATTTTTAACAGGAAATTTCATTATTTGTGTAATATGACTGCTTGGACAAATCAGATCCAAGATGTTTCTAAGGTATTCGCTGTATCAAAGATAGTATTTCCATGTTAATTTCTAAAAACATTTGTAATTTCAGCCACCAGAATGCAACTGATAGACCTGACATTTCTAGTAAACTAGGTTTTAATTTCCAGTCTCAGTGTTTCCAGCTTCAGCTTCAAGCTGCTAGATCATGTTTGTTTAAATGTACCAGAAAAACATCTTCCCATGTTTGTACTTTTGTGTCCTGACTACGTCACATTTAACCTATTTTTGAATTCACTGGGGAGGCAGCACTTTAGGGTAAGTCACTGTCAGGCAGCACAAAGATACTGCATTAGTGACTCTACAGCAGAGGTTCTTGTGTTCACCTTTAGCCATGGGAAAAGTAAAACAGCTAACACCCTTGTCCTCAAGGGAAAAAACAACTGTGTGCTGTCCACAGGTAAAGAACCTCCAAGCAGCCAGCACAGCAAAGATAATGTTCTGCAAAGCAATCCACTAGCTTAGTGTATCACAATACATTTAATATGCCCAAGCTTAAACAGTTTTAGCTTCCTTACTTTCAGAATTGGGGAGAATTTCCAGTTTTAAAATACTCTTCATCATTCTTTTCTGGACTGTTCCTATCTTTTTAGTATTGTTGCTAAGGTGCAGGTGGATGAACTGAATAAAAATTTCACTAATAAATCATTGAATGATAGCCCTATCTCATCTGTTCAGTAGTTTCTTCCTCTTAGATACGTTCTGTTCTTAACTACTCTATCCCATTTTGAGCAAATGCTCAGCTCAAATCTGCTTTCAAGTCAGTTTCCTAAAATACAAATGCCACTGGTAAATGTGTCATACATTCTCATCTATAATGTGGGCACAGTCTCGCATGTGATTCACGCTCTTGTGCAGAGATAAACATGTCCTGCTCTTCAGTTATCATTTCAAGGGTTTTGTGACATCTGCAAAGCTCATTGGCAAGGATTTTATTTTTGTTTCCATATAAAAAAAATAATGATGATTGTTTTGACCAAAACCTCTTTGATGACAGGGAAAAAACCACAGGGGATAATTCTTATTGCCAAATCACTAGCTGAGATCTATCACGGTTCCAGAGTTAGACTAATTTAGCATCTTCTGCATAGATTTGATTTCTCTCCATTGTTCAGGCAGATTTCTTAGAGATTATGTCATCACTTTCTCTCTAAGTCCTGCATAGTATATTTTGTATCTGTTAAAGTTAATCACATATTCAACACCTTCATTTTCATTTATTCAATACTGAATAAATTAAAATGAGCAGATGAATAGGAAAGAAAGAGATCAGATAAGTTCCACAGCGAGGGAGAAAAAAAACCTGTTGAGCTATATTACTGTACACTAGTGCAGGGGAGGAACATTTTTCACTTAGATCAGAACTCAAGGTGTGAACCCACCTGCAACACAAAAATCTTTACTTACACCACTGCTTACAGAGCACCTTATTTTGACTGCAAATTTGCGCAGCAGTGAAGACAAATAAGGATGTCAAACTGGTCATGTAATGATTTTTTTTATTAAATAATTTGCATGATAAAAAATTCCGGTTTGTAAAATGAACAAATGTATACACATAGTTTTAATTAGATTTCACGTAAAAAACAATGTTCCATGTGCAGGAATACAAATATTCTTTCTCCCACTATTTCATTCCATCACTCTTACCAAATCTAAGCCCTCACTCCTCTGTCCACTGGTAGTGAATCTGAAGCTTTTAAAGAAGTTGAGTAAGAGGGTTTTCTCAGCTGCTGGATTGAGGAAAGCCCTCAGTAACTTCCACAGCTGTTCCTATATATGCTACTGTCTTCTAATACAAGCTACTTATACACCAAGGAGATGGAGCTTTGGGTGAACAAGCAATTCAGCAGAAGGTGTTCATTAATCTTCCAAGCAAAAATGATTCTTTCAGGATTGTTCAGCCAATGCAAAATTTATTTTTGTGTAGAGAGCCAGAAGAAGGACTCCAATCACAATCCTCTGCAAATAGGGCTTGGGATAGGGAGCAGAAGGTTTTTCATAGTTTTTTTTCCAATAAGATGGTAATTATTTTCTGTCTTCATGTCTGTGCCCTAGAAGCTGTTACATAGCTCCCAAAATTCTGTGAGTCAGACAAAGAAAACCTGCTGCTTTGTGTACAATATACAATCCTAACTCAATTGCTAGCCATAAACCATCTTTTATTACCCAGGGAATCTCAAATGCCAGATATTTACCATTCTGTAGGACAGGCTAAAGGGAAAGGAAATATTCTGACACATAGAGGTAAACCAACAACTATAAATATTTTAAAGGATCATGATAAAAGCCAAATGTGTCCTTCCTGAGAATGGTCAAAGTGGTGTAATTACAAGGATATTATCATCATCAGATCCTGTTGACATAAAAGAATACATCTCAAGTGCTGATTGTTTTAATTGTTCTACTATATTTCAAGCATAGTCTCAGGTGCTTAGTAGAATATGAGAGAATAAATACCTGTTGAGACTGATTTATAATCACAGGAAAACTGTGACAATAACTCAGCCTCGTGTCTATTTATCATGAGAGATTACAGCTGAAGTGCATCCAGCCCTAACACCATAATGATTTTTACACATCAAGTCTTTGGGTTTGGCTAGGAGCTAGTGATTCTGTGCTGGGAGATGCTTACAGTAATGCAGATTGACATTGTAGTTCAAGCTTTGCATTGACCAGTAAATAGCTTAGGAGCATGTTGCAAAAAAAAAAAATCATCTTACATTACTGAGGTGGTTTGAAATGGTAACAGAATTCAGGATAGAGGAAGGCAGCGTAGCATAAGCATAATACTCATTTCAAAGAGTAACAGCTGTGCAAATTAAATGTTGGACAAAGAAGAAAAAAAGAAGCTCTGTCTTGAAATGTTTTAATTTGCTTGCAGCCAGCAACTTAATTCAGTTAGTACCATTTATTATGGAAGCCATATTTGGGAAGGCATTTGTAGCCCATCTGAATGACAGCAGGATGACATACAGAAATGAGAATCCTGTGTTGTGCTGTGAAGGAAATCCAAGAAGACAGAGAAAATGCCTGGAAAAAAAGAGAAAGAAAAACAACAGCTGGGAAAGTTATGAAGCGTATGTTGAAAAATGAGCGAAGCCTGATTGAAAAGAAAAAAAATAATCCATGGAGAGGGATTGGCAATCAAACACATTTTGAGAGGGAAGAGGTGACTGGATGGTGCTGGGCTGAGGGCTGACTGAAGAGCTGTGAAGGACAATGCCTGGGGCTGAGAAACACAGGAACTTGCCCCCCAGAATAACACAGGAAAATGTAGGGCAGACTGGAAAGTAGCTCTGTGGCAAAAAGAAACCAATCCAATTCTCATGCTTTATAAAGTGGAAAGAAGGAGAGTTGATAAAGAAAAATATACAAACATATATACACAGAAAACACATAGGCACACATACACATCCCTGCTTTTCTTCCCAGACTCTCAAAAATACTCAATTTTTGCATGAGGGTTTATGTCGGGTGTCAAAAAAGAGAAACTGCATACAGTTGTGATAGCACTTGTCCCTAAAAGAATGACCCATAGTCCTACGTGGGCTGTATATGTCATCCTCACAGATGGGATCTGCGGAAGAGCACCACAACAGAGCTACATCCACAGAATAGCAGGAAGCCAAGCCATGTGACATCCCACATGGTTCTTTGCCTTTTTTAACTTTGGAAGCTGCTGGAAACCATGAATGAATGCTCTTATAAATAGCAACTTTTTGAGGTGAAGCTTTGTAGGAAGAGACCAGAACCCCTTTTTGTCACAGCACTCCTCAAATCAAGTTTTCTGAATATCTAATATTCCAATCAGTTTCTAACTTGCCAACCTAACTAAGACCAGCCAAGCCAAATTCAGGCATTGCAGCAGGAACAGACTGAAAAGAGACAGGAAAAGAAAAAAAGATTAATTCTCTGGCCAGCTATTTAATAAGCTACATGCAGTAGAAGAATCAGAAAAGAATGGAAATACCAAGCTAGAATCCTTAAATACATTTGAAATTTTAAAATTTTAATACTTCCTTGATATATTATTTCCCCAGGCCATGATTTATTTTAGACTCTTTCCTCTGAACTCTGAGCCCTGTATCAACTGCATTTTACATTGAAATATCTGCTTTTTTCACTCTGGTAAGTGCTGAGCACCCTCCAATTCCAGCACACTCAGAACAGCACAAGACGTGCTTAGGAACTGGTGCTGTTAGCAGACCAGGTGATCCCACAGGAGTTACAGCAGCCAGCATGAATTTGGTCAGGATGTGAATGTTGTGGTGGCTGCTCAATTCCATGGAATATCTGAACAGCACACTGGGGTAAATTCCACCCTGTCACCACAGTCACCCTGCTTCAGGATATTTCTTTGCCATGATGAGGGTAGAGGATGAGGGAGACATGGTTGGTTCTGTGGTTGCTCTGGTGAGAGTGCCACAACCATGGGAAGCTCTCAGTGATGTGGGAAATGAAGCAGTCCAGGCACCCAGCTGCCACGTACTCCTAAAAATTTAACCAATCAGATAGAATAGAGGGCAGGTGAAAGGATGGAGGAGTAAAGTCATTCCTATAAATCAGATAAAATTTTTAAAGGTCTTTTATATTTTTCCTCTTTTGTCATGGTTAAAGCAATAAAAGAGTTGGAGCATCATAATTAATATGTCATGACTGGAGATTTGATTCCTAAAAATGAATAAATTGAATCATTTCTCAAGAAAGAGGAAGTTTTGGTCTTAAATTATGATTGCATTCTCACAGTTTTTGTTTTTACTAAGTATAGCAACCACAGAGGCAGCAAAAACCAGCTATCCCTAGTTCACAGACCATGATAATCTCAGCTCTGGAAACTTCCTGGAGGATCCATTTGCTGCAGGTACAGAGGGCAAAGCAAGCCAGTTAGCCTCCTGCTGGCACTATTTCCTGTGTAACTGCTTATGAAAACTGTCCATGCTGAGCAAACTAAAGCTAGTAAAGACTCATTTTAAGGAGAAAGGTAATATGCAAATATGTTTTTCTTTATAGAAGGGTGTATCTCTTTTCCACTATTCCACTGATTGAAAGTGTAAGTGACTGCTGTGTCAACATACGTAAGACAAAATACTTGATTTTCAGTGTCATATTAGTAGGGTCTTTATTTTAACCTTGCCAACCTGCTGTGTATCAAACCCCTTATTATTCCTGGCAGGAGAACTTTTGGTCTGATCCCATAGAACCACTCTCACATGCACTTTAAAACACACATATTCTCACATACTGCACCAAGACCTGATGGTCTGAATTAATGAAGCAGGAAGACTATTTTTTTAACCTTTTCAAACCAATATGCTTTTCTTCCTTGTGTTCTAGCTACAAGCTAGCCCCACGTCTTCCTCCTTCTTTCCTACAGATAGTCCTGTGCTCCTTTCTGCAAAGTTGCAATCTCAGCTCTCCTAGTTTTGTAATGTATCAGTAGAGGAACTGAATTCCATAAATTCAGCTACGAATGAAGTAACATAGGTGAAAAAAAGAGGTAACAACACAAGGCCACTGTTATGGTGTGATCAGAAATGTTTGTTCCCCTTGCCAGGGCCAAACATTTCACTGTTTCCTTCCTCCTGACTGCCTTTCACAGCAAATCCAGGAGATGCCAGTCACGTATTTTAGATATGCACAGATCAATCTACAGAGTATGTGCGCTGCCAACACCACTTCAGAGTGCTAGGCTATGTGATGGCACACAGTATTGCTTTTGTATGGGTATTTCTAACCAGGAGAATCTACACCTCGGGGTGATAGCCCTATCTAAGTCATCTTTGTCCTCTCCTGTTATCTTGGAGCTCTGATCCTCTAAGCTGTTTCCTCTTTGCAAGGCTTCTCCATAAGTGTACATTGCCTTGCTTTCCCTGGGTTAATCCCACCTGCCTGTTGTATAGGTACAAAAGAAGAAATGTGATTTATAGTGAAAGAGAAAGAGACTGATGAAAAATCTTGTTTCCAAATCTACTGCAATATTCATTTGAAAACCAAGTGAAAAAGGAGGAGGAATAAACTCCGACCTAGGGAGAGATGGTGGGAAACCTTTAAATTTCTTAGGTTCTCATTTACATGTAAACCACTTCTAGCTGTCTCCTGCAAATTAAATTCACTTTTATTCTGATAAAGCCTTCAATTCTTTTTGAATAAAAGACTTTTGCAAGTCTGGGGAAAATGGCAATTTGTGTATGCTGTGTTGCCAATGAGTGCCTTTTCTTTTTCCAGGATCTTATTGTTATTCTCTGCTGAAATGTATACACAGGTACATGCACATTCACTTTCTTTCAGAGAACATTTTATATGAATAATTTAAAAGTACTTCAGAATAATTTTGAGATTTACTTCAGAAAGAGGCTTTGCAGATGTAGGCTCCATGTTAAAAGCCAAGGAGACTTGTGAGACACCAGACACACCTGCCATTATTGGTTTCATCCTGGATGACAGGTTTGTCTCTACTGGGATTTTCTCACCTCTTGATTTTGTAAATCAGGTACCTTAAATGGGTAACTAATATTGACTGGACACAAAAGAATTTGAGGGTAAAGAATGGACTACAAATGAAATTATATGTGGTAAAGTGATACTACTGGGGAAGCAAAAAGTTTGGGCTGGCTGTACGTTGTCAGGTGGACAGCAGGAGTTACTCACCTTTACCCACCTCAGCTGTTCTGTAACCTAAGTACAAGCACAAGAGAGAAATCTGAGCTGAGTCAGAAGAATAGCTCAACAAACAGTCTGAAAAATATGACAATGTCATACAAGTTGAAGATAATAAGAGATGGGATTCACTTATTCTGATATATAACAGTTTACCTTAACAAAATGTGGTAGTAAACAGTGGATATACAGAATAAAAGCAAAATTACTCTCAATCCTAAACAGAATTAGATTCCAAATATTGGAAAGCAGTTTGCAATGACTAAGATACAGCTAACTGTGGCATTCTGTGGGCTCCTCATCAGCAATGACACTACTGATATGCTTTGCTTCAGAAATTTGCTTTAGTATCTTATGATTCAGTATACTTCTCATGAAGAAACAAAAGCACTGCATTTACTTGGCCATTAAACACTGTTGCAAAATATTAACCAAAGCTAAGTCAGCCTAATGTAGGGGAATTGAGTGGTTAATGGTTGTGCCAGTTCAAGATGAAGCATCACAGAGAGTCTGAAATGTGGTTTTGGGGAGTGCAACTAGCTGCAACATAACTGGAATAATTTTGCAAAGATGTGATCACTTGTAGTTATTCTTTGATACTCCATAAGACTTTTTTAGTAATCTTTTGGTGAAGTCAAAATATTGTCTAGAATGAAGAAAAGTATGCACTTCAGTTACTTTTATGAAAATTAATTCTGCTGTTGTAATGAATGTGTCCTAAGGCTGTGCAGAGATCTATAAAATGGACTGTTCCTACCTAATTTTCCCCTTTCAATACAGTTTAAACTGTGAGACAATAACATACCAATGTAGTATTAAGAAACATGGCAATTTAAAAAATCATCCCATGATACCATGAAAACATTTCTAATGACATCTCCTGAAAAGCAGTCTTTGCAACATTTGAAAAAGTTAAAAGTTTAAAGATTAAAAAAAGAATTAAAGATTTTCTGGTTTGTTTTTTTGGTTGTTTGGTTGTGGTTTCTTTTTTGTTGTTTTTTTTGTTTGTTTGTTTGTTTGCTGGTTTTTTTGTTTTGTTTTGGTTTTTTTTGTTTTTTTGTTTAATGGAAAGGAAAAGAGAAAAAATTATGTGATTCTTTGTACAAAAGCTAGTACAAATGTAAACATGTAAATGCTTTCCACAAACAAGAGGAAGTAAAAATGAGGAGTGATTTATTTGCTCAAGATTTACACATTTGCCCCTAATATCAAGTTTTTCCTTCTGGAATCTTTCTCAAGGCCATGTAGCCATATTTGCTGTGCTAATTTCTGCTGATCCTTTTTCTGCCTCTTTTTGGCTGCCTTTTGACAAAACAAGGCCTGCTTGCTGTCTTGTATCTTTATTTCAGTGCTTGTGTTTGGAGTAGAAGTCCTGGTTGCTCCAGCTATCTTGTTCCAGAGATGCTTTCTTCAAACACCAGCACAGGGTCTGGCAGCACATCACTGTGCATTGAGCTCAAAAGAACTGTTTTTTTCCCTATTGTGTTCTGAACTTAATTCTTACCTATGTTTCTTCATTAACAATTATTTATCATTGAATTAGCAGTACAGAGTCATGACTTCAACAAATCACATTTCTTCAGTATTGAGTATATGAAACTTCTTATTAGAGGTGTGACAAAATTATTTTGAATTAATTATTTTAGTTTAATAATAAAAAGAAATACAAGCAGAAATATAAAATTATTAACTATATTGTAATTTTACAGTTTCCAGTTGGTTAGAAACTTAAAATGCAACCCTTTCCCCTAGAAACAACAAACCAAAAACAGCAGTTGCCAAAAAGAAGATACTAAATCTCTACACATATAAATGTATTCTATCATTTAGAGGCCAGAATAATTTAGGAGGTTGCTGATAACTTCTTTAATAAGAAATGAATGAAACTTTTGTTTCAGAATCCCTAACATTGCAATTCATATGAAATTCTCTTTTCAGCTCAGCTCACTTTAATAGTTTATGAATCACTTAGATTATTTTTCTCTGGTAATTCCTAAGAAAATTTGATGTGTATTTGATATTATTAGTAATTTGATGTGATTGGAAATAATTAGTAATTTGATAAGTAATTATATAACATTATTATTCCAAGGCAAAGACTACACTGTGCCTGTAACCCTCATCTGTACCCTGCTGGGAATTGCTGGCATGTGCCACAAAACTGTACTGGCTTCAGGGGAATAAGGATATCAGGCTGGGCTTCTTTTCTCCATTACCATACACCCAATTAAAGGCTCCACAATTCTGTTTCTGTTGTCTTTGGGATCTCAGCTGAAGCAGTTATTACCCACTATTGCTGTTAGCATGTTACACCAAGGTCTACCCTATCCCATTCAAGAAAAATCCTTCATGCCTCTAGACTATAGAATTAGAAATCTTAGTTAAAAGGCAGATTTTTCAGAAACTTAAGTTTCAGAAATTTAAGGTTTCAAATCTAGATACTGAACTATAAGTAAAGTTTTGATTAATTTCTTCAGGTAGATTGACAGATCTTTTTCTCTTTTTCTCTTTTTTCTTATTTTTTCTTTTTTTTTTTTTTTTTAAACAATGGAGAAATAATGTACTAAGCCTCTGCATTCACATAAATTGAAGTACTCAAAAATTAGGAATACTGGTCTCAGAGTTTTAAAATAAATTTAATTTTCCCTTTTATGATTATCTAGAATCATACTTCAGAAATTGATTCTAGCTTATTTTGTCCACTGATCCTGCACAAAAGGCATTTTGAAAACCACTGCAACCCTGGCAAGTTCTAATTTTCCATTTGCAGCCTGAATTTTAAGATTTTAGTTCCATAATTGTTTCATCTACTTTGAGAAGGCCAGTCTCAGCACAGTTGTATTTCTAAATGAGCTGGGCCAGTAACATTAATTTGTTCAGGTTGCTGCTTTGGAAAAATTTCAGGAGAGTTATGCTAGGCTCACATCTTTTCCCTTTATCCTTCAATTCTCTCAGGAAACTGTAATTTGCAACTTGAAGGCCAACCAAACACCCCCAAACCCCCAACCCATTCCAAAGGACCATTGTTTTCAGAGGAACCTTGCACATCCCAGGAATACTCACATCCTCATTTTCACAACATCAAGTGGTTGTAGCCATCTCCGGATCTCAACATTTTTTGTTTCCTCAAACTCAACCATTTCTACCTAAGTGGTAGCAAATTCCACAAAAAATGATTTTTAGCTTTTGTTAGGCTTTAGGTTTGCTCCATTGCTGCCATCCACACAAAAATACCCTCAGTGAAAGGCTTGGAACACAACATAGAGCAACACTATAATATTTGGTTTCTGTATTCAGTAATTCCCCTTCAAAAAGAGCAATTGCTGCCAGATCCCAACTCACCAGAGATGAGTGATTATTTGTGCTGCCTACGGAATTACATTCCTAAAGTTTCCACTGCAGCGTTGTATGATTGAGACTGACGTTGTAATTCCATAATTTTCATTTTCTACCAGCTACTAATAAAATTCATTCAGTCATCATATTTTGTTGATTGACATATTAGGGAGTCAGGTGTCCCTGGAATCCAGGTCTCCCACAGCAACTTCTGTCAGCTGTTGTCCACATAGGATATTGGATACCCAATGAAATCTGGGGTAAACGTGGAGAATGTGAGTAAAAAGACATACCTTTATTTAAATTTCACTGGTGACAAATCACCAGCCTCTTCACTGCTGGTTGGATTATATCCTATTTTATCTTGCTAAAGTTTCTATAATGTCTGCAGTCTTCTACAGAAGTGGTTTATTTTCTCTTTCTGCAGAGAAAAAATAAATCTGCTTTTAAAGGGGGAATGGTTTTTGCTATTCATTCCTTCACTTTCTTCAATGAAGTTGTGTGAAATATGATCCACTCAAAAGTAGCTAGAGTGAAAATGCTCATTTTTCTTGAGCTTCCTGGCACTGTGTATCCTTTTCAGCATAACTGTGGAAAGTGGTCTCTTTGTGGCTGGCAGCACCATGATTCTATACACTTTTATCAGTCTTTATTACATAAATCTACAGTTTCATTTTTTTCCTGGTCCTTCTCTCCTGTTCACTCAAATCATGATAACGAGTTTTCAACATTGTTTCTGCAGAGACATGCAGTAATTTTTTTCTAGACTGCTCTCTTATGAATCTTTATTGCATCTGTTTCGAGTTCCCCAGTGATTATTTCTACATCAATAATATCAAGTTCCACCATCTTGTCAGCTATATCAAACTTGCTTATTGTTCCAGTGGGAAACTTCTGCGATATATAATACTTAATTTATTTATAAGAAATTATTAGAATATTTTCATGTCTGTCTTTTATGTGCCCTCAAGGGCTCCAACTCAAACAAATTATAAGCCTTATTGTGACTGACATGAGTTCTGTACATGTTTCTAATATCTGCTACTTTCAGTGCCCAGATTTAAGTACAGGCATAAGCCAAGTATATGTTCTTTGCCTGATTTAACAGACAGTTGAGGTGCTTACTAATATGTATTTGCATTTCTACTTTCTACCACTTCTTCTCATGTCCCAGTAACCTCTTACCCAATATCTCTCAGGAGATGGATTTTTCGAGGCTTTCTGGGATGAGTAACCAGGAGTTGTTTGAATGTCCACAAACATTAATATGACTTTTGTCATTCTGAACACAACACTCTCAAAATATATGCATTGGTGAGCAGTTATTTGATATTTAACTTTACTATTTGATCTATTCATCATTGAAGTCTGCTGTAAGAGTGACTGTTTGCAGGCAAAGGGAGAATTAGATAATTTTCTTGGAATTCTTTAACGTAAAATGTGCAAATATGCCACTTGGTTATCTAATAGAAGATCTTCCTGTGAAATTTTTATTATTTTTTAAAATACAACTGAAGTTTCATTTTACAAATAAAAGGGCTTCTGATACTCTAGACAGAGAGTAGGATTTGCAAGTAGCAAAGTTATGTTATCATAACACCCAGTAGTAATCTTTTCACAGACAAGTGAGGTGAATGGTGGTGTGACAAAAAGTAAATGAAATGTCATAGAGGTCAGTGAGGAATAGCAAACATTGTGGAAAACTCTAGAATGGCCTAGAAAAGCAGCATTATTGTGCAAAGTCAAAATATTGGATTTTAATATGTGTTCACATCTGATATGGAAATCCTTTACCCTGTCTTAACTCTGTGCACTTTTGTCTGGATTTTCAATTAAGTTTAACCTTTTAAAAAAAGCATTGTGTTGTTGTGGACACCATAATTAAGAAATGTACTTACTGTGCAGTGGTGGTCAGAAAAGTTAATAGTCAGGCTGCATTAAGAATGAGATGGAGAAAAAATAGGAAAAGGTAATGAATTATTTTACGGATGCTGATATTCCAAACTCACCCTGAATGTGAAATTCACTTTATACTGTATTATTTCAAAAAGAAGGGGATGTAAAAAATACAACTATTTGACCAAAGAAAAAGAAAAGGCAATGATAATAATTAATTAGCGTTATAAACAAATGAGGTGATTTCATCAAGAGAGAACAAAAAGTTCAGGTCTATTTCAGATGGGAAGGTGTTGAAGAGGCAGAGGAGATATAACTAGATGGGACATAGTAGAATCACACAGAGAAAACATGATGCCAGGGAAACTGAATCTGTGATGCCATTTGTACCTTCCAACAACAAAGCAAAGGAGCTGTATAATTGCTTTCAGCCATTAAGCAGGAGCTTCATAAAGTTCAAAAGAAAATCCCTTCCCTTTCTGTAATGAAAAATTAACTTGTGAAATGCAATGGTGCAAGAAATTGAGCAAATAGCTTAGTGTGATGCAAGGATGCAAGAGGGAATAAGAAAAGGCTATGCAATCACACAGAGTAAAATAAACAGCAGAGGTCATCAATCCTAATGATTCTGGCCATAGCCGTTCATGTGCCAGCCATTTGTTTTGTTCATTGTTACTACAGCTGTGCTTTGAGGAAACCATCACAGCATTGGAGAGATCACCATAGGAGATTAAAAACTACCTCCCAAACAGGATCCTGATCTGTGTGATACCCCAAGTGATTTCCTAAATCCCTAGCAGTGGAGGCCACTAAGCTGAAACCACTGCGGACTCCCTGGCTCTACTCAGGCTGGAATAAACTCTTTGTCTCTCTTCCCCACTCTCCTTGCAGGGACACTGCCTTTGGGAATAGCTAGGCAAATTACAGCAGTGGCTCTGTCAAACTGATTTATTGATTGCACTTAAGGGTTGTAGTGTAGGGCATTTGATAATTTCCACAATATCATTACACACTCCCTGTGATTGTCACTTATTCCTTCCCAACAGAGAAATTTACATAGTGTGCAAGCATGACATGGCCCTGGGTACTAAAAAGGTGAGAAAATCACGAATGTGTGTCTCAGAAATTCTTAATTCCTAAATGAATAAACCAAACCCACAGCCAGAGGAACATTTCTATTGCACTTGAGATTGAATTCTGGTCTTTTCTGTCAGCAGCAGGCTGCTGAGCAGAGTTGTACACTGCTCATGGGAAGCCAGCCAAGCCCTGCTGCATCCATCCGCAAGAGCTCCTTAGGAGCAGTCAAAGAACTTGTGCTGTGATAGGTTGCAATCAGTTGCCTGCTCGGTTTGGGATCAAGTTTCTGGAGAGCTCTGGGAGGGATTTTTTAAGTCTTGGGAGTGTAAAAATTGTGTGCTTTATCTTGGACTCATCCTCTGCTAAATATTGTGACGCTTCTGTGGGCTGAGGCAAAGGGAAGAACAGACACCAGCTTCCCTCGGATGGAAGCTGGCATCATTTCTATCATTAGTCTGAAGATCCCCACCACCAGAAGTCTTCCTCCCAAAACTCAGGGTCTGTGAAGGTCCCTGTTTGTCAGCCAAATCACATGTAAGAAAGGGTCCGTGCTCAGTCACATTAACGTCAGGGACAAAGTACTCATTTGGTAAGGGTGCCTGCAATATGAATGAGTGCATGTAGGAGGAGGCTCCTGGCGCAGACTTGAATGCAGAGTGCAATTCGTGGGCTATTGGTTGCTATGGAGTCCAACTGAAGGGGAAACTGACAACAAAAAAAAAAAAAATCTCATAATAATTTTATATACAAGAACCTCTAGCAGAAACATGACAAGGGAACATTTTTATATCTTCAAGGAAGTCACTGAGAGGCAATTTTTGCATGATAAAAAGAAAAAAAACCTGCAATTTTTTTTTTTTTTTTTCTCAGGCTTGTACATTTCCTCTTCCCTGGCTGTGGCATAGGCTCCCAGCTCATTCTAAGCAGGAATTCAAAGCCAGCCAGATATCTGTGTGTGAATGGCCTCCATTCACAAAAGCCATGCATTTCTAATATTAGAAATGTGAAATACAGATCAGGTCTCAGCTTAGTCTGTGCTATTCTTTCCAACACCCGATGCATTGCTGGACTAAACATTTCTGAAGAAAAAAACAGTACACCTATCTATCCAGTCTGTTGTCATGGGTGTAAAGTTACTTCTGAATTTTATTTATAGAATGACACAGATGCTGTGGGGAAAAACTTGCTATATTTTCATTACAAAATAGAGGAGATGCTTTTTTGAAGCTGACGTACTGAACAACCAAGATAGCTACACTGGATGTGACAGAAGAATTAATTTGGAGCTCTGACATTAACTTAATGCAACCCATGTTTTACTCAGTGAGAGTTTCCTGTGCATGTATTCTGTTTTGACAGAGAAATGGAAAAAAAAAAAAAAAAGTAATTTAGCTTGGGCATGACAAAGAAGGGCTTGGTACCCCACAAAATAAGAAAATTGCCCTTATATTTTTTGTGTAATAATTTTTCCAGTTTGCATGTCAGTGAATTATTCATATTTCTTGCAGTTAACAAGTTTATATGGCTTGGAATTATTCCATGAAGAAAGTTACCTACAGCAGGTCAAAATATTCACTGTGAACATTTGCTGCTAATGCAACCCATTTCCTTGAATTGCAGGCAAGCCTTGCTAATTTCTGCACATATATGTGCTATTCAGACTTCAGACAGAGGAGACAAACCCTCTTCAGTGCATGGCTCAGTTGCGAGCTTCTCTGTTTGACTTCATCTTCTCTAGTACAGAATTAATCAAGTGAGCCACCATGTTCATTTGTAATTCTTAATTTTGAACTAATTTTTCCTGATTATTCTTTAAGTCAAGGGCTGCCCTGAATTGTGCATGGTTCATATGAGAGACCTTTCCTCACCAAAAGTGATAAGCTGTGAAGATCAGGACTTGCAGCACCTAGAGTGATTGTCATTTCCCTCTGATGCCAGAGAGGCAGGGTAGTTACTCAGGATCATGAATTTGAATCAAAACATTAATCCTCAAGGTCTGTGTGTTAATAATTTCTGGTACTGATTTCAGTAGGGGTAAGGTTTAATTCTCTAAAATAAATATACACATAAAAAACCACAGATGTTTTCCAAGAATACAACAATGGAAGCTGGGGGCTCTCTTATCAATACTTCATGAGCAGAAAGGAGAATTTAATCTGATTAAATAAATGACTTTGTATGACCTACAAACAGCTTTTCAAAACCCACTGTTGACTGGATTCCAGAGGCTTTGTTTTATTAATATTTTATGAATAAAATACCTTGGCTGTGTTTGGGAACAATTAAAATTGTGCCTTCTTGGGTTGTCCTTGTCCACCTGCATGGATCTGCTGTAATGCTCATGTCTCCCTTTCTAAGCTTTCCATAGAATCATGGAATCATTTAGGCTGGAAAAGTCCTTTAAGATCATCAAGTCCAACTGTTGACCCAGCTCTGCCAAGTCCACCACTAAATCATATCCCTTAGTGCCACATCTACATGCCTTCACATGTCTCCTTTCAGTGAAAAAGCTCCTCCTAATATCTAATAAAAACCTCTCCTGGAACAAATTAAGGTCTCTTGTTCTGTCACATGTTACCTGAGAGAAGAGACCAACACTCATCTTGACACCACTTTTCAGGTAGTTGTAGAGAGTGGTAAGATCTCCCACGAGCCTCCTTTTCTTCAGGCTAAACACCTTCAGCTGCCTCAGCCACTCCTCACAAGACCTGTGGTTCAGACACTTCACCAGTGCCATTACCCTTCTGTAGACCTGCTCCACACCTCAGTGTCCTTCTAGTGAGGGACACAAAACTAAACATAGGATTTGACGTGCAACCAGCTTCTTGAGCTTGGACTAGCTCAAATAATTTGGGGCAACATGAAGATGTGTTTCTGGTCCTTCTTCCTGCTTCCCCTTCTGTGTTTTACTCTCGCTGGTAATCCTTCTTGCAGGGCAGTGTCAGCTCTCCCCACTTAGAAGCCAAATATGCATTTTTGCTCTCTTGGTGATTTTTTGTGTATGGAGGGAAAAAAGCAAGATATGGTCTCTTACTTGATTTGTATCTATGCCATGTTTGCAGCTTGCCAAATGTAATGGAGCTTTGGCCACCTTTTTAGTCTTAGAGGAGAGAGGCTCTTACTGCATATTAACTTAGGGATATTAAGCTGAATTATCTGCAACTGTCAAGATAATGGCACTGGTCCAAATTTTTTAGTCTGCTGTCTTGTGGGACAGTCAGGAATTGTAGAGACTGTTTTTGCTTACTACCAGACAATCTTAATGGCTTCAGCTGCCAGTACTTCTGTACATTTGTACATTTAACTGTCTGAATAATCCAATTAATTTCACTAGCCTGCCTAAAATGGAGCCTGTGCTTAGTTTTTCAGAAGGAGTAATGTCAAAAGCTTTTACTAACGCTATCTTCTCCAAAATGTATCACGTTCTTTCAGTATGTCTTAGTTGACCCCTTATTTTCCAGCAGTGCCTCAGCTTTGTTATCCATGTATCTCCTCAAAATGACTGGTGGCAGATAGATGCAAATAGAGCATTTAATTTCCTTGCAATGTCTTTATCCCCTTTAATTGTTCCCATTGCACCCTAGTGCTCCTCTGAGCCTTCTGCTTCTCTCACAGCCTGCTTACACCTCTTATAATTAAGTAATTTCTTCTTATTTATTTTCATGCTATGCCTTTGGCTAATCTCCCCACCAAATCCCTCAGCTAAATCATCTTGATTTTTTTGTGTTACATTATTGTTCCTTACCACTAGCTTATGCTGGGCTAACTTCCCATTTCCCAAAGGGTATTTGAAAAGTCTCCTTTGTGGTACCTTTCCATTCAGCCAAGGCAGATAGGCACACTCCCTCTCTCCTCCTTTTTCTCTTTCTGGGGCTTGTGCAAATCTTTTGTAACTCATTAGTGGCTCCATGCTGAATCCTTACAGGACCTTACACATTTCCCTTTGTGTAATTGTAATTTATTTCACTTTTTTTCTATGTGAGATGGTTAAACTGGTGAGGAGGGGAGTTGGAGGAGGGGAAAGGAACATTAAGCGAAGGAACAAAAGTGATGGAGTAATAAAAAGTAGTTCTGTGTTCATGCATAGAAAATGATTTGGATGCAAATCAGTCACACAGCTGAATGATTTGTCTCAAAGCCCCAAGACTAGAGACCAGAGGGCTTAAGACTCAAGTGGCACTCTGTCTGATTTCTATCCAGGCTCTGCATTCACAGAACAGTGTGTTTGCAAACAACCCACCTGGAGGACTTATATGCTGCTTTCATGTCTCCCTGTACTCATCAGAAAAACATCTTTGTGTTCACTCTGAGTTATTTCCTATACTATACCATGTCTTTAAATTGCAAAGACATAGAGAGAGGAGGGATGTAGGCAGGGACAGCCAGATTAGTTGCAAACTAAGAAAATTGAGTGCCATATCTCCCAGGTAAATAATTTCTACTGGAAGTACAAGAAAGTAGAGGTGAGTAATTCCTCGATAAATTGACAATTTATGTAGACACTCAGACAAAGACTGGAATTCCTCAGCTCAAAATCCGAGGGGAAGATTTTGCACTGAAATATTTCCATTGTCATTTAGAGTTTGAGTGGATTACAGAATATGTTTTGTATCCACCATTTCCAGACAGTCCCACTGGAATCATTACACAGACTTTAAAATCATCAGTGCTATCAGGATCATGAATATTAGTTTGAATGTACTCTTAAGAAAACTGCTTCCCACAAATGAAGAATAAAACCTTTCTTTGTCACAGTGTGTCCATGTTTTCACATCTTTGTCCATAAAAAACATCCAGTTCATTCTAGGTTTTGCAGCTGTGGGATTGAGGTCATGGTTATTCTGTCTTCCCCAATGTAATCAGTCAATGATATAATTTTGGATTGATGCCAACAAGAGTGCAAAGAAGGCTAGCATGTGTGTGAGGGCACCTTTGGAGCCACTGCACATGTCTGGGAGTTTCCATGGGGCAGTTCTTGTAGAAGTCTGACCACCCTGAAGGAGGATGCTGGGATAGTGTAGGATATATTACATAGATATGGTTTAGGGATATGTCCTGGTTTAGGGCAAATTTGTGAAGAAAATTCCAAATGGTTCCTCCAGAAAGCAGATTCAAGCTGCCCTTCCCCTAACTTGTTCAGAGAAAGATTTCCTTGGAGAAAAGTGGAAAAAAACCCTGTTTATTTAATAAGCCAAGTATTCACATGCATAAAAAATGAATAATATTAAACAACAGAACCTCTTGCTGTTCTGAAGAGATGACAAATTCAGAGAGTCCTTTTGTGGGCTCTGTAACTCGGCTCACTCTGTCTCCATCAGTCCCTCCAACGCTGGAAATGCCATGTCCCAGGCCCCTGTGGGCCACAGGTGTGAGGTCCCAGTGTTCTTCTGGGTTTTCAGTTCAGAGCAGGTTTGAACAGTTCCAAGAAAAAGAAAAAAAACACAGTCCAGGGAACTTCACTGCCTCAGCTAGCTAAAAACTAACTAAAAAGCAAAGGAGAGCTCTCTCCCACTTTCCATCCATGCTGCAGACAAAACAGAATGTGGAGGAGTGAGTGCAGTTCTGAAAACAAACTCTATAATTACTTTCTCCCCCTTTGCTCTTGGAACCAATCTTAAAGGTGCAGAACTTAATATCCAGCGTAAACAGAACAGATAACTGAGGTTATGAGCATCACAAAGTCACCCTAGGACATGCTATATTTGGGTTTTTTTCACCAAGTGTGGTTATCTGATGCTGCTGCTTGGAAGTCATCACCATTTCAGCTAAGCAGTAGGTAGTATATCACAGTTTTTCAAAATAAATTTAGACTTAAAGTACATGCCAATTGCCAATCCAATCAGTATGCTTTCACCTGACATTGCTAAGGAAATACTCCTTCTTTTAGCTGTTTAGCAGAGCTTCCCCATAAGAATTGAAAAGGTCAAGGTTGTCCTGTAACTGTAAATGAGGGAGGAGTGACTTGGTATGCAGCAAGAACAATATTAGGTATCTTTAAGCTCAATAAGCTCAATTTATTGCCCCAATACTTCAGAGAATCTTCTAATTTTTGCAGAAAGGCAGAGTGCAAAACCAACTTTTACAAGGGATCAGGTCTTTAGAGAAGGAATGTACATTTCCACCCAAAACCTACTGAGAGAAAAGAGAAAGAATCAGAGAACACTTCACCATTTACTTTTAATAGAAATTTAACATGTATTGATTCCATTCAGGGGTAGAGACCTATGATAGAGAAATTTATTTTGACTGCACATATGTTTTTTTCTCTCAGGCAGAATTTGAAACAATACTCTTGAAGGTTTGAGAAGATTTGTTTTAAATTGATGAAAACAGCAGAAAATAACTAAATTAAAATCTCCATGGGAGAACATGGTATGAATCTTCCTTGTAAAGGACCTCAGGACTCAAGAAAACTTGAGAATTATGCTGAGGTAAAGCAGATTGCCCTAGCAGTATATTACAGTTTCATTTTACACAAGGTTAAGCCGCACTTTGTGAAGCTAGCTTTGTTTGTTGCTCTCAAATAGAATGTATTGTTTGTAAATCATCATAATGAGAAGGACAGAAGAGGAGAGCACCTAATTCAGCTTACTTGGGTATAAGTATATAGACTAGTCATTAGAGTGCCCAAGTCTTGCTTTTGTGAAATGGAAGTAGTAAGGAAATGCAAGTAGTGAGGAAATGGAAGTAGTGAGCGACCCAGGCTTCCCAGAGCAGACTCTCACATTAAAGAAAACATTTCAGCACTTTCTTCTCTTTTACTCTTTATATGCTTCACGCCCTCCAAGGTTTTTAATTATTCTCCCAGACCTGAGGGAAGCCTTGCGGCCAGCCTACTGTAGCTGATAATTAATAAAGAGCTCTCATTGTGAGTGTATGTAGCCATTTTTCATGTTGCATTTGGTTTGCAAAAATAAGGCAACTGTCAAACTGTATTGTGTAAAGCCTTGGATCATTCCCTACACTCAAGCAGGAAGGCACAGAATGTAGTTGCATGATATCTTTTATATTAATATTGTACTGATTTATTTCCTTTTCTGAAAATAAGGGAAACAAAAATCTGGTAAGAAGAAGGGAGACAAACTGGTAAGGTATATCCAAATGAGCAAGGATTTAAATTGATAGCATGAATTTGTTTCATTTCATCACAGACAAATAATTTCCCAATGCAGCTTAGTTAAAATCCATTGCAAGGACTGCTAGCAAAATTAAGGAGATCTCATTCAGTGTTTATCGTATCCATCAGTGAGCAGGATTTATCACACCAAGCAGTTTTGGAGCAGAAGCTCTTCAAAGACACCCCTGAAACAACCCTTTTTCAGATATTTCTACCAGAATACCTGTCCCTCACTCATGCCCCACCCATAGCAAATCTGATTATCTTGAGGTTTGAAGACAACTGCAGCCATTGATTTTTTTTTTTTTCTGCTTTTGCTTTAGGAACTCCTTTATAGACATCCTTCGGGCTATTCTACTTTCCTTGGAAGTGCTCATTGAAGATCAGGAGCTTCAGATAAATGGCTTCATTCTGATTATAGACTGGAGCAACTTCTCCTTCAAGCAAGCCTCCAAGCTTACACCATCTATCCTCAAACTGGCCATTGAAGGGTTACAGGTAGGTGGAGGGTAACACATGTACCTGCAGCCTTTATGGCTGCAGACAGTGATTTTGCTTCATCAGGCCCTGGGCAAAGTGAAGGGAGAAGAAAATAATCCAGAGTGCTTTATTGTTCCATCCACTTGCTGCATAGATTGATTTTCAGACATCTCGTTTTGTCTGTCTTTCACTTTTATTTCAGCTGTAAATCAATGTAGCCGGTACGTGTGTTACTTACCACAGCATTAAGAAGGAGGGTTAAAGATTTGAACTTTAATCCATGAGAGAATTCAGGGGGGATTAGAATCCAGCTGTGTCTGCCTTTTGGAGTGTGCAGTCCACATGCAAGCACATGTGTATGCAGAGGGAGGGTAGCAGGAGATGAGAGCAATTCCCTCAGCAGATGGAAGAGTGCTGCTGTGTTCATGAGGATGTGTTTGAGTAGGAACGGAAATGAGGAAGAGGAGGCACAGGCTCCCTGTTGTAGCCTCATTCTGACTGCCTTCATTTGTCACAGCATCCTGTTACTTTGTGGTTCAGACTGTTGAGGGGCTGCACATCCACTTGGTGCTTGCAGATAAAACAGCAGCAAGCTAAAACCATGTGCTGTTATGGAGTTGGGTAGGAAGTGAGGACAAGGCACCTGGGGTCTGATAGGCCAACCTGAGGATGGGGCAACCTGAGGATGAGGATAAACTGTGGTGCTCAGAAAGGACTTCAGCCCCTTCCACTATAGTCCAAGCCCATCTCTGGTGTTAAACCTGAGAAGGACTTTTTACATAACCTTACTATTTTGAGGGCATTTGATAAAATCCAAGGGCTATTTAAGTTGGAAAGAGAGCTGGAAATCACTTTGTCTGACTCCCTGCTCAAAGCAAGGATGACTTCAGTCTTCTACCAGCTTGCTTAAGGACCATGTTTTCATGCAGCTACATATTTAAAAGAAGAGATAAGTAATTGTTTTTTTCTTGCTTAGTGCTTACCAGATATCCTGTTGTCATAAACACCTCAAGAAAAATTCTCTCTGGTGTGTTCATTTTTATTTCAACTTACATACCAGAAGGAACAATTTGTTCAACTAATTTTTTGACTATCAAATTATCTACAAGTAGATAATGATTGTGTATGCTTTGTTTATTATTCAAAAATGAGGTAGAAAAATCTGCCAGCAGTTTTAAGCCTGTGTTCCCCTTTGTGAAGAATTTTTATCTATTCTAACAAATTAGAAAGTCAAGCTGTGTATTAATCCTTAGGACAATACCTTATTTTCTCCTGCAGATACTATCACTTCATACAGAGTTACACTCTGTGGTTCAAAAAAAACCTTCTAGTAGGAAGGAAGATAAAGCCAAGTGACACTCATAAGTAAATAAAATTATATCAAAGCATCTTCGTGCCTGTCCAAATTTAGCTTTTCCACCTATTCAGTATGAGGCCAGTCCAGCCTTTATCCCATCTGATTTCTGGCCATGTCACCGCCAAGTTGTCTGCCTCCAGTTTGTTTGCATTTGTCAGCAGAAAAACTGGAAGTACTGAAGCCTGGGAGTACCAAAGTTGATTTTATAATTCCGTCATTAGCCTGACATCCTGTGCTGTGCAATTGAAGGAGGCTGCTTTACCCGAGCATGCATGTGCATTTTGTTTTCTATCTCCAGGATTAGTAAAAATTACTCTCTCTGAAAGTACAAACTGGGACAACATGTCCTAAACTTAGCTAACCACTGGCTTTGTGAGTAGTAGGTGTAGTAGAAGTTGTGAATGCTGCATTCCTTTTCACCAGTTTTAGAAGCAAGACATTCATGCTTATAAAACACATATTTAGCATACAATGATGTTGGGGCTTTTTAGTTTGAGGGGTTTTTTGGCTCTCACCATTGCTGTCAAAGTCCCTTCACTGAGATTTTGTTCTATTATTATTTTAAAAGAACTAGTTCCATCCTAATGTCAAATTTATGTGAAAAAGTCAGGTCCTGCTCCCATGATATGATGATGCCCAGAAATTAAAGCAGATTGTTTCAGTTCCTTGTTTTTTCTCATAACTACTGCACTCTGCAAGTACAAATCCTCAGACAGGCAGATTACATGGCTATCTCAGTCCTCCTTTCTGTGAAAGATTTTGGGTTATATTAAGTCATGTATAAGTCTAATTAAGTGGATGGAAGGAAAATAATTCTCTCACAATTTCTCCTGGAGCTGAACCCATATGTTGCTATTTGTGCCAGGAACTTTCAGCCTCTCCCTATGTAATGGCAATTTTAATGCCATAGTGGAAACGTTTTCCTATAGTTTTTTTAAACTGTCATTCAGTTTCTCAGACCATCAGATTTTGACATAGACGATTACTTTAAAAAAAATAGTATTTAATAATTTATGCATTTGGGTTTTTTTCTTACTTTGAATTTGTTTTCAGCTAATTAATCTTGGTACTTCAGTGGTTTTTTGCATTTGCCTTCAATTTATTTTTTTCTCAAATCACTGCTACAATGTGTTACACTAAAGTGCAGACAACAACAATTACACAGCTGCATATATTAATTCATCTTTAGTTGTAACACAAACACTAGTCAAATCTAGTGGACTTGGCTGCAGAAATAACCATATCGCTATTGTACAGGCTGCTCAGTTCCAAACACTGTAAAATCTGTTAACACTTAGAAAGATGAAGTAGGAGTTACACCACCACATTGTGAATGCACACTTTGCTCAATACTACTCCTTCTGTATGGATTTGTCTATATATTGCACCACATAGGGCTGTTCATTGTATATCAGCTATGTTATTTAATGACCTAAAAATACCCTTATGCCTCCACTTCAAATAACAGTAGTTCAGATGTTAATAAGTATTTGTTCAGTATAGCGATTTTCATCATGTCACAGCAGTGTGGGGACAAATGTCTTTGTAGCACCTAAGCCATCTCTGATTAACAAGCTCTGCCGTTTTAGCACAAGGCAATTGTCACTGTATGCTTTGAGCTCATGCTGTACTCCTTCCTAGACCTTACAGATGTCTTGAATTTTAACACATTAAACACAAGATTTTCATGTGGATGGAAAGGTGGAGAAAGAGATGTGTGTAAAATAAATCTATTTTGCCAATAAATTAGTGAGTTTTCACTTCTAATCTTAATTCTGTTACTGTGAACAGCTTTTCCCCTTCACAGCATGTTTTTCCTTCTGCTTTCTTTGTCTGTGAAACCACAGTTCTTTGTGTGTCATGCTGAGCTTACAATTATCTTATGATAGTAGACAAAATTTAATTGTGGTTAAAGTTAACCAGAGACTGATCTTTTGGCACTTTGCATAACAGAGTAGAAGCATCAGAGTCCATCAGCAAAGGTCAGAAACCCATGTAACACTAGTGATGCAGGTGAAGCATGTAAGAAATGGTCACTTCTCAGTACACAGGATGTTTGCTACTGACCACTGCAGTCAAAGACTCTAATAATCCTGGAAACCAAGGCTGAAGTGTTACAATGAACACAACCTTCTTGTCCAGTGAAGCCCAGACATTTTCTTAATTTATGGCTGGTTGGTTTCTGCTCTGAGGATGTAGTTGGTTGGCCCCCAGACAGGACTTCTGATTTTGTGGTACACCAATGAGTATAAAGAAACACTCTCTGTTCCTGCCTTATCCAGCACCAGAGCTGTGTACTGCAGTTCGTGTATGTGCATGCACATAGCAATTTAGAAATTCCCCCAGCCAGTACTCTGAACTTAAATGCAATAACTTCTCAGTAGCATCCAGAAATCTTGCAAAACCTTCAAAACAGCAGAAGGTTTGACCTTGCCTGCCATTTCTTTGGTGAAAGCCAAGACAGAAGGCCATGGTCTACCAAGACCAAGCTGAGTGCCTTACGATGAAAATCACCAAACTGGATTCAAAACTGACCTGAAGATAGGTTTGCACTCCAGAGTACTTAGTACTGCCTTACCAAACAGGTAACGTGCCCCAAGGCTGTCTCAAGGTAGCGAAACAAGAAATAGGGTGAATGGTTATTGCCCAGATGTATTCTTTCTTTGATAGTTGTGTCACACATCTGTACTCAAATGAGATTACAGTGATTCTTAAGAAATAAACCATATTCCTACTTTGTGACAATGATGAATCACTTCAGGAATGATCTTTAGAATTCAATAGGGCTTTGATTCAAATTTCACAATCATTGTATTGAGCAGCAGCAAAAAGAGGGAACAACTGAGATCTGCAAACAGGAATTTGACTCCAGAGTTTCATGGGCAATAACTTGACAGAAGATTTGACGAACAAAGGACATTAGGAGAACAATTATATTTCTTTAAGTTATCTTCAGTTTATCATAATCTAGCAAAAATTTAAAGCTGGTATTTCTGTGAGAAGAGGAAAATGAACGAAAATCAAAAAATAAAATCTTAAAAATAAAATCTTCAAATAAGGGAAAATCATACAAGATTCTCTTAGAAAATTGTCAAAGGTACATTTGCTAATATTATAGAACAGCATTAATGTTTAGATGAAATCAGAAAATCAAGCTAACGGGTTTGTTTAGATATTACTGGAGATTATTCCACTTCAAAATCTAGAATGAGATGCCAGATTATGAAAAACTCAGCCTGTTTAGAATTTTATAAAGCTTTTTGATCTTTAACATGAGCAATAGATTTATTTGTTTAAAAATTTCTTCCTACTGTAATTTTGTAGGATCAAGAATTCTAATGTCAGTTAAATTATAGCAGCAAATTACTTGTCTTTTGGCACTTACTTATACAATCAAATGTTTTTCATATTGTGCTTGAGAAGGAAGAGCTATAATTAAAAAAAAAAAGCTCAAAAGTGAAGGAGAATGTAGATCTTGAAGGAAAGAAATGCAGTCAATTATTATACTAAATGTGTAATATTTTTGTATACTTTTTTCTCTCCATATCTTACTGAAAAAGATGAGTCTTTAGACCTGGTAAAAGTTTTCAAGTCAAAACCATTTCCTTTTCTGGAATTATATTGTATTTTTAGAATAGCATTATTACAGTGGAATAGATTTCCAAAAATATCTGGAAGTATTTTTGTTTCAATAATTTTAATCTGGGAATCAAAATATTTCATAATTTATTTCATTGTGAGTGGTAAGAAGCATTTAATTTCTGCCTTAATTGTTAGTATTTCTTGCTTTTTGAAGTTTTAAATCAAGTGGAGGTAACGGACCAGTATTTCAGGGCAGCATAACCTGGCTTAATGGGCATAATTTAATATTTCTTATGGTCAAACTGGGCATCTGAACAGAATCCAGGCAGTCCTTCAGCATTTGGAGACTTCACCAAGCCCTCTGACCTGAAAACTTGATGCCTCCTTCACCAGCCCAGACTGTGCTGGAGTCTCCAGACTGGAGCAAGGAACTGACTCTTCCTTGCCTGAACATATTTCTACTCTGAAACCCAAGGTAAATGTGATCTCTTTGTCTGAGTAAGTACTTCCAGTGGAATTCTTTATGAGTCATGTGAAGGATGTAGGGTATCAGGTGCCTGGCATAAAGAGTATAAGATAAAACTCATCTTGCCACGGAGTTTCTGAACATAACATTGCTACTGCTTGAACATTTAGAGGGAGTGAGAATTGTCATTGTAACAAGCTGAGGAACACTCAGCCTTTCTGTAGAAATCTGTAGTGTAAGGTTAAGTCTGTCTGTGCTACAAATATCCTATGATGCTATTATGTCTCCACGGGTATTTATAACAGGTCATATTAATAGATAGACAGAGCTCTGTCATTGCCTACTGAAGTCAGAGCAGATAAAATCCTCAGTGACAGAAGCTATGCAAAGAAAACCATTTACAGGCTCATGAAGTCACCGGCTTGCACAAGGACAAGCCAAAAAAACCTTAGCACCTCATATAAAAACACCTTAAGTGTAGATTTTACAGTTTATCTCTTGGAGACTGACAGCAGATTCAAAAGTTGCTCATTCAATTGTTTGGCTTCTCCTCAGTTTTTCATGTTGACAAAAGTGAGGAGAGATGAGGCCAGTTGCTGGAACAGTGTAACTGGCTGTGGTTCTGTGCACATCTGCAGAGAAATTATGATTTGTGGCAGCTGAGATTCTGTCCCTTTTTCCCTTCTCCTGTTAGAAAGAAGGCAGACACTTTTTGCATATTTATGTCCAGAATTTAAAGACTAGTAAAAAGTTAGTAAAAAAGGAAATACTTAGATTTTGGATTTTTGCAAAAACCTTGTCATTATCTTCCCCAGGACAGAGAAATTGAAGAAAAGGGGATATTCTAGGCTGGGTCCTAGAAGATGGATAACTGTACCTTTAGTAGTGTCCTACCAGAGGACAAGTGATTTCCTCAGAATATAAAAGCAGGATGTTCCTGTGCTGTAATCACAATGTGTTCATGTGTCCAAAGGCATGCTGCAGCTTCCCAAAGAGTCCCTATTAGTAACTCTAGAAGATCTGTTAGTAACTCAAGCTTATTTTCATAGGGGCAATATGAACTATATAAGCATGGGTTAACCTACAGAATGGGACCTGCAAATCTGGTCTGTGAAGGAAATAGAGACCTCCTCCCAGTAAGAATGACTGAGCTGTTCTTAAAATGAGACAGCTTCAAGTCCTAATGATCTTCAGCAACAGGAAAGTGCCTCAAGATCAGAATTTATCAGATGCTTTAAGATGCAATTGGATATTCTGTTTCCTAAACATATGTAGCAAAAAACCTGTCTTGGTTTCAAGTCCACTACTAATATGAGAGATCAGACTGCATATATACACAAGTATTTGAATGAAATAATTTGCAATATGTACACATCAAAAGCATACTTTTTTTTTTCATTAAAGGCTGCATCAAAAGTTCCCAAATCTGTTTACCTTGTTACCTTTTCCCTCAGTATTAGAATGTGCTTCATGTTAGAGACCCGTATCGGAACATGAAGCCACAGCTGATGATGAGCATTTAGTATCCATTGAAAGAAGGTCAGTTTGAATCATTCCAGAAATGCTCATGCTATCTGTCTCCAGCAGCTGTTGTGTTCTGTAGAGTGAGTACTCTCTGAGCTGCCAGTGAGGGAGCCTTTGAAATTAAAGGAGATGAGAGGAGGGATTGGCTCATTTTATATTAAAAAAGGTAGATAAACAGACTTTGCTTTCTCCAAGAGAAGGCCTATGTTCATTGTGTGCCTATCATCTCTAGGGACTTGACTGGAACAAGGAAAAAGCAAAGGATAGCAGGCTGTAGACTCACATTTTTCACTTGAAAATTGGAATTAACTGCTTAGTAGAATTGATCAGCCCTGACACGTTTATCAGTTGGATGCTTTGAGGCTTTTGGCTGTAAGTAAAGGACAAGCTGCATATGGTAATTGGAAAGTCTTTTTTAATGCCAGTTATTACATTTTAATAAAGATCTCACCAAGTTGCTGATAAGCACTAGAGAGAAAGAAAATGCTCTTTCAGTCCCAGCAAGGAAATGTGAAAGTTTATTGCAGTAAGTCTGCCTTGAACAAAAAGTAGCTGTTTCTTAGTGGGAGACAGTAAAAAAGTAGCCTAGAGCTAACACCAGTCATGCTCAAACCTTCCCACCAACATATGCATAAATAGATCATGTTATGTGTTGAATGTTTCTTTCTCTCATAAAATACTAAAATGGTCTAAAATACTTGCATTAATTTACATTATCCCTGTTATTCATAATTACATAAAATTTTAGGAATGATGCATCTGTAATATGTTTAACATTTTTTTACAACTCCAAAAGCTTTCTCCCTTTTAGCATGGGAAATGAGTGAATGCTTCCTGAAGAGAGTACTTACTTGTGGGTAATTTCTTGCTGTGACAAATATACACAATGATTATGCAAAAATTTAAAAGAGATTGCTTATACAAGAGTAGATCATAAAGAGACAAGGAACAGTGATAGTTCAGTGAGAGCTATGTGACAACAGAGTTGAAATAGGTGCTATTTTGTTTGAGATTTTGGGTGGCAATGGAGGTACATGTGTATAGGGAGATGGAGAGAGTCAGAGCAGGAGGAGTCATCACCCTGATATGACTGTACACAGTGGCATAGATTATCCCTGAGCACAGGCAGATAAGGACTTGGCTCTCTCTAGGAGAAGACTCATGCTGAAGCCTTCACTAACAACTGCAGAACTGAAATTCATGTCTCCTGGGAAGACAGCTGTGGCAGTAAAAGATCAGCTGTTCCTTTACACCTCTGGCTCACAGCCCTGTCTTTAGCACATGCCTTCAAGGACGTGGAACTGGCTGTGGGTCCCTGACTGCTGCTGTGTAAGACCCAGCAGCTCAGCTCACACAGAGGCAGGAGAGAGCTCTTGGCAGGACTCTGTGTTCATTCTGCTCCTCTAAGCAAGATAATTTCTGGTGCAAGTTTCTAACAAAAAGCCATTGTCAGAAATACTTTAAAATTCTGCAGAAAGGCAATGATTTTTAAAAACATTTTCCTACTTGTTGTTTGACTTGATTATGTGTGGAAAACTAGGACTTTTCTACACACATAACAATTTTCTTTAAAGCCTCATGTATTATTATCTTCTCCTCAACAGAGAAACCTATAAATTCCTCAAACCTTGTATGGTCATACATATTTGTATGATCAACATGGTCAAAAGAGACTGCAGTGCTTTCAGTAAGTCTGAGGTGAAGTCCCAACTGATGCAAAGGGAACTTTTATCATTGTCTTGATGGAGCCTGTAATTCCATCCCTATTAAACCACAGCAGAAATTGATTTTCCACTTTAAAAGAGATTTCTAGGCTTGCACAAAATGTCCCTCAATGTCTGAGCACTTTTTGGAAATTCTGTACATCACTAAGAACATTTACCTGGTGATCTTGAAGAACTCCATTTTGTTCTCAAATACGTTTACGTCTCTTCTTAACCATGTGGAACCTTACAATTAAACAAGCCCTTCTGAATAGCAGGAGTTTCTTGATGCAAAAATGTCAACCTCAAACACCACAGTCTTCCAAGAAATGTTGAAAACACCAAGAGAAATAGTCAACCTATTTCCTTCTCCCCGCATCTCTATCCCTTGCCCCCACTAAGCTTTGGTTTCAGCAAATTGACATTTTCTGAGGGAAAAAAAAAAGCATTTCGGGGAAATTCATCCAGTAGTTCTACTTCCCTGTAATTCAGAATTTCCTATTATTAGCTCAAGATGTGGTTTTCATCCCTTTCTGGTGGACATATAAGACCATTAGACCATTCGAATGTACATTCTGATTTTCAGTCTGAGCACACCCCCACTGTTACAAACTGTTTGCAGTGGAATCAGCAAGGCCAAAGGGTAATAAAAATAATTTCCATTTCAGAGGAGATTTTCTGACCAACTCCAATCTACATGCAATAAAAATGCAGCACAGAAACAACATAGCTAAGACAAGTATAATTACAATGCAAATATTCTTCAAATAGAAGATACATTTAGAAGGTCATTAGATTGACAGTTTTGCAGAAGAAAGGCAGAAGTATGAATATATATGTGATGAGCAAAGTACTTGGTGGCTGTGTAAGAATTACAGAGGAAAACAGAAATTTCAGTGTACTGAAAATAGAATGCAAGCTTGCCTAGGTGTATAGGGTAAGATAAATTTTATTCTTCTGTTTTCCAAGAGAATTCAGAAGCATCTTTGAATTAGTAAGTGTGCTCAGGAGATATATGCCCAGTATCTGGAAGAAATGGTTTCCTGTGGCTTGATGGGAATTTTATGTAAATGGACACCTGCAGCTGCTACAAAGGGTCCTGGTCCAACTTCTGTGTGAAGTTTCCTGAAGAGTCACACTCACAATCCTACTTTATTTGGTGGTCCTTAGAAATACAGAGAACCTGAATTGAATTCTGAGGAAACAACATCTCCTCAGTATAGCACACACAGCATTAAACTCCTTGTGATAGTCCTTGCCTTTATCATATAATTTATCAATCTCATTGCCAAGTGCAAGGAAAGCTGCAAGGAGACAGTCCTTGAAGAGATAAGGATTCCTGAATCTGCAGTGGAATTAAAATTAATTAATTGGTACAGATAAAGCTTCTGACTTAATTAATCACTGTATGTGGGCCTCCTGTTAACATTGGAGACAATATCTACCAATCATTCTCTCTAAAAAAAAAACCAAAAAACTTTTGCATTCAAAACCAACCAGGCAAACTTCAGTTTCTGTTGCTGGCCACTGTCTTTGCTTTACTAAGTCCATGTTCACTGCAGCATAGGGGACTATAGTAATTTGCCACAGTGTGTGTAAAATAACTTTCACACAAATATAAATAAATAATTAAATACTTTGACCAGAAGAGCTGTGTCTTATCAAAAGTGAGATCAACTCAGTTTCCCTGCAAGATTCTGTCTTATGTTTATAATGTATCACCCCATGTATTCCTATCTGACCTGGATATGGGTGTTCAAATTATTTTCTCATCATCTTATAATAGTTGCTGCAAATACTGGAGAAGTTCAACCACAGCCATCAAATCAGCTAGCCATTATCTACTTTTCCACTTTCCAACCTCCCAACTATTCCTTTACCTTTGATACTGCTTTCTCTTCTAAATATTAAAAGTAAAATAAAGCTGTGAAGTAAACCAGGTGTGCAAGGTGTGTATTCTATGGTGCTGCGCTCTTATGGCTAACAGTGTTAGGTATTCAAACACACAAAATATAATTAACTATTCAAGAAATTTCCCCCCTCCAATTTGTTATACATGCCTGAATGAATGTTAATGGGGTCACATAGCTCTTTGAACTGCTGCTGACAGAACAATAAAGAGTTCCTGTGGTTTTCAAGAAACTGCACAGTATAATTTTGCTTACTTTGCAAGGGCATTTCTTAATGATATCATTATACCCTCTAAACTCCTGGTCCTCTCTCAGAAACTCACAACACTTCAAATGACAAGTTACCATCTCTTCTCCCTGGGAGAATTGAATCTAAATTATAATTTATAATGTGTTACTTACTCAGTGAATATTCCTTTCCTGTGCCTCTGAGAGGTGCCAGCTATGGTATTTTAATGAAGCACCCCTGTTTTATAGCCTCTCTACTCTGAAACTGGAACAACAGCATTTAAAGAGCTAGACCTTTTACCCACTTGGTTGAGTGAGCAAGGCAAATACATTCCAATTGAACTACCTTAAAAGACAATGAAAATAACTTAGATTTGTACCTGTTCCAGAGACGTTACACCTGAACAGTATTGCCTGAGAATGTATAAATAACTTTACCAGTAAATTCCTGTTGTCTGTGGCAAAATTATTTCAAATGTTTGAAGTATTTTATTTTGACTCTTTCACTACTTTGAGCTTATTTATTTTGCAAAGATATTCTCGTCAAATTAGCTCAAGAATGTTTGTTAAATTAGCAAAATAAGTGAACATTGTTATTAGCTTGAGTAAATTTATTTGGTATCTACCTCTAAGGATTACCCAGCTTTGTGTGTGCATACAGGAGGGGAAAAAAGAAGAGATCAACCCTTTGTAGTAGTGCATTCCTTTGCTTGAAGCCTATGCAGAAAGTACATTTGTAAAATGTCAGTTTTAGACAGAAGAAAAAGTCAGGAAATAAGCTTGCATGCTTATAGGAGATTTCTCAAATCAGTGATCTGATTATTTTTTTTTTAATTGGAAGTTTTACATAGCACAGATTCTGTAATAACACCAGAACATGATTTTAAGAAAATAGATTTCAACAGCAAAGTGTTTCATTGGACACTCACATGGTTGAAAATAAATACATGAATTAAAGGCACTTCCGAGCAGTTTGTTGTCAGGCTGGAGTCTCCCCTCAGAGCAGTATCTCAGAACTGGGTCTACTCAAATTGCCCTGGACTGTTGAGTAAATATCCATGCCTCTGGCATAAACAGGGGCAAGCAATCAAATGTTTCAGTGCAGTGAATGCTCAATTATGTCACCAGCAAAACAAACCTGATTGTGGCAACCACAGGCAAAAATCGTTGTCTCCTTTGTTTTGTATATTTGTATATTTGGGAAGTGGTGTCCAAGGCCAGAGAGCAGCTCTATGCCACCTCTCCCCAGAGGGGCTGTGTTTTCAAGGCAGACTTCTTTGATCTGGGCTTGTTGGCACCCTAAGACAGGAAATAACTCTTGGCAGGAACATTTCACTAACAATGAAACATCTGCTGATTTCTGCATAGATTATATCCTTTTGAGAAACCTGCCACCTCAGTAGGGACAAATTTGGAAGATGTGACATAGGTGAAGACTTTCAACCCTTCTGATTTCTTTGCCATTCAGCTGTTGTTGCATGTGAAGCAGATCTTGCATCCTCTAAAAGATTCATAATGCTCTTTGAACATGCTAAATGCAGCAAACCATCAACTTGAAAATTATTTGTCATTTTCTTTTTATCTACCTTTTTGTACTTTCAGACATGAGCTGACTTTTCCCTTGTATTTCTCCAATCACTGAAGCACAGCAGAGCTTCACAAGCTGGAGTATTGTTACGCTGCCATGATGTGACATTTTGTGAAGCAGAACAGTTAATGCCATCCCTCGTTTTTTTGGTTGAGTTTTGGGGGTTTTTTTGTTTGGTTAGTTGGGTGGGTTTTTTTGTTCACTGTGAGAATGATGTAAATTAGTTCCACAGCAACACATCAAACATAAGCTTCCTGTTGGGAAGTAATTTATCAGCTAACTGAAGTTCTGGTTCTGTTCAATATGGTTAAAATGAGCAAACAAACAGCCACTATCTGTCCCTGATCTTCCCCAAAAGAGGGAAAAAACTAATCCTGGAATGAAATAAAAATGTCTGAGCCAATGCTATGTAAGCTAACAGGAAATCATTAGATATATACTGCCCACCCACTCTAAACGACACATTTCATTGTGAAACAAATCTGTACTTGGAGACATCAGTAATTATTTCCATTTATTTTCCGCTTCAGCGATATGTAAAGCTGCAGTTTTGATATAGCTTGCCAAATGCCTCTGTTGATTTACATGAAAGGTTCACAGGAGGCAGAAATATTTGCCTGAGGGATAAAAATAAACATATTCAAGCAAACAAGATGCTAGTAAAAATGTAGTAAATTCCGAAACCCAGTGGAAAACTGACAGTGTTTCTCCCTGTGCTTATCTAAGCATGACCATAGCAGAGTTTGGTGGATCAAAAGCATGGAGCATTCAGTCATCCCCACTGATCTATCACCTGCTCCTAAGAGGCACTGTCAACTCTTTTGCAGAGGACAGAGTGAAGGCCTGGTGCGTGGGGGCAGGAGCTGCTGAGCTGAAGGTCAATTTTTCCTTTTGTAATGCTGGAGTGAACATTGCTGATGGAAAGAGCAGGGAGGGGAGAACCTTTTCCTCCATTCTCCTGAGCAGCCTCACACACCCTCCTCGGTGTCCTGGCGTCCAGGAAATCGTTCACTGTGACCATGAGATGAAAGGTGGACTACAGCACTGTTGCTCCTGTGACCAAAAACCAGGAACAGCAAAAGACCCCTGAATTCCCCAGCTGGGCTCTGGCAGAAAACCACACAGTCTTCCCCAGTGCTTTTCAACTTTGCAGGAGCTCTGCACAAACCACAGGAATCAAAGGGGAGAGAGTTTCATCCAGACCCCTCCCTCTACTGCTGTGTTCTACCTGGCTGTCTTTGAGGAGTGCATGGAAAGCTCACAGCAGGTCCTCCTCCAGGTGGGCAAGAGACTGTCAGACAAGGCAGCTGCTTCATAAGACACTTACTGTGTCCCTCTGAAAACATCCAAAACCCCCACACTCCTCCTCTCTTTTATCTCCTTAGACCCATGGATACATTTTTTTAACAGATATGGAAGTGCAAACAAAAAAATTTAAAACCCTTACATTGCATTTGCAGTCTAGGTTTTGAGTCTTTGAGGTGCTTGCAGTTAATATCTTCAAGACTTTTTTTGCTGCCATGAATGCTGGAAAAAATTTCTCCCCATTGGAATAAAAGGCAAGCTTCCATGCAATATCACAGGAACTTAATGCTCTGTCTTTAAGAGAATCTTTGAAAATCACAAAGTTCATTGGCAGTGCTGATTCTGTGTCTCTACAGAATATGTTTTACATACATCCTCCCTCCCTTGCAAGGCACACTTGTGAGCTGGCTGCTGCTGCTGGCCTCACAGAAGAGACAGCTGTGTTGGATGTGGTTGTGATGGCAGTGGGGTGGTGGTTGGGTTGGATGGAGGAGGAGAGATGTATGGAGAGGCACAACCTCTCTCAGCCAAATAACACAAAACATCCATTGCCCTAAGCAAGGTTTTATGATCAGCTCCATCACTTCCCTCATCACCAAATTTACATCGATGTCTTTTTTGATTGGAAATGCCGTTTATTTTCAGCTAAAGTAACTCATTACAGAAGGCATCCTCCTTTGGATGTAGTCAAAAGGACTCTCTTTGGTGTACAGGATGTACAGAGACCCTCAATACTTACTTTTGCAGTGACAATGAAGGGTGTTTTTTCCTCTCAGACTGAAAGGTTAATATTTAGGAAATCATTTTCTCCCTCTTTACATCAGAGGAACAGGGCTTACCTTGAGCCTCAAGTGCTATGTTGCCCTTAGTTCACACTGGCACTGAAGAATAAGACCAAAACAACAAGCTTGATTTTACTGCCACTTGTACACCTTCTGAACTCCCATGAAGTGGGGACAAATGAACAGGGAAGAGCCTCACATTATTGTTGATTTAGCTGGAAAAACAGCTTATCTTGTCCATTAAAAAATGGGAAAATTTTGGTTTGGAGACCATACATTCAGAAAATTGTTCTAGTGATATTAGAGCCCCTTTTCCTGTTGAAAGACCACTTCTGACCAGAAAAGAGTGATGGGTGCTATCAGCCACTACAGCATCTTGTCTAGGAGTGCAGTAGATCCTCCACCATCTGAGCTATGCTAGTGAAGGCTTTCAGGCTTACTTGAAGTTGTGTGCTATCCCTGGCTGGATTTACTGGGCAGTTTGCAGCCACCACTTGCTGAAAATTCAGTGACCATTGCTGAACAATAGTCCAGACCAAGTATCCATCTTGATTTATTCTAGCATTTAAAGCTCTACATGGCTGGAAAACAAAATCTCCCACTTGTTCCTTTCCACTCCATAGCTTTTCAGATGCACAATGTACTTCACCTGCTGTAAGCTCTCTTGTACACTGGGATTTTTGTCCAAGTCCTTAACACTGGCAGCAATGTGAGGCTAGGAGGAAAATTAACATGTACAACTTACAAGGAAGCATGCGTGTTCCTGTACCAGAACAAGGAGTTTTTGAATAGGAAAATATCTAAATGAGGCACCTAGCAGGGTTTTGTTATCTGTGAGGTCCTTGTACCTCCTCACACAGCTATTTTATAACAAAAAATGGATCAATAAGGTGTTGATCTATAACTGTATCTGCGCAGGGTCTTAGAGTGCTATAAATGGAGGAGAATTAAATGTCTTTTTCAAATGTGAAAACAGGTTTAATAAAGTGGTTAATCAAATAAGCTTCATTCTAATTGCAATGATAGAGCTCATTGGGAAGAAAAAAATGGTTCTATGAGAACTCTGCATCCTCCATGAGAAAGGAAGAATGGATAAGCAAGCATCACTGAGGTAGCATCCCTGGAAAAAATTGTTTTAATTTGAAAAGCAACTGTATGCTATCAAGAACTGGTAGTGAGTTTTTGTACTCTGCCTTGTATTCTACCCATCATGACTTTAAAACCTACTGCAAAACAAGAGAGATTTTTGCTGACACAGCAGTCTGTCAGCAGAGAGCTGGGCTTTGGGGCACTCAGTCAATGGCATGGCAATTCTTTACAAAAAAGAACAAATAACCTCTAATTCTTTGGTTCTTAGTTGCCTTTTACCTCCCCCAAACACAGGACTAAATAGAGGAAAATAAACCCAAAAATGGTCTCTGCTGTTAGAGGCAAGGGGTGGGTGGAAGGAAAAAAATTACATGTGCATCTCCAGTTTTATTTTCCAAATTCTATACAAAATGAAGTTCCAGATCTAATTGTAGAGTAAAAGTTAGGAAATACAGTGTCTAAATGCATCTGGTTTTCCTAAAATAGATATTACTTTTTGTCCTTTGCATAATTTAAAAGTATATTTCTGGGAACTGCAACCAGCATTTAGGCTCTCCCTGCAAGATAGGTCTGGGATGCACTGAGAAATTTTGTGAAGATCTGATTCAAGATGGATTTATGGAATTAGAAAAAAACAGGAACTGGAACTTTGGAGTGATAAGAGCTGTGGGCTGTAGTTCAGGGGAAGGGGGAAGGGGTCCCCAGGGTGGAAAAGGATAGGCAGAGCTTAACAGGTTGTGTGGGACATCTATGGCACATGACTCAGGCATTCTTGCAGTGATCCTGGTTTGGAATGTGAAACACATATGACATCTTTTGGCAAAGGGACCTTCCTTTTTCTATATCACCAGGGCCATTAGGGCCTGTCAGGCAGTCTGCTAGAAGCTTGCAAGTACAACTAAGCATTTAGTCAGCTTCAGTATTTCATAGTACTGCACAAAGTGTATATCTAGACCTTGCTGATAGCCCTAAATGTGGAAAAGAGAGTTGTTTAAGACAGGAGTGGGGCTGTGGAGTTCCCCTCCCTTTATGGCTCTCTCAATTAGCATGTGAAGCCGGAAGGCTCTTAACACTATTTCCAAAGGGAAATGCCGTCAGTATTTTAAGTATTTTAAGCAGTATTTTCATCCTTATGAATAGTCAGGGCGGGGTTTCTCACTCCCCAGATCTTCTTCTGGCAACAGTGCTCAGCACCAGTTGGCCTCCATCTCTCCTTGGAGCGTCTTTCTAATTCCAAAAGCCCACAGGACCATATTTCACTGAATCATCACTTTTTCTAGTACAGTTTGTGTGTATTCATACATAACAGTTCTTTGAAAAAAGGTCAGGGCTATGATTTTGAGTAAGCTAATTGGAGCTGAAAGCAGTGTCAGCTCCAGAACAAGTTCTGAGGACAATTGCGAGTGTGCCTCTCTGCCACAGTACCCTATTCTCCACCAGTCAGCCTCCTAGAGTTAAAAAGCCCACAAATTCATAAGCCTCTTAACATAATGTAGGCACTAAGGAGCTGGTATTTCTTTGTATTTTGACTTTTGGTTACTGAGATTGGAAGGATTTCTGATTTGAAATCTCAAAACCCCTTATGATTGGCTGCATATGCATCTGTATTCCTAAATTATTCATTTTTCTCACTTCCTGATTTGGAGCCTCCTCCAAGTGCTGGTAACAAACAGGTTAAAACTTTGATCTACCATATGTTTATTGTAGCTACAGCCATAAAAATAAGAACGGTATACTTGTTCATAGTTTAATCAATACCCTTTGATTTTTATCTACCTTTGGATTTTATAAATTGTATTGTCAATACTACAGCGCAGGTACATTTCATCAGAAGATTTGAAGACGTGTGGCTATTTTAATCTAGGCTTGGAAAATACTCCTTGTGCTACTCTATTTATTTGGCTCCTTCTATCCTCCAATTCAAACCCCTAAAGTCTCCCTCCCTCCCAGAAGTTCTTGGCTGCTGGGGTCTTTCACAGAGACCAAGAAAATTATTTTACACTATGCATACATATCCCAAACTGTAAAAAAAAGATGGTTGCCATATGGGCTTGTAAGGCTTTTGACATGCCCTACAGCAGAGGAGAGAAATTACATTTTCTACCTTTTGGATTAAAAGTGTGAGGGGTGAAAAGCAAGACCCCTTTTGCAGTCATGGTCCTGGCTGCAGGAGCTCTTCACTGTAAATCTGGTATTAATCTCCTGTGCCTTTCTAAACAACTCATGAAATGGCACTGTTCAGAAGTAGCCACCTTCCTGACAGCAATAAATGAGTCTGTTCAGATATTTTTATAAATACAAACATATATCCATACATCTGGTGGTGGTGGCTCGATGGAGGTCTCTTCCAGCGCTGATGTTGTTCTGCAGCTCCAGTCAGCTCCACGCAGACCTCTCTCTGTGTTACTGGAATTGTTGCAGGACTGGCAGGAACATGGATCAGCCACCTCAGTTCATGTTCCCCAAGAGCCCAAAGGCGCTGTGGGATCTGCTGTCATCTCAAAGTGGCACATCCTCACAAATACACTGGTGCATTCCTGTCATAGTAATATTTGCATAAATGTTATGAGAAAAATTGCACAAAGAGAACTTTCCTGTGCAGGCAAGGCTTTACCCATGGCTATGCAGTTTTTCATCAGTTTCATACAGTTTCATAGAGTTTGTCATCAATTCTATGACAAACTGCATAACACTTTTTTTCCCTGATGAACAAGTTTCTAATTTCAGAAAACACCTGTGGACCACTTCTATGTATGTATATGTGTGTCCTTTGTTTAGCAGAGGACTTTCAAAAGAACTGCAAGATTTTGCCTTCTGAAGAAGCAGCACAGTGGAAGTTTTACAGGCGACTTTACAATAAACTTATTCAAATATGTCTCAGACACATTTTTGGCATAGCTGCCATTATTTTCATTGAATCAAAATTTTACAATTTTAAATATATTGAGACTAAGAATAATTAGAATAACATGCACCTAATTTTCTTTAGGCCATTTACAATTCATTCAGCCATTTACCAGCTATTTTAATTTCCAAAGTTGCAGGTATTTCACAGCATTTTATATTTTAGGCAGCCCTTTTTTCCTTCTTTGAATATTGGTAAGATACCCTACAGGGAACGTGGTAAGATACTTTGATTAATGAGTTATATTTTGCAATAGATGCAAAAATATGAAATAGAAACTTCCTTTTTCTCAAGTTCATAAAACCAAGAGTCATTTTCTCTGAGGCCATTTGGTCTTCCATCGACTAGTTTAAAGAATTTGTATCCATTTGAATTTTGCCAACAGCAAGAGCTGACAAGTAAATGTAGTGCATACACAAATTCCCAGAACTGACAACAAGAGCAAATCTTTTGCTGACTTCAGAACTAAGGATTTCAGCCTAGTAAGTAATTTTGAATTATTTGCCATTCTCAGACTTCATAGTAATGGGACTGGACACAAAAATGTGAATCCAGGAACCTGTTGGTACCATCTTTTTGAACTGCAGGTACTCATTTATAATTTCAATGGTTCATGCATTTATTACAGGAAAGTGTGGTATTTCACATCACTGAAGTTCATGCATTTTTCCTCTGTTGGCTAATGTCTGTCTTTCTTTCTAGATGTCATTTACATTTACTGCAACTTGCAAATAAGTAAACCACTTCTGAAATAATATGATTGTTATTTCAGCAGCATATACAACTATTCAAAAAAGTGCAGAAATAAACCAAAACACATTAAAAAGTTCCATACTTCTGTATGAACAGGGAGTGAGTAGCTGTAATTAAATAAATGTTCTTCCTGTTGCAATGATGCTTTGTTTCTCACCTCCTTACCTATTGATGCCTGGTCAATGTAGAACAGCATGACAGGAGATGTGCATGAGAGGCTAAAGTTGTACAGCTGATAGTGGTTCCAGATGTCATGCGATTTCTCTGTTTTCCTGGGATTTCTCTGTTTTCCCTATCCCTGGTAAGTCGTTCCACAGGAACCTGTACCTGTGTGAATTTATGGGAGGGGGACATTGTTTTATCAGAAGATTGTTTCCCAGGGAAGGAGGGTAGCTTGTTGCTTATGTTGAGTACCACAGATTTTTTTGCACCTCTCTGCACCTGGGACAGGATATGAGATCCAAGGATCAAGCAGGTATTCCTGGGAGCACAGATGCTATCAGTTCCAGGGTGGACAACAGAAGGAGCCCCTTCAGGGGGACCCTGAGGGAAGAGTCTAAGGGACTTCTTGAGAGACACTCATCCTGCTTGCTGCTCCTCTGAGCCATTCTCCTCCCTGTTTGCCAGTGCACTTGCTGGAATAACTGCCTCTCCTCAGAGGCCTGGAGGACATGATTAAAAAACGTGGCTCCCAAGAACACAGATGTTCTTCTTTCAGCATCCGGTTGCTGGTATTTCTACCAAATGCTCTCTCATTTCCTGGGCAGATCTCAAGAGGGCTGAGTTCTGCTCATGTAGCCTTGTTTGTGTTCAGTGCTCCTCTTCAGCTGGGCAAAATCCCTCATTTTTGCCTGAGGCTCATTAACCTGGGTTAATAAACTCTCATTATCCAAGGTTTCCTCAACTGACTGCTGAATTGATGATGAGCCTTTCAATACATGGCAACATCAGAGAGAGAGGTTTAACATCATGTAATTAAAATCCCCATTATTCTAGCATGAAGGTGACTGAACTGACAGAGAGCAAACTATGCCTACTAATTCAGAAAATAATGATGCAGAGTGAAAGCACTCAGCACTTCTCCCATCAGGAGGTCTTCTTATGCCTGTGCAGGACACAGCCTAAGGAACTTCAGATGCTGGGAGAGACAAAGAAGTCATTGAAAACTGAAGACTGAGTCAGGTGAGGTACACAGTACATCTTATCAATACTGCACAAGAAGGGGCAAAAGATAATCAACTTAAGACCTAGATTGTGAACTAAATGAGACTGATGTGAAAGAAGTAGTGCTGCTTCAGGTGTGGTGTGGTACATCCACACAGTGTCACGTTGAATTACTAAATTAGGCCATGTGTAGTCAAGGGATGCATGCTGTGATGAGGTGTAGGGATGACTTTGGTACTCTTAGACCTGTCTTGTTGACTCATTTCCTTCCCTTTTACAAGTCAAATTATTTTTCTGAATATCAAGTATATGTTATTGTCCTGGGCATGTGTCATCCCCGTCCTAGTGAGATTTGAAGAAAATCTTTGTCATTGAGTTGTCCTTGAGCATGCTGATTTATAAACTACATATCTTCAAATAATGTGCCTAGGTAGTACCTCTGTTGTATTTTTCCTCAGGATTTTTAGTTCTTTGTGTCTTAAGTGAAATGTAGACTGTAAAATTATTTTGAATGTATTAAACATCCCAGGCAAAATAGTTTCAAGCAAAACAGTCGTGACAAGAAAGAAAATGAAGATGCTTAAATACGTATTCGTTATATCAGAAATTGAACTCAACAGGGGATGGTGCAATTTTCAAGTGATAATAACCAGCCTGATTAATTCAAAGACGTGTGTTAATATTGTTACTAAAGCAAAACTTTATCCCTTATCTGTTCATGTCTGGGCAATCAGGAACAACTCCAACTTTAGACCAGCCTATGCTATAGCGCTTTGAGACAACTGAGAGAAACAGGAACAGAATTGCTTCCCAATTTCCAAGGTTTTCAGCCAGGCAAGTCTGCTTAGCACTAGAACTTCACAGCCTGCAGCTCCTCTGTGTTAAATAGCAGGAACAGCACTTACCCTCTAACATGTGTTCAAGTCATATGCCTGAATTGTGCTGAGGGTTTCTGGTGTCTGGACAGATTTTGAATATATACCAGCTGTAGAGTTGTGAATAATAGCTGTATTTTCAGTATCATTACTAAAATCAGTAACTGAGAGAGATTATCATGGAATACCAGACTAGATGGATTGTAGGTCTAATCTAAGTCCCTCTGTGCTATTATAGAGAAGGTGATCTGGAAATCAAATTGTAATTTCATGCTGTACATATCACCTTTTCCATGTAAAATATGTTATATAAATTAAATTATTCTATACTGTGCTTAATTAAAATTCATCCTCAGGGTGACAATAGGATATCTGCAATAGCTTAATATGGGAGACATCTACATAATGCAGCAAAACCACATGGCAGGATGATGCAGACATTTTTTCCTGCTATACCTGGCTATACCTGTTTTTTTCTCATTAGTTTAATGGACAGTTCAGCACAATCCAAGAAATATTCCACTGGCCAAAAAGACATATATATCATTAGGCTATATTCCCAGATTGTTTTGTTCAGATTCTGCCAAAAAAGAAGTACTTATAACGCTCAATAAAAGTAAAATATTATCATTAATTTTGACAGTCATTCATGCTGAAGACAACTCACATGATCTGCACAACAAGGAGTATTGTCGGATGTTCATGAGTTCACAGGCCAAAAATGTTAATGACATTGAATAAGTTGTTTATTCATTGTGGCCACAAACCACACTGAATGCTTCATTACACACTTAATGACTAGAGATGAACAAATTGATTTTCTCAGTCATTGTCCCAGTATTACAATTGGAAAAGCATTTGTTGTGGGTCAAAACAAAGCAGAAAACATCCAGTTCATTCTTTGACTTGCAAAAGGCTTCATGTAATTTTTGAACATTTCTTTCTCCCTTTTCATACCACACTGAAGCGACACATCAAAACAAAACTTGGGAATAATTCAGTTTGTGCATTTGCTTGATTTTTCCCTCGGTTTTTTTTTTTGGCAAGATGCTTCACCAGATAAATACAACTAATTTCAGTCAATCTTTTGTTTCTTCAGTGAATAAACCATTTTCTTAACAAATTCTGACCACATGGGTCTTGTCTCTACAGTTGAAGCAGACAGATGCTCTATCACCCCACTCGCTAGTGCTAGTCTGAAAATTGGATAATTCCTCTAGTGACAACCACCCAAGCAAGGAAAACCCCCTCGAGCTGTGTGTATATATGCTACTTAAAATATGTTCTCATGTCGGTGTAGCTGTGTAGCTTTCCTGAGCAACTTTTGACTCAGACAGCAAATGCTTGATGTTGTTAGAAACTATCCTCCAAAAGAAGTACTTTTTTGTTGTCGTGGTCCTGCTGTTACTACCAGAAACAAATTGGTACCAAATTGTATCACCTAGCAGTGTGAAAAGCTAGATAGCACTGGGTGGAAGAGTTGGTGTTCTTCACTGAATGATGCAGAGTTTCAATTTGGTCATGTTGTCAGCAAAATAATCTCTTGTTTGCCTATCTAAAGGGTTAAATGGTCACGTAAGAATGCTTAAGTGTTATAAAGGGCTTCCTGTGGTTTCCCAGTCTGGAGATTGTTTACTTTGCAGAATAGATGGTATTGCCATGGCCAGGGGAGAGGAGTATACGTGCTCCCTGCAGATCAGGAAACAGAGAGAAGTCCTGAGACAGAGCGGGGATATTCATGTCTAATGAGGGAAGGCTGTGCATGTGCCCTGTGTAAGCAGGGGAGGTTGTACCACATTGCTTCTCTCAACCAAGCACTGCAATCCTCCAGCGCTGTGAAAGGCTTCAGTGAATTGCTTCCACTAAGAGGCTGAATTAAGCTTTGTGGGTTTTGTAGGTTGATGATTTTTTCCTAAACCCAAAGGGTTTTATGGGTGAGATATTTTGTTCTACAAGAAGAGATTTTTTTTAAACTGCTACTTATTTCTATCTTCACCTGTTTTGAAACTGTACATAAAGTGTGCTGAGTAGCTGTAACTGCAACAGTGGTTTTAGTGAAATTTTTAGAAAATACACTTTATTACATTCCCAGGAATAAAGGCAGCTACAAAAATAAAGACAACTGGAATAAGGGATGTATTTTACCTTCTAGAAATTACCATAGTCCTCATGATCTCTTCAGAGTCAATATTTCCTCTAACATTCTAGGTATATTAGTACAACAAATTGTAAAGAAATCTTAAATATGTTGTATTTTGGTAAACTGAGATAGCTTTAATACCTTTAATACCTGTTTATTTACACTGAGTTCTTACTAAACACTTGCCAATATCAGGAGGTGCAGAAGTACTGCTGCAGATTGTCACAGAATGGCAAGTGCTGAGCTTTCAAATGGCAAGTGCTTCCAGGTGAAGTGACATGCTGTAGTTTTCACTTTTTCTTCTTTCAAATAGTTTTTTTACAATTAATCATGAAAAAATCTGAAAAAAATCAGCTTTTAATCAGCTTTTTTTTCAACCCTTTTTCACCTTAGCAAGCCCACATGCCTCAGGCTCAGAAGTTAATCTAAAAAGGAAATGTCAGCCTAATGAAAAACAAGCAAGTGTTTTGAAAAGTCACAATTTGTACTTATAAATGTTCAACACCAGAGTGCTGAACCGGGTCAAGTTCTCAGGTAATCCAAGGAGATCTGCTGCCAACAGGTCCTGAGGTTATTGTCACACCGTGAAATCTGCTGAGCAGCTCTCAGCTCCAAGGATGACTTGCAAAATTATCTACTACATATGCAAAATAATCAATGTGATCATAAAGATCCTGATTTTTTAAAAATATGTTTATATACCTTGTTGTTTAAGCACTGCATGGGAGTGCAAAGCTCTTGCAGGATTCACTGGTGACTGAGGAGTGCATATAAAATTTTCCTGGCTAGCACTGAAATATTCCTTGAGCACACATGGTGTTACTCACAGGATAGTACCTGACTTGAGACATGAAGGAGGAGGAACTGAAAGAACTTTGTATTACAAAATTTGGGATCCTGTTTCATGCTCTCAGGACAGTAATAGGCTTGGCCACCTCTACAGTAATGCTTTCTGTTGTATTTTTCCAGTGGAAAATCTCCTACAAGATCCAGAGAGTCCCAAAAGAGTATTTCAGAGAAACAAGTGATTAGCTATTGGCTGTGACAATACTAAAATATGCTGAAAAGGCAAAACCAGAGAAAAGGAAATCATATTGGTGTCCCCTTCCCTTTTTCATAAATCCAGGACAGCATTGCAGATGACTGGGTCCCTTCTGTTTTAGTAAGAAATGTTTTGATAGAAAAAGCTAAACCATGCAATTTATTCCCAGACAGGCTCTCTGGGCTTCTAAGGTATAAAACTTCTTCAAAATTTCCATCACTTTAGTAAGTTTGGGGTTTTTTTGGGTTTTTTTGTTTTTTTTCATCCATAGGTTGGAGAGTTATGACCTAATTGTCATTAGAGATGTCATTTGAGACAGAAAAAGATATTTCAGGAAAAAAGCAAACACAGGAAGCCCTTAACTGAACACTGAGAGTACTCTGTGAATATACCAAAATTCATTCTGGTTTTGTATTACTTCATTTAGCCACTGCCAGAGGTAGGGTGTTGGATTTGCTGGATTTGGCTCAGCAAGGACTTTCCTATTATTTTATGAAAGGTTTTTTTCAAAAAATGAATTTGAGCAAGAAAGTATTGAGCTCCTGAGCATTTGTCCTGTTGTTAATTACTCAGAGGCAAATGGAAGACAATCAGAGATCACACTGGTGTCAGCAGTCATTAACACAGGATGGAAGAGAAGGGAGCAATGTTCAGATCTAGTTGTGTGACTTGGGAAATCTCCTGCTCTTGTATTTCCTGCTTTCCCTGACAACAAAAAGACCAGGTAACATTCATGTACCAAACTCAAGGGCACCTGGGTCATTGATCACCTGTGCAGACCCACATTTAAATGTTGCCAGAGCCATATGTCCTTTGAAGAGCAAAGGACGGAGCACAAGGGAAGAAGGCAATCTTAGAGAGGAGGGTAACCTGGGAAGTTTCCCAGAAAATGGCCTCACACGAGACCACTGAGAGAATGGAGAGGGATTGCAAAGGTGGCAAGGCAGAGATTTCAATGTACACTTTGATTTAATGAAAAGTAAAGCAGAAGGTGAGCAGATTCTCATGCAAATGTCCAAGGTGTCAAGCCATCATGAGACTCTTCTGCCAGAATGTTTGATCCCTTTCATTTTGCTTGATGAATATTCCCTCTGGTGGTCTCGCATTAACGTGACCTGTCAGCTCTCCTCTGTGGGCATCTACCAGTGAACACAGTCCTTCAAGATATCTTATGATCAGCATTCAGTGCTAGTTCCATTTAAATGTCAGATTATTTCATCATTCCAAACCCATGACAATGAAGGCATCTTTTAAAATACACTGGCTTAATATTGCAGGTGTTGCCTCCAAGTCTGATATGACAAAGTGTGAAAAGAAATATCAGGCTCTTTAGAGGAGGGCATGTGAAGCTCTTGCAGGCACAGCCACTGCAATATGTTTGAAATGCAAAGTCATATCTGCCACCTCTCCAGCCCCCTGGCTCACCACTGAAACCCACCTATTTGCTTGCTGCATTTGTCAGCATGTCTGGAGTCACAACAATGCTGAACAGCATGGCAAAAACTCATGGCTCAAATCTTCCCTCCTGTTTTGTTGCCAGTTCCACCAAAACATACTTGACTTCTATTATATACTACAAAATAAGCAAAACAAATATAAGGCTGAAGCAAAGCTTAATATGGAAAATTAGATGGAAAGTAGAATTAGATGGAAAAACTCCTAATTCTGCTCACTGGAGTCAGGACCTTAATGCCAGAGTCATTCAGAACTTTGTTGTTTTGACAAATAAATCTGTAACCTGAAGCCATTGGAGCTGGGACTGTACTTTGGAGCTACAGTTTATACTGACATTAAAATCTGTCATAAAGCCAAGACACTAATCAGGCAGGAAAAAAAAATACACAACAAATTTCACAGCTTCATGTACTGACAAGTGTTATATTCAGGTCTTCTTCTAAATAGAGAAAGCACTGTCCATACTTCTATGTGTAAAATGAGCAAGTGCTAGGTATTAACATATTATTCAGTTACCTGACTTCTAAAATACTCAAGCACAAGAGAAGATATATTCATATAAACACTTGGGGAATAAACACACGATTGAACAGATATTAAAAAAAAAAAAAAAAAAGATGTTACCATATTTTAATTGAGGGTGGTGAAAAATGATGGTGTAGCTATTTTTAACCCAGCACAGTTCTGCACAGATTGATTTGAGGAACTCAAACCTCATGAGTGTACACTTGGAGGAGTCCCAGAGATGGGCACATATTAGTATACACCCCTCATCTTGCAGTTTTCCACAGCTGCGGATCATAAATACTCTTTAATGTCTCGGGGCAGAAATATCAGGTTCACCTAAGCCATCCTCAGGTGAAAGGATAATATGTAATGTGACAGGGATCCTCAGAGGACCAGGTTCCACAAGGAATGGTAACCAGCAGCTTCAAGGAGGTTATGAGCAGTGATGGGACAGTAACCTCTCCTGCTTTTTCAGAAATGCTTGTTTTGACATGTTGAACCTCACTTCACAGTAAATTTTCCCATGTCTGAGCAGAGGAAAGGCTTTTCATTTTGTCTCTAGATTTACATGGATTTGCTGTGTGCAGGCAGGTGCTGTTTTCTTCAGCTTCCAGCTGTTGTGGATAGCTTTGTGTTTTGCTAGGATGATCAGGCATGTCTGTGGTAGGCACTGTTTATTTAGAAGAATGCTTTATAAAGCAGTGGGAGCAATGAAGCTTTTGACCTGTAGCTCTAAAAACACATGTGAAGTCAATCAAATGAAATACAGAATGCAGACTGAAATATATCACCGTGGGTTTTGTTTCAACAAACTCAGCTGAACCAGAGGAGGACTATTAATGATAGGAAGTGTGCAGGAATGACAACAAGGGTGGGGTGTGTGTGTGTGTGTGTGTGTGTGTGTGTGTGTGTGTGTGTGTAGAGGAAAGGCACCGAAAAGACACATGAATATTGGCATCAAGTCCTTGTTTGCAGTCTGAAACTTATGACAAGCTTTGAAGAACAGTAGAAATTATCTTTATCTACTAGAGAGGGATTTTCTTGGAGGAGCTGGAAAAGGCAGCAGAAAGCAGAGAAATGAAACAAGTGTCTCACCAGACTGCACCTCTGCCTCCAGCTTGTGCACATTACACTGCCACCTCAGAGAGAAGAGACCAGAGGAGGCAAGAGGGAAGGTCAGAGAGAAAATAAAGGACTGTGCAACATGCAAAAGTATGCATCCATGAGCATAGAACAGATCCAGTCACACAGGGAGGAGCTGGCCCTGTGAACTTAGCCCACACAGGATCATAATTTGGACTGTATCCTGGAGAGAAGTTGGGTCTGCCAGAGGGAGTTGAGTCCTGTGTCCCTGTAAACACCAGTTCTGTGCATATGTTGGTTGTCACTGGCGTTAAACACGGCTGATATTTCTATTGTAGAGTCTATGCATGCTTTAAAATGTCTTTTGGGGTACCCGATTCCATAATATTTTAACTGCAGTTGTGCTTTATTGTTACTGCAATTGCTGGTACTACTAGCTTTATACTTCTGTAGGATGCTTGATTATTTGTCTCACTATGCTTTTTAGAAGAAATGTCAGATTAAACCATGAAAACAACATCTAAATGCTTCTTTGAAGAGTGTAGAAACAGGATTAAAAATGAAAACCTCTTTACTAGAATAAAAGAAACCCTGCAGAGCTGTGATGTGACAGGATGACTAAGCCAAATATTCTTTCTTGAAGTGTCCTCTTTCTACAGGCAGATGGTTTGCTGTTATGATCAGGAGATCTGAAGCCAGGGAAATCATCCTGTTGTGAACATGCCACTGGGGAGAACACGTTTACTGCCCCCTTCTTGTATTCTTTTCCTTACTTTTGCTTCCTACTGATGTGGTTCCTGTAAGCAGTTGTGAGAGACAACTATCCCCTGCAAGGGAAAAGAGGCTGATCCTGCCACCTTTAAAGGAAAGGCAAAGAACGTGCTGTTTCACATTTCCACTCCAAACTGTGAGCACAGTGACAGAGGGGGTTATAAACCAATCATGGCTGGATTGATGGAAGTAGGAAAGGAACCAGTAATCATTTATTGCCATGTATCTATTTTAAGGTCCTCCTGCAAGCTGGCTATTTTCCCCCAACTCCCCTTTCTAGCCACACCATCAGTGATTTCTAATGTAATTCAGAATCTCAAAGACCATGAGCTATCAATGTTCAATTAACTCCTAAAGTGTGCTGTAGTGTCACACAGACCCTTGGATCTCAGTTTTAGTATCCATGCTGCCATTTCTGCCACAGCCAAGCCTTTCAGTTCCTGCTGTCCCAGGTCCTTGAGCTCAGCTGTCTCAGATGAGAAAACCTCTTCCACCTCTGCTTGTGCCCATCTGGTGCAGCAGTGCCGCTGGCACCCGGGACAAGTTCACTGCACATTGGCATGACTGCTTCCTACCTTTATCACATTCCACAATCCATACTGGACTTGCTGCTTTGCTCTCTCTCAAAATACCTGTGAGACCAAAGTGACTCTGACAGCTGCCTGACAAGCACAGGCATCTTGTCTTCAGAGTTCATGTGACCTCCAGTGCATCATTGGTGCCATGGTATTTTCACAACGTTAGATTCAGACTGGATTGTGACCTACCCTTCCTGTATGTGTCTTTGAAGCTCTCTCAAGCTGCTCCTGCAGGCAGCTAGATAGGTGCAAATTTCCTTATGTCTCCTCATGTGAGGAGTCTGCTGGGGGAGACATTCCGGAGTTCTACTGGAATTAATCTTTACATCTTAATTTGTTTCATTTATGTCGGAATTTCTGAGTTACTTGAGGCCTCCAGATTGGAGTTTTTATATTTCCCCCCCATAATTTGTGCGTAATTTAATACTGTTTACACTGTCAATATTTTGTATTTCCAAGAAAAAGCCTTGTGGCTCCAAGAGCAACCCAATGGTATTCCAAGGAAATCATTTAATGAAGAGATTATGATCATGCATATATGGATGCCTCAGTTTCATAAGGTCACCTCCCAAGTGTTACTGCCTTTTCAGTTGCTCATTAGAAACATTGTGATAGCTGCCATTTTCAGGTCATTCTTATGCAAATGAAATATTTCAATGTTTTTGCTTGCTTTCTACATGATCTGTAAGCACAATGCATTCACTTGTTTTTCTTCATTATACTTTTCTCCCTAGAGCAATAGGCTTCTCCTATTGTAGCTCAAATTATGGCTAGAGAAACTTTCCTGGGTAGATGAGCAGTGGACCATCTTGACCCTTTCATCTCTATTTCATACTCTGTTGAGAGTTCCTTTATTTCCCAGAAATATCCTCAGGTTACTTTTTAGTTGCTGCTGACAATTGTCTGCCCATTGCATAAATTCAGTCTCTGAGATCCAGAACTGGCATCTTTTCAGCTCAATAATACACATTTTTTTACTTCTGGTACCATTAGAAATTTTTACTTTTCCATACATTTTAATATTATTCCTTGGTCAAACACTTACTGGCACAAATTTGTTATATAATAAAAGTTAACCTCTATATGACCAGAGTTTCACTCCTACCAAAAGTGGATTGTGTTTGCTAATATTGATGTCTCTGGTGCACCTAAATATCATGGAAAATCAGTTGTGTTCTGTAAACCTGCAGGTGGATGGGGAAGAGGAGGGAAAGGCACTGATCTCTTCTCTGTGGTAACCAGTGATGGGATCCAAGGGAATGTCCTGTGCAGGTGTGCCCAGGGAGGTTAAGCCTGGATATAAGGAGAAGGCTTTTTTTTCCCAGAAGCTGGTTGGGCACTGGAACAGGTTCCCCAGGGAAGTGGTTGCAGTCACAAGCCTGACAGAGTTCAAGAAGCATCTGGTCAATGCTCTCACTCACACTCCCTGGTGTGACTCTTGGAGATGGTGCTGTGCAGGACCAGGAGTTGGATTTTGATAATCCTTGTGGGTTCCTTCCAACTCAGCATATTCCGTGATCCTATGATGCTATGTTGATTTCCTTGGCTGCCATGAAGAAGTGTGTTCCTTCCTCTACAGATCTCTGCTGATGTTTTTAAATGCCTGTGAAGTGTTGTGGTCCTTTTACAAACTGCAGATATTATCTTGTGTGGGTTGTTTGTCCACCCTGCTTTTCTCCACTGTGGGTTCTGTGGATTCCCACACTGCTGGTGCTATGCTTTCCTGCCTCTGTCTCATTGGCAGAAAAATTGTGGGTGTATTTTCATGTCCACAACATCAAAGCAGCATTTAACCTTTTCAAATTTCAGGCAGGTCCTTCAAATGCTTTGTTTTAAGTAGATTCTGGGTATTTCAGGATGCACTTCCTTGAATAATTTTTCTGAGAATCTGTGATTTTATCACAAACTGAATTCCAAAATTTTTTAACATAAATCATAGCCAAATTTTTATTTTTATCATATTGAATTGTTTGTTTGAAAACAAACAACTCACATGTTTCCCTTTATCTTGACTGTAGTGCTTAGATTGCTTTTATAATCTTTAATAATCAACCTTCTTTTCCCAAAATTATTTGAACAATCAAGGTACTTCACAACTTCTGTGTCAAAAACTGAGCTACCTTAAAACTGGCACTTCTGTTTAATGGATACAGACTGAAGTACTGGGCAAGCTACTTCACTTACCTTCTGTGGCCTGAAAGAGCTTTGATTTTGACAAATCGTTTAACTTCTCTGTTTTTCTGTTAGGAGATTTTCTTGCTGTTTACTATTGAGAAAATCAATTGTTCAATAATCATCTTGAGTGAGGAATTTGCTGTATGCAGTGGTGGATTTCACACTGAGCAGACTTTCTTTGTCTGAACCCATTCACAACTCAATCAGTTCAAATAGCAGAACCTATTTGAGAGATCTCTCAGGCTGTACAACACAGTGCATCTAAGATGCAGCTAAAAAATTGAAAACGCATAGTACCTAGAGGAGACAATCTGGGAAAAAAAAAAAAGGTTTGTTAACTTTTTATCCTTAAAATTTTGAATCTGATGGTACCAGTTACCAAAAAGTGGTGAACTGATTTTCCCAAACAGATCCTGACAGAAATAGAGAAATATTTTAATGTAACCTCTGCATTGTAAATGTGTTATCAGTGGACCTTATCTTCAATTTTTGTGCAAAGATGTGCTGTACATGCACATTATAGTATATATATGGTAAGTGTGTCATTGCCAAAAGTGAAAAAAAAAAAAGCCAAAAGCAAAACGCCTAGATGAAGCACCTGCAAAGCATCCAGTAATACTATTAGTTTGCAGACAATCACTGGCCTTGTAACGGTTACATCATTGTAATCATTGGTTGTAATCACCAAATGTTTTTCAATTTTCTGGATATTCAGCCAAAATATTTTACTTCCTTCCAGAAATAACATAACACTACTGGAGAGCTGTCCAGTGAACAGCATAAATTAACACTCTTTACTAATCTTGGTTACCTTGCTGTGCCAGCTATAGATTTCAATAATGGGGAGGTTTTAATTGAGTTGGTGGACATAAGTGGGATTAATATGCATTGCACATGTGCAACACTCTGTAGCAGCTAATAGGGAATGCAGATTTTCTAATAACTTCTCTTCACCTGGCACATTCCTAATAACAAGGAAATCTTTTATCTTGGAACAACCGTTCAATGGCGGGAGTTAGTGATATAGATTTTCTTCTGGTCTGAACAGGTTATTTTCTTTTGTTTATTGCTGTCATTTATGCTCATAATATGGGTTTTGCAGCAAAGCAGCTAATAAATAAGCCTTATCTTCCTGCCCATTTCTATAATAAATTCTGTGGCATATTATAAAGATGATAAAAGCTTCAGCTTTAAATAGAAGCTGTAACCCAAAGCCTTGAGTAACCAGTGATCAGTCAGCAGTAAGTGTGGAATATGACAGGGTAGGAGCAGTCTGGCAACTTGAGATGCACGTGTACCTCAACATATGAAATACCACAGAGTCATGGGGTAAGTAAGTTTGGAAGATCAGATCCCATTCATAGCTTAAAGCTTGAAAATCTTTGAAATTAGAACTAAGCCCTACCACTCCAAACAAAATCTCTGCAATTTGCTAGAGGGACAATACATGCCACTGTGCTGAAAGTCTTGCAAAAATTAAAGTTAATGACACCAAGTAATTTGCAAATTTGTATTGGTACCCAGTGCTTGGAGTTTAATAAGGAGGATATGCTGCTGCCTGCAATTAGATGGGAAGAGTTCTTGATGGGAAACCTTTAAAGAAGGTACAGACAGACTGTCCTGTACCCAACTAGCAAATTTAATGACTTCCAGAGATATCAAAGAGGATACTCCAGTCTCTGGATGGAAAAAACCTCATTCATTTAAGATTTCATGTAGCAGTACTTAATGTGTGACTTTAACCCAATATGAAAAGGAAGAGGAGAATGAAAATTTCTATGGTTTTTTAATCTGAAGTGGTTGAGAAATGGGGTCACACCTTCCTGTGAACTGCAGTCCTAGAAAATTCAGAGAAAATTTTCCCTGCTCTTGGCTCTAAAAAAAATAATCAGAGCAAATTTTTAAGGCGTAGAACCAGAGAGTGAAGGAATCATGACCTTGCATGATGTTGTGGTGCCTGAAAACAAAATTTAGAATAAACTTGTGGAGAACGCGATGCAAGCACTACTCAGGCAGTAAACTTTACTGGTAATCTCAGACTCCTCTTGTTAGGGTCTGTAGTGTGATCAATGATAATATACAGGATGCCAAAGGGCTGAACAGTGAGCTGGTACTATGTCCACAGTCTGATAGCCATGCTTGGCTAAAGATAGTGGAAAGACTGAGGAACTGCACTTATTAATGCTCTGCTTTTCTTGCACCTACACAGACATCAGAAACCGTTTTTCTACTGCTGGCTTTTAAAGATGTTTTGTAGTCAGAGTTAAGGTGGCAGTAAAGCCAGGTAGTGAGGAGTAAAAGGTGTGAACTGAAGGGAGGATGTGTTGTGGAAATGAGGGAGCTGTTGCAGAGTATAAGCATGTATTTCGTGTAGCAAAGAGTACAAAGATTAGGTGACATTTAATGCTGCCAAAGTGACAAAAGCTCTGATTCTGAGTGATTATGCAACGAGCAGCACTGACTGCTGCCTAGCATTGCTTTAGGTGGTGAACACAGCACAAAAAGAACATTGAAATGGCAAAGTCATGCACTTAGGAAAGGAAAAATCTGAGTATCAAAGTACAGCTTCAGGGGGCCCTGACTACACCTGTACTTGATGACATCTCTGGGAGAAACCACTGCAGAGAGAGCTCTACCTCCCACTGTGGGCTGGGGCTGCAGCCTCATTCTCTCTGTTGGGAGAACATAGCTAATGGGCTCCAAGAATTTTGATTGATCATAGCTTTTAAAGCAAGAGGGTATCACTGTGACTGGTTGGCTTATGAAACAGCCTCCACACTTCCTTGAGTGAGTTTGGACACACACATACAGAGAGTTGCAAATTCTCTCTGTGTCATTAAAGCCACATGTCCCAGGAAAACCTTTTGTGAAAGGTTAAAGGTTAGATCCATCCTCCAAAAGCTCTATGATTTAAATCTCCACCCTCCAACAATCATAGAAATAGTCTGAAATGCAGAAAACAATATTTTTCTCTTCAAGCCCATGGAGAAACTGTCACCCCACCCCCAGCCTCCAACACTGTTCCCATAAAAATATGTCTGGCTCCCTGTTTAAATTTTTGGGCACAAAATGTGTAACTACAGCAAAGTTGCAACAAGTCAGACAATCAGAGACAATCAGTCAATCTTAGCTATTGGTGGTACTATTAGCAATGCCTGCTTTTATAACCACAGGGGGAAAACATCAGTGAAAAACATCAGTTCTTTGTACTGCATAGTACAAGGCTCTAAGAAAATGGTCTTCATGACTCGTTTCTTAAGTGCATGTTGTTGAAAATGTCATGAAAGTTGAATTGCACATGATATTGTAAAAATAGTTTTCCTAAAAAATATATTTTCCACAACGTATCTTTAAATCTTTCCATGTGTATTTTTAACATTACTCATATTTTTTTATTATCAAAACTTATTCCAAGGACATTAAATTATGGTCAGGTTTCTCATTATCAAGGTATTATTCTGTTATTAAAAAAAAAATATGGAGAGAAAGAGATCACAAAAGGGCAGACACAAAGAGATTATATTTTATTGCAGACCTGACACATTGGTCTGCTCCTGTTAAATCAGTCTAGTGACTATGTGGGACTTTGTGAAATATAAATACACAAACCAATTTTCCCTTCAGCATGAAAGGATAAGACAGCAAAGCAATCTCACTTGGAGCCTGGAACAAGGACAGAGACAGAATCACACAAAAATAGGGTGCGGAGGTTTTCTTTCTTAGGCTTCTGAAGAATAAGAGGCTGTATGAGGCAAAGGTGATGCTGCTGTTAGGGGTTTATCTGATGCAGTGTGAGCTGCCTCATATTACACCCACCAAGAGCTGGGTCTCCCCCATTGCACAGGCATTTGGCATTTTGTCTCCCTTTAAAACAAAGTAGCTCATGGGGTTTGCTCTCAGACACAAACACACATATTCACACACTCCTGTTGAAAGAGAATAAAAAATTGAAAAAATATCTTCACCATGGGACACTTATCACCATGGAACATTTATTGAAGCTGACAGGGACCAAAAAAATTGTTTTAAAAAGGGGTTGTGCAAGAGCTAAGTGAAGGGAATGGGCTGAATTCCCAGCTGAATGGGCTGAATTTTAAAATGAGGTTTCCATCTCAAACAAATTAGAGGAAAATGTAAAATTCTTAGTGTAATGAGACAGGAATCTAGCTCTTGTTTAACAGATAGCTCTGAGAAAATGAGTGCTAAGAGCTTGTGATACTTTTAAGGACTTGTACAGAGGAGTCAATACAAAGGATTATTTTAACTTACTGCTAGATGCAAAGATATTTGCTGGAAAAGGAATAATTTGCATCAATTACTTTGTTTTAGTCAGTCAAAAACTGCCACTAAAAAAAATTGTTGGATCATTTTCTTTTGACCATGATAGGTTATAATCTCATCACAATGATAGTTTATAATCTCCTTTCCATGCTGCTTTTAAGATGATTCCACACATTGTTCAAGCCAGGCTAGATCAGACTTCTGTTTAACACCAATAGGTTGCCTAGCACTATAAATAAAAAAATCTCCTTTTCTCCACCACCAGCTTTCAATCACAAGTGTAATGCGACTTTAGGAATTCTGTTTAATACCTTGGTGCTTCCATGGGCAAAGATGAAAAGCTTCTCTGCAAAGTCAATAGGTCTCCTGAGAAGCAAAGTAAGTGCCACAAGACCTTTATAATTGCTTTTCTTTGGCTGACTTTAACTGATGCTGTGGGCATTTGTCCTCAGCATGGCAGTTTGGCCTTCACTGCCCTTTGCTCACACACAGCTATTTCGGTAGAGAGAAAGTGTATATACAGATATGTGTGTGTGTGTGTGTGTATACATGTATATATGTACATGTATATATATATATGCAAGTGGCAGTGTGAAAAAAAATAGAATAAATATTTTACATAGACAATGTAGTAAATCTCAGCATAACAATGCATATCTAAAGAGACGGTCTCAGTATAGGACTTTTTGTTTAAAATCTCAGTGCTGGACAAGAAGTAAGGCATAAATGCTGTATGTTTGCTTTTCATTACAGACTTTGCATGCACTCAACTCATTCCGTTCAAGAGCCTTTTAAATGCTATTGAATTTGCCTCAGTGCCATCTTCTTTGCCCTAATTCCTTCACTCCCTGTGCTTTCAATCACAGTGTCCTGCAGATCTACTGCCCTTCAGGATCAGTGCAAGGCCTGTCTATGGAAATAGAAATAGCTAGGAGAGAGATTCAAATAAGATCAGCTAAAGAAAACAGTGGTTAATGGTATTAATTAATTTTTTTAAAGCTTAACTCTAAAAAATTACTTTAAAAAAAAAACCTATTCTTTCTATTCTTTTTTCAAAAAGTATATGTTAAAAATAGAAGGGTTTTTGGCTCGAGTTTTCAATGCCAAACTTTCAACCCCAGTGCTCCTGAGTAGTTTCTTTTCAAGGTGCTAGGAAATTAGGGTGCTTCTTTGTTAAAACTGTCTTAATGCTGACTGTTACTTTCTTTGGTGGAAGTGTTCGTTCTGCTGGGAATTTTACTTCAGAATGCCCTGCATTAAAATCTGCCTACAAAAGAAACCTACTTATTTACCACACACTCAAAACTGAGAGCAACTCACACAGCTCAAGTGGAGATAAAACACACCATTTTATCTCCTGGTGTCAGGGAGAAACGACTGGAGGGAGGCCACTTTTTTAAGCGATCTAAATCTTGTGTGGGGACTTTATTTCCATGATGATTTTGAATGAGCAACCAAAGCTCACGGGTCATGCTTGGCCCAGGGCTTGGTGTGTGACACATCCCTACTGAACTGTGCTCACCCAGCAGGTCTCCAGGCCAGGCTTGCCCTGTGCCCAGCACGTTTTGCCATTTCTAATTAAGCCCAAAATGACTTTCAGCTTTGATGATCTTCCTGCTGCTTTTTCCTTCCCCCACAACTAATTTCAGACGTTCACATTCAGTGAGATACAGGAATAGAAGCAGCTCAGCTTGCAGTCGCCCTGCGTTAGGAAAGCTGAATATAAACAGGTTTCTGAGCTATAGTTTACACCAAAAATCAGAGCATTGGAGACAATGTAGCCTGGTTTGCTGGAGCTGGCTGCAAAGATCATACCAACTTCCTAAACTAACTCTGAAAAATAGCCTCCAGCAAATTCATGTCCCTTCCTAAGCTGCCTGCGACCTAAACTACCCCTCCTTAGTGGGGTGACTGTCGCTCTTCTTGCTCTACCAGAAGCATCCTGATCTGGCCTTACCTAGTATGACCTAATCTAGAGCAAACTGCAGCCCCGAGTTGCACACATGCATGGCTTTCCAAATTAGTGTCTCAGTGCTCTCGGTTTTACTTCTTAATCACATTTTTAATTCCTCTGTTCTCAGTGAACTTCCTCAACCTGCTTGAATGAACCTAATGTTTCTCTATCAATACAATTTATTAATCTATTTTTTTGTTGTTGTTTCTGGAGGGAGCCTTACTCTCTGCCTTTAGTGTATAAAAGAGGAGTACATGCCAAGCAAAAAAGTAGCACCAGGATGTGGTGTCAATCCAGCAGAGTTACTGCTTCTGGGAAATTTTCTGTTCCTAAATTATTCTGAGCTGGTTCAGAAAAGGGTTTCTTGTAAGAAGGTAATGAAGAAATTCCCCTTTTGCCCCAAGGTTACAACTTATTTTGTTAGACCAGATGAAATGACAGCATGATTCTATCAGGACAAATCAAAGTTTACTGAGCAAATCTGTGTTCTATAACCTGATTTATTGGTGCCATCTGCCAACACCCATGAACAGATGCTATGTAGGACCTCACTAGTGTGCAATAATGACTGGGAGAAACCCACTGCAAATGACTGATTTTTTAAAGTTACTGAGTGTAGCAGGAGAAATAACTAACATAATGAAAAAAATGTCTAGGAGAATGTATCCCAATGCTCATTTTTCAGTTCTGGTTCTCTGACAGAAGTACTTCATAGCATCTTCATCTTCAGATGTGGGTATGAGATGCAAAAATAAACCAAGAACTCACAATTTCCTGTGATTTTGCTCCAGTCCTTTGTTATTATGTGCTTCAAAGAAAAGAGAGCATTTTGGTGTGAACAGTTACAGCCACAGCTTACCCCAAATCAATGAATTCTTCACAATTCCAAGAGTTCTTTTTATGGTCGTATTCAAACAGGTCAGGATTGCCATACTGCTAGCACTAATGTCTTTCTTTTTACTATTTTTCCCCTGCTCTGCAGCTACATTCAAGCCCCGTGTACTCTGAGGGCATGCCAAGGTAGAAGCAAATGATTTGCAATTATTGCCACTGGCAACATTAAGTTTGCATTCCCATCTCTTCAAAAACACAGGGGAGCAAAAAGAGATAACAGAAAGACCAGCAACTTGTTGGGGTGGAGATTGGAAGTGTGCCTGGGATCAGTGGAGGCACTACAGAAGGTGAGGGAGAGCAGCCCCAGCTCCTGTAGCCCCAGGGAACACTTGTAGAGGTGCAGGAGTAGCCCAGTCCCAGCATCCTCATGGCCCCAGTCCAGCCTCCCACTGCCTCCTGCCAAACTAAACATCCATCTCTTAGCAGCTGCATCAAAATTATAAGCTGAAGTTGTAGTGATGGAAGGACACTTTGCCTTCTTGCCTAGCATGCCCTATTCAACAGCCCACTCTGTCCATACCTAGGGCATCACATGGAATTCATTCAAACATGCTCAGGAGCAGGTTGTTAATGGACACAGCCTATCCAATATCTGACAAAGTTGTAAAATCAGGGAACAAAACTTTCAAGCACTGTCACTCTTTCAAAAGCTGAATTTGGAACTGAAGCTGAAGAGCTGAAGAGTAGAAATCCTCCCTCCCTTATTTTGCCAATTCATTAAAATCATACACTCATGGAAATTCTCCATAGAGAAACTACCACTGAACTATTAATAAAATCTTCCTGAACTATTAATATGATCTCTGGGAGCATTAATTCTCCTTGGGAACTGATTATGTAAGTGCACAGGCCTGAATATGTTGGTTTTATCCTCAGTTTACCTGACATTTCACTTTAAGTTTTGTTTATGACTGATATCTTCCTGAATCTGGGGGCAATTATTTTCTTTCCAGCGGAATTGTATTTGGATTTGCAGTAAACTGTCAAGTATGGTTGAGATAGAAGTCCATTGGGGTGTGTGCTTGGTTTTCTCATTAGAAAGAGTAAAGGTTATGAAAGCATTTTAAATAAACGCTTAATTCTTAATTAATTTAAATAAAGCTTATTTCTCAAAATTCAGATGTTCTGCAACTTAGAAATGTGCTGCAATATGGATTTTGAGCTCAGGTCTTTGGTCTATTATGTCAATTCATGTAGTTTGAAAGGAATGATCTTGAGCATCAGGTTGGATTCATTCCTGTTTTTCATATTCCAAAGATGGATTTGCATTCCCGACACACTTTGGTGTGAGGAGATGTTGGAAAATCATGTTGATTTTTAGTTTCCAGGCAGTTCCAAACAACACCATAATAAAAAGTTTCTGATGCATACTCATACCAAAAGAAATAGGTGTTGTCAAGGCAAGAACAGGCAGAAAGAAAAAACAATAGTCTCAAATCGACCTCATGCCTTCCAAGCACCCCTCCTAAGCTATTTAATGAAATATTGTGTACCAAAGGTTTTCAGTTCCAGGCTCAGTTCAAAAATTTTTCTGCACAGTAGGTCTGAGCAGGGACAGGAAATGATTATCGCCATAACATTGTGCTCTGACCTGCAAGCTTGGAGACACTTCTATCTGAAACAAAAGATGCATTGAGGCCTGCATGGATTTGGGGAGGTCTGCTGCAGCTCCACTGTGCTTATTACTTTCTTTTTAGGCATGATAAAGAGGAGAATAACTGAAGACAATGAATAAACAAATCTATAAAAGCAAAACAAAGACAATTGAGGTGAAAGAATAGGCCCATCAATGGACCCAGTTTCATATAAATCAACTCAAACTCTATGTTTGGTTGATTTTTTCTCTCTCGATTTGCCTATACTTCTCTGGGAAGGTGCTACTGCAGCATTTCTAGATACATTCCTTATTTTAGATCAATTTAAGTCCCACAGAAGCAGCCTGGTATGACTGGAGTGAGCCAGCCGTCCAAGAAGACATCTGAAGTTCTTTCACTGAAGTGTGGATTGGATGAGTGTACAGTGAGGTGGATTGAGAACTGGCTCAAAGGCAGATCCCAGAGGGCCATAATTAGTATCACAGGGTCAAGCTGGGGTCCTGTCACTAGTGGTGTCTCACAAAGTTCAGTTTAACTTATTCATCAATGACTTTAATGAAGGGGCAGATGCCTCCTCAGCAAGTTCAATAGCTAAAGAGGGAATGGGTGAAAACTGATGCATGGGAAGTTCCACCTAAACATGAGGAAGAACTTCTTTACTGTGCTCCAGGGTTAGCACTGGAACAGATTCCCCAGAGGGGTTGTGGAGTCTCCCTCACTGGAGGCACTCAAGAATTATCTGGACTCAATCCTGTGCCATGTGCTCTAGGATGACCCTGCTGGAGCAGGGAGTTTGGACCTGATGGCTGTGGCTCCTTCCAGCCCGATCCATTCTGTGATCCTGTGATTCCCTGCTATTGCTAAGGAGCAGGTTTGCTTGATTAGGACTGGATTGGATGTGTTTACTTTGCAGTTTCAATGCTGAGCAATGTGCTAACGCGTCTAGCCTTATTTTCAGAAGAGAAGACAGTCATGCCCAAAAATAATTAGACCAATTCATGTGTACTATGTTTAATTTATAACATTGGAATAAAACTTAAGTATATGCTCAGGATGGGGTATTTTTGACAAGGAATCAGGTTAAGAAAAGGCTCCATGATCCCAGAGTCCATTTCACAGTAGACTCCAAAAAATGTACCTCATTATAAAATACACCTTCCCAAGGAATCACAAGACATGAGAAATCAAAAGAGAATTCCTAAAAGCAAAAGCTCTCCAGCAGAAAATCAATTTCAGCTGCTTTCACCTTGCCCCAGGGAAAGCAGCAGAGTCACTAAGTGGGGTGTGGGAAATGTCTCATACATCTTCCTGGAGCTGCACAAGGCAGACCTCCAGACAGGAGCTTTTCTTTCCAAGACAGCTCTGCTCTAATTAGGGACTTCTACAAAATTAGTATGTTGCAGTTCTAAACAGTGTCTGGATGATTCCCATATCAAATTTATTTGGATTTTTTTTTTTTTAAGTCTTTGTCCTTGTTCTAATTGAAAGCCTTACAAAAGCAGGTGGACTGAGGGATGAAGGTCAAATTGAACTTAATGTGCTTAATAAGGCAAGGAACAAAGTTTAGAGGAAAGTTACACACACACACAAAATATTATTTGGGGATTTTTTTCTGACTGTCATGCTTCCTTTTCAAGAGTCTTTGTGCACTTTTTGGTGCACCTTCAAAATTAAAATAAAGCAATTGCCTTTAAATAAAATTTTTTATATTAAGGGCTTTCCTATAAGACAGATGTGTGAGATAGAATATAATTTATAGACTCAACGATCTATGTTGGGTGAACATAAAATTAATTTTCTATATAGGAAAGTGCATCCTGCTCCTTTTTTTCCTAGAGATGGGAGCCAACCTCTGGCTGGTTTCTATAATTCTCAGTATTTGGGCCTTTCTGGGTATTGTTAAAGCTGGTCAACATGTTCTAAAAAATACATGTTCCCCCTTGAAAATGAAGACTGACTGATATTTTCCACTGAAAATTATGATTAATATAATTTCTGCATTCCAGCAGGAAGGCAAAAAAATTTTTCTTTTTCAGGTCAGTATAAATCTCTGTGTCTTAAAGTTATTCCCCCGCTTCCAATCTTTCATTTCTTCACTTTCCTGTTCTTCAGACTCAGACTGGATTTTCTACACCGACATTATCTGCTACAGTACAGTCTGGATGAAACTGTGACAATTTACTTCCAAAGAGAAAAGGAGTCAGAAACTTCTTCCTTATAGATACAGCTTGTGGGATGGCAGCCAGCTTGACAAATATATAACTAAAAACAAACAAACAAACAAACAAATAAATGCAAATATGAGACCCTCCAGTTGGTCAGCTTGTCTTAGTTTGTTGTTGTTGTTTTTTTCAGTTTTTTTTTTTTTTTTTAGAATAATCTGTGAAAAGCTCCAAATCTTAAAATCTACATTCCCATGTGTGAGGAAGGCAACTGAATTTGTGAATTTTGCATTAGATGGGCATTTTATGACTCTGGTCTGGAATAAACCACAATGTTAGGTTGTCATATGGTAGAAAATCACTTTGGGCTTCATGCTTCTGTCAGTCCATGTGTTTTGCTAGGTGGGCTCAGACTCTCTGCAGCAGTTTCTCAGCAGTCAGTTGAAGTCACTGCAACGTGCAGCACTGCAGTACTTTATCTCAGTCAGATCTAAACTCTCATGAAAAGCAGTGTAAATACACTCTTCTTTATTGAAAATGAACACCCCAGCAGGACATATGTCATCCTTAAAGAGAACTATAGAATCATAGAATCACTGAACAGAATCATAGGGTTGGAAAGGATCTCAAAAGTCATCTAGTTCCAATCCCTCTGCCATGGCAGGGATGCCACTCATTAAATCAGGTTGCTCAGGACCCCATTAAACCCGGCCTTGACCACTTTCACGGATGGGACATCCACAATTTCACTGTTCCAATTCCTCAGCACCCTCTAAGAAAAGAATTACTTCCTAACATCTAATCTAAACCAGCCTTCTTGTCTCTTAAAACCTTGTCCTGTCACTATCTGCCCAGATAAGAAGTCCCTCTCCCTCCTTTTTATAAGCCTCCCAAAGGTACTGGAAGTCTGCAATGTGGTCTCCCTGGAGCCTTCCCTTCTCCAGACTGAACAACCCCAACCCACTCTGCCTGTTTTTGTAGAAAAGGTGCTCTATACCTCTGGTGCTCTTTTTGGCCCTCCTCTGAACTCACTCTAACAGGTTGACATCTTTCTTAGGCTAAGGACCCAGACTGGGGGAGGGGGGGGGCTCAATTCATCATTTTATTTAAATGGAATTTAAAATGGGATCACCTGTGATATTACACACTGCTTGTCCTCCTGTGTGCTGGCCTGATTTGCCAATAGTCCTTCACAGTATATCCAATATGCAGATTTGTAATGATTTCTGATCAACTGACATGTCTGAGGTGGAAGCAGCTTATTTCTCTGTATAGCAAAAGTAAAAGTTATCGACTTAATGCCTGTGGCTGCTCAGGGCAACCCATGGCTAAAGAGTATGGAGAGTCCTGATGATATGCCCTGGGTTACAGGAGGTGGTGTATGCATACATATTGCTAAATCTGGGGGAAAAATTGACCTTGAAGCAACACAGAAGCTCTGCAGAGCAGGCGTATAAGGGGATTTTTTCAAATCATCTCACAAATCCACCCCGTATTCTCACCAGCTGTGCTCAATCTCTGATGCTCGGGAGGAAGGCGAGAGAAAGCCCCAGGACACCCTGTGCTAATTGTGGGGGGAAGGAACCTGCCTGGGTCCCAGAGCCAAAGCCCTGAAGGAAGAGACCTGATTACACTCTGCTTTTCGTGCTGAGCTGTAGGGGTTAGGAGCACACACAGGATGAGGACGGCTTCATCAGAATCTCCCTTCACAGCGGAGACAGGCTCCTCTCCTCCCCTTGGAAGCGTATTTGCACACAGGAGCAGCGGTCGTCTTATTATTTATGCCACGGGGGAAAAAAAAAAAAAAAAAAAAAAATCCTAGGCTCTTCCTTGACTGGCGTTTGTTAGATAAGATCGTAGGTGCAAAATACCCTTCAGAATGTACAATAGCCTGTAAAGGCAGGCCGGCCAGCACCTCCTCTTCTCTCCGGCGTGGCGGGCTGGCGGGCCGGGCGGGATGTGTAGCGCAGCTCGGCAGCGGGACGCTCCCTGCATGTTAATGCCCCGGTGTTCGCGCCCAGCCCGGCAGCGCCGGCCAGCGCGGCTCCCGCAGTTTCCATGGTGCCGTCATGGTGCGCCCTCCCCACACCTTCACTTATCAGCATTTCCCACCCATCCTCCTCCCTGTAATGCGCTGCTTGCTCACCCCGAAAGGTCAGCCATTGTAATGATGATTTTAAGCAGGGGGAGGCAGGGAGGCCGAAGGGTGAAAAGGTGAGCTCTGAGCAGCGCTGTGCGTGGGAACCGGGGGCTTGCCTTGCGCTGTACAATGAGAAATTCGAAAGCTTCCCCTCGAGGAGCGGTGCTCATCAACCCCCTCTCGCTTCCCAGGCCGGCCGAGTCAGATGCCCTGACGGAGTTAAAAAATGTTCATGAGCAGTGGCTGGAGACCCGACTTTAAATCTTCAGCATCTCCTCGGCAATTGATGTGTCAGTGTGTGGAGGGGCGAAGGGACTGCCTCTGTCCACAGAGGAAACTGATACAAACACTTACAGGCATCTTTTTTGTTTTTCCGTTTTCCTCCTGCCCCCACCCAGTGCTCGTTTGCAGATGGAAAGAGACAGACTTTTCCTCCGACTTTCATCCTATTGACCGCGGGGGTAAAGCGCTGCATCTCTTAACTGCCTTCCTTTCTTTTTTTCTTTAGGACAGCTTTCCTGCACGTTTTGGAGGAGTCCATTTTGTCAATCAGCCCTGGTACATCCATGCCCTGTACACGCTAATCAAACCATTCCTCAAAGACAAGACAAGGAAAAGGGTAACTAGATGAGGGTGAAGTGTGGGGGTGGAGAAGAACCTGCAGACCTGGATTTTCCAAGTAGTTACCTGTTTTCTTTTCTAGTTTTGTTTTTTTTTTTTTCTCCATTTTTCATATGATATAAGAGAATAGCTGTTGTTATCAAAAATTAGAGTTTGGAATGGTCTGGATTGAATCAATAGCTCAGCCAGGGACCAGAAATTTATCACTAACAAAGCATTTTACTGGGACATGCTCAGGGATAGAGAGAACTGGCAATGTGGAGGGATTATCAGGCCTGGCTGAAGTAATTTACAAGCGAGGGGAGCTTCAGCTCAACTCTTTTTGTGGGAGTAAAAATTCATATTTCATTCCTTCAGCAGGGTAATTGTTTTTACATGATGGTAACTCACTTGCTTCCACCTAAAGTACCCATGCCTGGAGGCTGTTTGGTCACACTGCAGAAGAGGCAGATCTTCTCCACTTAAACCCAAGTGAATTGGTGGTTCTGCAGCCATTTTAGCCATTTGTTCTCTGCAGTCTGTCAAACAACAGCTGAATAATCCCTCAGGAGACCCCAGAGCCCATCCTAAACTGGGTCTGACTAGGCAGGAAAAGGGTAGGACCCACCTGGAAGCAAAGAGGGATTAGAGAAACATGTGTTGCTGAAGCAGCACTGAGTGGTGACACAGCCTGGTACATCCCTGGAAATGTCTGTCCTGGGGTGCAGGGCTAGTGGCCCTCTCAGATGCTGAAGTCCTACTCTTTATGCCTGCTTTCACTAAGCTCCACTGTCACCCTTTTCTTCTCACTGCTCTTCACGTAAGCCTCTATCCTCTTACAGTAGCAATAATCAGTCATAACTCCTGACTTCTGCTTCTCCTGATCTGGTACTTAAGAGACTGAAATTGTCAAATGCCAAAAGCAATCGAATCAGAGTTTACATAAGTGTTAGTAGTACCAGCCTAATTCTTCAGCTGCCCACCCCGAAGTTAATCCCCCCTCTTCTGCCAATTGAGTAAGCCCTAAGAGCTTTTGAAATTCCCACCTGAAACTGCAGTGTCAACTAATGACACTCCACACCTCATTAGTGCTGCTATAATTGTACTTAATGAAGTAAGGAGAGGTGATGACTTTTAACTATTTTTTTTTGTTGTTGTTGAAGATCTTTCTTCATGGTAACAACCTGAACAGCCTTCACCAGCTAATACACCCCGAATGCCTGCCCTCTGAATTTGGGGGGACTCTGCCTCCCTATGACATGGGGACATGGGCTCGAACACTGCTGGGTCCCGACTACAGCGATGAGAATGAGTACACCCACACCTCCTACAACGCCATGCACGTCAAGCACGCCTCCTCCAACCTGGAGCGGGAGGCCTCGCCCAAACCCATGAAAAGGTTGGTACTGCCTTCGAAATCTGCTCTTTTTTGGCTCTCTGAACAGGTTCGGCATAAGGGCTCATCTGGCCCGAAGAGAGGCTGCAATTTGGCAAACATTAATGGTGAGGAGCACTTCACTCTGGGCTGTGCTTGTGGTGTGTTGGGAGAAAGGAAGCCTCTCGGTGGAACCGTAATTACTTGTCTGATTACTGTGCATGAAAATGAGGGGAAATTAATGAGCCCCTGCACAGAGCATTACAGAAAGTACATCAGGGTGAGGTCCTGCACGGTGCAGCGCACTCAGCGGCACCGCTTCAGCGCTGGTCCTTACTCCCTGCCGCTGCCCTGCTGCTGCTGACCCGGCTGTTATCGATGAGGGATTTACCTCCTTTAAAAAGCAGCTTTTGTACGATGAACACCACTGCCCTCTAAAGGCAAAAAGAATTGGTCTTCTCCCTCTGCTTCTGCTCCCCCTTGCTCTGCAAAGCCCTGCAAAAGCAGTTGCAGAGCCGCTCTTTTAAATGCTCTGATTTTAGTTCTAGTGGTTGTGCATTCAGCTCTGAATGCTCCAAATGACACCTCTGGAGAGTGTTACCCTCAGCAGTTCGGGCTGATTGTGGGGATGGGGTCGGGAAGTCGGATACCTGGCACAGAGCTGTGGGTGGCATGGCTCAGCCAACACCAGCTGCAGTGAGCCATGGCCATATAGGCTCCCCTGTGTAACATCTGCACTTGCCTCACCCTTGGTATCCCACTCCAGGAAACTGCTTTCCGTGCAGATCTCAGCGATGCTTTCCTCGCTGCTGCCACTTGATAAGTGCAGTGCTCACAGGCACGGCGTCACTCTCCGTGACAGGGAGCGGCCATCATTTTGTCACAGCAAAATCAAAGCTGACAACACAGACAGGCCATAATGTCATGCAATTAATTTTGAAAGTCTTTCATCTTCAGAGAAAAAAGAAAAGCATTCTTGAATCACAGCTCTCTTCCAGGTCAGAGGGATGCCACGCAGCTGTGTCTGCAAAGTGAGGCCTCGTGCTGGAAACACTAACACTTATGACTGACTTCAAGAGCTCACAGGGCCACAACACTTTCAGGTTATGAGCTTGCAGCCTTGTCATGAAGAGGGATGGCTGCCTGCATTGTCAGCAGTTCTCACTCCTGACCACCAACCAAGGCTGGGAGCCAGCGTGAGTTTACAAAGTCTGCCCCAGAGAGTTGAGTTTAAAAAAATTAATTTTTTATAAATATTGTCAGTGAAACACACTGAATTAGTATTAGAAAAATACTAAATATTCCATTATTCATAAACTACATCCCCATTTACATAGCTTTATAGAAAGAAATCTGCAGGATTTTTAAAGATCCAAATATGTTGAGAAATGTATGCAGGTAAATCTTAGCTGAGGATCTGATCCTTGGCTGCAAAGAAGGGAGGGTCTTATTGTGTCCTCAGGGAAGCATCTCAGCTTGAAAATTAGTTCAGTGCCAGAAAACTGTGCCTTGAGGCAAAGCCTTCTTTTATAATCTGTTCACTAATAAAAAAGTGCACTAATACAAATATGGGGAGGGGATGAATCTAATTTGTCATGCTGCCTCTGGGCAGACTAGATCTAACTTTTAGCCTAATTTCGTTACTCTGCGGTTAAGTCAACCATCTGATCTTGCACCCCGTGGTCACTACTTGCTGTTAAAGGTGAAAAGTTCACAGCTTCAACAGATTTTCTCCTATGAGTATTTGCTTTGATTCTTCTTCTCCTGAAATTATGGTTTGGCCCAATCACAGGTAAAAGCCTATGTTTAGAAAGCATGATTGTGTGCTATATTCGATTTTTTAAACCAGATTTATATCTAAGGCATCTAAAAAGGTCTCCAGAATTCTACCAGCACTACCTGTCTTCCCTCCTTGCCTCTTGATGTTAATATATCTCTAACATAATGTGAAACTCAGGCTATGACTGAGATTTCTGGGTACTCCAGAGGTTTGCACTAAGCATAGGTGATCTTCTAACATTATTCTTCATCTTAAATATAACTCCCTCCCAATTGTTCTATCATTTCTTTCCCTTATTAAAACAATTTCTAGTTTTATTGAAAATATCTCCTCTGCTCCTCCTTTTTCAGCATACACTCTTAGGTAACATGTTAATTTTGTGGTTTTCTGATTATATTATTGGTTTAACAAAACATAAAGGTCAAGGTCACTGATTTTTTCTTTAGCAGTCATATTCCACTGAAAGGGGCAAATATGCAAAGACTGAGGCTTCTTAGATTTCTGCAATTTAAGGCTGAAAAGCCTGACCAGTTATGGGACCTTTCCTCTCTGACTTCCCAGACACCACTGCAGGTGTACCTGCCCAGTAATCAGCAGCAGGGAAGGGCAGTGCTTATGGGACTTGGATTTACCCAGGAGGCTGAAATTACAGTGGTGGTTCCCAGCTGTGGCACTGTCCTGCTGTGTGCAAGGTGCAGAGCTGCAGCCCCTCCTGGCTCTGTAGCCACCTGCTGTAAAGCCACACAAGCCCATCCTTGCTAAAGCTGCCACTGGACCTGAGGTGTGTTAAAGCATCTGGAATCTTTGGGCTCAGTGCTGCTGTAACAGCTGAGAGCCTTGCACTGGGACCACAGAGAAATGTCCCTGTGAAATGAAATGCCACCATTCTCTGCACCTGGAGAGAAGCTCACCTTTGATGCCTACTGCAAAAATAGTGTCAATTTTAGTGGCAGAGAGGCTGAGAAATCAAGATGTGAATTATGTATCTGAAGAAAATTGACGGGAAATGGAATCAGAGAAAAACTGACCAAAATACTGTCATAACCACATAATCTAGATTAGCAAATGAATGCTGAGGGGGGAAAGGAGGCCTTTTTCAAGATGTGCCTGAGACCAAACTGAGAACTAAAATAAATTTCCAAATGCAGGTCAGGAAAAAATGAGGCACTAAGCAGCAGTGAGAGGGGCTGAAGCTGGAGCAGGTATCTTCCTGTAGGTCAGCTTTAGCAGTGCTTTGGCTCCTGTCACCGCAGCAGGGGCATGTAAATTGAAACAAATTAATCTGAGAACTCTGGGGAGGATGATGAAAGCAGAGAGCATATTTTTCCAACAAGAAGCTATAGAAGACAGTAGTTTGTTTAGCTTCAGAGAGCAAAAGTTGAAATGGATTTGAAGGGAATAAAATCTGGGGAGACAGAACAAATTTTTGAGGAAAAAGACAATTTAGGCATTAGGCATGAGATCAAATGGATATAAGTTGATTAAGGTATACCTTGGCTGCAAATCACAGTTGGTTTGATAGCCATCAGAGGCCAGAAACAGGGTGCCAGTATGACAATCTAACTGATACAGGAGTGAAAGACTAATGTGAAGGTGCTACAGGAGATTAAACTTGCATAGCAAAGTCTCATTATATTCCAATTTCTGCTCCATTTAACAGCAATGAAACCAGAACATTATCTTCTTCCCAGTCACAGGCAGGGGTGGTTTTCCCTGTAACTGGCACAAGATTTGTTCTCAAGAAAGAGTCCTTGTTGGCTTCAGAGAATGGAGGTGTTGTAGATGGGGAAAGGATTGAAAATCCTCTTAAAGAAAGACTGCGCTGACTCTAGTCAGTGACATGATCTTGAAAATTTTGAGATTTGACAAGTGTCTATAAAATGGAAAATCTTTAATCAAAACCATTGCAATTTTTCTACCACTGGCCACATGAAGTCCTACTGGAGCAAAACCAGACTAGCAGAAATGGCATTCCCATCTGCAGTATTATCTGGGATCCCAAGTACTGTATGAACAGATGGGAAACAAAGCAAAACAGCTGATGACTCCACATAATGAGTCTTAATTACTGGGGGGAGGGGAGGGGAAGCAACAATAATAAGAATCCATTCAGAATGTATGTTTATTAGGATTCAGCTCAGTGAAGTCTGAAATGTGCAAGGTAGTAAACATGCAAACCAGCATTAATACAGCAAACTTGGTTTAATCTGGGAGCCTGGCTGCATCTATTAGACAGTCCTGGGAGCAGCAAGGGCAACAGGCCCTTCCCCTGTCTTGGGCCCTCTTCTGAAGGGTCTTCATCCATCCAGGAATCCTGTCACTTAAGAGCTTTAGGATTTCAGAGCATGTAAATGGTGCAAAAATTTGGAGCACAGGGAAGAATATCATGTCCCTTTCAGCTGTGGCCAAGTCTTCTGTGATCTCTGATGGTCAGAAATGCGCCTTTAGTCAATAGGGAGCTCACACAAAAGCAAATCATTTGCCTGAGGCATTCATGCTGGCTTTTGTTGATGAAGTGTTGTTTTTAGGAGCAGCTGGAGGTTTTATCTGGATGTGCAGTTTAACAAATAGCTATGGTGGATGGTTAAGCCTAGCAGTTAAAGAGTCAGAGACTGCGCTCAGCATATCACTATGCCAATAGGGCACAATTTTTTTGCCCCATTCTCCCAACAGTAGAAGATCCATGTCTGTAGCTATTTGGGTACCTAAAATCTGTAGGTGAGTATCCCCAGGTGAAGGGATGGATTCAGTGACTGGGGAAGATGTGAAAGAGCTCTGTTCTTTGAAGTTTCCTTTTTTTTCTCCAGTGTCACCCTTGCTCCTTCACTCGGGTCCAGCAGCAACAAATAAGCTGCAGCAGCATGTTCCCTCTCTGTGACTCACTTCTCTTTACAAGAACTGCCCTTCTTCAGCTGCATCTGGGTCATTCTTGATATCTGAACTTGCTCTTCAGTCCGAGTGACAAAGACTGTTCTCTGTCTTTGCTTGTTCCCTGCACAGGCACCAAGCACATCCTGGGAGCTGAATGCTCCTTCTCTGCCCTCCCAGGCATCAAAAGAGCACTAGCTTTTAACATGCTGTCAGTGCAAACAGCTTTGAAGATTTAAAATTGCCATGAAGAGAAAGAAAATTTTACCTAACCACTACTTATATATTCTGGCTAAACAACCTGAGTTGTTAAATCAAACTTATTTAATCAACAGAGAATTAATGATAACTTTATTCAAATTTGGGATTAAAAATTATTCTTAGGATAACATGGGTTGCAAGAGCATTACTAGCATGGAGTGAAGCTTATCAGACACTCTGTAAATTCAGAGTTAGGTAAAACTTTTAAAGTAGAGCTAAGCACACTAATTATGAACATGTACAATCTGTGCATTAAGACACCATAATGTTTTTCTGCTATAAAATAACTTAAAGAATCATAGAACTGTAGAGTAATTTAGATTGGGAAAAAAAATGTAAGCTCATCAAGTTCAAGTTAATCCAACTCCACCACTAAGTCTTGTACCTAAGCACCACATCTACACATCTTTTAAATACCTCCAGGAAATGGTGTCTCCACCACTTCCCTGGGAAGCCTGTTCCAATGTTTACAGTAAAGAAATTCTTTCCTAATACCTAATTTAAACCTCTCCTGGCACAACCTGAGGCTGTTTCCTAAAGGACTTGAGCACCCAAAGGCTCAATGGCCTGACTAGTGGTTCATCAAAAGCCCCCATATTATGCATTTTGAAAACGCAGTGGAAAAAGCCTGTTTGAATGCATTGCCCCATTGCCTCATGATGTTGAGTTAGAGCATGTGGATTTTTATGTCCCAGATTAGTGTGAAAGGAGTTTAAAGTACAGAGGAGGGTTTAGCCATTATTGCCTCCTGATGTGTGTGTTTTCAAAAGCCCTGATATTCAGATGGACTCACTGCTGAAATTAATTGCTGTTTCTCAGAAATGGGATCCTGCTTCCAGAAAGAAGGATATTACAACTGGTCTGCACTAATGCCGACAGGAACAGTTTTAGAACTAAAAGGGGCCGTTCATGGGGGTGACTTATGTAAGGTTTTTATTTATTCAGACTTGTTTCTCCATATGCCCAGCTGGGCTGTGCAAGGCAGACCTTTCTAGTTGTTATCCTTAGTGTGACCTTAATGTTCCTTCACCATATGTTTCTGCTTTTATGGGTCATGTTTTATGCCGGTTCACAGTCAGCACCAATTTACTGCAGAAGTAGTAAAACACCAGCAAATAAAAATCGGTATGAAAATGTGTGAACACTTCCCACTGCCCATGGATGGCACCTGGGTTGCTCTGCTTGTAGCTGGGGTGCATTTCTACTTGTTTTGGAGGAAAAGGGAAAAACCTGTGATAAAAGAACTCTATAATACACAAGACCTACAACAAAAGGCTTACATTCACTATTTTATTATAAATTATTTCAAACAAAGGAGAATTTCTCAGCGCTTCTGCAGAAGTGCTTCCCCCATACACACATGAGAATGAGACATGTATTGGTAGTAAAAAAGGTGTCCCACGGACATGCATATCATGTAATGTATACATTATCTAGTAATATAGAGTTTAAAGTTATATATTCTGTTTAAAGTTTATAAATTTTAAACAGAATCCAGTGAATACATCAGAAAGAAATGGAAAGCAGCTGGTGGATTGGGCACATTAGCAGGTCCTAGGGAGGCTACAAGGGAGATGTTGCAGAATATTCTCAGGAACCTGTAGCAAGAGAAGCCAAGTGACTTGCAATGCCACAGCTGAACCAAGGACAGGAGGGGTGGGTAGCTTGGCACGGGGGATGCGCTGGGATGAGGCAGGAAATCAGCTGCTCTCTGGGGGCATTGACAGTGTGGGCTTTATTTCATCTGTTTACAGCACTCAAATCCCAGTGCATGGGTATGCAAACACAAGCTAGAGGTGAGAATGGCAGAAGCAGTGCTGTTCAGGCCGTCTAAAGTATTGTGTTGTAAATTATGTATTCAACTGGCTATAAATTTGACAAAAGTTTAGTAGTTTAGATTAGAGACATGACACTTAATAAAACAAATGGTTTTACGCTGCTTATGTCTTTTGCTGTCCTGTGAAAAATCTGCCTGCATCTGGCTGAGTTACAAGCCTTTGAAAGGGCAATTCACACATGCCCTGTAGAAACATATTTAATTTTAGCATTTAATGGCCCCACAGATTGCCTCATGCTTTAGCTTGGCCTCTCAACATAAATAAACTTGTTCAGCTTGTGTTGATGGTTCAATGCCCACAGTGTGCATCTCCTGCCTAGGCTGTGGGGTGTGTAGGGCTTTTGTAATTACAACTTTTACTTGTGATCACAATGGTCTCTGCACTAGGCCAATCTATGGCAACACATGGAGCCAGGATTTGGAAGACTGACACCTTATGCTCGCAGGGCTTCATCCTCCCTGCTGCCAGGAGAATTGGAGAGAAGAGGGTTTAGTGGTGAACCCATCTGTGTACTGGAGACTCGGTCACTGGGATGGGAGCCACAAGGCAGACTGAAAAATGAGGTGGGCACAAAGGACTGGAAGCAGATGAACTAGGACACACACACTTGGTGGGCAAAGAAATGACTAATGGAGACCAGGTTCAGTCTTTTGGGTGCAACCCTTGAGAAGCAGATCCTGCTCTCCCCCTCCCCCTGAGCCCCTGTGTCAGCCTGGCAAGTAGCTTAAGCCAAACTTCACACAGACTATGAGATTGCACATTGCTTATTTTCAACGTGTGAAGCTATAGACTGTGGGGCCTAATTTCCAGAAATACCCAGCACTTTCCTGCAACAGGAATCCATGGGACATGTTCTTTGAACACACAAGCTGCCACTTAAGGCTGAGGGTTCTGCAAAATCAGACCTTCAGCACTGAGCACTCCATTGAAGGAATACTTGTACCCTAATCTCACTGTGTTTCAGCTCTCCACATGCAAAATGAAAATCAAAAGAAAACCAGCTCTCACAGTCATGCTACAGCAGTAAATGAATGAGCATTTAAGAGGCACACAAGTACTGCACTGATAAACTCCACAGAAAAGCTCAGGAAGGAATTAAAAAAGGCTATCTTCAGAGCAGGCTTGGGACTAATATGCAGCAAAAGTGTCAGAGCCACACGCTGAATCACCACAAGAAAGCAAAATAAAAAGCCACTTACTAGCACAGCACTGTGCATGCTGAGCACTGAGGGAGGAAAGAGCCCTCTGAGAAAGAGCAGAGTGTGCTCCTGGGGCCAGGGCGCAATGCACGGGTCTCAACACCCACACACACCTGGCCAAGCGACGGCTGCTCCCACAGCCTACATTTTAGCTTCTCATGCTATGGTGGTGCTTGACTTTCCACTCTAAATAGTACATCTGCAGGGTTGCTTTCATGCTGTAGTGCTGTTCTTCTGAAGGACAAGAAACTTTGATGGGGAAGTATAAAGACTGATCCCCTTTGCTCTCAGCACCCTGTCCTCCCTGTTATTGCCACACAGCAGTGGAGATACTATGACTCAGTGGCAGGTCTGGTTGAGATGCTGAGAACTGGAGTCACAGGAATAGAAGCTAAAAAAGGCAGACTGAGAGATGAGGCAGGAGTAAAGCACTGGATTGTCTGGAAAAGGAAGCTGTTGGGCTTGACAGAGAGCTTGGTGGGCAAGGAAATGGGGATAAGCAGGAAAAGCATGAGTGGTCATGACAAGTGCATGTGTGTTCATGTGTGAATATTCATGAAGTATAACAAGGAATTTTTTTTCGTTACCTGGCCTGAATTTTTTTTTTTTTAGATATCTTTTTTTAGATGCACACTTTGTAATAGCTCTGACAAATCTGATGTAAATTGGTGTTTGCTGCTGCAGGTGATCCTATGATTGATCCTTTTTTTGATCCTATGATGAGGCTCACCACATGATAGGTGACATATGGGATTCCAGAGGACTAAAGGTCTTCCAGGAAATTCTAGCTGAAGCAGGTGCTCCTACTCCTTCTATGAGAAAAAAGGCATGTGGAAAATTCAGTCTATAGCAAAGAAAGGAAATGGACAGGAAAAGCTCCCACCCATTCCATTCCTTGACCTGGACTGAGGCAAGATCTTGACACAGAAGCTCAGGACACTTAGGAGAAGGAGATATTGGGCAAATCCACACTGATGAAAAAATACCAAGATGTGCACCCTAATTCCAAGGTTGATGGAAGACAGACCAATTCCTGTGCTCATTTCTCAGGAACAGGCCCTGCCAGAGGAGTCTGGCTGTGTTTGCCCTGCATATGCTCTGGTTCCATCTGGGTCTCAGTGGCCTGAAGGCATGAGACTGTGTGTGCTGTGTCAAATACTTAAGCATTTCTGTATGTTTATACAATTCAGAGTGTCTGCAATAAGCTTCTCATAGCCCATCAGAAACCTGTTTTTACAGCAGGTGCCAAAGGATACACACTGCACCCCTGGAGAGTAGTGTGAGCTAAGGGACAGGTCAGGACTGGGTGCTCAGACAGCCAGGCCATGGATAGAGTCAAATGTGGTGCAGTGCCATCCCTATCCCTCTCTGCGCACACCTGCAGTGAGCTGTGCTCAGGGTTTGTGTGCAGAGAAGCAGCTGTGGCCAGCTCTCAGGTACAAAGGGGCATGGCCAGAACTGGTGGGTGCAGGGAGGATCAAGGGTCTAGTCCTGGGGTTCACTCTGCAGCAGTTACCTCTTTAGGGAGCCAACTACCTGAGGCCTCTCACTAGGGTGTGCCCACCACCAGGGAGAAGGATGGTTCACTGCTGCCAGAGTGGCCACAAAGTCAGCTTCCATTTGGGAAATGCAGCAGCTTGGCATCACTGTCCTGAGGGTTGAGCCTTGGCAGCAAGATGATGCCAGAGTTTTCATACTGCTCTTACCCCTGACTCATCATGCCACTGGATCACTCCCAGCCCTTAGACATTGGTGCTGCTGCATCCCTGCAGTGCTGTGGTTGGTGTACCAAAGCTGCCCCTCCAGGCAGGTCTCTGTGGCACAATACTCTGCTGTCTTAATGCAGAGCTGTGAGCCAACACCAATGCAGAAGCTGTAAAATTGCTTTGGCAAGAGATTTGAGCAGGGCTTGTGAACCTGGGCAGAGAAGCACACACCATGGCTGCTGAACTAGGATTATGCACTGCTGAGCAGGGCTTGCTTCATCTGCCCACACCACCTGGGGAGCATTTCCTTTCCAAACACTTTCAATAACAAAAGGCTACCTTCTCCCAAAATTACTTCACACCTGTACATCTGCACTGTTTCTGTGATACCAAGGAGAAAGCCTTGTTTTTCTCACCTGGTGAAGCCATACACTTGAGTGAGGTGTGTTGCAAAGAACGCTCTGAGGTGCTGCACCCACCTCTACAGTCTGATGGAGGGAGCAAGACAGAGAAAGAAATGTCCCTCAGACCTTATCAGCACAAACATTAATGACTGTGATTTTAAAAAAATACTTAAAATGGTTTGTAAAGGGAGATGTTTAAATAATTAGGAGATGAACAGCCCTAAGGTACTGGTGAAATCTGAATGGAATTTAAGGGAAGTCAGCAGATGGGAGGCAAGAGGTAGATAACAGAGTCACTCAATGTGATCTGCAGCATCTCACTGAGAGCTTGAGCCCTCCAGAATTTAGGGAAGAAAACATGCCACCCTCCTCTTTCCTTCACAACCCCCCTGAAAGGAAGCCCAGCACAATGTCCTCACTCCTGTGAGCTGCAGCACATCAGCATGCTTGTGAAGAAGAGCATAAAATGAGGGATCAGAGAATTGGAGTATGTCTCTAAAGACAAACATGCTGTGATACACTGGCACATCCTGTTAGCTCAGCCCAGGATTTTGTGCTGTATTTTTTATAGGAAACAAAACTGACACCCAACAAACAGCAGTTCCTCTGAGCTGATTGACTGTAGCTATACTCTGAGAAGAGCCCACTGAAAACAGCACAGCTAGGAGGTCTGCATCCAGTCTTCTTACATGGTTTTTGACTGAATTGGAGAGAATTGCATAAAAGTGGCCACACACATAAAGCCATCTGTTCTCTGAAGACATTGATGTACATACCTATGCAGTGCTGTCATTTGAAATATATGGCCAGCCTGCTGGAGAAACAGCTGGGTATTGTTGATTTTCCAGACTTCCAAATATTCTTGCTGAACAGTAAAACAACCATGGGGGGTTTGATTGACACTTTAAATGGACCACACTCAAATGGTACCTAGGGTTCAGAAGTGAGGCTGAGAATTTATTCCTCTTTCCATTTTCATTTTGTTCTCCTAAGGAAGGTTACCTAGCCTTGGAATCTAGATTAGTAAAGTCTATGGACTTTAACTTGTCCTTTAATTACTTCAGGTTTAGCTCCTAGTCCACTTTGATCACATACTCTTACAGGAGCTAAGTCTCCCACAGGGATTGTGTTAAAGAAAGACAGGCACAGTGTCTGCCAGCTAAGGGCAGTGACCCTATCTGTGTGATACAAACAATTTTCTACTTGTGTTAAAATTTAAGTCAAGCAGATTCTCCACAGACAAGTATCTTTCAAACTGGTTACTGAGAATTTTTAGCTGAGAAAGGAAGGAAACCAGAAGGTTTTGAATTCACCTATGATCATTTGTAATTGCAGAGTTGTAGAACACACAGGACAAGTGTCACGTTTCTGGTGAATACTGAAGGTAATATAGGGGAGGTGAATATTGAAGGTGTGAGGCAGTTGTGGCTATGATATGTAGGAAACATTGCTTCATATGTCATGAAATCTGTTCTCCCTGGTTTTAACAGATGAGAACACATCAGAGCAGGGACTTGAATGTAGGTAACCCATGAATCATATGTTTATACCATATGTTTAGAACAAGTCAGATGAATAGCACCCCGAGAATGTTTATTTCTCTGCCATTTATAGCACAGAGTGACCATAGATGTCTGATGATGAGATGAATCAAAACACAAGTGACTAAAATGTATTGACAGGAGAAGGCCAGTGCTATTTCTGTTTCCTGCTTAGATGATTAGTTCATATCTGGCTCAGGTCAAAATGACTTGGACATTTCTTGAACATGATAAAGTAGCTGCATTCACCCTGCAAGTATAATTAAATGGTTTTAGGGACAGTGATGGCCTCTTGGCCTCCATCTGTTACTCCAGCAGAACATGAGTCCTCTAAAGTCTTTTATAAAACCAAGAGCCATAACCTTCAGTTATCTAATCAGTTGTTTTGGATACCCTACAGTGCCTTAAATGGCCATAGATCTCTATGTTTAGCAGCAGAATGTCATCCACACTGTGAAGGCTGACATCCCAAAGGCACAATTGACTTGTAAAGAAAATAGTTGCCCTGTCAGGATAGAGAGAGATGAATTGGGATGGTTCAGAAAAGTTGGTATTTCTGTGGGCACAGAATCACAAAAAGGTTGAGGAAGAAACCTCAGGAGATCTTTTACCCAATCCCCTGATCAGTGCAGGGTCAGCTAAAGCAGGATTGTGTCCATATGGATTTTGAATATCTCTAAGCATGAAGACTCCACAACCTCTCAAAGCAATTTGTTTCAGTGTTTAAATATTCACCAGTAAAATATGGTAGTTCCTGTATTTTCATCTATGTCTGTTGCCTTTTCTGTCACTGAGTATCACTGAGATGATTCTTTCATGTTCTACTACTCCACCCCATCAGAACATATTGATATGGAAAGACAGCAAAGCAGAAATGTTTTTGTCTAGTGCCATGAAAAACTTCTGCTGGCCATGGGATACCACCAGAACAGTGTCCACTGCATTGACAGAGCCAAAGCTTAACCCCTGCTTGCCAAAAAAAGGAAGTTTTGTACTGCTCATTTACCATTTTAAATCAAAATGGCTTAGATTGTAGTGCAAGAGGGTACTTTGAATGCAAAGATGGTTGCAATTTACAAAGACTGATTAGGGCAAAGGTACTTTGGTGTCTTACTGCAATTTCTTTTTCAGTAAGTTAAGGTGCAACTTTTCAAGAACCTTGAGCAGGTTGTATTAAAAATGTGAAATATAGTTGTGAAGTCCTCTGAATAAAATGTTAATGCAGCTAAAACAGGTGGCAGTACTTTTAAAATAAGAACTAGTCTTAGTCCTAGGCTCAGTGCTACAGCTAGCATACAAAGCACCCTAAAAATGTGTAAACTTGCACATTCCTAGAATGTGACTGCTTTCCTTGAACTAAACATATGTGCTAGATACAAAAAAGCCAGATGAAACCAATAGATAGGGCACTTCTTCCGAGTAGTATTTGTCTTATATTAATTTCTACAACCAAAAAATACAGAGGATCTCAGTACCCAGAGCTGAAGGACCATGACTGTGAGAATGATCAGCTCCCAGCTAACCCTTAACTTAACCTTGGGGTCCTGGTTGAAGGCAAGCTGAACATGAGTCAGTGGTGCCCTGGCAGCCAGGAGGGCCAACCCGGTCCTGGAGGGCATCAGGCTCAGCATCACAGCCGGGCAAGGGAGGGGATTATCCTGCTCTGCTCTGCACTGGGGTGGTCTCACCTTGAGTGCTGTGTGCAGTTTTGGGTGCCACAATATAAAGCTATTAAGCAATTAATGACTGTCCAAAGAAGGAATGAGGATGGTGAAGGGACAGGAGAGGAAGCCACATGCGGACCAGTTGAGGTCACTTGGTTTTTCAGCCTGGAGGAGATGGGGACACCTTATTGTGGTCTGCAGCATCCTTATGAGGGGAAGTGGAAGGGCAGGTACTGATATCTTTACTCTCCTAAACAGTGACAGGATCTGAGGCAATGGCATGAAGTTAAGTCAGGGGAGCTTTATTTTGGATATCAGGAAAAGATTTTTCACCCAGATTGTGTTTGGCACTTGAACAGGCTCCCCAGGGAAGTGGTCACAGCACCAACCAGACAGAGTTCAAGAAGGATTTGGACAATGCTCTCAGGCACATGGTGTGACTTGGGGATGGTGCTGTGCAGGGCCAGGAGCTGGACTCGATGGTCCTGATGGGTCCCTTCGGACTCAGCACATTCTGTGATTTTGTGATTCTACAGTTACTGGTCAGTTGAAAATACTTTCTGCAACAGTGGCCTACTGCAAATCCTCTTTTCTCTGTCATAAATAAAGTATAGCTATAGAATGCATTCAGGATGTTTTAGGCCAGTGAAATATATATCTCATGCTAAGTTATTACATTGTATTGTGACCTGCATTGACTCATATCATCAAAATCCTTACCTGACCATCCACATTTTTAATATTTACCATAATTAAAGAATATGAAAAAAAATTATTTTTTAATCTTTTTCAGAATTGACTGATTTTTTTATTTTCTACATAAAAAGCAAGTTAAAAACAAAACTGGAAACACTTTTCAGCAAAGAAACCCCTGATGTATTTGGAAAATGGAAATCCAAACACAAATAATTTTTTGTGGTGTCTTAGAAAATACCAATGATTGTTCAAACCATGACTGTGCCCTACAGATAGATATCAGAATTGCTTATTTTAGGAGAGTAATCTAAGCAGCTTTTAGCAGAAACAGAAAAGAAATTGTTGCTGCAGAGCTTGGTAGATACAAAATCTCAGTTGTATCCCTCTCCACATTATTCAGAAGGGCTGGGCATAGCATTTGAATCATTTATCTTTTGGAATTTGGAGGTCAGGTAAGTTACAACACATTTACTCAGTGCTCTGGATGTTTTGTGACTGTGTAAATAGAAACAGCATAGGACTTGAAGAAAGAATTTGAGATTATATTGCTCCCAAGGTGGTGTGCATCCAAGTACAGTATGGTGGAGAACCTGATATCTTGCTGTTACAGAATGCAAGAATTTTTGAGTGTGTAATAAGATGACAGTGGAGATGATCAGCAGTGATTATTAAAGGAAAAAATTTCAGATTTTTCACAGTTGACTTAGAACAGACACTTGCAGCTGTATGCTGGGTAATGCTGCAAAGGATACACAACTTTTTATAGCCATTGAAGGGCAGTGGGTCAGACAGAAACAATACACTGGTGATGAGTATTAATCAGGTACAATTAATTAATAATTTAATCTGGTAGCCAAAAAGAAAATATAAACTTGGTGATGTTGCGATTTCAATTCGTTCTTTAACAGTTTGAAAGCCATATGATTATTTTTGCTGCCTCATTCTAGAAATATTGACATTTAGCATAATCTCCCAAATCAGTGGCTTTTCTATTAAATTGCAATCACTATGCATGTCACATATTTGTAAAAAATACGCAGTGAAAATTTTTGGGCAAACATAATTTCTTTGAAAATTATGGCATAAAGTCTTCCCATTGAGCATTCAGCTTTTGTTATCTTTCTTTGGAGATTTTTTTTTTAAACAAAAATTTTTTATTATCCTTTAATGAAAGCTCCAGCATAAGAATAGGAATAATTATCATACAAGCTATTCACAGTCACGGTATTCAGTCCTGCAGTACCAAAGGATGTAATTTATTAAGGATTCTTATCAAAGGAGAGGTGACATCTAATCTCACAAAATAGCTAAAGCATAAATGAACAATTGGGAACTACAAATGCATCATGTATGGAATGACAGCTACTCCTAATTCTAAAAGCTAACTATGAGAAAACTGGCTCTTTATAACAATACGATGCACTATGTGAATGCCTGCTCTGGATGACTCTATCCCCACTTATGGAAAAGTTCCCATTCTAAAATTTCCAAATTCACTCAGAGATCTTGCTCTGAAGCTCATTGTCTCCTCCAAACTGGGAGGCAGCTCCTAGCCCAAAACAGAGAAAATGGAGGATAACAAATCTCTGTAACAATAAATTCATCAGATCCTCCTTCCATAGCTCAGCAAGAAAACACTACAGCACACAGACTATTGGAACTCAAAATGTCCCTCAGACATTTTTGGAGGTTCCAGACCCTGGTCGGAGGCATTTGAGACTCTGGCAGGCAGCTGGAAACAGCTGTGATTTTGAGTTTGAGCCATGGAATGATTTACCAACCTTGCAGGAAGAAAAAGAAGTCACAAAAGTTTAGATATTATAGTAGAAGTAGTTACAAAGTAGAGGGAAGAATTTTTAGTATTGTACAAGGGGGTTTTAACACCTGTACAGGGGGTTTTTACTTTGTACATGGGGGTCAGAGGTTTTAAGATGGAGGAAAGCGGGCTGGTCCTGTTCCTCCTCTTTCTTCTTCCTTGCCTCCATGTTCTTGATGATGTTGGCACTCATGGATTGGTTTAGAATAGAAGAGCACCATTTAATATAGGTAACAGGCATTGGGGAAAAACTGTAAATATGTATCACGTAATGTACCATATAAAAGATAGCAGCAGCCCTGGGCGGGGGAGAGAAGAAGAAGAAGGGAGACAGAGAGGGTGTCAGGGTGTGTGTGTGCCTCTGCCTGAGCTGCTGAGCAAACTGCAGTAGCCAGAGAAGACAATCTTTTAGATAGCTTACAATAAACTGCCTTGAGACTGAACAACAAGAGACTGCGGAGTTTTCTTTGGAAGCACGGGTTGGAGGAGAGACCTTACCATCACACAGAACCCCTGAACCAGACCGGGGCTCCAACAACAGACCTCAGAAAATTAAATAGTCTTGACTTTTCCCACAATTTGGATCCCTTTTGTTACTGCAAGAAATCTTGAGGCTGCTCTTTCTCTAGTGTTTACTAATTGTTTCCATGTTGGAATTTTTTAAATCCATTAACAACTAAGTATAAACTATGTTTCCCACCTTGAAGACAGAAATTAATTTTAAATGGACTTAACCCTGAGTAAAGTTATTCTTCAAGGGTGTAGACAGGGAGATAAACTGCAGGACTGGGCACACCAGAAGCTGCCTCATTATCATATTAACTCTGTCTTCTTTAGTGGTCTTGGGTACCCCATGGAAGCTCTGCTCCATAGAGCCCTACATCAGGAAAATGTGATTTACTTGTATTTCTCAAGATTTGCAAAAAGTGTGAGCTGTGACTCCTGCAAGTGCCTGTGCAAATTACTTTCCAGTGAGCAGCTGTACGTGTAGCTTTGCCTAGGAAGACAATGAACACCAGCAGACCTCACGGTATTGCAGGACCAGGTCTTTACGTTGCTGAGCACATTCAGCACTAGGGATAGTAGGTAAGGACTAAATATTTTGAAAGCATTTGAGATCTTCAAGGACTCCCTTCCCTCCTTGTATTTAAAGGAGTGTTTCCCAAATTCCCTATGCTTTCCACAGAAAATAATTAAAAAGCCATAAAGATGAAAATGGACTGAAGCAAAGATCACAAAAAGAAGCACGGGGACCCCAGGGAGGTGGGTGCTTCTGCAGCAGTCATTGCTATAATGTGTGTTTTTCTGCATTCAGGTCCCAGTCTGTGGTGGAAGCTGGCACACTGAAACACGAAGACCAGGGGGAAAGTGAGAACACCCAGCCGCTGCTGGCTCTGGACTGAGCTCTCACGAGCCCCACGGAGCTCCATGAACAGACCTCCACCACAGCAGAACCCCATGGAGCACAGCACACCCAGACGCACGCACGCACACGCGCGTTTCGCTTGACAACAAGTCCTTCGTGTTTCCTGACCAAGTCACAACTGTCAGCAGCCATCTGCCAGCGCTGAACAGGAACCGAGAAACTTCTACTGACACGGCACTCTGTCCATATACAAAGAATTGGATTTCTTTTCTTTTTCCTCTGACTTGTGACATTAAAACATTGGAAATGGTGGGACTGCATTCTCTGTTTAAAGAAACCAGGGTGTGTTAATAGTGTTCCTGAAGACTCCATCAGGGATGTTCATTTTATAGAAGTGAAGGTTGTAAGAGTTTTAAGGAAAAGCATCTCAAATTTAAACTTTATGCTGTAATCAGCAAGTGTAATCTGGGTTAGAGGGCAGAATCATCAGCGTCTATAGAGTACTTAAGTTTTACAGAAGGATTTTGCATTTAAAAAAGAACCCCAGTGCCAGCATAATGCCATTCAACATGACACTTTGTGACTGCCTCATCCATGCAGCTTATATGGGGTCACATTTCAGTATTTAGCAAAAATTGTTCTTAACTTTTGAAGCCCTTCTAAAACTGCCAGCTAAGTGGAATGAGCTGTGTGAGCAGCAGATGCACACAATTTTAAATGCAATTATTTGATTTTAATAATGATTAAAATTTCCACAGGTAACTTAGGAGCCTATAAGACATGTGCGTGTGCATATGTGTGCACATGTGAAGGGGGTGGTTCTAGGGAGATACACTGGACAAATTCAGCAGTGATAAATGGTTCAATCCAGATTGTTTCCTTTATGTCACAACAGCAAATGAAATCTCTGCAGAGCCATTTACCCCCTTCCCTCCTGCAGTCAGGGAAAAGTGCAGCCAGAAAGGTATGCTGATTGCAGATGCAGGCCATGGTTAAAATGAAAAAGGAAAACTTAGAAGTAATTATTCAGTACAAATTTCTGCTAGAAGGAAATGTTGAAGAATAGAAGAACTGAAATGCCAAAGATCAGTTTGTTATATCTCTGTTTGCTCTAGCTGCAAAGAGAGTACCATCACTTCATTGAAACAGAAACCAGATTAAAGAAATAAAAGAACAATCGTTATCAAATTGCATGTGCAGTGACTTTATTTCCTAAAACAGCTACAATCACTGTACACACTTTAAATCTTCAATTAAATTACCATACATTGACAATTTACTAGAATAAGCAGGCAACAATATATCAAAGGTAGCAGTGTAAACCATGCATACAAAATGAGATGATAATGGGCACAAGGGTTTTTAATGTGCACTGGAACACCCACTGAATTCTCAAGTGTTAGGCTGAAGTGATGACATAGTTCAAGTGGACATGGCCAGCCCTAACAGATGGACTAACAAAACACTGCCTTTATCTACAACAACATCTTATGCCTGCACAGGGCAGAAAGGCTATCCTGCCAGATCCTATCAACACACCCAGGATTTACCCACTAGTTTTTGTACAGAATAACCTCACTCAGACTAACTTTTATGCAGCAACATGTCACTGATATAGAGCCTGGCCTCCATGGTAGAGAGCCAGCCTTCAAGGCTGTGGATGGTCCCAGCAAGGCAACACAGGAGGCAGAAAAAGAAGCAGAAGCTTGCAGGAACATTAAAAAAATAGGATGACTGAGCCCTTTTATCTTTGGGGTTTCTTACATCCTCCCCCACGTGACATCATCATCACCTATTACAGGAAAGAAGGATGTCAAAGTCTGGTAGCAGCTCCTTTCTCTTCCCTGGGCTCACAGAGACTAAAGCAGAAAGTAAAAGCCCAAAGAGACAAAAAAAGACAGACATTTGCTATTATACTGCAGCATTGAGGAAGAAATACTTTGGTTTGTGATTTTTCTCTGTTAATACTCTTACACCCACTGCCACTGAATCTTTGTGATGATCTGTTACAATCACTGTTCATTAAAGTGGGTCTTGTCCTGCCCAAGAAGTGCAAATTACATTGAAATCTAGTCCTTGAGGATCAAACCTCGCAAAGGATAAATGACTTACTTTCTTTAACTGTGATATGAATAAATACATATGATGCCTTGTATATAACTGTATGAAGCCTGCATTTAACCGCAGGCTCTTACACAGATTCTGTGCAAGCAAGATAACAACAGGCAGGGAGGAACATGAAGATGAGTACATACTGTATTACAAACTATATTGTTCTTGTCTGCCATTTCCTCCTGTAAATAAATCTTAAAAAAAAAAAAAAAAAAGGTAAATTGCAATGGATTTCCATTGAAAAAAAAAAAAAACCACTTCCCTTCATTTCTTCCCTTGGCATTTCCAATATTGAAAAGCTTTTCCAAGACAGAATACCACTTGGCAAATAGGAACACCTAAAACAATATGCCAGTAATTCCCTGCAGAATTTCTGCTCTATGTATCCTCCCCATGTACAGAGCTTATCCAGTAATTGTACCTAACAAAATTATCCACTCTTTGCTCCCTGACAGGTGGGCATAGAATAGATTCCCTTCAGTGTTGAGGAACACCTTGTCTTATTTGAGGCACTTAAGATTTTTAAATGGCCAATGTATCACTACACAATCTAATAAACAGTGCTGCTCTGGCACACACACATCTTGGGGAGATTACTTTTATCTATTTGCCAACTTTATCTATTCGCCAATTGCAATTGGACAAGGTAAAGTATGAGCCTAAAATAGGAACAATGAAATAACCTGAAGGATGGCATGGATTTTCATAAATAAAGCTCCAAAGCTTTTACAACTCCTTTAACATTTACTCTGAGCTACAGAAAATAAAATGCGACATTGAGAAAAATATTCCTAAAGCATCAATTTTTGTTTAAAAAGTTCTTGATTTTTTTATTTACACCCACTCTCTTTATTTCAAGAGAATTACCTTATAATTTGCGCTGCTTGATCACTTCAAAAAGATATAAAATATAGGCTCTAACTTGACAGCTAATAGGATATTTTAAAAACATTTTTACTCTTTTACTCCCCACAGTAAGTACCTTATTTCCAGTTTTGCATGATTCTCCAAATGATCTCCAAAAGTATTTTTATATTATGCAAAACTTATAAATCTTTACAGATTTTCATTATTATTAACTGAGAACTGTTACTTTCTTGTACATTTTGTATAGTTTCATTATTATTTTTGATATGGACAACATGTTAAAATCTAATTATCTTAGCTGTCTAAAAGTGACTCTTGATAAGAGAGGGTTTATCAGTTTAATATTCAAAAAAGGAAATTAAAGTGCACACTTCCAGAAACTGTTCACACTAATTTATGGTGCAGTCACCATGTGTTTTATGGCATTACAAGATTTAATGACCTAGTAAAATACAAGCATCTGAAAAGCATCCAGTTTATGGGAATGCAAAGCTCTTATCTGCAGTCTGCTTCAGCTAATGTGACATTCAGGTCACGATACTCCAATGCCATGATGTAGATTCTGCAGTAATAAACCACTGAGTACTACACAAATAAAAACTGTTCTGTGTCTTTTGGACAAGAAAGTCAAAACTGCAGAGAATAAGTAATCTCAGTGCCTCCTGGCTTAGTGTTTGTCACTCACAACCCTCAGTAATGATGCCCAGAGCATCCTAGCACACCTGTCCACACCCATCTGGTGCTGTGGGTGAGGAGATAAAAGCCAGCCAAAAATATCAGCAGCACAATCTCTGCTCTCTGTCTACTGTTAGTGTTCTTAGAAGTTAAAAGGGGAGGGTCCTGCACACTCCATCTCTCATTAAACAGTACAGACCCAAAAGATCTGCCAACTGCTTAAACACTAAACTAGTTTTCTTTCTTGAAAATAAGCCTTTCTGTTATATAGTAAATTCTGTATGGCACATAGAGAGTACACTGTAAACAGTACTGGGATCAGACTACTTCAGCATTATGTCACACATTTCAAGACAAGGAAAACACCATAAAGTCAATTAGAGGCTCATTCTGGCACTCTATAGGATGCTAGCAGTGGAAATTAATTCAAGGTAAGAACTGGAAGGTCTTCATCTGCTCTGCATTCTGGCAGGAAGCCAAGTTAGACCTTGTCCTTCTGCCCAAAGCAAAAAAATTCTTCATATATTTTTTTTCTTCTGAGTGATCACCCAAGGATAGCCAAGGAGGAGCCTCTGGAAGGAGGGGCCCCAGACCCTCGGTGGGTAGAGAAAGGATATTACACCAGAAGCTTTTGTAATGATAGGAGAAATAGCAGCTCACCATATAATCCTAAGAACAGTCAAGTACTTCAAGATCTGAGCCTAAAAATGTCAGATTTGCTCAACATTTTCCAGAATCACATTATCAAACTGAAGGTCACCTGCTGACTAAGAGAATTATTCTGTTTTAAAAGAAAAAAGCTTCACTAGGCAGCTATTATGCAAGTTTCTGTTTACATTTCCAGGAAGGCAAAAGAAGGCCACACTTGGCAAAAATGAAATTTGTTCATATATAGTGTTTTCCTTCTGCCAATAGGTAGAGAGGCATTTGTATATATATCACCTTTTTTAAAAATAGTGGTTAATTAAAGAAGATTTGTTCATAATTAAGCTAGAAAAATACAGTTACTCAGGTAGAAAAAGTACAAAACACACATAACTCATTCACATTATCTACAGTGATAACATAGGGACATGTTCTATGCCTAAAGCAGCTAACATTACACCTGCATACTGATTTTCAAAGTCAATTGTGTGCATACATTTGCAAATATCTTACATGTTGCTTCCCATACAGAAGGCCAGGAAGTATTTCCTAGATGTAAAATTATAAATCATGTGCCTGAATATAGTCAAGCACGTGACTTACTGACTGGCTTTGTAAAGAAAATACAGGCGTGGCAAAAACATCTGCATATTCCTCAGTTTGAAAATCCAGATCTATTGCTTTTTGGCTGACAAAACTTTTGTCTTTTGACTTGCAGCCAGAAAAACAATACACATCAGTGCTGTATCAGTATGAAACAAAACATGGCGTCTTTTTTCTTTTAAACCAAGTCCACTCTGATTGTAGAATGTCATCCTTATCTTTTCTTACCCTTAAAAATGCTTGTACACTTTGTATGTTGGATAAATTAATCCTATTTTCATTCTCCAAAGGAGCTAATACTCCTCTGCTCCACACATCAGAGGAAACCCCCTAAATAGCAGGAAGGGTACGTCTCTGTTGAGCTGTTAACTCAGGGTGCCACACATCCACAATGAATATCAGGCGATAACTTTCAGCATCCTGCCATACTTCATGTTCAAAAGAGTCATCAAAAATAAGGACTCTCCCTTCTTCCCATTCTCTGTAAAACAAAAAAGAACATACTTTAGTGTAGTATTTGAAGTGCCATGGTGTGAGTAAGCTATAGATCAATTCCAAAGATGCTCTTTGACATATGAGAAATATTTAAACAGTACAGATTACATAGTTAAGATTTCACTGCCTAATCCAAAGAGATGGGAGCTTTAAAAAAACTGCAGAACGATCAGTCTAATAGACCTTCATATTACTGAGGGATCCTTCCTCCTCAATCTGCACAGTTATGCTCACAAACACATTCAGACATTTATGGTGTATGTTATGTATTATACTTTTAATTACTTGAGTGAATATAGTACTGGTGTGATAATCCACTTCACGTCTAATCACATACATCAGTGATGTACATAAGTGATGGAAACTGTGGGAATGACAGTAACATGGTCATACAGTTCAAAAAAGAAAGGACTATAAACCAATTTACTTTTTCTAAAATCAGAACAATGCCCTTGGAAGGTCATGTGGTCCAAGCCTCTGCTCATAGAAGGACTCGCTGCAAAGTTAGATTCAACTTTGAGGTTAGATGAAATATTAGAAAATCCACTAGTCAAGAGCCTGAGATATCTGCAACCGTGGCCACTCTACCATTTTACCGTGAAAACTCCCTTTTACCTAGATGAACATTCCTTCACTGTCACTTGTGTTCATTATCTCTCATTCTACAACTGCACTTCTCTGAAAAGTTCTGTCTTTCTCACAGTCACCCACCCACTAGTAGTTAAGAGAGTAACTAGGCTACTCTATAGCCTTCTGGTTTCCAGACTCCTAAGCAGTTCCTTGAGTTTCTCCTCCTAATAATCTTATCCATCTTCCACTAGAGTCCCTCTAGTTTATCAATAAGTTTTTTTGTACTAAAGTATCCCAATCTGGACATCATACTCCAGAGGCAGTGTCTTGAATGCAGAAGAGAGAGGAAAATATTGTACTGCTCAAACTGTTTCCTACAAATTTACTAACAGTCTAGTACACAGCTAGACTTCATCATTGCAAAAGAGGATTATAAGTCATATTCAACTTGGCCCCTAGGCTCCTTAAGCCCTTTTCTGCAGAGCTGTTTTCCAGGCAGTCATCACCCAGTCACTACAGCTGCAAGGTGTTTATCTGTTCTCAGCTGCAGGGCTTTGCTTTTGCCTTTGCTGAACTTCATCACGTTTCAGCTGGCAGCTTTTCCAGCCTGCTGAGATCTGGATTCATAATTTTGAGGACAAGTTTAACACCTGGTTATACACCTCCAAGTGAGACTGGATGAATAACAGTCAAGGTAACAATGGTCAAAAAAACATTCCTTCCTAAAGCCACTCTACCATGAACACACACTCACTTTTTTAAACAGGATCCCTCAGGAGCTGAAGCAATCCAAGAGGATGGATGCCCTCAGAGGGAAACAAGCACTGTGAACAGTAACTATGGTAAAGAAACAAAGGCCTTGCCTTCAAAGATGGAAATGCATTGCTTAAGCTCATTCAGCTGTATTCATTTACAGAGAAAACTATTTTCTTTTTCAAAAACAGCTAGGTTCATACTTCCAGTTCATCCCCATATTTTTAATTCAGCAAGAGAAAAAAGTAACCATCCAAATTTATGGGGTTGTGCTGTAAGGTTATGAAAATAAATTGAAATAGCATCAATTGAAATAATCAGCTATACAAAAATTTTAAAAGAGCATAACATAGTAAAAAAATTCACATTGACTTGCACATGCCTTAAAGGCCTAGATACACAGCCTTTTGCAGGTTTCAAATACGATCATGGGGGGTTTTTTGTTACCATATCAGTTATCTGGTAATGAAAATGTTGTATGTCGCACAGACCCTGAGTTACTGGTACTGCACTGAAGTTACATTGGTTTTATTAAAGTCCATGGGAGTAAACCACTTGCAATGCTATAATGTGGTAAAAAAATTCAAGCAAACTTTGGGTTGTATAATTAGTTTGGCTTGGTTTTTTGGGGTTGGTTTATTTTTGGAGTTTTTTGTGGGGGTTGATTTTGAGTGGGTTTGAGTAGGGTTTTTTTGGGAGGCGGTGCCAAGGGTGTTTGCTGGGGAGGGTTGGAGGATTTGGCTTTACTTTGTCTGGAACAATTGAGATCTAGTGATGTTTTTCTTGTTGGGGGAAGTAGCTGGGTTTAGTTGGTTTGGGGTTTTTTTGATATTTTTTTGTTTGTTTGTTTCCAGGATGTTGGTTTGGTTTTTTGTTTGTTTTTTTTTTTGTTTTTTTTTTTAATTAAATCAAGCCTGAAAAGAACTGCTCTAAATAGCCTGAAAGTGCAACTCAGTTAAGGACAATAAAAACCCAGGCACCCAGATGAAGTAACTTCAGAGGTTAAAACCCAGGCTCTGTCATTTGCATCATAATGGGAACGGCTGTTTTGCACAACAAAGAAAAAGTCATAAAGCTGACAGGACTATTAGCCCCTTTTGAAAAGGCTACAAACCCCACTATTAGCATGCAAATAAATATTTTCTAGAAGCCTGATGGTGTGAGAAACACTTCTCAGTAGTAATACAGGGACCATATTGTTCTGGTCTGGTGCTGAACCACTTTGGGGTAGTTTCCAGATAATTTTGCATATCAGCTCTAGTGTCACCTAGACACTAGAGAGTTAAGGTGAGATCCCAGACTGGCTTCTGCATAATGGCTCTAGCTTCACCTTCATTTTAACTTAAAGCTACCTTCCTTGATAGTGATGTTTGATTATGGTAACTAGATATTATTTACCTACCACTTCCATGCATTATACCCTGCACTTTACAGAGCTGGGACCTCAAAATGGCCGAGTGACCTAAAATTATCAATGCCATACAGAACAAGAAACATAGAATTATAATAATTTTGGTTGAAAGAACCTTTAAAGGCATAACCTGCAATGAGCAGGGACATCTTCAACTCAATCAGACTGCTCAAAGCCCTGTCCAGCCTGACCTCAAACATTTCCAGGCATGGAACATAATCCCTATGGGTGACCTGTTCCAGCGTCTCACCACTCTCTCTATAAAACACTTCTCCCTTATATATCATCTAAACTGATCCTCTTTTAGTTTAAAAGCATTACCCCTGTCCTGTTGCAACCTATCTGATACATACTGTCCCAATCTTTCCTAAAAGCTCCCTTCAAGTACTTAAAGGCTATTATGAGGTCTCTCTGGACCCTTTTCTTCTCAAAGTCAAACAACCCCAGCTCTCAGCCTTTCCTCATAGCAGAGGTGTTTCAGCCCTCTGATCATCTTTGTGGCCCTCAACCGCAGGGTACACCAACTGCAAACAGCTGCAAAAAGCTCTTCTGCAAATGAAGGAGTAAACCACAGCACTGGACAGTGCTGATTTGCCTGTCCATCAAACGATGAGTTGCATTGTAACCCTCTAAACAACCACATTGGGTGGCATAGAGGTAACCAAGCATGAAATTCTCATTGTTTCTGTTGTCTCTCTCACGCGCACAGCAGCGGCACAGGAGGCCAGAGAAGGCTTGATGCTAACCTTCCTCTTCCAGCCAGCTCTCCTGCTGGAAACCACCAGTTTACCACTGCTCTGAACCACCAGGAGGAAAGGAATGGAAAGTGATCAAGCTAAGTCTTCCTTCTGGCACCATTCCCCTTGCCAGTAATTCACACACCTCCTCCGCCATAGGGGAAGGATATATAAAAGCCCTTTCACTGCCAGCAGTAGACACACTTTGAGTGCTTCCAGGGAAAATCTTGCCCTTGTTTCTGTATGTACAGCTCTTGCTGTAAGCAGCTGATCTTAACACATTTCAGCAGAAGTTGCAGTCAGCTCGTGAGTGTTTTACATGTGAAATGAGTATGTCTGATGCATCAGACTGACTCGAGTTCTGGAATCTGGACACTGACATGCTCTACATTCTGCCTGCAGCAACAGGCATTTTCCTGCTCTTGACTTTGAGGGAGCATTGCTACCAAGGAGGTAGTTAAGTTCATTTTCCACAGGACTATCCATTCTGTCCAAGTTGAGACAAAGAAGGGTGCCAGCCTTCTAACAGGTGGAGAGCTGTGGACACCTGCTCTCTTGGCAGCAGAGCAAAACCACTCTTTTTTGTTCATACCAGCTACCAAACAGCCACCTAATGGTCATGCCATGCAGTCACCACCAATCTGAACTCACATAAATGTCCTAAACTGCCTCCATGCCTCTATATCAGTCCTCTAAGACAATTAGCTACCTCTCCCTCCACCCAGGGATATTGTTTTGGATATTGGATTGGAATGCTGGAAAAAAAGTCCGTCACTCCCTAGATGTAGGCAGTGAAGGTTGTAACACTGACTATAAACTACATGTTGACAGGAGAGTATAGTAACAACACTTTTGGTTATTAACAGCTGGATACTTCTATCCCCAAAAATTCCAAAGATTTCCAGTTGTGGTTGTTTTCAAATGTTATCAAAAAAACCCTCCTTTGCAGTCATGCAGACAGGATTAGCATTTCATTTCTCAATATCAAAATTAGCACTGGTTGCCCTCAGAAGGTGCAGAATCTTTCAAAATATATGTACAGATATTAAGCATCATGAGAACTTCACTTAAGTCCAGTAAATTTAGCCTGTAAGCAATAAGCAATATAGGTAACATTACATTTTTCTTTCTGTGTTTAATAATATAATACAAAAAACTTAGCACATTTTCCCATCTTCCTAAGGGGAGTATGTGCCCTGATTGTAAATGTATAAGCTATTGCATTTAATTTCATTTTGGACTGAGCAAACAGAGATAAAACTGACTTGAAATTCAGTACAGTTTTTCATGGGTAAGAAACTTCCCTTAAAGCATACTTTAAAATAAAATTGCCACTGAGTAATCCACTGGGCCTAAAACTTCAGAGATGTCTTCATCTTGAGATCAAATTCAACTGGAATATTTTAACTGAATTATAAGAAATAATACTAGCTGAAAAGGAGGCTTCTGCTGGAAGTACCATGGTATTCTGTCACAGCAGTGAAAACGTAGGTATATCTTAGTCAGCTTCTGCCAAAGCAACAACAAATTCCATGTCTCTCCAAAATCAAAATAAATACAGGAACTCTTTTGGCAGCAATATTAGGGTGGCATTGTAAAAGTAAACAGAGACCCCATTGACCAAACCCCCTCTTATTTCCATGCCATAGCAGAGAAGAGCAGGTTTGTCTCAATAAGTTTGTACCATGAGTCAGAGTGAAAATTGTTTGTTTCCTGAAATATATTACACATCCTTGTCATCAAAACAGTCTCCTTTTTTAACTACATGCAGTCCCATTCCTTCTTCAGTCTTGAGGAAACTGGGAAAACAAAACCCAAAAAAACCCCCAAGCAAGCAACCCCCTTTCCACCAAAACAGTAAAAAAAAACCCCAGTATTGCAACCATACCTATTCTCTTGGGCACACCGTATTCTGCAGCCTTCCTTAGGGATCACCAAGCCCAAATGCATCCTCAGCCGACAATTGGTGGGCCCTGTGTGGGGCCAGACATGAGTCCCTGGGTGCATGATAGAATATTTGATCTGCAAGAAGAGAAAGGCACGTATTTCAACACATTCTGTTTCACAACCATGCTGCTGGGAGTCAGGACTTCATTTACTCTCATCCTTGGTGATGGGTGAAAAGTGTAATGTCATCTTTTGTTTGAGTTTCAGCAGCAATTCTCTCTCATATCCTAAAGGCATTTAATACTACAAAACATATGTCTTGTGGTGTGTGTGTGAAACCAGGGATGTGTTTATGGGTGAAAGTACATAGTTTTAATTTTACTTAAAATAACCAGTATTCACATTTCAGGCTGAAAATAATTATCTTCTGTCTACAGTCAGAAAAAATCTTTCCTATGGAAAGATTTAAAAGGATGGACAATAGGAGACACAAGACTTGTGTTCATCAGACTGGCCAGCCCCTCTCAGATGACACGTCTTTGGATGTCACTGTCAGACTTGGGCATAGCAACCATGAGAAGTTGGAGCTCGAGATTGTGAGAGGACGGAGAAAGTAAAAAAGCAGAATTACTACCCACAGCTTCAGGAGAGAAGATTTGGTCTTACTCAGGGATCTGCTGAGAAAAATCCCAAGAGGGAAGAGGGGTCTAGGAGAGCTGGTTGATTTTTAAGTCACACCTTGTCCAAACTCAATAATTCCTATGTGCAGGAAGCAAGGCAACCCAGAAAAAAATGAAACACGAAAAGGAAGCATACAGGAGGTGGAAGCAGGGTCAGGTCACCCAGAAAGACTGCAGAGACACTCTCTGCATGGGCAGGGATGAGGTTAGGAAAGTCAACGCTCTCGTGACACTGAGTCTGGAGATAGAATTGAAGGGTAACAAGAGAGATTCCTACAAATATTTCAGCAATAAAAGGAAGTCTGGGGAAAACATGCCCAGCTACTAAAGGTGACAGAATATCTGATGATATCTGATGACAAAGGACATGGAAAAGGCTGAGGGACTACATGCCTTCTTTGCCTCAGTCGTTACCGGTATGACTGACTTTCAGCAGTGCCAGGAACCTGAGACCAGTGAAATAGACTGGAGCACTGCTGATTGATCTTCTGTGGATCAGGTTAGGGATCATTTAAACAAACTCAACAACCTGGTTCATGGGTCCTGATGGGATGCACCCATGAGTCCTGAGGGAAATGTCTGATGTGAATCCATATATACTCCATGCAATCTTTGAAAGGTCACTGCCACCTGCAGAGGTCCCTGGTAGAAAGGAAAGGTTCCTATCTTCAAGAAGGGCAAGTAGGAAGGTCTGAGGAGCTACTGTCTAGTCAGCCTCACCTCAGCCCTTGGAAAGGTGATGGAGCAAGTAATCCTGGAAACAACTTTCAAAAAAATAAAGGAAAAGAATGTACCTGAGTATAGCCAGTATGGATTTATGAAGGGGATTCTGTACTATACCAGCTTTTTATGGTGAGGTTTCTAGCTTGGTGGATATTGTTTATCTCAATGTTAAGTCTTTGAACAGTCTATCATAAACATCCTAATCAACAAAGTGAGGAAATAGAATCTAGATAAGTTCCCAGTGAAGAGGATCGAAGCCTGGCATTTAAGCCAGGCTCAACAAATTATGGTCAGAGGCACAAAATCCAGCTGAAAGCCACTCATCAGAGGTGCATCACAGGGCTCAGTACTGGGTCCAGCACTGTTTAGGAGCTTCACAGTGACTCAGAAGATGGGACAGAGTGCATCCCCCTCAGCAAGTTTGCAGATGATAGAAAATTTAATAGGAATGGCAAATACACTACTTTTTTTTTTTTTTTTTTTTTTTTTTTTTTTTTTTTTTTTTTTTTTTGGCTGCCTTTCATAGAGACCTTGGCAGGATGGAGAAAGGACGAAACACAAATCTTAAAATACTTGATGAAAAGAAGCATAAAATTCTGCACTAGGGGGACATACACCAATATAGACTGATGGACAACTGTCTGGAAAGCAACCTTCTAGAAAGAGACCGTAGGTCCTCAAGGGGGGCCCTCAAAAGGTCCTCACGATGCCCAAATTAAACAGGAGCCAGCATTGCAGCAAAGCCACCAACAGCTTCCAGGGCTGCCTTATGGAAAGCTCTGGCAGCCTGTTGAGGGAGGTTATCCTTCCCCTCAGAGTTGGTGAGACATCTTAAATGTTGGACCCAGTTCTGTGCTACCTACTGTGAGAGATGTGGACACACTGGAGCAGGTGAAGGGCTATAAAGGGGATTAAGGGATGGGAGATTCTAATATACAAGGGGAAGCTGAGGTAGTTGGGACTATTCAGCCTGGAGAACATAAAGGTCAAGAAAGGATTTTATCAATGCATATAAATACCTGATGAGAGGAGTGGAGAAGGCAGAGGCAGGCTCTTCTCAATGGAATCCAGGGAAAAGGCAATGGGCACAGATTGAAATACAGGAAATGCCATTTAAGCATAAGGAAACACTTTTTTTAATGTACACAGGGACAGGTTGCCCAGAGAGGCTGTAGAGTCTCTATCCTCAGAGGCATTCAAAACCTGGCTGGACACAGCAACCTGCTCTAATTCATCAACTTTGAGCAAGGGATTGGACTAAATAATCCCCACATATCCCTTCTTACCTCAATCGTTTTGATTCATTCTACAACAACTGAAAGAACAGGGAAGTATGAATAATGCATGACAGTGATGAGAAGCGCCCTTTCAACTGAGAAACATGCACATTTGGCTGGGACAGAGTAGTTTTGATAAATCTTACAGATTAAGGTGTTGCATGCTCTTCAACTGTTAACAAAACCAGCAGAAGACAGTGTGTGCCTCTTGTCTGAGGTTTTTTTGTGCCTCTAAGCTGAAGTTTCAGCTTATTGGCAGTTTCTTATGACAGCAAGTGATGAGCTCCAATGGCTCTGGTGAACACAGATCCTCCCACCCAACTCTGCTACACTGTGATGTGTTAGACCCTAACACAATGCAAACAACTGGTGATGCAAGATACCTACTAATATCTGAGCTAAACAATTTTTGTAATGCTAATATGCCAGCACTGAAGATTGATTGCTGTCATGTACATTATCTGCCCATGCAGATCAATCTGGATATGTCTGTGAATTACATCTGCCTACTGTGCTCAAGTGCTATAGGTAAATTGTTCTAAACTACCAGTGAGTTGTACTATGGCTGCAATGTAAGAAATTTCCAGAATTAAACTACCTGTTTATTTACTGCTATTTTTAAGAAGAATGCTACAATTTTGATCACTCCCTATTGTTCTATACAGTGTCTCAGCAACACTGAGCAGGTAGTTGATTATTTTACATTCCATTTATCTTTGTCATTACATGAGGTGACCAAAGCATCCAAATAGTCTATTCACCACAGAATTCCTTATTTCCTGATTATGTTTGCTCCCATTGTTTACCAGTGCTTCTGTATGTGAATAGGGATCAGCTGATATTTTAAGTTTATTTTAGCAGTAACATCTGAGTCATGGCTAGCATAAAGCTAAAATTTCCCTAGGCATCCCATAATAATGGATGTAAAACGTTAGACTTCTAGAGCATGACTTTTCAGATTATTTTACATTCATATGTTCAAAACACGTGACTACAGCTACAGCTGTAAATATACAACATCTCTGCAAACCATATTGTGGTGATAACACGTAGGGCACCAAGAAATGAAGAACAAAACAGCAGCTCTCAAAGAGAATCTGCTCTCAGGGACAGATGCAACTGAGAGCAGTTTTCTTGTAGCCACATTGAGTGTGATGACCTCTCATCAGCTATATTCACTACAACCTGCCTTTGCATCTAAACCATGGAACAACAGCTTTGTTCATTCCCACAGCAGTAGGCACCCAGTGTCGTTCTGCACATCAAAAGCAAGGGACTGGTTAAAAAGATGAACATACACTCAAGGGTCTGAATTAGGGCTACATTAGCACTGTGGTTTTCAACTTTTGCATTCTTAATTTTGCCATGTGAAGGATATTTTCACATAGTCATTGTAGACAAAATATAATAACTTGGAAAAAAATGAAAACTTATGTCCTACAGAGCCACTGCATGTGCATTGACCCATTCAGGTCTACTGCATGATTAAGTGAGATTAACTGATAGCTGAATAGTCATCATAGGCACTTGAAACAAATTTGAAACAAATTTTGTTGGCACTCACACTCATGGATATAAAATTTCTTTCCTTCACCTTCAGGAAAGAAGCATGTGGCAACACTATTTGGCTTCCACAAGGTGATTCTCCCTGTGTCTAATGCAGCCAGGCTGGGGTAGACAGAAGTTTATCAGAGTGAGAATCTGGCTCATCAAATTAGTCATGTGAAGCTGGGTTCAGATCAGAAGAAAAAGAAAAGCTCAGGTTAGAAAGGACCTAATCCAACCTCCTGCTGAGGTTGAGGCATCATTAAATATACCAAAATTGTGCATTCCTCTGTACATGTCCCTCTATTCCTCAAAATCACCAGCTCCCAGCATTATGAATTTGCAAAAATGAAGAAGTTTGCCAGGTACCTGCCCTCTTCTGCAGCCAGTAGCTTCCGGGAACCTTTCCAATAAAGCACATGTTTTCGGAACACTTTTACAAGCATTCTCATTTTTTCTCCCTTGTGAAAATAATGGATAGAGCATTGGTAAGAGCAATGAATGAATATTTCCATTTTCTGCTTTGCAGAAGACCAACAAAGCTGTCAAAGATCTGACTCTGAGAGACAGGTAAATATCACTATTCCCATTTTACAGACTGTGCAACCTAAGTACCTCCATGTTGTAGTATCATAGCAGCCTACACATTTTACTTTTACATTATTTGTGAACACCAGGCTTTCTACCATTTAAAAAAGTGTTATTTTAAACGTATAATCACTAACATGGATGCATAGGAAAAAAGATTTAAAATGCCCCTAGTACCATAAAATTTCAACACCAGATTATATTTTCATATAAATTTGATTTTAATAATTTATTTTACAGTACCCTTTAATATGTGGAGTTTTATAAGAATTTAAGGTCATTCCAAGAGTTGGGCCTCCCAGTGCACAGCGTAGGGGCAGGGCAGCAGGCAAATTAAAGTTATATTCTTTTGCTCATACTGTTTCTGAATGACAGATCTCCCCCAGCTGGCAACACAGAATTGAGGATGGGGAAGATGGGGACCTTCTCGCAGATTCCCATCTTCCCTCAGCTCATCTGTACTATGCATTGCCAGGTAAAGAGCTGGCAGCCTTGCCAGAAGAGGAATACACTCATTGAACAGTTACCATACTCAAGGGACCCTTAGAGGTATTTGGGGACAACATAGTTTAGAATTAAGAACTCCTGTTCATTGCCACAGGGGCCCCAAACATTGTTTTATCAGTTCCCTTCCTCTGTACATACTGATTACAAAAACAGTTCTAGAAAAATCTGTGTTGGCACTCCTTATTATACTATGTTAATCTGAGATCATGAAATTGAGGTAAGAGAAGAAATACAGAATGTTTTACCTTGTTGCCATAAGGTAAACTGGCTCCAGTCTCCTTTTTCCCGTAGGTTCTCATCTTCAGGCAGGAAGAGGCTTTGTTTTTTATCCATCACAGCAAGACCTTCATCCCGAATGAGCTTCCAATTTTTCTCTAAGGACTGTTGTAAGAGCCATGTTACTGCACTGAGAAATTACTGTGTTTGGCTTTAGTACCATTTTTATTTTTTCCAGCTGTTATTAGCTTTTTTTTATATATATTTAAAAGCAATAAAAGAAAGTGATCATTGTTATTATCAAGTTGCTTTAAATTCTATTCCCTTCTGACATGTTAAGGCAGGAAAAATAACTTTCACACCACTCTTCAGATTCAATTGCGTTGAGATTGTAAGATTTCAACAATAGCCAGTCTCTTTGCAGATAAGACCTCACTTTAACTTGCTTTTTGATGAGCCTAAGGGCTCTTTAAGTATTTTTTGTATTGCAAGTTAAATGTATTGATCTTCCTAAATGCTGTGCATGCGACCTGGAATCATTCCTGCAACTGGAAAACCACTCATATAACCTGGAACTCCAGGGGTTGGCAGAATTTTACAGGCTAAAGAGGCCAAATTTAAACACACCACTTGATTATGAATTTATGATTTAAACCTTCAAAAAGGCTTGCTGAGATTCACTTGCATGTATTGATGCTATTGCAAAAGTAATATATAACTTGAAATGCCAGGTGATCATTTATGGACACAACAATTGAGAACATGTGAGCTACCTTACACTTCATATATACAAACCCACAAAATAGCAGAATTGAAATTTCTGTTCTCTGCTGCCTTAGGACATCATATTTGGAGAAATCAGATAGCTTAGAAAACATTTTATTATACCAATAATAAGTAATTTTAATGTTATAGCAATATAAATGGAAAACCCATAACAATGGATCTGGATAAAAGTAACTTCAATTTCCCAGCAGCTTACTTTTCTCACTAAACCTTATTTTGGGTGAATAGTTTTCATTTTTCCTTTGTACTCCTGAACAATGCATTTCTGTAAGACATCTTCAATCCACTTAACACTGAAATAAGCTATGGTATGTTCCCACACTTCCTCCTTATATGATGAGTAAAAAATGATATAGGTGCTAGGTGATATAAGTGTCCCTTTTTTGTCTTAAAACTTCATATAATTCTTAGCCATCCTCATGTAAATTAAACAGTTGCATGTTCCACTTGAGTTTTATTACTTCAAGGAAAAGCTGATCAGACAAAATAAGTTTATATTGCTAGATCATAAAAGGCTCAACAAAGCAAACTTTAGTTAGAACACATTGTCTGTAATACAGCTACTTTCTCCCACTAGAACAATTTTAGCTAGGCTAAAATGTATGAAAATATGGATTTCGCTTCTCTTATTACAGTAATCTCTATCATAACAAATTGCTTTTTTCTCTCACCTATCAAAAAAATGGGGAAGAACACTTACTTTTCCTAGTGTATTCATATTATTCTCCCTCCACAATATTCTCCTATTGATAATTTCTTTAACATTCATTTACACTCATTTCTATTACACACATATCTGTAACACTCATTTAACAGCTAGCATTAAGTAAAATTGCAAAGAGTTGTTCTGGAGTTCAGGGGTTTTTTTAGAATATCTTTGGAAAACTGACTTTTCCAAAATGTAAGGTACAAAAAAAGATTGAAAATTTCCACCTAATCAGAGATATATATGAGAGCAGTGCTGCTACTTATTCAGCACTACCCTATCTACAAAAGGAAATGCCAGCTTGAGTACCTGGTTTTGCACTGGCTGGAGAAGAGAAACAAGGGAATAACCTACACTCACACCAGCCTCAATTTAAAGTGATATAGAACAACAAAACTGGAAAAGTTTAAAGGATATTCCAAGTTCTTCTGTACTTCCTCAAACTCCTGCTACTTCCTCAGCTGAAAAAAGGCAAGAGGGAGCATTCATCCATGCAGACAAGATGACACATGAAGAGCACTGGTGGTCCAAGGCATTGCCAGCAAGAGCTGCTCTGTCACCTCCACTCTCTCTCTCAAGTGCCACAGGTTGAAGGTTAACCTATACAGGTGAGTGTTTGTCCTTGTGTTTAAAGGCTCCCTCCCTAACATGTTAGATACAAATTTACTTGAATATATCTCATCGATTTTGAGCTAAAGTCTCAATGGTTTTAGACATAAATTGCTCAGAAATCAATAGGGTTTCTGCCCTGAAAACATAGACCCCCATCTGTAAAACACACTGACAGTGCTTTATAATGACCAACAGACAACTTCTAGGGAGAAATAAAGTGGGGAGTTCAAACACCACCCAGCCTTGGTCTTCCTGATACCACAGACTCTCAGGGATACCATTTAAACATAATGATTAAGTCCAGGACTTGGACTTCCAGCTCCTGATCTGAGTTAGTGTCTGCAGGAAATAAGTTAAATATACTTATGACTCTGTGATATGTAAGGATTCAAACTCCAGGTTAGAGCAAAAAATTCATATTATATTTGGTGCAGTATCCTGATTACAAGTAAAAAATCAGGAGGCAGCCAGAACTGGGAGCATATGTACTTGTTTGCTAGCAGCTGATTCCCATAAACTTCCATATGGCTTTTTAAATACAGTTCGTAATAACAATTGAAGTTTACAGTTGCTGTACATCTGGCAATAATGTTGATTTTATTTAAATAGGGATTTTTTAATATTGGAGGTTTTTATGTGAGACTATTACATTGAAAGTATCCTTACTCTGTGCTGCCAAACCCATTCAATGGGTGGTTATAAATGACACAGGAAGAGATTAAGGGGTTGCTACCCTTCATGTGAGGCATAACAACTGGCCACACATCCATTTTAATCCACTGAACTATAAAATAAAATCGTGATGAAGAGTTTAATGTACTTCACTTTGTTATTGAAACAGAATAGGAAAGCATTCACAATCAGTTACCACATCTCCACTGGGTAATGCTGATAACCTCCAAGCAAGGAGCAGTGTTTTAAACCATTAAAAAAATGATTCCTTGTACCCATTCAATCACTCACAGAGCTTAAACATCAGCACTTGTATGCATCATCTTTGCTCTTTTCAACACAAGTCTCTCCTTAAAGCATCCAACCACACTCTAAATATACATTTCAATTTAATTTCTCCCTTGACTATGAATGTTTAGCTATCATTACCTAAACCATTAAGGCCCAACTGTCAACCTATGGAAAACTATAAAGATATGTGCTGCTGCCAATACTTTCATTGTCTTTCTGCACTTTTCTTGATGCACTTGAAAATTTATATAATAAAATCTAAGCCATCAGAGAAAAGCAACAATACAAGTTCTACTTAAAATCAATCACCTATTCACTGTAGTACATTACTGGCAAAGCATCGTCTGGGTCCTTTCCAAAAGCCAAAGGACACAACATGCAGAAAGGAGAAAGTTACTTAAGTCACTGCCTACATATTAATTTCAAACAAGTGCAAAGTCTCTAGGATCCAACACCATCGTAACTCTTTTATTATTTTTTAAATGAACACCAGAATAGAATAATGCTATGAATGGGGTTCTACAGAAGGTACTGGAGAAAGATGCAATGACTCAGTAAGACTAGCTGAGGAAAGCTAATCATCCCGAGGGAAAAGGATGGGTTTTTAAAGATGAAAGTAAGTTTTCCTTTCAGCTGAGATAAAAAGAGGAAGACAAGTTTCCTGAATTCCCAGATCCAAAGGTCTAAAATGCCTGTAAATCAGAAATATTAGCAGAACATCTCTACATAAATCACTCACCACACCCTTCTTAATATAAAGGCTTATATTTCTTCTCCCTGAGAAATCAGGTGCCTCTCCCTGTTCTTTCAAGGAAAAACATTAAGCCTCAGTGAGCTGCAGAGAGATTCAAAACTCTACTTCCCTTCAGCACAGTTCCACTGTTTAAGGTCTACAATGTCCTGATAAGTGTTACTGAGATATTCTCAGTCCTCCCCACCTCCCCCCACCAAAAAAAAAGCCCAACCCAAAACCCACTTCCTTAAGACACTCAGGCAAGCAGGAAGCATTTCCCACATTTTCCACACAGAAGCAAGAGAAATGTAATGAAACGAACCAGTAAGAACTTAACAGTTGATTGGTTTTTGCTCTGTGAGAAGGGGAAATAATTTTTTTTAACTAAACCATGTACAGAAGTTGGAGTACTTCAGAAATTAGAAAACTAAGGTCATCAATAATTTTTTCCTGCTTCCTGAAGAATATTACTTCTAGTCTTGCTTGCAGCATTGAATCTTGCTTGCATAATTAAAATCAAACCTGCTTTCTTTCAAAACTTCAAGTACTTTCTTGAGTTACAAAAAAACCCAACAATACAAATATTTGTCCTGATGCATATAGCAACATTTTGGCTTTATACTTTAAACTCTGAGTGTTTTCTTAAAGATCTTACTGCTCCCAAATTATGATACATGTGCAAGTAAATTATTAATCACAATTTAATCTAGATTCACTGACATATTGCTAATAAACATGTACCACCAAATGATTGGAAAAAAAGGTATTACTGAATTCCAGAGTTGTACTGTGGAGTTCAGGGGTGAATTTTTATCCTTGCTGGTTTTCTGAGCAGTTCTTCTAGGAGCCACTCAAGATGCTGATCCAAACCAAGGCCTCCATATACGGCCTGATTAAACTGAAAAAAATCCCCTTCAAGGTGAAGCTCTGGCTCTTTTGTGACATCAAGTGAATTCTTTCACCCTTCAAAACTGACTCAAGCCAAGGGTGAATGGATCATTACCTTCTGTGACATAGGAATTTGAAAGGTTTACATGTAAGGAACTGTAAAACAACACTGCAAGTAGCTCTAAAACACCACTCAAATAACATGTATATTTCCTTCTTGTTTGACAGAAACATATTAAGAAGTTCCCAGTTTATCTATATCTTTTATGGCAAGAAGCATCCATTCCCCACATACCTCAAGAATTAGTTCAATATGAGCACATTTCATGTGCTAGTCCATAAAGCTCACTGCTTTTTGGTGTAGCTGAGATTACATTGGAGAATGCTGCTTTAATCTAAATTTCTAGCCTTATTTTTGTTCCCATCAAAACCATAACAAAGAGCAATCTTTCTTTTTAAACTACTTTTATTTTTTTTTAAATAACCATCACTCCATAGTGTTTTTTTAAATATGCTATGTAACTTAGTAGAAAGAAAAAACAACCACTCTGAAGGAATATGTTCATTACAAATATACTTTTCTGGGTTTAAATTATTTATCCATAATAGTTTCTCTAAACCACACATCAATAATTAAAACATACAGGAAAAAGGTGCCTCCTAATTTTTTAGGAATTATTATTAGAATTATAATAAATTAATAAAAAACAATGCAATTTTGGAAACAAAAGCTATTGTTATGAACAATATTTAATGCCTTGCATTAAATAAATAAATAAAAAACCTTTTAAAGAATTTAAATTCTGCATTATTATTTTTTGTTAAATCCATCACTGCAAATCTACACTTGTTTCTCTCATGCAATTAAAAGCTTCCGACGTCACTAAATATCACACAATATTTAGTGTAAAGGGCTCAAAAGCACAGCCTTTCCTGACTAATTAAAAATTCACAGTGGGTATTCCAGACATTACCAAATTTTGCTGTCATTTTCCACTTGAGATGTTACATTTGTCTACCATGCAAATTTTGTATTTATTAATAATTTAAGCCATCTTGTCCCCATTCTCAAATTTGAAATTGTCTAAGCTTTTTTTATAGTATCTTACCTAAGTCTTGTGCTCAGTCTGACAGTGGTGTCTGGAGTCAGAAGGTCTGACCTTATTGATTAGCATTTTCTCTGCTTAATAACTGAAATTACAGCTGTAATTTTAAGAAAAATAAAAATATAAGGAAGCCTTACCTTCACCAGTTCTATATACCCAGTTTCCCTTGCTGTCCACCAAGGCTGAGCTTTCAGTCCCTTGACATTGTAGAGGGAGCGCTGCCAAACTGATGCAAAGTGACCTCTTTGGTATCCAAGTTCATACCACTTGTATGCCTAAAACATTGTAGTTGTAAATAACCAAGTTCATATCAGCCAAGCTCCTACAGGAAAAAAGTACCACTTCCTGGCAAGGTAGCAGACTGTCTCTTTGGATGTTGGGGTTATTCTTTTAATAAAATGTACTAATGAACACTTTAAGGGAAAAATCCACAAACAAACAAAAAAACCCAAATAACAAAATAGATAGTTGGCCAAGAGAGTCCAGTCAAACATTAACAAAACAGGACAATCTTCTCACAAAAGTAATATGGGCCAGTAATCCACACCCTGTCCTTGGACTTGGAATATCCAGTTGTTTCTCATCTTGGTCAATTTAATTTTCTTTGTTTCAATCCTCTACCTACAAATGAAAGCTTCCTGTCTTCTGCTGTCAGTGGAGATGCTGTGATGATGAAAGCAAGTATGACTTAAATACTAATACTTAAATGAACTTGAGTTTCTTCAAATACATTTCGCCACACCAAAACTGACCACATGACAAAAACCTGCTGAAGTTAATAGTGGATCTTTTCTTGCCTTTACTCTCCCTTTACACAAGTTGTTTTACTCCTGCTTAGCAGCAAAAAAAGCAAAGAAAGAAAATGAGATGCATGGAAAGAAAAGATCCAGCCTTTGTAGTACTGTGACAAACCATATGCAGAGAGGGTTATACAGAGCTGCTGCCTCCCCACCCAGCACTGCTGCCAGAGCTGCAATATTTCAGACAACATAACTTTAAATAATCCCCAAATAATCAAACAACATGCCCCTGCAAAACACCACAAACTAGAAAAACCAGGACTGCTAAGTAGGGAAATATGAGAACAATAATTCCAGAGCGGAGGGACTGAGGCAGGCAGCAATCCCTGCCTTGAACAGAAACTAGCCAAAGTCCTCATTGAGAGTCTGTAAACTTTCTTCAGGTTTTTGATAAATGTGGTACTTTGATCTTTATAACTCTCCCAAACTATGGAGCAAAGTCTGCAATACATTGTTGCCCTACAATATTTATTTGAAGTAGTGTGGATGAACAGAGTGACAGCAGATCATATATAAACTGTCATCGTTTTCTCCCTACAGAAGCTCAGTAAAATTGTGCATGAGTCAAAAAAATAATAAGGTAATGCACAAAGGTAATACACTGTATATCTTTAAATGTTGATGTTATCTTAGTTAACTGTCTGAAATGGAAGCATTAGGATTTATAACATTTGTTCCTCAAAGTTAAAATACCAGTGAGATGTCAATAGATGGTTCATGTTCTCTGCCTGCACTCAATTGCAATGTCTGGAGTTAGCCCAAATGATAAGGGGAATTAATGATTTGTTTCAGCCCCTGAGTGGTGTGAGTATGAATGTTGTTGCTCTTTAAGATACATCAGCTATTATTACAATGTATAATACAATTAATTTTTATTTATTAGAATAATCGTGTTATGAAAATTGCCTTTACCAAGATGGAATAGGCTGAGGCTGTCTCACTCATCCTTCCTATTCTCAAGACTCTGTGAGAAACATTCCTTTTCTCAGGCAGGTCTTGGCAGTGGAACATGGACAGCTACAACAGTGTAGCTCACCTTTCCAGGACAGAAATTGTTTGAGATGCACTCAGTTTATACATTCTGTGTGAAAAGTGCTTTTGTTCTGTAACACGGTTTTAATTTCTCTTCTCTTTTCTTAAGCCAATATGGCATTTTATCAATTTATAGTTGGAGAAGGCATACTCAATACTGTTCCTCTAACATTTCCCAAGGCCACATTCATAATTCCTAATTTAGCTCTAATAGATTAATATCTCCCTTCAACAAACCTTCAGTGATAGCAATTTCACATCTAACTTAAATATTGCTCTGTTTCCCTGATTAAATCTTGAAAATCAGCAAGTCTAGCAAGGTCAGTGAGAAAAATTTAACTGAACAATGGACTTTCCACTGATAAATTTAGAAGTCTTCTCTATCCCAATAAGCTCATTTGTCATTAATTAAATTTTTTCTTCAGCATATTTGGCCATTAACTCCATAAACATTAACACATAATTATCCTGGGGTTAGAGATGCTGTACATTAATTACATCTATGTGGCATCTTTATTCAAACATGTCATTGGGATGTTCTAGGCTCAGTAACTCAACCCAGAATGTTCCATGGAAATGTACAGGGATTTGAGAGGAGATAGAGTGTGAAAGCAGACTCTGTGTGTGCATGTGCTTCTAAGTAAAATGAGGTAAACTAATTCTCATTTAAAAATGAACAATTAAAAAAAAATCTCATTGGAAGAATATTGCTGGGAAGGCAAACTAACTTAAAATTTGGATAATACATTTTAGGTCTACTGCATGTGTAAAGTATTGTAATAAAAGTTCCACGAATTATTAAAAAAAAGGTAACCTGATGAACTAGACTTGAGAAAGATTACATACAGAGGCTTCATCACAGCCCAGTGATGAAGTCTACAGCTCATACTGGAGAACCACCTACTGACTGGGCCACAGCACTAAAGGGGTCAGCATTTTTTACAGTTTTTTAGGTATTAATATTGCACACATTATTAGGTAAATAATAAAAAGTAGTTATTTTCATGGTTATTTCTACTCTGAATTTTAATGCTTATTCTCTTCATATTTTTCATCTAGGAATTGGATTTTTTTTTTTTGCTGTTGTTTATAAATTCATGCCCATATTAAAGTACATGAATAATCAGAGTCTTCACAAAAGGTTCTTTGCTCCCCTACCATGACCCTAGTGGAAATTCATACATTTAAATTTCACTTTTAAGTATAATTTGATGTCAAATAAACAAAAGAGAAACTCCTATGGCTTCCAGCATCACATGTTTGTTTTTGTTGGCCACTCAACAGATACATAGTACAAATTTCTTTTTTCCTGATTGATTTGCTAATTTAGTTATTGAAAAAATTTCATAACTCAGCCCACATATTCAGTCCTCTCATGATCCTCTTTTATCTCATATTCACTGGTGTTTTTCCTTGGAAAGAAAGGAAGATTTACAAAACAGTGTTATACAAGAACTTCTATATAGTAATATACATGTAACTGATTCTTCTAACTCTCATTAAAATCTATTTGTAAGTGATATAAGCAGAAAACAGATTCTAGAAACATTTAAAATTTTTTGTAAATGTTTAATTCCTTGTTTCAAGCTGCCCTATGCCAGCTTCAACATTTTAAGTTAAATCTAAAGCAAGGAATGCTACGAGATTATATTGTAATGCCTACAATAGATTTTTTGTTGTTGATCATTTTGACCTCTACACGCGCATGCTGGATTGTTGTCGCAATCAAACTACTCTTGTTTTCAACATTAAGGCCATCATTAAATGCTTTTCTGGATTCTGCCACCACTCAGATATTTAGATTTTAAAGCAAGAACATGTTAAACGTGTACCTCTTTGTCTCCTATTCTCTGTAATGCATCACCCAGATGAAAATAAAAACGTCCATCATCTGTGCCAGGGTCACCAGACTCCAGTCCTTCCTAAAAATTAATTAATTAATTAATTAATTAATTAATTAAATAAGAAAGGTATAAGAAAACTTCAGTAGGACTTCTAAAATACTTCATTTAATTTCTCTAAATAGTCTGTCAATCCTGTACAAGAGACAGGCTAAGAAATTAGGTAAAAAATGTAACCACCATGTAACCTGGAACTTAAACTGAATGAATACAATTTGTCAATAGAAAGTCATTGAGAAATGTTATCAGTTTTCCAAATCCCACAGCCTCTCCCCTCAATCCCTCCAAGACAGAGGCATATTTGGAGATTGGTACTTTGCCCTGACGCCATAAACATATATACAAGCATTTTATAAAGCTGGATCAAGACTTTATTTTGTAGTATTTATTCCCAAACACTCACAAGTATACACAAGAATTCTCTGGATCTTTCAAGAATTTGAGGCTCAGAGCTGTTACTTCGGGTTAGCCATTAATAAAACAAAAACTTAATGTTTAAGAATTGATAATTTTCAATGTACAAGTTTGTTCCAGTTCATAAGCAGTGATACACCAATATATTTCCAACAAATAGCTTAAGCAGTGATTTGTAATTAGTACACTTCTAATCTGACACATTTCATACATTCCAATTCTGTTTGCTGGTAAAACATTTACTGTGGGTGAAAAAGTACCTGTAGATAAGGTATGCTCTCTGCTATCTTGTTTTCTGCCTTCAGGATGAAGCCATAATGTACTTTGGCAAAGCCATCATTTGGAGCCAGACTTAGGACCTTTTTGAGAGGAAATGAATTAAATACACCTGTATGAATACATGCAAAATAACAAACCTGTATACATAAAACTATTTAGTAATGCAATGGTATTGTCTTCCATTACTGATTCTCAGGTAAACCCTTGGCTTGTCTGTGCTTTCTTTTCTTCATTCACTTTTGTGCTTTCTCCAGATGAGCCAAACTTTGAAGTCTCAGAAGTAAAATTATTTCAACAGAAGTTGCTTTATTTTTCACTTGTCTGTCCTTTTCTACACTTCTCTCTTGAGTTATGACATGCTACATTACAGAATTAAACCCACCATTAACACTTAAGTTACTTATTCCAGGTTCGACTAATCAGAAGGAAGGCATCTACTCTTGAAAAAATCTGCAGCAGAAACACACCTGAAATAGTCTTAGATTATGTAGATTAACTAGTTTTTGCAAGAGAATGTAGGTGAAGCATAATGACTACAATTTAGAAAGAAGCTGCAATGTAATGCTAGCATCGTGAGATGAGGATGTGCAAACCCTGGAACACCAAGGGCACTCTCAGCACAGTGGTGAACTGGAGCACCCTCTGGAACAGTGTGCACTTTTCTGGCCATGAGAAAGAAGGCAATAAAAAGCCTACTGCAGTAGTGACTCAATGTGCTTATACACTAGAAGGTGATGGAAAATTATTCTTGTGTAGTTTTGTGCTGCGCTTCTTGACCAAGACCAAGCATGCTAAATTCAGCTAAAGGATTTTGTACCCTCAACAACTTCAGTACATATCTGAGTTACAAACTGGCTTAATTTTGCAGAAAAGGGAAACTCATGGGCAAATGTCCAGAGATGGATATTTCATCTTGGAATTTTCAGCTTGTCTTCCATGATAAATGGGAGGATTTTTGAGTACAGGGACAACTGTAGGAAAGGATCGGTGTATGGGGCAGTGTTTCAGGGGAAGGAGCCGAAAAGCTGGCAACCTGACTTCTGAAACATGCACCCCCAACACCAGTCAGATAATTTAAGTGCAACTGGTCTGCCTCAGCCAAGGGCAAAAATTAGAGAGAACGTCTTGACCTACTTTTCAGCTCTGCATTTCTATGATGTACATATTCAATATAATTTGTGGCTCTATGCAATATCAATTACATGGTTAAGTTACACCACTTCTCTCCTTAAAATAAGGGTAGACAGTCTTATCAGGATAGACCCTCAGTCTGTGAGGATCATCACAGGAGCCTGGCAGGCAGAGGAATTACAGAGGCTGATATCCACTGAATGTCTAGACAGCTGCTAAATACAAAACAACAGACAGATGAGCAATTTCTCTTGCCTAAATCCATTTTTGAAGCTACTAAACTTATGCCGTGGATAAAATGCCTGCATTCATTATAGTTATTTCCCTCTGCCTTTTCCAGTCACTGTCTGATATCACTTTTCAATCAAAATAATTACAATCAAAATAATAAGAAATTTTCTGGACCAATTTCTCTCTTTTCTCAAATCTTAAACACACCAACTACATCCAAGCAAAACCAAAAATCATAGCCATGAAGGTATAAAACGTTATGAGTTAAAAATAGCAGCATTTTATTTCTTTCACAGAAAATACTTATTATGGAGGAACAAACAATTTGAGAATCGATTGGAAGTCCATAGTATGAGACATTATTAGGAAAAAGTGCCGCAGTAAGGATGAGCTTGATCTCTAGTATAAGATTACACTACCACCTTCTGCATCTTATGCCTTTTGACTACAGCATTCTGTGTATAATTATTTTGATCCAAGAATCTGTACCTGCAGGGTGAAATGAAATGACTGACAGAAATATTTATTAGCCACATAATTTCGTTACAGTTTCTTTAACTATAGGATAAAGTTATCTGATTAATTAAGACAGAATAGAATTTTCTGTACTATGGTTCATTTAAACTATGCCGAGTTGCATTAAGGAATGATCTACATTCAGAGCCTCTAAAGAGAAGCAAATAGATACAATCAGCAGAAATTACGCTGGAAGTATTTAATGTAAATTGTATTACTCTGTTGCTGTTGCTGTGTGCAATATTAATTATGTTTAGAAATAAGTTTTACTAAACTGCTCATAGCCCATTAAATATTAATCATGAATATAGAAATTAACCTCTGGGGCTATCAGAGACTAATTAGCCATGGCAGAGTACTGTGTTAATGTGCATATTCTGGTTTTGGTACCTGAGATAGCTCAATCAGAGCTGGCTTATGCATGTCCCTATAATGCTGTATATATGCCTCAGCATGGAGGCAGAAAAAGAGCTATTAGCTGAGTACCTAATCTTACAAAGTTCTCTTTTGCTGTATTTTTTTATAATCTGTGAATGTTTGAACCAAAAATAGTTCTAATTCTACCAGGACTGCTTTTAAAGTTATGTTTTCTTTGAAAATAGAAATAGTTCTGAATTCTACTAGGATTACCCTTAAAATTATGTTTCCATGTCCCTAAGTTCAATATTCAAAGGAAAACAATTTAATATTAGAGGCAAAACTGAAATCCTCTCCAGCTGGACACCATTTTCCATCTGTGGTGCAGCAAAAATTTCTGGCAAACACAAACTAGAAAAGTGTATTTTGGGCAAGTTATACTATACCACACTACTCTCTTGGTCTGAAGTTCAGTGTTTATACACATTGCTTCTGTAGCTAAAAGAAGAAACACATATTAAAGACTTTTAAAATAAGCTGCTAAGATGTAACAAATTTGCAAAGAAAGATAAGAATTGATTGGCAAATAAGTAAACTGGCTATTAAATGTAAAGCATAGCATCTACTAGGATTCCCTGGGCTTCTATTCAATTCCTTGGAGGCGATCCAAGCTTGGGTTAGTCTGGTCTGAAACTGCATGTACTGTGATCCCATGTAGAGAACAATGCCTTTTCAGGGTTCATCTGGTTGCATGCTTAACACAGATCAGCAACATTGAATGGAGATTGAAATGTTATAGCAGGAAGTAAAGATTTTGCCCACTAATCTAGCAGCTTCCTAGGAAATGGGAAATTTGGAGTTTAAGTTCCTCTGCAGAGAAGAGCGTTTAACTACTTGGGAATTTTCCTGAGCAGCAGAAACAAGTACCACATACACAGGAATTTAGAAAACCATGAATAAGGCTAGAGGAAAATCAACAAAAAGCTGAGACTCTCAAGTTGAATGAGGTGTATGCTCTCCTGAGGATGTGTACTGACGTCTAAGATGCCTGTGCTTTCTGCATTAAAGAACACTTGAATAAAATGTATGAACACCCTTACAGTGGGAAACAGGATGTATAACTATTGGAGGTATTTACTTTGCAGCACTGAGTTCATGCTCTTGTCTGTGCTCTCTTAACATTTTTGTATCAAAAGATTACACAAGTGAGAAGGACTTAGTCACACTTCAGCAGTTTCTCAGTTCTTTTCAAAAATCATGGGAAGACTAAGATGTTTCCTTGAGGCCCTCAGAACCACTATTCATTTTTCCCCTTTCTCTACCATGCAGAGAACCTGAGCACCTATGGTAGGAGCTCAAAACCAAGCACTTTCTAAATATGCATTGCAACAGCTGAGCAAAGCACTCCAGAGCAAGCCATGTAGCCCCTAAGTAATCAGCCCAAAATCATCCAAGAAGCCTTCAGCAGAACCAAGAACCAAAGCAAGTACACATGAAATTCTCCCTGTTTCTTTGGTTATTCTTTCTTAAAATCCTTAGTGTAAATTTATCCTGAATTGCAACCAAAAAAAAATTACATTATTGTGTTGGAATTCAGCCTGGGTAATATCTAAAATATGGACAAACCCACCATGATTAGAAAAAAATAATCCAAATCTTTAAAAAAAGTTATTTGTCCTCCTTTTACAATGACAGATGATCACTATGCTCTATTCTATTTCAGTGCTAGTGAACTGCGAAATGGAGTAATTACACTGGATAAAGAAGAATGGAAAACAATATGTTAAAAGCACACCAGTTGCATATCTGTTCTTCATCAGAGTCCTATATATTTCTTCTGAAGTATATAAAACTCAGTATCAAAATATTTATATAGCAAATTAATGACTTTTTCCGTGTATAAAAATCCCTGTGATTATTGAGAAATTCTAACAATTATGTTGTTTGCAACAAAACACTGAATAATTGCATGGGAAAATCTTGCCCGAAAGGAGTATGTTTTTGTTTTTTCAAATTCCTTGCAGCTATCTAATCTATCAAATTCTATCTTGAAAAGCCAAGATTTCCAATCCTCTGAGAAATTTTGACAGCAAGCCAAAAATTATTGGACAGAAATGTTTTATGGAAGGACCTAAAAAGTAGCCAAGGTAGCAAAGCAAACATTATTCTGGCAACATCTGAGACTACCAGAGGAGCTTGAGGAAAAAAAATGGTATTCCTAGTGTTTGGCTTCTGCTTCCAACCATGTGGTTGAACATCCTCCTTCTCTTTGAGAAGCTATCTCAGATGAGAATTGCTTCAGCCTCCCAGATGTGTGGGGATGGAAAATCGGGCCTTTATTCTCAGGAGGTGGCACTAATCCTGCTGATCCCTTTCCAGCCTCCATAACCAGACAATCAGCAAGCCGGTCCTACACAAGCACCACGAGTGTGCCAACATCAACAGGACCATTCCTGGTCAGGTGTGATGATTTGTGCTCTACCAATGATGTCAGATTCCACATCTGTCAGACAGTTTCCAGATGTTAACAGGGTTTCTAGATCACAGGAAGAGAGTGGCCTTTCCTGGCAGTGAATTTTTTCCAACCAGATAACCACAGTATAAGACAGAAATATAAATTCAATGAATTGTACACACTACAAACATAATGAAAGGTAAACAGATTTTAAGCTGCTTATAAAAAGATGAACAAAACTAAGTTAAATAGCTTTGTGAGTACTGATCTACTTGATTACATGGTTACAGATGCTGTTCCTGTAAAAAAACTTACTTCTGCTTTCCTTGTCTTGAAGTTTGGTTATCTTCTTTTTTAGTATGCATTACATGTTACATACATCACACCAAGATGTGTTGTCAATATATTCCAAACCTGACTACCAGAAGGTAGAAGATTTCTTATTATTAAGCATATGGAAATAATCCGCATTCCTCTGTCAATGAGGAAAATCTTAGCATGACAGTATCAGAAAACAGAAATTAAAATTAGAAGATAACTGCACTAGAAAAAAATTGCATCTGTATTAACCCTTCAAAATCTCACATGTGACATGTTTAACAACTAAAAAAGTTAAAATCAATCAATCTTTCAAATGAACATACGAATGTAAATAATAATTTTCCTTGGCTGGAATGGAAACTCACCTCTTCATATACTTTCTTAGCATTGCTGTTATCTCCTATCAAAAGGTAACCAACACCAAGGTCATTCTTGAATGAAGTCTCACTGGGAAACAGCTGAACTAATTTCTGTAGAGTAACCAGGGAACCCCTCATGCGACCTGATTTGATTGAACAAGACTTAATTATAAGCGCAGATATAATAAACAGTAGCAAGACAACATCTAATAAAACACAAATCAGAGGCAAGTGGTCCACTTTCACTGACAATCAAGAAGGAAAACCTGGAAAAACTTGTGCAGACAGGAGCACATTCAGCTGCCTCACTGTCACTATGGGTGTACCAGGAATATCTCAGAGAATCACTGAGATATTGCAATCACGCAGTGTTATGGCAGCCTCTTGTGGAGAACCTTTCACAGTGCAGAAATAACATTATTTAAGTTTTAGTTGCTCAATCCTACACAGATAGCAAAGCACTGGACAAAACTAAGTAAACATATATTAATAAACTTCTCCTTAGCTAAGTAAATTCAATTAATTTCTAGTGTTAAGTAATAGTTCTACTCTACCTCTGTTATGAAGTCTATCATGCTTTGTGTGCTCAAAATTAAGTATGTTCCTTGACTTCCTAAATGAGGTCATGCTAAGGAAAAGCAAGATCAAAACAACTTGATATTAAAAATCCAACCCATGGGAACAGAACCCTTGATTATGCCTCATATTCTTATCATCACTTCTCATACATCACAGAATTGAGATCTAAAACTAGAAGCTCTTCTCCTCGTATTTAATTCCATTCTTCTCTATGTTTACCAAAAGTTTATTCTGTGTATGTTTACTCTTCTTATGCCAGCAATTTCCTCTTGATTTTTTTTCAGCTTCAGTATAAAAAGTTTCTTTTTTGTCTGTCAAAAATAAAAATTTTTGACCACCTATCAACATAGCTTCTCATAACATCTGCTGCATTAGCTTTCTACAGGCACTGTTATTCTAAATTATAGACACTAGTTCACTAGAAAAAGTTCAAGTTATGTAAAAATGGTTTTAATTTAAGATACTAGGAAGACAAGTTCAACCAAAACTTCAATGGAATTGTCACCTTAAAATCCTTAGTGATATCTTGAAATCCTTGCTCAGACAACTTCTGTAATTTTTATAGCATCCTCAAAACTTACCAAGGAACTGCTGCCTGTCTGCCTCTCGCTTCAAGCTCAGTTTTATCAGGTCTGAAGGGACGTTTGGCAGACTAACCACCTCATCATAGGTGTTGATAGCTTGTTGCAGCATCTCATTGCTTCTCATTTTCTCAGCTAAGTCATCTTCAGACTAGAAAGAATAACAAAACCATTATTAGAACACCTAATAATCCATTAGTCTTAAAACCAACTATTTTCTTACCAGGAAAACTATGCAATTGTTAGGCTATGAGTTGTGTTTTATGGGAAAGCAAACTAGAATTACCATTAAATCCTTTTACCTACAAACTATTTGAAAGGAGAAATATGAAAAAAAATTTGCACCAAAAACATATATTAACACAGATTTTTGCTTGATATTTGTAGAATTCATAATTTCTGCTTTCAAAAGCAGATGAATCCATCTGTTTTCATAACACAGAAGAAATGCAAAATTTTGCCTATGGACTATTTGTATACTAAGCCTCGCTCTGGAAGCAGTACACAGATCAAAACACACCAAGAGACTTTTCATCTATTCTGACACATTTATTTACACTCTTTATTGCAAATTAATTAGGAATTGCCTTTTGCCTCGCATTAATAGAATATGTACCACACAACTCCTTCAAAACTTAAATTTGTTCATCACATTCAGAAGCAGACCAAAGGATCTATGACCTCTGGACAGTGAAATTACAGCTGCAGTGAATCTAACAGAAGTTATGACTGATCTCACCTGTGGTAAGGCATGCTCATACTCAGCTTCCATAGCTGAAAAAGACTGTGTCTCAAATGCAGAATTTTTAAAGGCTTACTTTGAATTGTCTATACAAATGCATGCATTTTTATGTGTTTAACTCATTCTTCTCAAATACTTCTATATTTATTGGCTTATGTTATTTCTTAAGAGCCACGGCAGATATAACACAAGCATGATGGTGCAGGAGCTACTGTTGGTCTATTTAAATTCACTGTTGCATCAACGACACACATTAAATTAAATTGCTTCAACTGTGTTATCTGTATATGTTATAGCAAGTATCTGAAATCTTTTTGCATTTCTGTCCTTTAATTTTTCCTTGAGTTGCTTTAAAACTTACTATTGGAAATACCAAAAAATATGGTTACTCAGTCAAACAGATCATCAAGCAGCTTTCAGAGACAACTTCAGAAATTACTTTTAAGCAATAACTTATTTTTTCTGATGTACATTCACTAGGAAATAAATTTCTGCTTTTTTCAAAGGAATTGCAGGGCAAAGAATATTAAAGATATATAACAAAGAAGGAAAAATTGTCAGCATAAAATCTGCATAGCTACACCAGTATAAATCATATAAGGAAGTTATAAACCTATCCATTCTTCTTTTCAGTTGTAAAAATGTTAATGAATTCTTCAGACTATCATTTTATCTGGCTCAAATGTATTCAGACAGCAAATAAAGAATTGCTCATATTTCTGAAAAACACACCAACACTGAAATATTTTAGGTTTTTGGGAAAACAGTTGCCTTTTAAAGCCATTAAAAGATCCAGAAAAAAATAAATCCTCATGTCTTATCAAAAATCAAATCTACAAAATGAGCACCTAATGTTGGTTCATGCTTCAAAGAAAAGGAGAAGTACACTTTTGTGATGAATTCTTGACCTTCGTTACCTTTAACCTTCAGGGCCTTTAACCTTATTCTTTGTAGTTTTCCTTCTAGTTAGTGATGAGAAATGGCAAATTTAAATAAATTTTGTTGGTAGGAATATGCATTTAAAATAATACTGTGTTACAGTGTCAATCTTAAGAATAATTCATCTGTCTGAAGCTCATAGTTTTCCTTTTCCTTCAAACAGCTTGAACTTACACATACTGGGTTCAATAAAATTATCATTGATAATTAATATGACTGTTCAGTAAAATGAGTAGTATGAACCTTCAAAGGCAACAGGAAACGAATTTATCGTTGTTTTTACACACTCACAGAAATTTCACCTAATTATTTATTCAGATCTTGGTCTGTATTGACCTTTCATGAATTACTAAAGTAGTAGTAGACAAGTATAAATTGCTGTAAATGGACAAATGAAGTTGGGTCACTGAGATGGGAATTTTGAATGAGAATAAATTTCACAACTGGCTGCAGTGATCTGCCCTTCTCCCTAAAGCCATTCAGGAGGAAGGAAGCATATCAAGCAGATTTCTATAAACTGGTAAATATTAAAAGTGTAACTTAACAGATGTAAGTTCATCACGTGTATGAACAAAGTGGTCTCCTACTGTAAAGAGGCAAAGAGTTCAGCAAACTGTCACCACAGAGAGCAGGGAAGCATTTGGTCTGCTGTATATCAAGTGCTTGTGTGATAGATTTTTGGATAATCACAGCTTTGATTTTAGCATGACCATTTTTATTATTAACCGAGTGGAAACTGGTCGTGACTCCAAGGTCCTTATCAATTGTCTAACAGCACCATTCCTTCCTGCAGTGAGGGCTTCACTTTGTTATCCTGATTAACATGAGTTCAAGGAGTCTTTTATTACTCCTAGTGCAGCAGGATTATTCTATTATTCCCTTTTGAGACATCTCAACACAGCCTAGAAGTATTATAAATGCAGAGATTATTTTCTGATGCCTTCTGGGTTTTGTTTGGGTTTTTTTAGCTTTTTTTTTTTTGAAGGGAAACACCTGAAACATAACTCACTCTACAAGTAAAGCTAATTAAACCTCATCACCCGAGAATTTGTTTTCTTTATCCTTTAACTCTTTCTGTCTTAAAACTCCAAATCCTCTTCTCTGTTCCCACTAGAGCAAGAAGCAGCATTTATCCCAGGCTGACAGACGTGTTGGTTTCCCAGCTACAGCAAATAGGATGTAACAGGTAGTTTCTGCCTGTTGTTCCTGCAGTATTAGCTAGTATTTATCTCATTCACCTGACAGTTCTCCTGAGATCTACAGGATGTACCTTATTTTTTTTGTTGTTGTTATTTACAATACTTCCCACTGAAGTTCCACAAAAGCTGCCAAAGCAACTGGGGAAGGACAATTGACTGAAGAGATACATATGAAAGATCACATTATTCTTTTTTCACCTAGAAAACCAGCATAAATTTATAAATTAGTTCCAACTGGTGTTTATAACTCTATTGGTAAAACAAAATGTTTAATTTAGCTTTTTTCGACACCTATCACTTTTTTTTCTAAGTACCTGTGCTTTCCCGTATCTTGCTCGAGGACTTTGTGGATATTGATTCACTAATGCTTCAAAGGCCCTTAGGGCTTCTTCAACTTTTCCCTGAAAAGCAGAGACATTTATCAGCAATTCTATCTCATAAAAATGCTGAAGGATGCAGGACCTAATAACACATTAGTTTTTCAATTAAAGAACAAACACAAAATAATGCAGACTGAATCAACAGCTTTCACTCATACACTCAGCTTTCCCATACTTGCTGGGATTGCCGTTTTAAGAGCAATTGTCATTATTTATGAAACAATATAATATAACTCTCATGGTGAAAATGAATAACTTGGTTTTTCATACTTTACTCACTTTCCCTTGTTCTCTGGATAAAACGCTGAGATGAAAATAACCTGAAAATAACCTACAAAAGTAAAGACTCTAATAACAAATTTCAGACCAGAAATCTTGCTAATAACAAATTTCAGACCAGAAATAATAGAGAACAGCAAGAAAATTCTGGAGACAGGTGGAAATTTTCCCTCTGCATACCTCTCATGATGAACACTATCATAACTGCAGCTCTTCTAAGGGAAATACTGTAGACTTAATCACAGTGTATTGCTGTTTCCAATTTCTTTGCATGACAATGTCCCTCAGGACATCTCACACAAGTCTAAATGTAACTGTGGTAGTCTCCTGATGGATGTTGATCCCATGATGGACATTGACTAGAGAGTACAGATGGAAGTTGAGAAGAACCAGCCCCACTGTCAAACAGGTGCCAAGCACCGCTTGACAAATTTGGCAATAGACCTTGCTGCCACTCCCACCGTATTACAGCTTTATGAGTTATATGTGTATAAATTATACACAACTGCCTTGCTATCTTCAAATATTATACATGTCTGATTTGCTCCTAAATTTATCCTGCTTTCTACATGATATGTATGGCTCTCTGTAACTTATCAAGAAATACAGCAGGGAAAGAGAGTCAACAAACTGACCCTACAGATTCATCAAATGTGTCTATTACACCTATTTCTGATTAACCAATTGCTTAAGTAACAGAAGCATGAACATTTTTGATTTTGTATTCTAACATGTAAAGAAGGCTTCTAGTGAGGAACAGCGGCAGTGGCAGCCAGAGGTTAGTGCTCCCTATGCAAGAGCCTTCCAGCCCCATCACAGACCTACCAAAACTCTGGGGCTGCGCAGATGGCAAGGTAAAGTCAAAACTGCACAGTATCTCCTGAAAATCAGGAATAATCCTGCAGCTGCAATGACCAAATTGGCTTTTATTTTACTGTACTGAAAATATTATATCTCACTGCTCATCCACCTCAAATCTAAGGTACAGCAAAGACCTGCAGTTGTTATTTATGTGCATGAATTGTCTGTCATATCAGAGTTTTAACAAGAAATACATTCAAAGAACTTGAAGTCCCTCATTTTTAACAGCCACAATCTTGCTTCACTACTTAATCTCACATCTGGAAAAGGGATATCTCTGCAAAGATATTATTTTCTGAAATATTCAGATGAAAGTATAAAACTGGAAGCTATAAGGGGAGATGACTGAAGAGCTTGGGGAGATTTTTGTTTCTTTTACATGGCCAAATTATTAAATTCAGAACTACCCAAACTGCATGATTGATGTTAAGGCTGTGCTGCCTTGGTGAGAAGCAGGAACATCTGTTTCATCCTCTAAGCAGCTGTACAAGAGCCTAGGCTCTCCTAGGACACAGAATCTCAACAGAACCAACACCTGCTTCAGTGATCTGTACCTAACACTCACGAGGCATTGGAAACTCACTGAGAGATCCCTGTACCCAGAGTTATCTGGTAGCACTTGACTTCAGAGGTCAACTGGACAAGAGTGACAGGACAGAACTAACCCTATTTGATGTGATCCATATAAGCAAAAATTCAATGATTAAGCTATCTTCAAGGTATTACCTATCTTCAAGGTAAACAAACACACATGAACAGACATATACTTACAACTTTAAAAATTTAGGACAAACTATCTAGCAGAAATTAAACAAGAAGGACAAATATGCACTGACTATTTTAAAAGTTTAATTTCACAAAAAGTAATCTAAAATTAATTCTCCTTTTTTACAAGTATTTATCGATTTTTGTTCACTGTGTACAATCCTGAGTGAAACATTCAAAACTTACTTTTTTACGTAGTTTTTCTGCAGCATCTAGTTCAGCTTTAATGGTCTTATCAAACTTGTTTAAGAGCTTTGGCTTCTTCTTCTTTTTAGCTAGAAGATTTAACAAATAGACAGCTTATTACTTCTTTCATATTTCAATTGCCTGGAGTAACACTTAGCTAGGGACTGTGCTGGCAAAGTGCATATTTTCTAGTAAGGCAGTTTCAAATTACACTGAAAATAAACTGATTTCTTACTTATTACAATCACAAACTCCTATACAAAAAAGCAAACTTCAGTCATTCAAATAGAGTAACTTGGCAGTTCAGAATAAAGCATTTTTCATCACTACAGTCAAGGATTTTTTTTTCCAAATGGTGCAACTGACATGGAAGAGCAAAGGGAACTGCTATTTTCCCACATTTATATGGTATCATGAAAAATATGATCATCAGGGCACACTAGCAATTTCTAAAAGTTGTGACTATATGCTTTGCTTAGAGCAATTACTGAGGCCACATCTGGAGTGCTGTGTGCAGCTCTGAGCTCCTCAGGACAAGAGACACAGAGCTCCTGGAGTGGGTCCAGTGGAGGGCAATAAAGATGGATGATTAAGGGACTGGAGCATCTCTCTTATGAGGAAAGGCTGAGGAAGTTGGGCCTGTTCAGCCTTGAGAAGAAATGACTGAGATTTATACATAAATTGATTTATACATCAATGTGTATAAATATCTTAAAAGTAGGTGATATGAGGACGGAGTCAGGCTCTTCTCAGTGCTGCCAAGCAATGGGACAAGAGGCAACAGGCAGAAATTAATTCATAGGAAGTTCCACCTGAACATAAGGAAGAACTTTACTGTGCAGATCACCAAGCTTACCAATCTGTCACTGATGTCAGTCTTTCTCTGTCTTATTTATTATCCTCTATTTCATAGGAAAGCAATGTCTTTCCTGCCTTTTCATGCATTTAATGACAATAACGGCCAAGAAGCACAGCACTGGCTCTCTTCCAAGTGTTCACACTCCCTGAATCCAGTAAAATTCACATGAACAGCTCTTATTTCAAGTGTGAGGATCCCTCCACTCCAAACCTTCAGTCCACAGTGACTGACAGGTGTGGTGAGAAGTTTCTCACATTATTCATTGGGCCTGAACAACCCCTAACATGAAAAAGGTTTGTTGAATTTTGTGGTTGGTTTTTTTTTTTTTTTTTCTTTTTAAAAAATATGCCAGCTCAATTTTTCAAGAAATCATTGCTATTTCTAAGGCCTGGCTTGCTTAACAGCAGGAGTGGAAGAACCCAGAAACATCAACTCAAGGAACCAATGAAAGCAAGTAACCTTGAGGACTTTTTAGGTAAATTTTGCTCTTAGTTGGCGTGTGAAACTGTCCTTTGCTGTTAGCATGAAAACTGAGGCATGTCAGTTCCTCTGGGTACAGTATCTGGGGAGCTTCCAATGGGATATTGCCACCAAACACTTGGTTTAGTTTCTGTTCTCTAAGTAACATAAACTGCAATTAAAATGTGAGTTCTCAGTTCCTACGGCATGAACAAAAATCTTTATTTAAGCTTGGCCAGTTACACAGGAACTGTATTTCAGTGAGACAGGACAGGTATTTGTCAGATTTTTAGTCAGCATGGCAACAGTGAGGCTCCTTTGAGGCAAAGGAAAGAAGCTCTCCCACCCATCAAGAAACTCCCACAGCCTGTGCGACACTCTCTGCAGTTCATTTAAGTTTACAAGTACATGAGAAACAGCTCAGAAAAAAAAAGTAAATTAAAAAAGTAAATTCAAATCTTACACGTCTGTGGCACAAAGATACAATATCTTCATATCCAACTTGGGTGATGTGTTCGAAGAACCTATTTACTACCCTCCATTACAGAAAAAAAATACTATCTTCCTATTTTCAGTGCAATTATATATCAGCCCTAGACCAGCAGGAGATCAATATAAAAAGCTGGAAAGGAGTTGTTAACATAAATATTATTCATCTGCTAGGCACCAATATAACACAGTAAACATTATATAACGAGCAAACATTTCCATCTCCCATTCTATTCCTGTGTCAAAGGATTCACCAGGGAGCTTTCAGTGTAAGCATCAAGCATTCCTCTATATTAACCAGATAGCCTGCTATCTCCCTGCAGGGGCATTTTAATAAATTATCCATTGCTTCCTTCTAGTGCAATAATCCTTTAGCAGATGTGACCCAATATATTAAATTCAAAGATACAAAGCAGTTAACTTATCTGTTTTCAGAGGAAAATATATGTAATTTTTCTTCAGTGACAAATTTCTCCATGACACTAAAGTTGTACATGATCACACAACTGCTTGCTTCAGTTTGTGGTCCAAATCAGGTTGAGCATTAAAATGGTAATAGTCCGTTTACATATTGTACTGTGGACTTTCAAGAATACTACCGGGGATTTTCAATAATAGCCTTGGAGAACAGGCATTCTATCTAGGACTGCTGTCATAGGATTCCTGAAGACTTCCTTGGAGAAAACAGTATCCACTGAAAAAGCAGCAAGCTAGGAAGAAGTCTTACAAAAAGCTCTATGCGAGTTCTTGTGCTGGAGACAAAACAATTACCAGTGATGACAAGCAATCTCATATCTCACTTACCAAGATGCAGAATTTAAAAAAAAATATCGAAGTAGCAATGTATTAAAATGCATTACAATAAATGTACAGTAAACTTAATAGCCTGTCATATCATCCAATGAACTGATTTGGCATATGAAAACTAAAATACCAGGAATACTTTGGGTTTATGTTGGAAAGCACCTTGTCATCACCAAAAACAGTGACAGTCTTACTTCTACAAAGGACAGAGAAATTATTCTTGAATAATGAACACACTGTTGGATACTCTTCAGACCACAAGAGAGTCACATAAAAATTAAGGAAAAATAACCAAATTAATAAGAATAATTGAATCAGTCTTGAAGATTGGTTTGAAAATATTTTCCCTTTAATTGGTGTGGGAAGGGGAACAACAATAAGTAAGAACAAAGGGTAAAAAGGCAGCAATAAAGAGTTTGCCATGGGAAGATGGGTACACACTACTCTGTAAAACATAGCTACAGAGATAAAAAGAATAAATTTTTTTCCATATCATCATGGTTAGGATAAGGAAGAGAAGGCTTGAAATGGCTATAACAGAAAATTTGTCTTGAACATCTGGAACTACTATCTCTGAGCAAGCACAGTAGAACAGGCTGCTGAGGGCAACTGTGGAATGCTAATTACTGAAAATTTTGTTTATTTGAAATAACAAGATGTGTAAGCATCTGTCAAGAACAATGCACACAGCTGATAAGGCCTTCAGTCAACTAAAGAGACAAAGTAAGTTTTAGGGTCCCACTTAGTCATATGTTCTACAATTTCTGTAATATACTATTATATGTTACTGTGCTTTAGTGCCAACACTGTAATTACACAAGTAACTTTCACTCTCTCATTTGACAATCAAAGAAATCCTCACAGGATCTCACTGTGCCAGTCATCACAGCAGCTGAGATTCCTCCTAGCCCAAGGCTAGCAATAGAATATTGAAGTTCTAAAAACTTTTCCAATGCAAAATTTCACCTCAGTGCTATAACTCCAGAAAAGCCATAAGTGATTAAAAACAGTCTTGTGATAGAAAGCAATCTCAATTACCACTGCTCTTATTAGCTTTTTCTGTAAAAATAAAATACTAATAACATTCAAAGAATCAAGTTCTGTAAAATCTTCATCTGAAACAGATTGTTTTACCTTAAGAAACCATCCAAACAGCATCAGAAAATCAATTTTGCAAACTGTTGATTTATTCACAGAATTTTATTTCTTGATACTTGATAACTTTTAATGTGAAAAGCTGCCTTAAGATATAATAATCAAGGAATTAAAACCTTCTAGAATTTCTAGACAAATGTCCTCACACGATCAAATGTCTGCAAATTCTTGTGTAAGTGAGCAGAAAACCCAAGGCTGGAAATTGGTACAAAACACCAAGTAGACATTTATGTTAAGGCAGTTACATGGAAACAATGAAAACAAAAAGAGATAACTAGTACATGGCAAAAAGAGTTGATTACATATGACACTAAGTCCAAAGCAATAGCAAAAAAACTCATAGAAATGTCACAAATAACTAGTAATACCACTTCTATAATGGAGCAAATGAATCCTCTCTAGCTTCCAGAGAAGTGGGAATGGTTGTGCATGTGAAATCACTCCATTTCATCTTTTCATCTGAAATATAACACCATCATCCAGGCTAAGGAAAACCTCATTCTCCTAAAAGAGAAGACACTGATGTCCTGCCTGATTAGATATCAGTCTAGTAAATCAAAACAGCTAACATTAGACAGAACTGGACAAAAATATTGAATGCTATCATGCAATCATGATTGCCTTTCACAATTAACACACTTTTTGCCCTAGGGAGATGCCACACACTTGATTTTAACAGATAGCAAATTTAAGTGGGTGAAGAAGGTATTTTCTACACTGTAAAGGTTTCAATTTGCTGTTTCCTGAGAAGATAATTTAAAAGATAGGGTATCTTTACCACAGCACATAGCATGAATTATTTTGTCCTTGCTGCTATACTCTGAGCCTCTGATCAAAGGATGTATGTACAGTTTTCTTCCTCAGCAAAGTAAGTAGGAGATAACATCATGCTGCTATTAACACTTCCAGAACAATTACTGTTTGTATCTAAAAACCAGTATGCACTTCCATACACTTAATACAAACCATCTCTCACTCCTATGCCTTGTAAAATATTCTACAACTCTATGATTTTACTCTAACCCAACAGACATGCCAGGAAGGAAACCTCAAACAGAGAGCTTTTAGCTGATGTGCAGCCATGACCAGGAGTAAATTTCAACTGGGATTACCTCAGGAAGTTTTCCACTTGCTGCCCTTTTCTCCCCCTCCCCCTTGCTCTGAGTACTAATGATTCCCTTCCTAAGCCTTCTGCTTCCTTTCTTATGTTCAGAGCCTAGGAAAACTGGTGGGATGGGAAGGCAGGCTTACCTCCAGTGCTGGAGCTGACATTTTGAACCTGGTCTGTTCACTGAGAGCAATGAGTGACAGCCTGGCTGGTCTGACTGAGACTTTTGGGGGAAAGGTTGCCTTTCACACAGAATAAATGGTCTTGCTTCAGTCTTTGGAAACTAATGCTCTAAGATTTACAGTCAACTGAGAGGGGCCTGCTTTGTGATTATGAGAGTCCATATTACATATTAACATAAGTATTTCTTGTTAAACTTGTATTTAATGAAATTTCTAGGTCCTCAGAAATAGTGAGACAATAAGATTACAATCCCTCTGTGGACTTGAGGGAGAAAACACGAGGATGGAAAGATATTACTCCCTATCTAACAAACCACCTTGTAAATGTGGTTTGGATCTTGTAATTAGACTTTTTAATTCACTCATTGATTCATTCATACTGTCATTATGATGTTAAGGGAGCATTCCTGGTGGCTTCCTTGATATTGCATCTGCTATTGCTTGCATGCAAAACAGAGAGGAGTTAGGACTCCAGTTTTAATTACATCTGTAAGATATAAGTGATTCAAGATAAAGGTTGGTCTTTACAGCTACCTTGAGGATGCATGGTCCCCAGTTTCTGATTTGAAAAGAAGTACACTGGAACAATCCTACTCCATTGACTGTATGTTGTGCTTACTGCTATCGAGAAAATTGAATGACCTCAATGCAGGAGTTGGACAAAATGGCCTTTAAAGGTCCTTTGCAACCCAAACGGTTCTATTATTTTATGACTTGAGTTTTTAAATGAAGTTTTAATAGAAGTTATAATTATTTAATTGTAGAGGCTATAACTATATCATTATGTCTCCTTATGTTATGCCATCCCTAAAGTTAATCTGAAATAAAACCCCCTTCATGTAATGCAGTCTCATAAGTCATTTGCAGCAAAGACTCCTCCTGTCAGTTCTCTAACTTAAACTTTCAAAAACTAAGGAAGAAATTTCTAGGGGGGGGGGGGGTTCATAAACTTTGTTTTCTAAACACCCATCCACCCCTGCTGTGATATAAATTCAATAATAATGCTCTTGGCAACTTGTGAATGGCAACTTCTGAATGTGGGACAATGGCAAGTAGATACTAATGATGATGGTCTGTAGTTGTTTTCCAACTAATTTCGTGACCTTTTGTTTTACTAATTCTCTTTGCCGCCCACTAACAATACTACATCTTCCCAGTTCAAAGTTTCAAGTATATTCTGAAGAACATACATATATTAGTAAACTTTGACTTGGCATTCAAAATTTGCCCAAGTAATTGTCCTCCCTCCTGATACTAGCCCAACATCATTACCCAAATTAGTTTTGGAAACTGTGCTGCATCTCAGTGGACACTTGAATGAGAATTTGATGATGATGAAAAGCTCCTGTCATTGTCCTGTTGTTTGGGAAGCTCATTAGGTGAGATACAGAGAGTGTAAGTAATCTACTTGTTTTATGGGCTTCTATAAATGATAACTTAGAAGGTATAAAACCAAGTAAACTGCATCTACACAATTTAAAGCCAGGAGCACTAGAATAATTAAAAGATCTTTCTAAACTGTATTGGTAGAACAGGCAAAACCACTATAATCAACTTATCAGGGAAGTAATCAGACAATAAAAACAGAGGCATTTTAGGGACTAATAAAGCTGGAATCTAATTACTATAATAAATCTTTAACTGCAGTTATTCCAGAACAATTTCCCTTGCAGTAAAAAGTATTCTACAGGGCTTTCTGTATGAAATTATTGTTGGTTGGTTAGATGTTGATCGTAAGAAACAACAGCAGAATGATAATTTTGGTTTTGGCATGTACTTCCATCATTCACCTCTCCTTCACCATTAAGACTTTTGGATTCACTCGAAGGCTAGACTCGAGCAATCCTCTGACAAAACCAGAAAGAAATTTCTGCATTCACTTTCTGTTAAAAAATACACTGTAATATTCTAATGTCCTATATATTTAGTTCAGAATGGCATCATGCAGCAGTTTTGGACTTTGACAACTACACTTCTGTGTTGGTCATTCTGCACACAGCTCACAGATATTTAATTGTAACCTGTATCAAATTTGCAAATCAATAGGTATTATGTATACTGTTATAAGCAGAGCTTGCAAGGGTGCAACTCAGCCCACATAACCCAAGGAGACAATGCTGGAGGAGAGCTAACCGTGTAAGCTCCTTTTGCAGACAACAGAGCTCTGTCCCCAGTGGAATTTAGGGCATAACTGATATTACCCTGCAGCAAACCCCTACATTCAGTCAGAAGAACAGCACTTTAATCTCCTCAGACTAGATCTCTACTGGTATCCCAGTGGAATCCTACATATCTGCAAGGTAAACACCCAGAGTAAACAGTGGTGAATGCTGACCTGTTATCAAAATGACACCAAGTGGCAGGGCCATGTGTGGAATGACATTGTCCTAAGCCTGGCTTACATGTACTTCTGGTCCTAATGCAATGCAGCTGGGTGTTCCAGCCAAACAGCATTCATTTTTACCGTCATGCTTTATCAGTTTTGAAAAGGGAAAATTATTATTTATAACAATAGCACCTATGCTGAAATTCACTGTATGAAACAAACATGTTCATAGCTGAAAATTATTTTTTATATCTGTTCACCAATATAAATAAATATTTAATATATGTCCAATAAAAATCAAAGTAGAAAAATTAGGCTTCTTATTTAAAAATATTCCTTTTTTCACTCTATGTGATCAAAAAAACCCATTAAAATCACCTCAGACAGAAAGACACCTTATGGATGTGGAATGTATGTCCTGCATTGTACTACCTATGAAACCTTTTAAAGAATTAGTTCTCATATTCACCTGGAATACCCACCCTATTTCAATTACTTGTTTAAATATAAAGTCTGATTGCATGCTTATGGATAAGATGAAGAATCCACCTTAATGAAATATAACAGAGAAAACTTGAAGTAACTGTATGTTAGAAAAGAGTTTATTTTTATTTCTTTAGAGAACTTTCCAGAGGGGGATTTTGTTAATATCAAATAATTTTCAGTGAGACTCTCAATAAACTTGATGAAATAGTTGAATACTAAAATATACATAATTATTAGGACACTTTGCTAACCAAGTACTATGAAGACTGCAGCAGGAAAAAATATTTATGTTGTTAGAGGTAAGAGCTACACTAAGCTATAAATACTTTCTGCACAGAAGGCTCTTTAGAGTGTGTATGTCCAAATACCACAAAACAAATGCAGACAGGCACATGAGAATGTACTCTCAGAATCAGAAGCAAATCCTAACCCAAGCAAAACATGAAGTTCAAATTCCCAACTCCTTAGATTTCCAAGTTTCTTACATATATCAGTCACAGTACAGTATATTTTATAATACATGTCTCATCAATTTATTGCTGCATCTTATTAGCCTAATTTAAACAAATTCAATAGTACCTTATACCACTTCCTGTGACTAAGACATCTATAGCTAACCACTTTTGTTGAAAGTAGAAACATAAAACAGTTCAAACTATGAAAAAAGTTAAAAAAAATTCAGCTTGTATGAAAATCACACAAGCAGTGTACCCATAAACAAAATTAATTAAAAATGCAGGGTTGTTTTTCTCATAGGATGAAAAATTCTATCAATTTAACCTTGAAAACAAAACTATCCCTTTTTCCATCTTATAGAAATTCTGTAATCTGCAGTGACATTTATTTAGTTGCTGTTTAGAAAGAAACAACCACAAAGCACCTAGGGTAGGAAAGGAAAGTAGCTCCACTTTGTCATACTTTCATATCCTAAAGCTCTTGTACAGACTCTGATGAGTAATGTTGTATAATAGTATGTATCTTACACAAGCTGGTGTTTTTGCCTATGACTGCTTTTTACCTACTCTGGATGGCTCTTGTACATAATTTTATTATACTGTTCTAACAGGTCTGTAAAAGCAGCACATAACAGTGAGTTTTTTCCTACTATCAAGTATGTAGGAAATGGATTCATTGCAGTAAGATATTCCCTGCCAATAAATGGAAATGTAGGCATAATTGCCAAGCTTTCCAAGTTGTTTTGGTTGTGTTTTTTACTTTTTATATGTAATGCTTACATGTGACATATTTAATACTTAAATAAAATGTCTGAAGTTTGCCAGTCCTAGAAAGTTATGTTTAAACCACCAATATACAAATCCAAACCAAATAAACCGTAGCAAAATATTGGAAAAGCAGTATTTCTAAATACTCAAATACAAAATAACAGCTACACAGTAAATGGAAACAGAATGACAAAGGAGTAGAGCTACTGAATCCCTTGGCACAGGCCCTGAGGTTTCTGGGCATTGTCAGCAACCAGACATAATCCCAGTGAAGGCGGTTTTGCAAGCTTTGTCCAGTGACAGGGAACACATGGGGCCAGAACAAATGTCATTGCAGGGAGAGCAGATTCAGAGCAGTGCTCTTCAGCAAAACCTGACTTCTCCATCTAATCTGTCTCTGCACCTTCCTACCTAACCTAAGACAGACTAGGCAATCATGGTGTCAATAAGGACTGATTTGCATGTCACCTGTCTCTTCACACAGCACAGCTGGCAGTGCTGAACCCAGCTCCAGGGGCCAGGCAGCCCACATGGCCTCTTGCCCACAGATGCAGAGAGAGCTTGGTGGAACTCTGACCTCCAGAATACTACTCTAGGAGTATGACACTGAACATTTTAGTCCTTAAACAGCAGGAGTTGCCATAACCATCCCACGACTCAGTGCAATGCTACAAGCTTGGGGCAGAGTGGCCAGAAAACTGCTCTTCAGAAAAGCACCTGGGGGTGCTGGTCTACAGCAGCTGATGAGGCAGCCTGTTCCCAGGTGGCCAAGAAGGCCAATGGCATCCTGGCTTCTATCAGCATTAGTGTGGCCAGCAGGACCAGTGCAGTGGTTGTCCCCCTGTACTCAGCACTGGTGAGGTTGCACCCAAATCCTGTGCTCAGTTTTGGGCCCTTTACTACAACAAAGACATTGAAGGGCTGGAGTGTGTCCAGAGAAAGGCAACGGAGCACAAATCTGATGAGGCAGCTGGGAGTATTTGGGGGTGTTTGGAGAAAAGCAGGCTCAGGAAGGACCTTATTGTTCTCTACAGCACCCTGAAAGGAGATTGTAGTGAGTGTAGTGAGGTGGAGGTTGGTCTCTTTCCACAAGTAACAAGGGACAGAACAAGAGGCCATGGCCTCAAGTTGCTCCTGGACAGATTTAGATTGGACATTAGGAAAACTTCTATCACTGAAAAGGTCGCCAGGCTGTCCTTGTGGCATTTAAAAGATGTGTTACTTAGGGACATGGTTCAGTGTAAGGTTATGAGTTGGACTCAATGACCTTAAAGGTCTTTTCCAACCTAAACAATTCTATCTTTCCATTCTGTAACCAGGTAAGATTGATTGGTGCACATTTATGCCAGCCTTGGAAACAACCAAGTGTTTACCTATAAAAGTACACGCTCTCTAGATGTTTATTCAACTGCAGTTTATGTACATGAGACGTACAGGAGCAAAGCTTCACTAGCCGTTAGTCTAATTTAAATCAATCCTCCCAGAAAGCATGGTTTTGAATTTCAGAACAGAATGTTACTTTCAGACTTACCTTTTTCTGTTTTGTCTTGTTCAGTTTCTTTTTCACTTTTCCCTAGAACATTAAAAATATAATTTCATTGAAATAAATTTGTTATCATTTTACAATAAGAAAGAGATATAAGAAAATTACAATTTATACTCAAAACACAGTTGAATCAACAAGATTTTTTGTTTAGTTTTTATTTTTTAAAATAACCTTAGATTATTTTCTGAACTATACAGTTACCTAAAAGGTCTTTCCCTGCAGATGCTTCAAATATTACAATATTGCTTCCATCACAAAACATTTCACAAAATTTCTCCTCTAGATATTTAATATATTTTTTTGTATACACTTACAATGCAAGCTATTTTGCAAGAAGGAAAATCTGTTCACTAATTAAAAGATATTGGAAACACTAGCTTAATACATACATTTGTTTAAAGTGTGAAAAAAATAAAATCAATTGGAACTTAAGTCTCATTTTTAGAAGTGACTTGGGCACTTGGAAGCTTTTGTCTTTTCACAACTTCTAAAACAATGCAACAGTTTTTTTGCAAACATCTGACTGCAGAGGTAGATGTTAACCAAGCATTAAGCCAGTCTGTAGCAAAGACAAACTAAATCCTGGACAAAAATCATGTATGTGTATTTCATGAAGGTGGTAGATACATAAAAATCTTTTTCCCCCCTCTAAACACTTTTTGCTCCTGCTCTACTCTATAACATAAAAAGCATCATGCCTCACAATTCTAACAGTTATTCTATTTCCATGTCCAATTTTTTCCCAATAAGCTTCCAATATTTCCTCCTAATAAACTTAGAGAACACTAAACAGGGATGTCTGTTTCCTTTTTAGCTGGTTACTGTCCTCTTTAACATATACTTTTTAATTTGAGGTATTCTTACATAAATAAAAAACATATTCTTTAATTTCCAAATAATTTACATAAAGACACCTTATCTTAATACTCAGTCTTTACTGTTTTCTAAGCTGACTGATCAGAAGCATTATAGTACAAATACAACATTTAAAATAGAGAAAAACATTGAATTTGATTATGCACACACATGAAATCAAATTTTTTAGCACTGTAATTTCACCCTTTACTATAGGCTGACAACTGCTATTCCTGAATGTATGGACACTATAACTCTAATTTATATTCAGTACAAGGCAGAATGAGCATTAATTTGATTATATGGTAAATTAAATAAATATGATCACACTGAAAGTCATTCACCTCTTCAATTACATCATGGGATCTAGATTGTCAATTCAATTGTAAGAAATGACAAAAGATCTATAGAGTCAATTACATACTAGGAACAATTATTACTGTAGTAGTATATTATTGAAAGCATTGTGCAGTATTTCCCAAAACCCCGGCTTCTTTATTTTTTTTGCACATGTCACACAATCAATAAAATGGTCATATGTCATCCAAAACACTACATTTTTAAAGAGCAATAATGCAGTCCCAGATGAAATAATAGTTTATTTTTACAGTTTTCACACAAACCAGTTCATATACTCATATTTCTATTTTTACCACCTCCCATTACCGTGACACATCATGCCAGTTAGCCACCCACTTTCACATATCCTCTCCTTTATCAGCAACACCTGAGATTCTCACTTGGCCTCTTCTCTCTGCTTCATTCTAGGTCACTGGATAACCCACCTCCACACATCTTGGACATCCGTGTTACTTCTGCAAGTTCTTTGCCATTACAGGGAGAACAATGTATATGACCTCCTTACTCTAAAGCCCGCTCCTATCTTCCGTTTCTTGTCTGGCTTCACATTTCTTTATTCCTGAGATTCATGCAACATACAACCTCCAGCTCTCCAGCTCTCTATTTATGCACTAGAATCAGTTTTCCAAACTCTCAGACTATTTTCAGCCTGTTTTCTGCTAAATTAGTTGCAACTGACTTCACCAAAGTCTCTCCAATGATCTTTAAATACTCCCACTTCTCCTCCTATGTAGCTGCTTTTGAAATTCATCACAACTTGATCTTGTTAGCTCTGAAGCTAAGAATTGACACTTCACTAAGAACTCACTTCAGCATCATATTCAGCACATATTGCTTTGTTGTTCCACACTGATCCCTAGCATATTTCAATGGTGCAAAAGGTTTTAATTATGCTATTTCTGACAAAGGCTTGAAAATGTGCTCTCTCTAAGTCAGGGATATGATAATAAACCTTGAGACTATTTTGTCATCAGCTTAAACCAATTGTAGCTCAAGCAAACAAATAAAAAAAACCTTAGCTCTTCCAACTACTCTTATCCTTTATTCAATGTCTTCATTTCCAGCAAAATAATTCAAGAAGAAAAATCACTGACAAAAGAGCTTTAGCTAATCTTTTATAGGCTAGGAGTGCTATCACTTTATAATGAAGGCACCAGGGATTCCCAAGAAAGTTTCTACCAGGAAGAAGAAATTTATTTTTCATATTACAATACAACTAAATGTTTGATGGCATATGAGAATTATCCAAGTCACAATTAAAGAAGTGTTTCAGACCTTGTAGATTTTACAGGAATCTCAATCAACAGTATAAATGCACAGTACAACTTATTTACATATACATAATTTTTGAAAAATGTAAAATTACAAATTATGTTCAGTAAAATCTTTTTATTTTTCAGCATCTTTCCTATATCAAATCTTAGCCATTTACTTCTTAGAAAGAAGTGCCAAGATATGGTACCTTTTCAATTACAGAGAATGTTAGAAAGTCACTAAAATTGTAGCAAATTGGCAGTATTAAAATACAACTTTAGTATTCTACTCTGCTTACTGGTATTATTCTTGTGATTTCCAAAAAAAAAAAAAAAAAAAGCAACTGAAGCCAAGATTTCATAGATTAACTGACATACAACAAGAGGCTATGTAGCAATGTGAAAATATTAAGGAAAAGGTAATCTTTTGACTTTTTTTTAAACTACTATTCAGTAATACCAGATCATTAAAGCTTTGGAGGTATTTGAAAACTGAAAAGGTCAAGGAAGATTTTTGCTTTCTCAGAAGTGCATGGACCATATTAGATTTCTGATTTAAACTATGGACCACAACCATAATATTCTGTATACAAAACAGATATACCACTTTCCCAGACATTTGCATTTGTTAAGAAGTGCTACCTCAGCCATTATAAATTACAAACAGAAATGATGTTTCATGAAAAAAAATTCAGGCCTAGTTGGTTGCAGAATGTTAATACTCCGAAAGGACAATCACGACACAATTATAGATGACACAGACCTTAGACTACTGCCCATTTTCTCTACATAACAGCAGCCAGAAAGAAAATTAATTTATTTTACTTGCTACTTGCTCCTTGTAAATAATACTTTCAAATATATTTTTTAATATTCAAATTCAAAATTAAAGAATAATATTACTTAGTGGCTGACTCAAATATTTATCCCTATAGCTAATATTTAATACATTTAGGAATAAATAATGACACTAGAAAGACAAAGATATTCTTCTGTGTTTTATTGCAGCCAAACATTAAAATGGATTAAATATACATATTTTAAACAGTCCACTTGACCTTGCTCAGCTTGGCATATTTTTGTAAACATGAAGCACATAAAATCACATACCCAGTTACAAAATACTTAGAATTCAATCACAGCGTAATATACTCTCACAGTCCCATAATTCTACAAATAGGCTGCCACTGTTATATAAAAAGTCTTCCATTCACCATTCTAAAATAATTCCCAAGATACCTCACAAAATATGGCTTTGTAAAAATTATTGCTCTGCAATTCACAATCACAGGTAATTTTACTAGAATATCCCATCCCAAAACACATCACAGTCTAAGTGTATTATTGCTTTCCTGAAAAGTCTAAAGATATCACTTTGGGACATCTGTATTTGTTGATCAAATGTAACACGTGGAGTCTTACTGACATCCCAAACCCAAAAAAAAGGGCAAGCATATATGATGCCCCTTTCACTACAAATGTAAGCATCTAAAACCCTGACTTCAAAACAGTGTTACAGAAATTGAAAGTCTTCCTGTAAACCAAAAGGTAACCAAGTGTTAGGGTTACCAAATTGATTTTTCTGTTTATAAATTCATCTTACTTTATGTCTCCTAAGCTCCTGTAACAGGCTTGGCATCTTCCTAAAATCACAGCAATTATTCCTGAGCCAAAAAGGAACACATGCAAAATATCAAAGAATAAAATATGTCTTCGTAATTGTGGAACAGCAGCACAGAACAGGTAAAAAGCACACCTGTTACATTAAAATTCTAAATCACTCACAGTACCTAAATTTCAGATGTACCATTTTTAAGAGCATTCAAACCTAGGTCTTAAATTCTGACATCATATTTTTCTTAAGGTTGAATTTCCAAAGTACTTTTTGCAAATAAAGTGTTTATGCAAATTTTATTTTTAAAATAATTTACTTTACTGAACATAAAGCTTATTAAAGCCAGCTTTGAGAAAATTATATTGGTAGGCAAATCAAAATGGAATAATTTTATTGAATTCAGCCTTATTCTAGCAACTCAGTCTCGTTGCAATCTCCACTGACTCCCTGTCAGGCTAGCATCTAGTCTCTAGATATTTTTGCCTGAAAAATCAGATGATCATAAATAAAAAGTGCTAATTCATACGTAATGGGTTTTTGAAAAATTTAATTTTGTAATTTGGCCTTTTACTAGTATACATTTTATACCTTGTTAGGTATTTTAAAAATCACCTGAAATTCATGTAGTTAACTGCTGACATAACATCAGTGCAAAGAGATATAAGTCAAACTTCACAGCATAGTGTGTGCCCGATTAGTGTTTTTTAATAAAATGTAATTAGGCTGTATTCTATATCAGCAGTTATGAAACATTTAAAAATTCATAACATCATATGTCTCATTTGACCAAACTGCTCTGTACATACTGTATGAATCCACAACAAAAGATATATATTAAAATCTGAAAAAATGTACTTGCTGCTATGTTATAAATAGAATATTAACAGTTGCTTAAACAGTACATGAAATGCAGCTCTAAGCTGTAACTCTGTCACAAACACAGAAGAAAAATAATGAATTCGCTAAACTTGACCAAGGGAAAAAAAATATCAGACAGGAATGTAAACTAAACATCCAAGTGTTAAAAATGCTTACTAAAATGACAGTTGGCTAAAACCCATTTACAACATCTTAGTGTTCATTCCCCAAACCCTGAACTGCTTGGTAATTACATCATAAGGTCTATTTCAACCATCTGCTCCCCTTTTGTAGCGTATGGTTAGGACTGGTCCTCCTGATGTAGGGACTTTTCTTTTGAAGCTTTAAGTATCTGAAAAAATAAGGGGAAATCTATATTAAAGGACCAACCAAAACACAACTTCCTCTAAAACAACAACAAAAATCTTAAATGCTAAAAAATGCAACTTTGTAGCAGACTTGTTAATATGAATAAGCTATAATTTCTAAGAGCTACCTTAATGAATATACACAAAGTTGCTGTATAAGGTGGGAAACAAACTTTTAAGTATTTTTCTAGGCAGTAAATTTTTTATTACCATATGGCACTTTATTTACCCTGTAAAGAATATCTAGGCCATGCCACAAATTCATTTAAACATTTTGAGTTTGGTTTTGGTTTGGTTTTTAGTGTTGGTTTGATTTCGGGTTTTATTTGTTAAAGTCAAAGGCAACTGGAAAAGAGGAGCCAGGGAATGAGGAAGGGTCAAAGTTCTAAAGTGGAAACTTCTCTACATGTAAGGGGTTTCAGCAGTTGGTAAAATAAATGTAGAGTTATAAAAATGTCAAGGATACAAGGTGAAGGGGAGGAGTGGAGCAACTTGTAGATATTTTAAATCTAAACACATACAAGCAAATTCAGAGAGTAACGGTATTCCCTAAACCCGCAATGTCTCCCTCAAGTATTTATGTCCAACAAGTACCACTCTATCACAACCACTGCAATTTATGTGCCAGTGTAAGATAGGATTAGCCAGAAAATCTGAATCAGTACTATTTCAAGCTAGTTTATCAAACCATTAGTTTATAAAGTGCAGATTATAACAGTAGCTAAAGTATCCTATATCTGGAAAAGAATGTTGGCAATAATTTCAGAAGTAAACTCAGAGAATGGGAAAACAGGACTTACAGATACCTAAGGATGTACTTGACTAGTATGAACTTTCTTGTGATGTGCTCTGAAGTCAGCAAAAACCTTTTCACTTGCACTCTAGCATATTTAGGTCCCACACCCAGTGTCTTCCCTGGTGATATGAGAATACTCCTAACAGCTAAATTCAGTCTCTGAGCTCTCCCGTTTTCTTTTCAAAAAACTAAGTTCCTATGTTTTAGCTAAAACCCAAACTGCTCCAAACCTGATAGAAACTGGTGCCATCATGCTTCTAATGCAATTATATAATTTGAACTACCAAAGAATACAGACTGTATAGTAACTTTTCTGAATTTCTTTTACACTATCTGATGTTATGTTTGTTACTGCTTGAAGAAAAGGAAATAATAGCTTTGAACAACTGATGAAATAAAATCACAAACAAAGAAGAAAGACTCCTGACAACAAAATCTCCTATACTGAATCATCCATCACAAAGATATGAAAGAAGCACAGGAAACATGGATGTCATCATCTGAGAGAAAAATCTGAGAGTAATGTTGCTTTCAAACTGAAATATTCACATCAAAAAAAGACAGGTAAATATACTTAATAGCAGAAGAACTAATAATTTAATAAAATTTTATTCACTGTCAGTAAAACTACTGACATAAACATGTCCTATGTTTCTTTTGTCAGTTTCCCAAGAAGCTACTTGAATTTTATGTGCTGAAACAGTAAGATTTTTAGAAAAAACTATAAATACTGGTTCTTCTGCCTTCAGAGTGGTTCCCACATAACTACACAAATTATAAGGATTCTTAAGTTAGTGCAGTGCTCAGATTTTGTGCTGATCAAATTATTTTCATTTTCTACTTCCTAAACAAAGGATCATGAACATTCTACTATGTCTAATAATTACTTGTGTCTTTAATAACTGTAATAACTGTCTTTAAAACACATTTTGATTGATTCTCCCACTTTTTCCCTATGAAGGAAAGAGGAAAATAATTAATTCCTTCAAGTGCTGCTACTATTATGTGTTTCCAAAAGCTATGCCAGAATAGATGTCAAGGTAATTTTGTGATTTAAATGGTGTGTTGCACTAATTTTGAAAACAACCACAGGTAAAAAAAGAATCAATCTAAAAGATTTATTCAGAAATACCTACAATTTCAAAGTAGAACAAGCTATTTCTCATTCTAGCACTGTTTGAAAATGGCAAGCAGTCTCTCAGTATCACAATACAACAAAAGAAGAGTGGATAACTAGGTTCAGTTCCACCATCTTATTTGCAAATACATCTGCAATTAGAGGAGTGATCATTCCCCTCCACTTGGCACTGGTGAGGCTGTATCTCAAATCCTGTGTTCAGTTTTGGGCCCCTCACTGCAAGAAGGACACTGAGGTGCTGCAGTGAGTCTAGGGAAGGACAGAGCTGAGGCTGGGTCTGCAGCACAAGTCTCATAAAGAGCAGCTGAGGGACCTGGGGTTGTTTAGTCTGGAGCCAAGAAGGCTCAGGAAGAACCCTACTGCTCTCCATAAATGTCTGAAAGGAGCTTGTAGCCAAGTGAGGGCCAGTCTCTTCAGCCAAGTAGAAAAAGATAGTTTGAGAAAACAGCATTGAGTTGCACCAGGAGAGGTTTAGATTGGGTGTGAGGAAAAATTTCTTCCCCAAAAGGGTGGTCAAACATTGGAATGTGCTGCACAAGGAAGAGGTGGAGTCCTCAGCCTGAAGGTATTTAAAAGATGTGTAGATATGACACTTGGGGACATGGTTTAGTGGTAGACTTGCCAGTGTTAGGTCTCAAGCTGGACTTGAATTTAAGGGTCTTTTCCAATCTAAATGATGCTATGATTCAAAATGGTGTATTTCTAAATCCATTACTACTATATAAAACACTTAAGTTCTTTTTTGTGAAGGTAGAAAAATTAATTTACAGCTGCACCACTGAGCCATAAATTACAACACAAAAACTGATAGAAATGTGGCCCGAAATGCCAATATTTCAAGTTGGCACTTCTATTCTGAATTTTATTTTTAAATAGCATCTGTAAGTCAAGAAATCATCTCAATATCCTCAACTGACATTGTGCAGTGGAATTATCTACTGCTGAAATTATGTAATAGTTCTGTAAGGGCCTTTTTGTTATTTTAACTTTAAACAGCAAACTTTTCTGAGAGAAAACATTTTTTCTTCTTCTCCAGTTCCAACCTAATGCGTAACAAACTGAGTGAAGACTATCTTTGCTGAACTTCTTGCCCACACTGTCAAAGATAACTACTGTTTGCTTCTGCACTGATTATAAGCTTTGGTTAAAAATACTTCATATTCATTATGAAACAAACCCCTTTCAATTAATGCATTTATTAAATAATAGCTATGGCTTCAAACTTTCCAACACATCACATAGCTGTTGTGATAAACTACTTGGAAAGACCTCGCAGACAACACAATTATGCACCAATATGAACTCTTCAAACCACCTCAGCTAAGGTTCAGCATACAAACTCAAACATGAACTAAACCACGCCTCCAATCTGTACTGGACAACCACAAAAGGCCTCCTATGTTTTCTTCACTCCTCTGGATACTTTTGGCATGACTAAGAACCAAATACAAATACTGTAAGGCAAAAAAATAACAATGCAGAACTCTCTGGGCACCGCATCTTGTAAGAGCTCCTGCATAGTAGAGAGATTAACTAACCCAGAAAGAGGGTCAGGCTAACTAGCTCAAAACAAACATACAGCTGTTAGAGGTCTTGGATTGCAGCTTCTCTCATGTACTGCCCTGAGGTACAACTCTGTGTTCCACTCAACACAACTAGTTTGGTACAAGAAGCAAATTAGCAAATTGCAATAGTTAACTCCAAGAAATGTAACAATATACAGGTCTTGAATTTGGAAGCCACTTATCTAAGCTAAAAATGGTTTTGGTAAAATCCATGTCTACTACTCTCAGGCAACAGATGGAAGAACTGGAAGTGCTCTTGTTCTTAAAATCAGTTATGCTAAGAAAAATGTGATGGCAAAACAGTCCCTGTTTCCAGATCCATGTCCAAAGAATGTGCCACAGTCAGATTCCAACAGATCAAACTGACACACAGAGAAGTAACACTATCATTGTCCATGACACTTGCTCTGGAGAGGAAGTACATGCATATCGAGACCTGAAATTGTACTTCCCTTTCAAAAGTATTCAGCTCTATTTGAATTCATTAAAAATAAATTCTAAATTAAAACTACTCCGTTTATTTGGAATGCTTTCATATAATCCAATAACTATCATTGGCATTTATCAAATATAACAGAAAAATTATTGCTTCTAAACCAAGAAGAAACTTTGACAATAATGATATCCCTTCACAAAGTAATTTGATGACTCATTTCCATGTAGCTATAGCTTCACTTTTTTAGGAGAAAAAACAAGCATCCAAGATTGACTTACCCACTTGAACATCATCTGAATAATCTTCAGGTTTAACAGGTTTTTCTGTTAATAAAAAATGTAAATATAATTCAAACTCAACTGCTTCTCGAATATTTACAAAAGGCGCCCCTTTTTTTTCCCACAGTGACTTATTAAGACTGTTCTGTAACACTACTTTTGCAGAAGTGGGATGCAAATTTCTTCCTTGGCTAAATTTTTCCAAGGGACTTAAGCAGGCCAACGAGCCCATTGTAGGACTGCACAGTTTCAAAAATCATACTTCAAGTTTCTGAAACTGTACTATCCAAAGCACACATATCCCAGTTTCAAATGCTACTACAGTATGGGCTTAGAAAACATCCATACATACCTACTGTGTCTCTAGCTGTAACTGTGAAATACTTGACTTCAAAATTCAGTTACTTTTATTTCTATATGTATGTTTAAATTAGACATATCACCACACATCACCTAGTGCTACCATTGCTAATAGACTGAAGTCTGCATGCATGTTTGGAAGGAGTCAGGCTGCCCAGAAAAAGCTTCACAATAGGCAGGATGCTGGTTGTAAATAATAGGAAGAATTGAAGAGGGGAAATACATTATCTGATTTGGGAAGCCCATAAATAAAGAGCTCAAAACTAAGAGGACTTTCCACTTTATTCCTTACATATACTCTCTTTCCTGAGTATGCACTCCTGACTGGCTGGTGGAAAACAGAGCAAGGAAAAGAAATTTTCAATTCAATCATATAAACAAATACTGTCATTTTTAGCAATACAAATTTTTTCTGTAAAAAAGCACTCTTGACTTCTAAAACTGATGAGTCCTTCGTAAGCCACTAAATATGTCATTTAAAAGCCCAAGATGCTAGATTCCAAAAACACAGATATGTTTGTCCTTGAAAGAAAACAGCTGCAGAAAAAGTTATGAATATCTTTTTATTGCAGCATAGAATCCTATTCCATAATATTTATCATTCCCAATTATAATTTTTTTAAGTAACAAATGCAGGGAAAACAAAGTATACAAACCTGATTTCTCTGGTTCAATGACCACATCATCTTCTGTTGGCTTACTTTCTATTCCTAGGTAGAAAAGAAGTGTTGAAAGTTATTAACATTACATTCATTATTTTGTTTTTATTTCCCAGCAGCCACACAATTGAATTAATTTTAAACAAAAAGGAAGACTTAAATTACAAACTAACAAGTTCAGTTAACTGAAGAGTAGGAAAAATGGTACTAAATACATTTCACATCCAAACGTTTGCCTACTAGAAGCAGGACTTCTATTGCACACACCGGAAGGATTTTAGTTACAATTGTTGTCTGAGTGAAACAATATATGTTATTCCTTTTAATCATACAATAATGCATTTTTAAAATAGAAAACCTAAATAAATATAGCATCAAATCCTACACACAGTGCTCAGGCTAATCTGCTTAGACCGTTTTGCTCTAGCTGACTCAATCAAAATCATATTTGAGAAAAACATCTTTAACAAAATTTTTAACTTCTTAGAGTGGATCTTTAAATTAGATTTAACACAGTACTCATTCAAAATTCTTCAAGAACAACACAGCAAACAAAAATTTACAACATAACCTTTCTGAGTAGCAATGTGGGAAATTACCACAGAGCTGCAGTTTGAGCAATGGAATAAGCACTTCATAAGAATGTCATGAAGTTCAACAAGGCCAGGTACAAGGTCCTGCATCAGGATCAGGGCAACCTCCAGTATCAATAAACGTTGGGGGAAGAAGAGATTGACAGCACCCCCCTGGAGAATGACTTGGATATTCTGATGGATAAAACAGCCCAGAAGGCCAGTTGCATCCGTGGATACATCTAAACAGGAGTCTCTCATCAGACACCCCCACGGAGTGCCACATCCTGCTCCCGAGTTTTTAGTACAGACATGGAGCTCTTAGAACAGGTTCAGATGAGGCCCTTGAAGATGATCAGAGGGCTGGAGCACCTCTCCTAGGAAAGCAGGCTGGCAGGCTGGGACTGTTCAGCCTGGACAAAAAAAGACTCCAGTGAGGCCTTACCACAGCCTTACAATAAGGGATCTTGTAAAAGAGATGGAGAGAGATTTTTAACTCACGCCTGTAGCAACAAGACATCGGATTTTGAAGTGAAAAAGAGGATAGAGATTGGACATAAGGAGATGCTTTATGGTGAGACACTGGAACAGGCTGACCAGCACAGTAGTGGATGCTCCATCCCTGGAAGAGCTTAAAGTCAGGCTGGACAGAGCTTTGAGCAAGCTGACTAAGAATAAGATGTCCCTAGAAATGGCAGGGAGATTAAAGTAGATGATCTTTAAATACTTCTTTTAATTCAAACTGTTCCACAATTCTATTCTCTGCTGTGTGTTTGTTTTGTTTTTTAATTATATTAATAAATATAAATGGAAAAAAAAAGGTTTTACAAGCTATAAAATTTCATACCTGAAAGGTCTTTAGCAATATCAAAAAAGGAATAAAGTGTGTAATCAGCTTGCCTTTTTTTTTTTTTTTAAACATTTGTTTTTCAAACATATATATATATAACCAAAACACTAAGTTCACAATTATAAAATATATACCTGGCCCTGTGGCTTCATTCACCCTCTTTGGAAGGTCCTCAACAGCTAAAGAAAACATTCAATTCAAAGCAATAATGAAGTCAAGCCCTCAAGTGATGGAACTTAGTACACAAAAGAACACAGGTAGCACGTAGACATGCTAACCTGATATTAACAAGCAGACACTTTGATGAATTCCAAGGAAAGAAATACACCTTAAATATTCTTTCCTGTTTCATTAAATAGATCTTCTATTCATCAGCTAGTTATTTCAAAATTGTACATTTTCAACACTCGCTGTTTGGATTATGATACAAAAACTGAAATTTTAAAACAACTTCTTAATCTTTCTAAATACATTCAAGTACTCCCATGTTCTTTTGCAGCATTAACTTCATCTCCTAGACACAGTGAAAGCCAACTAAAAAACCTGCATACCTATAAACTTTAAGTCTTATATAGATAAACATGCAATTCATTTGTGAGTCCTAATTTCCTTCTTGAAGCACAACAAAGAAACTGTATGACTTAATGCATTCTACAGAAAAAATAAATTTTTTTCTCTTAATATGGTACTTTTTAAATTCCCTCGACTGTCCTCTTTAGATTAAGATAACAAAGATGGCAAAACAGATATTTACAACTTATTTACACTAGAGAACTTCTTGACTTCCTTCTAAACTAAATTACTGGGGGGGGGGGGGGGGGGAGGGGGGAGGGGGTTCAGTTTCAACAACTGAGATGATTCTCAAGAGCTGGAATTTCAAGACAACAAAGTATACAGAACCCAGAGAGAATACTGCAGACAAATAATTTGTAATTGCTTCTACTAATTAGACAAATGCATCAACAAGAGGTCTGCATCAAAGCAGAGCTAGCACTGCCAGTCTGCACGTTTTGAATGATCCTACACACTGGTTATGAGGAGGGCTCATTACAGGAAGCAGTTTCTGTGATGAACTACTGTGGTCCAGCTGTCCACTAAAAGCCTCAGACACCCCAATCTGTGTCAGCTGAGACCTTAAAGATGAATCCTCAAGGATGGCATATTAGAACAAAGTTTCTCTGTTCACAGTCAAAAATCTAACTTCATAACAATACAGACTGTTATGAACCTCTGCCATAACTGGCAGTGGCATGACTGAAAGTCACATAGATTGTGTACTTCAATATATATATAAACAGCAAGATTAAGTTTCTTATCCTAATGCTAATTTGCCTAAAATATTTTTTGTTTATATGTATATATATAGGTATATACCTGTATCTTGAGTCTCAGTCTGCTTTTCATGTTTTGGTTCTGAAAAGAAGGGAAAATAAAATTCCTGGGTACTTGATATGCATTAAGTATTCTAAAAATTTGGTTAAATATACAGTTATTTTGTTAATGACAAAAGCAAGGGCCTTAAATATATAAAGCCTTTCTGGAGCTTGTAGTAGAAATTCTACATTAAAAACCCCAAACCAGATGTGTACATATTGCTGAAATTTCTAGACTTTCTATCACACAGATGAAATGCTGAAAACAATTACAAATTACAATCACAAATCTATCATTCAGTACAGTTGTTACAATTCTCCTACATTCTTAATCTTTGCATAGTCATTCTAATTTTTGTAATTCTGAAGAAGAAATAGATCAAGAATATTCATTATTTAATTTTAGATAATGTCTGAAAATAGACAAAATGCTATCCATTGTTTGAATTTTCAATACACGCTTATTGTGAATTTTCGACTGAAAAAGTTCATTCAGTTTGGATAATTTAATCATCTAGCAGGTACTAATCCTCATTTGAAAAAAGTTGTTTACATAACATAGAATTGTTATGTAAACTGTGTTTTAACTATGTTTAAAAAACATAGAATATCCTTACAAACATCCAGAACTCTTTCTTTCTAATGGGAATCTCAAACTTGCTTTCTTTCTCTAGTTTCATGGCTAGAAAATGTAGGAAACTTTCCATAAAACTGGAAGTTATGTACAATAACTGAGTTCTTGTATTCCAAATTCTATGATCAATCATTTACCCACTCCACTCTGGCCACTTATTTCCACTAAAGAATTTTTAGCTTTGGCAATAACCTCAGATGTGACTACAGTGATCTTATTTGAGCAGTTCCTGATCTGAATTAAGAACCAAGCCTCACAAAGACAGAGTCACAAAAGAAATTTGACTCTCTGCCCAGCAATCATCTTGCACTGTCTTTAGCTTTGAGAACTCTAGAAAGCAGCAGGACTGGAGAAAATATTTTACCAGAAGGTCTTGCCAGAAGAGAGGAAACGTGATAGAAATGGGGAACATAAATTGACTCAAAGCGATACTTCTATTGATTTCACAGACAATTGCATATGAAGGCTTTAATGTGAATCTTCTGGTGGGGTTCAACTGAAGGTTTGGAGCCCATGCCAAAACCACAAGTTTCACATTTGAGAGGAAGGATTTCAGATCTCCACAATGGCCTCCAAGCACTCTTTCACTTCAGAAAAACGGAGCCAAAATTGCTCTTCTCCAAAAACAAAGTAAATCTGCGATGTGCTTAGAGATAAAAGGGATGAAAAACAGGTGCTACTGCTAAAATGGTGTCCAGCACATGAATATGAACATGCCCTGAAATTCCATGGACTGAACTCAGACTGAACTGAGAAGGAAAAAAATGATGTGTGACAGAAAGGCAGCCTCAATTCACTGGTCTTTTTCTTCTACACTGCTCCAGGCTGGAGCTCTGAAATGAAATTCCTCTAAAAAGTACAAAGGACGCATTGTGCTTTCCTCTCACAACCAGAATGCCTTCAAGGTGGAACTTGAAAGCAAGGTAAAATTTGTGAAAAGACAAATTTTAACAAGAGGAAAGCAGTTTTCTATGGATTATGTTGAATTGTGGGAATATTTTTCTACATTAAGAAGCCTGACAATTTAATAGCCAAGAATAATAGTTTTTTTGACAGTCACATGCTACCTTAGAATTTCCTTTTGAGAAAAAGAATGGAAGTTCCTATTCTCCTTATTGTCCTAATCAGAGGACTGGCAAGAATAAAGAAAGTGTAGGGGGATTTATCTGATACTACTTAAAACTCTCATTGAAGTACGGACAGGCACTGCTACTTCCTGAAGTAAATGAATCACTGTATTTTCTGACTCCCAAAATGCAGTGATTCACTGTTATTGTACTGGGGTGCCAGAAGAGACTGCAGAATATTAAATGCTTTTGGAACTGATTTTAAAAAAAAGATGATGCAATTTACTTTGTAACCTCCCTGATCAACTTAGTCGAAAAGCAGATATAGATGTCTCTTCACAAGGGCATGGAAGCATTTTCTGTTTGTGTTACCATTACATATGAAAGAGCATGAAAAGTAAAGATTAGAAGTTACACTTCAAATGTAGGTGTGAGAAGCAAGAGAAGTGATTCTTGATTAGGAACTGATCATAAAATTACTTATAAGGCAAGTAAAAACTAAGCCCTGGGAAAAACCAAGAGTCACTTGCTTTTCTATCACATTACTGCTGAGACATTTTGTCAAGGGCACTATAGCTGAGGTAAACAATTATTTTCTGCAGACTGGGAAAGGCACAGGCTAAGGGCTAAGTACACCTTTGGGCCACTGAAAATATTTCAATGGAATTTTGACTTCTATCCCAAAGAAGGATGTTGGAATTCACCTCCTGATAACAAAGAATGAACCTCAAGGTATTCTGTTGCAAATATTTTGAAGAAACCCTGTCCTTTGCTCAGGTTACACAAACATATGTAACTTGATATGTTTAACTTAAAGATATGTTTAACTATTCTGAAGCATGGTAGTCTCCAGAAGGATATCACAGCAGGAATCACAACCACACACCTTTGTTTCAAGGTTGTAACTATTATTCTTGTTTACTTTTTGATCTGATCTCAGCAGTCATTAGCAAATCATCAACCAAATCAAACTAAAACAGTAGCTCCCAAAGAACTGATAGTGGCAGACAAGACAAAAAGGTGATACTGAGCTAAACAGATGCAATAAACCACATCTGACCTGGCCAGGGTTTCACAGGGAAAAAGGCATGGCAAAGCCTTCAACGTTCTTTTTCCACATATACACAAACTATGGCATTAGGACCAGTATGGGAATATAATGACTATGCACACTCTACACTTGGACCAGTGTTAAATGACTGAGATTGACTGATTACAAACACAGGGAGTTTGAACAGACAACCCAAAACCTTAGCTGAGAACTTACTAAGTAATGTGGCAAGCATAGGAAATCTTCAAACAAAGTAATTCCACTTGCATATTAATGAAACATTTTGATACTGCAATTTCAATAAATATAGCAGCTGTCCTACCTTGGTCTTCACTATAATCTTCATGCACTCTATCCTCTGTTTAAAGAAAAAGAAAAATGAGCAGGAAAATTCATAGACTTTTAAGACAATAAAGACATACAAATAATACAATACAGTGTCAAGTTTTTTCAGATTAAAAAAATATTTGAAACTATAGTAGTTCATATTGTAATAAAGTTTATAAGAGTGCAAAGGTGAAGATTTCTAAAATATCCTGTGAGAAGAACTGATTGATTTTCTGGTATCAAAAGATAGACTTAAAAAATAAAGCAGTATCAGCAGGCTTTCTTATATAGTTCATAAATATTCATAAATATTTTGATTCTGAATTATTTAGAAATTATTTATATATACAGCTAACTTCTACAGAGTAATTTTGGCATCTAATTGTTATGGCTTACTTGCTTTTAAAAAAACTTAGAGATACTACTTTCTTCTTGACATCACACTAATAGCAACATCTCTGGCATATTTAAATTATTTTTTATCCACAGAAACACTTCTATACAATTTAAAATACCAATATCCATTCTCCCGGAAATTCAACCCTCAAAATATTATTCTGCCCATTTGGCTGACATTACAGAGAAGTAGTACTCATGCAGGTTTTAGCATAATTTCCTTAGGAAGTTATTATGTCTACATTTTCAGTTTACATTCTGAAAAAATATTACCTAGGAGCTCCAAAGTCTTGTGTGTTGTTGTGGTTTTTTTTTTTGTTTGGGGTTTTTTTTTGTTTGGTTTTGTTTTGGTTTTGTTTTTTTGTGTTGTGTGATTGTCTTTGTTTGGGGCCAAAATTCAGTGAATTTTCAATAAAAAGAAAGAAGACTTTGGACTGTACCTTCATAATGTTCCATAGCGTCTTCTGGCATTATCTCAGAGTCACCTTAAACAGAAATATTTAATATTTTATATTCCAATTGAATTTTCATGCAACAGCTAAATAACACAAGAGAGCTTAAAAAGGTCACATATTTTGCTCAAAAATGAAAGAAACAATCATACTGACTTAATACTACAATATTTTATTTGAAAGTGAGAGCTGAATTATAAAATACAGCCATGAACTACACCATAAAACAAAGAGTACAACAAGTTCATGCATATTTGTATTTAGGCTTAAAGTTAGGAATATAAATAGGTGTTGGATAATCAATCCATTGATTAGACTAGCAAACTCCTGACAGAACAAAATACTTATGTAAGTATTTGTAGATTGGATTCATGGAGTGTTATGCTCACAAACATAATGATAATACAGTGGCATAAAAATTGTGCCTACTTAAAACTATCTAAAAACATTTGAAAATAAAACTGTGAACAAACAGTCAACATGACTTTGTAGCACATTATAATTTGAAGTAATGAAAATTTACAAACCTGGAGTGTCTGGATCACTTACTCTCTCTTCCAAATCTGCAACATAATCATCTAAGGCTGTAAATGAAATACGAACAAATAAATATCTTGAAATTAAAAATTTGAAATATGTTTAATATTTAATTGTTTTAACTTGTATCCATAATGAGTCTGTCAATGGCTAAATGTAGCTCCTTAGCTGAAAACTGAAAAACTAAAACTTTATATACTGACAGTTGCAACTTGACATATGGCAATCTAATGGAAGGTGTTGGGCCACTCTCTCTTCCAGCCTTCTGCTATACTCTCTGTAGGAAAACTAGGGCAACGAGAGCCATTGGTCTCCATCAGTATTTTTTAATATTTATATGAATAAAAAATGCAAACATCCTCTATCTTCAAAATTGCAAAGTATCTTCTTTACTAATGTGCAGGACGCTCACTTGGTGATGGATCTATAGAAAACAAGATATGAAGCAGAAACTGACCTTGCAAAATAAATATTTTATTTCTGGTATCTCAGATTTAGAGCAATTTACTTCCTTTCATTACCCAGCTAAATCTGGGGGTTATTTTCCTCTATAACTACAATTCTTTTCAATATTGTTAATATACTTCCTAGACATGTGAGAAAACACAGTAGTGAAGGTAGAGTAGCTTATCCTTTTACTTTGGCAGTATAATAGCTTGGATTCTAAACCAGTTATCCCACACACAGTTTGGAATAAACAGTTTTAGATGTATCAAACAAATAAAACTATTTTTCTGTCACATCTGTGACACCAAACACAACTGCAAAGTCTAGAGCTAACACTGAATCAAATATAAGAAGCCTAGTATAAACAGAAATTAATGACTAATGTAAATGCAAGAGACTGTCCACATTGTAAAGAAACATTGTTAGAATCCTGAAGAAAATATTTATCATACAGTAGAGAAACTGCAATATCCATTTAATGCTTCTTCATAATGGGAAAGATGAGCTAATGCCATTGTACACGGTATCAAGCATGACATGAAGATGACTATAAGGTAATCAGATTAGTCCAAGCCAAATTTCAAAAAGGTTTCAAGATTAAAATGTGCAGAAAGACAGAACAAGGACAGTTCAGAATTACGTCCTTGGTGTTGGCTCACTCTCTGATAGCAGATCCAACCACAAAGAACAAACAGTGCTGAAGGAAATGTACAAAAAACTGGATGCTCCTAATGTCAAGAAAAATAGCCCTTAGAACCTTATGAAGACAATATAAGTAATAAATCTCATTCTCTCTTTTTTTAGACTGCACAACCACAGATCACTTGCCTACCCAGTCCCCAGTAACACAACAGCCAGAAACACATAGTAAATAAAAAGTTTTTGCACCAATGAAAGCTACGTTTCCATACCTGTCACCTGTTATTTGTAATAAAGATTTTCAATAGGAAGTATGATGCAGTCATCCCTAAGTAAAATTCTCCAAGACAATAACAACTAGTTATTGAGAGGGAAAAAAAAATTCAAAATTTACCTATTTCTAAACCAGTCTAGCCTTTTCTATTTTTCTTTCTCATATAATTTGTTATATTGAGGCAGAAAACCATTATTACTGAGCAGGGAAAAACAAAAAGATACCTGGAATTTCATATGATTCAGACTCCACTGCTCCAACATCATCGACCATAGGATCGGTATCTGAAAAATAAATACATTTGCACAATTTTAACATTTTTAAATCAACAAACAATAAGAGAAATCCTCTAACAGATAATATGTAAAAACAATAACATTTCTAAGCTGAAATTCTAAGCAAATTTCTTCTAATGGCAGCAGGATATGTATATATAGACTGAAAAAAAGGTTACTATTTTATTAATATACAATATTGAGAATATATATATATAAATAAACTCTATACATATTTCCTTAAAAAAAGAGGACTCTCCACAAAAATTTCTGAATAAATTGGAGGAAAGAAGAATATGTTCATTTTGACATCTTAATTGCAAAGATTTAAAGTAAATGGAATTTGAATTTCTCCTCCAGTCTTCCACTTTGAAGACTAGTAGTGCTGTGAATGAGTAAGAGAGATACAGAAACAAGGAGGCTTAATAGACACAGACCAAAGAGTTACTTTGGTTGTGAAGACAGAATCTCAGTGCACTTCCAGCAGCAAAACATTTAGATGACATTGATTACTTGGGTTTTATCAAAGGGTATTAAGAGATATTAAAAGATAGGTAAAATTTTCAGCAGTACAAATAAGTATTCTGAAAAATTTCCCCCTAGTTGGATTTAGATCATATGACTCTGCTTTAATATTTTGACTTCAATTTTCATCATCCAGTCAATGCCCCAAGGTGACAAGATATGAGCATCTTCTTTATATGATGTCTTCATCTCTGCAGGCCTTAAATATAATTAATGCTCTTAGGGAGCCACATTTGAATGAAAGAAGAATGAGAACAAAGTATAGAAAAGACTGTGTCAATAAACTTTCAAATTTAGTTCAATAAACCAAAAGGTCCAGAAGCAGAATCCATACAGGCTTTACTGATGGGGAATTAAAAGATTGAGAGCAGCCACATCAAGAAGCACCGGGGGGTGCTGGTACATGAAAGACGACATGTAACATCTCTCCAACGGTGTGAGAAAAGGCTGAGAACTGGGGTTCAGCCTGGAGGAAAAAACACTCTGAGGCGACCTAATTGCAGCCTTTCAGTATCTTAAGGGGACAATGAAGCTGAAGAGGGACTTTTCACAAGGGCATGTATTGATAGGACAGGGGTTCTGGCTTTAAACTGAAAGGAGGCAGGTTTCGATTGGATATAAAGTAAAAATTCTTCACTGTGAGGGTGATGAAGCACTGGAACGGTACTTCAGAGAACAGTTGTCCAGAGAAGCTGTGAATGCCTCATTCCTGGAAAAGTTCAAGGCCAGGCTAGATGGAGCTTGGAATAATCTAGTCTAGTGAAAGGCGTCCTTTGTGGCAGCAGGGTTAGAACTAGGTGATCTTTAAAGCCCCTTTCAACCAAAACAATTCTGTATGATTATATTCATGCCAGTGTTGGGGATATGCATATCGGAAGCACAGATTAATATTGCTGAAAACCCATAAAGTAGCAATCAATAATATTTGGTTACCTGGGTTCCAAAACACATAGCATTAAAATATCCCATTTTGACTCAAAATATATGCATTTGTTAAATAATGCTGTGGATGGCACTTGCTAAGGCTCTGTTTTAATCAGAAATTACAAGTTTTAATGAGACATATATTCATTTTTCTGGGTTGAGTTTTCTTCTGTAAATTTATTTTAAATGTATTTAGTCATTCAGATACCTTTCTGAACTGAGTCTGGTGTCTCATATGCTTCTGGAATTTCAGGCTCAAATTCTCTGAGCATGTCATCTGTTGCAGGAGCTTCAAAAGTTTCTCCATGTGTTTCTTCCTTTACTTGCCACTGGTCACTTACACTTTCATCTACATCTTCATGTCTCTCTCCTAATCAACAATGCAGACTGTTAGTAAATAAATTTTCTTTGGTATATTCTATTACCAGCAAATATTCAGTCTTCAGTACACCCTTCGTGTTTTCCAGCTAGTCTCCAAAGGGAATGGGGAGTGACAGAAAACTTATCTGCACAGTCCAGCATTATAAACCCCACTTGCTGGGACCTTCTTTGCTCACAGTAAAGGCCAACTCAGCTCTGTCCACTCTTGTCCTCTACACAGCATTTTGAGGAAGCTTCTGTTAAAATGACTGATTTGAGATATCAGTGCCAAACAAGTCTGGGTAAGAAGACACAGTTTTAAGATTTGGTGACAGAACTTTCTGAATTTTTTGAAAATGCCAAACAAGTTGATTTGAATGTTTTATGCTGGCAAAGTACTTTAAATGCATACCAAAACCAGACTCGTGAGATTCATCTAGCCTATGGCAATGTTTATAAACTCTTCAGTGATTTCTAAGCGTAAATGCATTACCAGGCTGGGAATGGAGAGCTTCACGAAGGACAGATTGAATTTCCTCTTCCAATTCTATGTCAGCAGTCTTGTGATCTAAAAGGATTATAAATTGCAGTGAAGGTAAGCACAAAAAGCAAAATCTAAACATTAACTCAAGGCTTGCAGCTTTTAGTAGACTCCATAATGTTCTTAATACCTTTCACAAAGTTCTCTAGAGACTGACCTGGTGAACCTCTGCAACTCATACAATTAGAAAAACAATTTTGTCTTGCTTATTCTCCAGTATAGAAAGTATGCATCAATCACATCAGATTCATCCATCTGAAGATGAATTGGAAGAATTTATCTACATTGCCTTTTTTGCCCATATATTTTTCCAGGGGTAGTAACAACGTCAGGTAATTATTCAAACCAAGAACTCTCTTCTAAGGAATTGATTTACTAACACTTTCATCCATTATCTTCCTACAATTTAGGCAGCAGCACTAGCAAGTCATATCTGACAACAAAATGTGAGTTGAAGAAGTAGGGTCCTGTCAACTTCATAAATAGGGAAAATAGATACATTACAATATCAAGGTCTTGTTCTGCTACGAACTGCCAGGAGAAATCACAAACTGGTTTCATGGACAAGTGATTGTCATCCAACACACCAGCCCAGGACATAACAGGAATTTGTATGAAGTGTTGTCTTCATATAAATGTCCTGAAATTAACATTGAGAAACCCTACAATGACACATCTGACAAAAAAGCTCTAAACCAGGTAAACAGCTGCATTTTCAAAATGGCACCAGTTATGAAAAACAATCCCAAAAAAACAAAAACCACATACACACAAAAGAAAGCCACCCAACCAAGAAATATGATACATTTTATAATTCATATCCTAAGAAAAGTAATGCAAATATTTTGAAACAAAATCTATATTCCATAGATTTCACTAGCCATATGCTCTGTATTTGTATGTATGTATGTATGTATTAGATTCACATAAACATCACACAGGATAAGCCTCTTCAATAAACAAGAACAACAAGTATTCTCTGAGTAACACTAATGCAAATCACATATGTGAAATGCGATGTGTAAAACATTTTTTCTTGAATCCCTCTTAATTTTAATACATTCTACTAATAGTATAGGGCTTTAAAAATATTTAGATTATTTTTTAACAGCAGGAGCTCAGTTTATTGCATTCATTATATACTAGTAGTTTTAGCAGAAAAGTGAGTACTTTATTACCGTACTAAGTTGGTTGTGAGAGGGTTTTGTTTCTTTTTTAAGGTGAAGAATCTGCTGTTATTCTGGTTGGATATACAGATGGAAATCACCACAACTATACATCATCAGAAGCTATTCTGATGTGATAACCTACAATGGCAACCATGAAGTTTTACAACTTTCATGGTTAGTGATTTATATGAAGTTATAAACAACGATTCCTGTTAAATAAACCTCAGTAGATAAGCAACACAAAAACTAAAAAAGAGTCTGCATGTTAATGACACAGAATTATAGTGCAAATGAAGCATCATGCATTTTGGTTCGCCTCTGATTCACAAAAGGTCTTACCTGGTTCGACATATGACTTTTCAGCAGGCTGGACAGTCTCCTCAGATTCTGGTGATGTTGGCTGTGCTGGGACAGATCTTTCTTTAAGGCCTGCATTTTTCAGTTATAAAGTTAACTTTATGCCCTTTTTGAACTGATTCAGTTATAAAATAAGAAAGTTCTTTCAATTAAATTAAATTATGTTACACTCTCCAAAAATGCATTCAAACAACCAATTACAGGGCTGTCATAATATACAGTGATCTATAAGAAGACTAAAGCATATTCAGATAGTAAACAAAGATGTTTAAAAGACAAACATACAACGAGGAGGTAAAAAGGGACAAAAATTTAAGCACTTGCTTTTATTTCAAAGTAATTGAACAAATGACCATGCTATTCTCAACATCTATTCAGTAAAAAATTAGGCAGCAAATTTTTCTCTGTTTTCAATTAGGCAAAAAGTGCTTCATATGATCAATTTTATAGGTTCTATGAAGAACTAATTTGAACTTTACAAAAAGCCGCAAAGAATAAGTACTTTAAATTCATGTGTTACATCTTACAAGACCCGATTAAGACTAGTTTGTTTTGACAACTGACTATAGAAGAAGTGTGACTGATGGAATTTTGCCTAAGATCGTGACTATCTATACCACAGTCTCTTTCTAGATCAAAACACAATGAAAAGAAAGCAATCAATAAATGTACTGATCAACACCATCATCATGGCAGGAGATAAAGATACAGCTGTGATAGATCACGTCACATCTTAAGACACCATATGATCCAGAATGTGTTAGTATTATACTAATTCTCCTCTTAACTATCCTTTAGGAGGGTTCAAGCAAGACTTATACAAGAGCATAAGAAAATAACCACACACCCACATCCTCCCACCACTATGAGAGAAGTGAAATCAGTGGAAAAGACTGCACACAGAGGCTGTGCATTCCTATCCTCGGAGGTTTGAAAGACCACACTGGGAAATGGCCAGACCAACCTAGTCATTCCTCTGAAAGGACCCTGTTTTGAACAGGATGTTGGAATAAGGATCTCCCAAAGTCCCTTCCAAATGGCATTTGCTAATAATCCTACATCCAACGTCAATTAAGATAAGACTCCCTTCTCAACAACCATCACTGCCCAAAGCAAACTAGTTTTTCAACAGCTGTATACATGCAAATCAATGGAAAAGATAGAATATAAGAAAGCAGAGGCTAAACTATAATGAACACTCCTGTGGTACTAGCAGTCTTGTAAAAGCAACTCTCAAATGAATAAATATTACATTTCAAGTAAGTACAATTTAAAAAATAGTAATTACCCCATTTCTATTGGAGTCAAACATATCTCAATGTAAATTGAACTAGTATGTCTCAAACCAAATTTTCATAGACTAGAGAGAGATCTTTTATCTTTTTATATTATTTAAATTTAAATTATTTGAAGCTAGGTAGGTAGACTGTATCCAAAAGTAGTGTAACTAGGAGTCCACCATTTTGGAGTCAAAATAAGAAGCTAAAGAAAAATGACAAATTTACACTTCATTTTTAGCCAATTTTCTTCTGTCATTAAAAAAACACCCACTTAGAATATGAAAAAATATTATTAAATATTAAATATTAATATTAAGCATCAATATTTAATATTATTTAAATATTTAATGTTTTGGTATTCAAATTAAATATTATTACTTTATAATAATAAAATATTATTGCAAATATGTAATATTATTATAACATATATACTTTCCTGCAGTTTTATCAATGGCTACATTAAGAAGTTACTTCCTTCTACAATCATTTTAGGATGGAGACAAAACTAGTAAGTCATATTAACCACTCTCACACTTCAGAATCCATAAGCATGGAAACAGCCACCTTGCTTTCACAAACACAGTTCAGTTACTTTACACATACACTGCTTTAAGTAAGTAAGTCTTTGTATCCTCAATAACCCAACCACATGTTCAGATCCAGACAACCACACACTCTGCTTCATGAACAATAAATGAATTCAAAACATTTCAAAAGAGAGCCAATATTCCACATCAAATAAGCTCTATGGCTACTTAACAGGAAAGAAGGAACCAACAAAAACATCTTTGTTTCACTTGCACATTTCTAAACTTAACCTTCAAGCTTTTTGTACATGTCTATTGTGCTTAACCCTGATTTCAATTCAATCTTGTCAAGTATGTAATATACTAAATAATTTACTTTTTATAAGATATTATTTTCTCTCTTCTGTTTATTAATATTGCATTTAGCTTTTACATGTCTGGTGCATTTTTTGAGCTTATGTGGCGACTTGTTGCATTAAGTTTAATGACAATAATATTTAATAGACATACAGAACAACACAACAGATCTCTGGGGCAAAAATACTTTATTTTGTGGCTGTCTGTATAGCCCGGAGTGCTGCTCAAATAAAAATTTCTTTGGAAAGGAAAAAAATAAAACAACCCAACCTTTCCAGAACTCCATAAACTTTGGGTCATAGATAAAATATGTTAATCAGAACAGCAATTCATTTGAACTTTCACACCCACACAGTTACAAGTTCTGGCACATTACAGGAGAAAATAAAAAGTGATGTGCACTATACTATTGTGCCACCATCCTTGAGAAGTGTGATTTTAATGCTCCTCTGGTCAAATATGCATTTTAACACTTACCAGAGCAAGGCTGAAAAGGTATACCTATCATCACCAAAACCTAACAAAGAATGTTCATTATGGAAATGGATTTACTAGATCTTCATTCTTTTGTATTTTTTGCTAGGCACTGTAATGTTCACAATGCACATCTCTTCCCTCCTTCTTCATGAATTTAGAAAATACCTCAGAGTAGATAATCTTTGTTAATTATCACTGCCAGAATCATAAGATACTGTACTGCTTTCTACAGCTCTAATTTGAACTACTTTTCACAACTATTTGAATATTTCATTTTCTCTAAAAAAAAAAAAAATCCAATAATCTTTAACCTTATTATCACATAAATCTAGGGATCAAAGCATGATGAAGACATATGTATGGAACGGCTGAGCTAAGTGTATTGCCAACTGTTATACACAAAATTTTAGCAAAACTACAAACAGAATTAACCTTCAGGACTTCAATCTTAAATTACCATCCACATGCATATATATACTCACTCTCAGTTTCACTCCTTCATTTTGTTTTCTTGAAACTAATGCTGCGGCACTTCAAAAATCAATCTTAAACTTCCACTACAAATTTTGTTCTGAATTCTGTGTAATTATATTGCGCAGTTCCGTACAATATACTTGCTTTCAAATTTATTTGAAAATATTCATTTCTAGATAAACTTGAAAGCAACCATAGATTCAAGAATAATTTGAGATCTCTCTATTATCTCTGCAAAAATCTTTTTGCAACTTTATTTATTCTAATGAGACTGCTGGATAAATCCTTCCATGATGCTGAAAATACAGAAGCTCTAAGAACAAACTAACAGAAGACTTTGTTTATAAAAGCATCGTGCACTTGAAAGTGTTGAAGTAGATAATAGCTGCAAAATATATAAGCTGTTCTCTAAACAAGTTCAACAAGAATAGAGTAGTACTAGCATACCACATCTTAAATGTAACTGGAATACAACAATATTTATCAATGATGAAATAGATGGCCTAATTTTTATCAGTATTCCCTTACCAAAAGGTTGGCAAACTTGAAAAAAAATCAGGACACAGTTAAATAAAAAGTGATAATGAATCAAGCTTTCCAATACAAATATAGAGAAATAAGTAAATAGGGAATTGAAGAAATGAAGAAATATATTGTCATGGGATCAAAAGACAAAAATGTTGAAACATTTTGATTGCGTATACCCTGGGGTCTCATGATAAAGTGCAAATGTCAAGTTGGTTTGACTATTTGCATGCAAAATATTTTTCTCAGGAAAAAAACCAATTTCCTTAGGGAAAAAATTTGGCAAATAATAAGTTATATTTATTTGTTTAGTTCCTACAACACTACAGTCCATAAATGCTCCTCTTGCTTGTTTCTGTGAAATAGAAACATTTTATGGATTTCCACTACGTGTGTCCAGATAAGCCTATTAATATTGCTTTTAAACTTGCATTTCATATAGAACATTAGACTTTCACCTCCAGATCAGGCAAATACAAGTGAACAAGGAAGGAAAAAAAAACAGTCACAAAAACCCAAACCCATATTTAGAGCAGACTTGAAGTAACTGGCACCAATTTGACATTTGAATGTTTTAAATACACATTGGTAGCCAGACTATTAATTATTAAAATTACAACATTAACATATGTACACACTTGAGTTTCACATCAGATGTTTCTGCATTATGCTTACAATACCAGTACACACTGAACAGTTAAAAAAAATATTATATATAGCCTTTGTTCACACTTATTTCCAGAAAACATTATTTTCTTATTGCCATATTTACCACATTCATATAAATACTGAACTTTACATTCTTGAGGTCTGTTCCTCATTAGCAGAACAGGAAGTCTTGTTTATTTCTTTTCTTTCTTGTCTTCCTTGGATTGGCTTTTAACTATCTTTTTTGTTTCTTTGTCTTTTCCCACCTGAACAGTGCCATCCTTTTCACTGGCTGACCTTCTTGTAGTCTCCTTGGATTTTATACTTTTGTCTAGGCCTTTTTCCTTTCCTCTGTCTCTTTTAGTCTTGTCAGAATCTTTCTTTAATTTATTCACATCAACAGCTTTCTTGTCCTTTCGATCAGTAGCATCTTTTCCTTTCCTGGTTTTCTTTTTTTCGTCTTCATTTTCCTCCTTCTTGGATTCCTGTTTCTCCCTTAATTTCTTGAGTGATTCTTTAATAGCTTCTTTTACTTTTTAGTTTTTCATTTAAAAAAGAGGAAATGTTCAATAAGAGAACCATTCTTAGGCCAAAAATCATCTTATGAACAACCATGTACAAGCTTTGATCAAATTATTATTTAATGCTTGTTAGATTTTAAACTTGTATAATTAACTCCTAAGCTTTAAGCAACTTCCAACAAATTAGTTTTGACTTTTAGGAACATCTCACACCATGCAGCCAGCAAATAACCTAGGCTTATACGGCAGCTGCATCCAAATGAAGTGTTAATCTAGAGAAGATGATGCCTCTATTATCTTACTGCTATCTTTTGCAGAATCCTAAAACCACTTTTGCCTATGAGCGTGAAAATCACAATAAATTTTGAACCTTTGACAACAGCTTAACAGTTATAAACGTTATTAGACAAGTTTATCATACAATGTTTCACTGATATTGCTACCTCATATTAAGTAAAGACTTAAGAAAGATAACTGAAGTACCTGTTGAGAAGTATATGTAAGAAGAAACACCAATGTCCTGATTACTTACATCCAAAAAAGTTAGCTGGGTTAGACTAAACTCAGCTAAATCAAAGCACTAATTGTAAATTGGTTTTTTCAACCTTGCTTTTCAGTTATCAGTAACATTTTTTTCTTTGTTTTACTTTTGGAGTTGTGTCACTTGTGCTTCTTTTCTCTACTTCAATTCACATTTAGCTTTGAAAGGGTATACAGATAATATAGCATAAGAACAACCAGAACAGAATCCTTCAAATTTATGTTCAATGTTTACTTCCGTTTTGCCGTAGTTTTGAAAATATTTGTCAGTACCAGTAGAATTCTCCAGAATAAGGAATTTTTAAGTCAATAAAATTCAGAGATTTTTCCCATTAAATCTGTATGTAATATTTGCATTTAATTTTGAAATAAACACTCCTACATTATTAAGAAAGTGATAATATAACTTTTACATATAAACAGCTCTATTTTTATTCAGATTTTTGACAGAAACTGCAGTCTGTAGAGGCAAAAAAGCAGGACTGCCTCTGGGTGCTGTGTAACATTTCTGTGGAGTGAACAATTTGATTAAACAGCTCAGTCTAAAAGGAATGGCATCATCTTTCCTTCCAAATGTTTTTTTACATAAAACATTTGAAATATGCCATTTCTTTATTCTCATATCAAACACTGAAAAATAATCCAAAACTCAGGAAAGAATTGCTAAGTTACATTTACTACATTCTTTGAAACATGCAGTTTGCAACCAAGTTATACCAAGCACAATGTGGAACAAATGCTAAAAATTTCAACTTGATGCAAGATACTGAGAAAAGTCACACTGAAATGAGCAGCAAACTTTCCTTAGCAAATACATTTTTTTCCTCGTGAAGGTTTGTATGGTTAATAGCATCCATTTTTCACATATTGCTAGGAAAATCCACCTTGCAGTCTATATGTGGTTAATGTAATACAGAGACTGTTTCCATAGCTTCATGCTGTCTGGAGATAACTGAGCAGATATAAAAAGCTACACCGGAAGTACTCCTGGTACCTTGGTGTGTGTTGAGGCTAATAAGCTTTTTTTGTCTTCAACACTGTGACCTGTTCATACAGCAATGTAATTATAAATAAATATATGGCATAAATTGGTTGCAAGCTCTCCCATGTTAAGCTTTTAGAAAATGTTGCAATCAATCCCACAAATAATATTAAAGGGGAAGTTACTGAACTTTGCCTAAATTTCAATTCCCACAGCAAAAAAAAAAACCAGATGAAACTATTAAAGTACAGCCTTAGAAGAATTAAAGCACTCGAGTCCAATTACAATATAGTAACGGTACCATGAATTCATGGAAGATAACAAAGAGAATTCCACATGGAGCAAAATCTTAATTAAAAACATGCAGAATATCAGGTCATCATAAACTACAATCCAAACAAGACATCTGTTGTAGAAAAATCCACACAAACAAAATATAATCTCTAGTTAGGAAGCACTAGCATTGCTACTGGATTTCAATCAGTTGTAAAAGAAATACTGAGAAATTGCAAGAACAATAGTTTGCTGCACCATTAGAAAATATTTAGCCAACATAGCTAGTATTAGTAAACATTATAACCTACAGCTGGTGTTTGTAATGCACATGCATTTCATACATCATTATCTGCATAAAGTTTGCATGAAAAAAAACACCAAAAATACCTTTGAGTTTAGTTTTTTTCTTGGCTACCCCTCCTGGCTCCTCACCTAATTAGTTGCAAAATGGAAATAGGTTATGAACATGTTTCTGATGTTTAATGAATTGACATGAAATTTCCCAACTTGCCATGTTATGTAAAGAGTTCACTTTACATAGCACATTACAATGCTATGGAGAAATATAAAATACAATCTCTTTAAAAATAAAGCAACTTCAGTTGCAGGACCATTACAAGTACTGATACGAAATACTAACTAATCAAAGAAAAATACCACATTACCAGATGCTACTTTTGAAGCATCTGAACTTGAAGATTGCTCAGCTCTCTCCAGACAAGTGCTGCCACATAAGAATAACTGATACCCCCTCTGATTTCTCTGCAAAATATTTGTCAGTTCCCTCTCAAAAACAGTAATTTATGTTTATATAAAATTTTATAAATAATATACATAAATATTTATATAATATATATAAATAAAGTTTTATAAATATTTTATAAACATATTAAGTCAAAAGGTCTTCAAGTACACATTGAAGAGTGTATAAACTGACTGTTTTCTTACACTAAATTACAACATGACTATTTATTCAAAGTAAAATAAATGTTTTGGCAAATGTTTTGCTTAGATCCAAAAAACAGTTACCAGTTCATTAGAATTAAAATACTTAACTGCATTACTTCAGGCTTCTTAAAACTGTTAGTCTTCTTTTCCCACTGTAGCTAACAAACTGAGGGCAGTCAGCTTCTTGATTGTACTTCATAGCTAGTACCACAAGAGGCATAAAGGCAAAAGCTTTTCCAAAAATACGAATAATATTTAGCTTCATCTTTTTAATACCATTAAAAGAGACTGGATTCACTATCATGATGCTGTGGATTAAAACTTAAATCCCACAAACACAGCAATTTTAACCACAAAAGTCATGTAAGTTGCTACCTAAACGCCAACTAGAAAGTAAAGCTGAAAAGATACAGTAAGTATTACTGTAAAGTATTACAGTACAGTAAGTATTTATTTTTAAACTCATACATAATCTTATTAAACAAGAAGAGATATTCCCATGTCTCAACACTAGGCTTCTCATTCAGACATACAAAACACCTACACTGAACATCTGCACCATGAGCTTAGGTTTCCAGAAAACAGGATCTATCTAAACTGTGTCATATATCAACACTTAATCTGAAAAAGAAAAAAATACTTTGATACCCTATACTAAAAAAAAAATGAAATAATAAATTCAAATAATTTAATGTAAAGTCATTGTAGTTACCTTGCATCTAACTTCTATACTAAACGTTTTCAAAAAATCAAGCATTGACATTATGGCCAAAATTGTTTTAAAAAGGGTTAGTCAAGTAAAAATACAGCCTTTAGATTAATTTCCTTACAAATTCATACCTGAGATATGAGTATTTCAAGCTCTTCCCTCAGAGATTACCACCACTGCTAAAATCCAGAGCTCTAACGTGACTAAAATCATTATTGGGTCTTACTATTTCTAAGCAGTGCATGGAAGAATAAGTTAATTTTTTTTTTATATAAAAGGAAAAATAGACTCCAGCTTTCATTTACATCTCAGTGAAAATATAAACAATAAAATGTACTCCGTTGCACAAAAGCCTTATTTAAATTTAAAACTCCTCCCCTCTTTTCATATTAAAATTAAACATTACTGGATATTTTAAGATACTCTTAAAAGCATGTGTTGACAAAGAAAATTATAAAATTTTACAAGTATCAGTATACACAAAAAATATCATACAGATATTTCAAATTATTTTAAAATAAACATATATGCACTATGTTGAAAGATTACAAAACACCTTATTACTAATTATTGTTATTTCATTTGTTAAATATTCACACAAGTAGTAATTTTGTTTCAATCTGCTGTTAGGCAATGTGTAACACTAAAGTTCTCAGAAAATTTTCAATTCATGACATAACTGCACAACTCATATAAACTTTAACATATTAATAGACCTGTTCAAAAGAGAGGTAAGTAAAATAATATATTTTAAAACATTAGTATTATGAGATAATCACAAGACGTAAATCTTGATTTCTACCTGGATATGATCCCTGCAAGGGGAAATCCCTATAGCACAGGGAAGTCTTACTTGTCAGCCCCAATTATACTAAAGCAAGACGGGTGCAAACCACCTGGTTTTCCAAGATAGTAATATCCAGAGAATGTGACAAAATCCAGCATCTAAGGGAATTCATCCAAGACTTAGGCTCTTACAGCATGGGGGCACATAAACAAATGTCCAGAATTCTATAAATCATGTAGTTGAACTTGTGGACTGTTATTCTAAAGTCCAATTCAAGTGGTTTCACACTTGTTTTGAGCTAGTTTTAAAGTTCATTGTTTTTTCTATCCAATCTCACATAAACGTCCAATGCTGGCAATGCAAGAAGAAAATATACTATTTATAACATCAAATGTGGGTATAATGGAAGGTCAGAAATGGCTACTATTAGATTTAGTTAATTAAAAAGTTGAGTTCAAAGTTAACATAGTTGGATAGGTTTACAATATTTTTTTAAATAACTCCTTCAAATAGTCATTATAAAAATAAAATGCTCCTCTCAAAATGGTCATTTTCATACAGTGCTTAAAGGTGGTCAGCTTGCTATCTTGACTGATGTTTTGAAGCTCAGGAATATTACAAAGCATTTTTATTCTGTAACAAAGTCTAGTTCTTTCCTCTATTTTTCCCTTAAAAACCTCCACGAACATTATCCACAAACAATCCCCAAGTAAGAGCAGAGATTTAGAACTTGAACATCAGAAGAAAAATACATAAATACTATTTTTATTTAGAATTATAATCATTGCAAAACAAAAATAATAGGCAAAAAGCTCTCAAATTTTGAGCAGTTTCCCAGATGTTGACAAATAACATTTTCATTTTTAACAACCTAGCATGTTCAAATATTATTTTATTCACTTAATAATCCTGAAAACTTTAGTAGCCTTGCTAGGCAAAAGGCTTTGCCATGGGAAAAATTTCCTCTAAGTCAATTCCTCCACAACCTCTACCTGCATAAACACTTTTAACCTGCAGCACCAGGAAACAAATATAAGCTAATTAAGGTGGTTTATCCACTTAGATGGGAAAAAGGGAGAGTTTACTTTGCATTTACTGCAGAAAGGACAGGGGCCAGGTTAGCACTAAGGAGCTGACAGACAGCACTTGCTACCCTTCTGTAATTTATGCAAAGCCTGGATAACAGGATATAAAGTGTCAAGTTTTAAAACACTAGGGTTGGTGTTCAGACTCTTGCCTTAATTTATGATGTTCCATCAAGAACCTCCTTAGCCACACAAAAAATTAGCGAAAAATGTTAAAATTGCAGTACCAAAAGAAGAAATACAAATCTGTAAGCCAAAATAATGAACAATTTTTTCTCTCCTTTTTATTTTCCTATTCCAGAAGAACTGCAAGTCAGAAAAAATCATGATTGTTTGTACATCCCTCTGCACATAATTACTACTATTATTGTACATTTATAATATGCTATATTAGATATACAAGGTCATCTGCTAAACAAAATTAGTTTACTGACAGGAAGCTAACACCCACTTACCTTTAACTGAGCTCAGAATGCTTGTCTTACCAAAGCCTGTAACTCTTCAAGTGCAAGAGTTTTAATTCATACAACCAGCATAAAAATCCCTCAAACAACAAAACACCAAACTTCAGTATATTCTCCACACGTTGCTCTAATATCTCTTGCTTATTTAACTGCCTAATGTCAGAAGAAAAATCCAGATCACATACACTTGGTAGGAAGCATTTTTGTTCCCTGAAGTCACAGATGTTTATGCTGCACGTTATATGAGCAGATATAAGAAACCAACAAGTAAATCTTGACTTTATTAGCCTCATCTTGAGATATACATCCTAACTGACCATGAGAAAGACAATACTTAATGTATTTCATGCTACTGTGACATCATTATGATAGATGCTTATCTGATGGAAACCAAACAGGGAACACAGTAACACATCTCTCCAAAATGACTGATCTGTACACAACAGCTTTCCCCAGCTCCCAAATTACATTTACAATACAAGTAGGTTTTACCTCTCCCATCTGACCATGAAATGAAATTAAAATCTTTCTCGTGCTTCAACACCTTCTTCTTCTGTGCTGCCATCTAAATGCAACCTATACCAATAACAGTTATGAAAATCTGATTTCTTCTAAAGCCAGACAATTGAAGCTAACTAATAATGAAAATTTTTTAAAGGGGGCAGGGGGGAAACACTGGCAAAAATTTTTACAATAAAAATTTTAACAGATATGCAAACAATCTCGGTACTCTTTATTCTTTCCTCTATTTTTTATTGAATTCTTCAATTCAAAGTTATTCTATATAGTATGAGCATTGTGATTTCTCTCTACCATATAACACTCTTTAACCTTCAAATTAAATACTGCTGAAGGTGGTCACAGAAATCTGGGGTTCAAAGCCCCCAAAAGTTTTAAGCCATTTCAGATGTACAGGTATTAAGGATTTTTACCCCTATCAATTTAGTTTGATTAGTATCACAAGAAAGCAAGCAAAAGCTTTACTACAAAGGTTAATGCAGTATTTTGTTTGAAGACTGGCAATTAAAATATCAAACATTTACCAAGAAATGACAAAACAAAACAGCCCACAGATTTCTAAAAACACTGGACAAACTGGAACACTACAGTTTTAGTCACAGATATTTATTTCTGTCATTCTGAGAACTTAATACAAATTAACCGTAAGGAATATGAAGGTATCTAATGAAACCCGCATGTCCAATTTAATATAAAATCAGTAAAGTTGTATTCCTTGCTAGGTATAAAACCCAGCAAGTTCCAACATTGTTTGCTACTAATTTTCTCCTGTTTTAAATTCTCAAACCAGAAACTGCAGGAAAAAGTAGCAGCCTTGCTCTCTAAAATAATTATTCTAACATAATAGAAGGCAAAATGCCACAGCATTCAACTCACACTGTAAAAATACTTTAAAAAATTTTAATGACAAATAATTAAATTTAAAATCTAGTTTTCAAGTTCCTCAACTAATTTCAAACTATTTGTGAGGACTTGCAAGCAAATTGGGATACTGTTCAGTTTTCTTTGCTTATCTACATATCATACTCAGCTTAACATTTTTTGCTTTCTAATGCTTTTTTTAAAACAAATTAATAAACAAATAAAAAAGCTTGCCATGCTGATATAACCGAAGACTGAACTAAATCTTATTGTCACCCTTACTAGCCAAGTTCTGCTTGTAATCACAACGATTAACAGAATACATGAAAACCAACTCTTCCCAAACTTCCGAAGAGATCCATGGATGAGAGTTCAATTGTTATCTCAACAGGAACAACCCCAGGCAAAACAGAACACTTCTGAGAAGACTATTTTCCCAAAATGAAGTACCCTACAAATATATTTACTTAGGTCTTTGGGTCTTTGCATTCTTGCATTCACCCCTCACCCCTTCTCCCCTGACAAATTCTTCATTCCCACTATAATTATTTTCGAGCTTACTAAAACCAAACAGGAAGTTGCATGATATCAAATCAGAACTTTGTTGGCCTGCCTTTCATATCTGCAGCCCACATTAAACAAATTTACTGTTTAATGATCACCTCAGTGCCTGTAGCTTTCTCATGGTTTAAGCAAGCCACCTCGATTTCACTTGAAAAATTTCCAGTTTATCAATTCATTTTTAAACAATTTTGTATAAACTTCATTATATATAATTCTTATAGCAGATGTTTCTCTTCACTTTCTGGCTACCTAGTTCCATTACTGAACCATCTACAATAGAATTCAGTGTTCCATGACAATTTTTAAATTCACATTGAGAGGTATTATTAGCCGAAAACAGTGTTGAAACTCTTATTTCCAATTCAAATCTTCTTCAAAAATTGAGATTTAAAAAATTCTCAAACAAAATAAAACAACCCAAGCTTACTTATTTCCTGCATCTCAGACACTGCAAGTTTCTTGCACTTGCTAACAAACCGCTGAGTAATATTCTATATCTACTAGCATTTATTTTTATAATGTTTAGGGGTTTATTTATTTTTTTTTAACTTACACTTTGTATATCTTATTTTAAAAACCACTAAATTTATATCTTGCTAGCTTTCTTATATCCTAATCCCCAGATATTTGGTAGAAAATGTGACCAATGCTCTCATGGCTCTATTTAATTAATAAATCTTGAGTAGCAGTATTAGCCCATTACATTTCACTTGCTTAACACTAGCACATTTTTATAACTTTTAAAAGATTATATAGTACCCTGAATTGGATGATCTAGAGGAAATTTTTTTCAAGCAGGCGTGTTAAATTGCTTTAAAAATGGCATGCCAAAGTAAGTGAAATTTTATTTATTTTTAAAAGATGTTAAAATTTCAGTCTACTACAGCCTGCAACTACAAATGTTTAAACTTGGGTATCAACTTCATATAGGAAACCAGTACAAACTTAAGCAAAGCAGGCATTACAAAATACAATTTTATACAATTTTTAATAGTAATTTGTTTGAGTACATTATTCATGTTTTAAAAGGACAGTTCCATTTCAGCTTTTGATACCTCATACAAACTGCAGGACACAATTATAAACTGTCCTTTCTATACCAGTAACTTCATGATAGCAGACAGAATTCACATACATGAAAAGTATTTTTGGAAAAACTGTCATAAAACAGTTTCACAAGAAAAATATTCAAATTTGTAAAACTACATTGAATACTTAAATTTCTCAAGGAATAGAAGACATTAAATTCTAATTTTCAATTAGTCTTTAATATATTCAGTATTACATTAGAAAGACATAATCATAGCTTCCCGCTTGCACAGAAGGCCCACCTTAAAAGCTAAAAGAAATTTGGAACAGCCCTTGTGACGTGATTGTCATTTTAAAGAAATGACTGAAGATAGTTTGAAAATAGACAAATCAGTGGGAATAAACCATACGACAGTGTAGCTTCTGAATACATGAAGTTAGCTAACTTAGAAATAAATGTTTCTGTAGAATTTTCAAGCACTTATAAATTAGTGCTTTTCTTTGAACAAGTAAAAAGAACCTATCTGAGAAATCAGTGAATCACAAAATAAGTTATTTATTAAAATTATATTTCAAAATATAATATAGAGAATTATCATTGTCATGACTATATTAAGGATTAACATAAAAATATGTATTTACAAAATGCAGTCATGCTATAATACTTTACATTCAAGGCTGTTACAAAATGCTTCAGTTAATGTTTGCTAGAAAGACAAATGCTATAGTGTTAACAGTAGAGATTATTACACTTAAGCTTTGTAAATTTTGTGCACAAAATGCACAAATTGAAGCACATACAGAAACCAACTACACAACCACAGATACACGTTTTATTCTACATATTTACACACTTGTGTAATATTTGCCATCCTGTCACAAAAATGGGAAAATTATTGAAAGGCTTTCAGCTACTGAAATAGTATTGCATGGCTAACTTTAGTTCAGTCTTTAGAGTGTCCATTTGGGAAGGTCCACTCAATGCCATAAATTCTTGCTATATTAAAGCTGATGATTTCATGGACATTTTTGAAAGCCAATCAAATTAGTCTTTCAGTCACTGGTTCTGTAAATCCAAAATAACACAAGTCTTTTTTCCCTGAACCCCTTCATTCTGTGACGTTCCATCAACATCATCTGCAGCTTCGCTCTCTTCTTCTTCTAGTATTTCAAAAGGAGTCAATACATCATAGAGAAATGAGAGAAAGCCATAAAACCAATCAGAGCTTTCCTCTGCTAAAATATTAAGGACTTCCTCAAGGGAATCAATATTTTCATTACTGCCATCTTTGGTCAGGCCTATACAAGAATAGAGGAAAGAGAGAGAGAGGGAAGGGGAAAAAAAGAGACAGCAGTTAGGTGGAAAGAGGAAACTGTAAAAGAAGGATCTGTGAAAGACATCTCTTATCACAGAGAGAAGTCTTTAGAGGAATGCTAACTAGGAAATTGAAGGATGTTAAGAAAGTTGAATCTTTCCAATACAGACTATAATTTGGGCAATAAACATGCAAAATATTATGCCAGAATCTTACTAAAAAAAAAAAAAAAAAAAAAAAGAGAGAGAGAGAAAAAAAGGCAATAGCTTTGCTTTCCCTTCTTCCTAGTCCTAAAATAAAATCCATTTATATTCAGGTTTTCTGCCAAAGCATTCACCTTAAGATAATTTTTTTATCAGTAATCTTGTACTACTTTAAAATCACCCAATTTGTTTTCTTTATTTTTTAAACCATTATGTTCAATTTTGAGAGCTTGCAACTGATGGCTGAGAATAACATTTAAATGAGTACATAAACAATCTTGTCACAGACACACTGCTAAGGATAACATTCTTATCCATGGAGAATTTTGATTTTGCTTAGAAGTGAGGATTCTAATTGGTGGGTTTGCAGTTTGTTTGCTTCTTTGGGTTTTTTAAGATGTTTCTCAAACATTTTTTATATGATAGATTTCTGTATGATGGACTTGATCCTCAGGAATTATTTCCACACCTGAGGATATACAGAACACCAGATAAAAATGAGTAGGCAGCCAATACAGGGTGTAAGTTTTCTTATATAGAAAATCTAAAGCAAGATAAAGAGCTAAAGTAGAGAAGGCTAGAACAGCAAAGAGTGATCTCATCACTGCTAAAGACCCTAATATTAGAAGTTACTATTTTATGTTACAAGACCCACTGATCTAAATGGCATTGGTAAAGTGCAAATAAGCCATGGCTTATGCTTTTTTCCCCTCCTGTTTTTGGGGAGGTCTTGCATAGGTCTGTTTGTTTTGTTTTGTTTTTTTTTTTAATTAAAATCTCTGTTTTACAGTTGTTACTAAATAATATTTCAAATTTTCCATTCTAAGAAAAGCACAAGAGAATGACCAGGAAACAACAAATGACTGGTATGCTTTAAATCTGCAGAGGGAGGAATTTCCCCCACTTCTAACCAGAACAAACCTTCATTTGTTTTGAAAGACAAGCAGAAAAGTGAACTAAAGGTGAAGACAGATTGTTTAAACATAAAATTAAGTGAACGTGTTGCACATGCAGATTACAAAGCAATATTAGATGCAGGTTAATGAAACAATCAAGATAGAAAAAATCATGGCAGAGACATTTAACACATTTCAACATGTTTTTCTTACAGCACATAGTGAAATTATCAATGATAATTCTAAAGAAATTTCCAAGTCCATGATATTCCACATCCTTGTACCTGGATGTCCAGAACCTCTACTTGAGTGACCAGCCATTCTCTTTAACTTTTCACTGGATAGCCCAAAGGTATAAAAATGATAGATTGAATCCAGGAGGCAATCAAGGTATTATAAATATCCCTCTCCAACTTCTTCCATGGCTTAGTTCTATAAAAATTAAATTTTATAAACAACTTTATGCACAGTATTCAATTATTGTCATTTGTTTTCAAAATTTGGGTAATACAAGATATAAAGACATAAACTGAAGTAAGGATATTTATTGAAGAACAAAATCTCGATATAAGAATGGAAACTTGAATCTAAAAATCCTAAAAGTAAAATCCAAGTTATAAATACAGAAATAATGCTTGTGTCATCCTAGTCTGTCATAATCTCATATAAAAACATAATGGGGGAAAAACAAAAAAAATCCAACAAAAGAAAAAAACCAACACACTCCTCCCAAAAGAACTCAAGAAGTAATTTTTGTCCACATGTACAGAATTGTATAGATGCCCCTGTTATTGCAAAAGACAAGAATAAGACTTTTGGGCAATTATATTTGTAAAACTGAGTATAGCAGCATTATTTTCTTTGAAAATATTAGCACTCCAAAGGGAACCACAGAAATTGGAAGAATATGTCTTACAGTCTTTGTCAAAAAAAAAAAAAAAACAACCAAAAAAAACCCACAAAAAAACCCCAAAAAACTAAACCTTTTCTTTCCAATTCTTTGCAAAAATTATCCCAGATGAAAAGAATGGCCTTTGAATTTAACAAAATAAACCCAAGAACAAAACCAAGAAAAACCCTCCGGCAACACTTCAGCTGAGTTGAAGGAAAAAAACCACAGGATTTTAAAGAGTATAGAAAAACTGCCAACTCATTAATACCCTGGTTTTCATCTCCATTCACCCCCATAATCAAGAAGTGTTTTTCAGAGTAATAACTGATAAGCTCACAAAAACATCATAACAAGTATCTGAAAATGGTGACAAAAGCAGATCATCCATACCCTACTAAAGCAGGAACTCGAAAGAATATAGCTACTTCATTCCAAGAGAAGTCTTTATTCCAAGACTCCAAGTAAGAAAGGAGTCAAAATATTTGTCCATTCAATAGTTACCACAAGTAGGGCACTGGACTTCCCTACATGCATTTAACAAGACAAAATATTTATTTTCCTGTAAACACCTCTTCTTCTGAAAATGAGCACAAGCCAATAGTTGAAAGCGCTAGAGTAGAACACAAGAAAAATAGGGAAGAGAATGAAATTTATCCTAAACAGCTGAACTGTGCAAAAGCATTCTTTTTAACCTATGATCTCACTATAGATTTTTTGAATGTGCAATCTCAGTGTGACTGCCTGCAAACATATTTTTCTACTGGAGGTGAACCAGAAGAAATTAAGATTTTTTTTTACTTGGATTCTACTGCTTATTACCATTTGACTGCTGATACACGAGGATGGGGTTTTGCCATTTTCTGCATAGCTGGACTACTCTGAACTAAATGCACAAGAACAATAAACGGATTGTTTTCTGTGGCTGCAGTTCCAAAACTGTACTAACTACTGCAAGCATTTAAGGAGAATTTCTCAGGATATTGTTGCTTGTTAAAAGGGAGGTAAGTACAAAAGTAACAGCGTAACTCCAAAGTGACTAATACAACAGACACTGGTACCCCTATACATCCCACTTTTTTGGTAATACCACTAAAGCCACTGCTTCACTATACTGATTTAAAGCAAGGTCATATGTGTAGCACTCTCCCTAAGAATAACACCCTTCTGAGAACAACTGGAGTGGACAAAAACTGGGAAGCAAAGTACTGCAAACAGCAGCCCCCAAAGGAGCAAGTTACAGAGCCTCTCTTCCCATTACCAGAAGGAAGTCTGTAAACAGAACCTCAGAAATATCTATGAAAAAGACAAAATCTGCAAGATAATGGCAAATTAGCTTCAACAAGTTTTCATTTCCACCACAGATAATTTTAAAATTAATGCTATAATACTCCATAATTACTTGGGGTTGGTTGACTGGAGGGGATGCAGATGGCTTGGTTTTTTTGGGTTTTTTACTTCATTTACACAAGGAGTGGGGGAAGAGGGGAAGAACAAATTTCTCGCACATCCTTTTGAAAATTATAAAAATCCTCAAGAGAACCTAATCATGAAACCCACTTTGATTCCAACAAATAATAAAGAACAGATCTTATCAAAGCTTATACAAACAAGAAATAAAATATAAATTTTAATTATTCTATTTAGGTATAGCCAAGTAATACAGAAAATTATTAAATTATCAGCTATTAAACCGTTATTTGAAATATAAACTCATTCCAGTAGAAGCATTTTTCAAAATGTTAGTTAAATGAATTTAAACTTAATATTAAGATATTTAATTTTTTCATTAACATGATATTCAATCTTGAAATTTGTACTGAACACTAAAGGTTATGGAAGTGGACAACATTAAACCACTGTTCAATACACTATACTAGTGCTGTAATAGCTAAAGAACAAAAGAGAATAAAGCATATGAATCCCTATCATTAAACACCTAACTACAGTAACTCCTTTTGCACCAGAGAAACCACTTGCTGTTATGGCAGTCTGACCCAGAAAAAAATCCCAGAAAATAATACACCTTCCTAACAAAATCCTCACAAATAAAAGGTGTTTTGCACTTAATATTCAGAAAGTAGGCTTACTCTGTTTCCTTTACTACAATGATTTAATTCTGGAAGAAAAATTCCTCAAGATGGAATCCAGGCTTCCTGTTTCTACATCAATGAAAAAATTTCAGTCTGCATTGTGGTACTGATCTTTTATTTTGTATTACATTTTAAATGTAAATGTAAACAAGCACAGTAACTTAGAGGAAAGTTCAGTTAATAATATAACATGCTTGTTATTGGAAAAAATATTTTTTTATATACATAATTTTCTCACTGTCACAAAACTTTAAAATTTATGATTTCTTTCATCCTGCAAAAATTATTTTCAAATTTAAGTGATATTAAATCATATTTCTAAGTAACTTTTCAAAAATAATAAAAATAAATCTTGATCTGTGACCTTTTAAGGTCACATTTGAAGTACAAGGTTTAAATGCATGATAAGACAAGCTTAGAATAGAAACACTTTCATGTACTGGCAGAACTCCCAGCTATATCAGGCTGCATAAAACAGAGATAGAACAAAGCAGCAGAATGTTTCTGCCTGTATATGACCGTCAAGAAAAGGATATCCAGTTTCTATACACTACATAATAGACAGAGATAGATTAGAATTATAACTATACAAGTATTATCTTAGTCACCAATTATAATTAACACCCAATCTGTAGCTCTGTAGCCAATAGGAGTGCTGGAAATTTTTTGGAGTGACTCTCACATTCACACCACTGCAAACTGATTCAGTTGATTACATGGTTTTCTATATATCATGAAGGGATTAAACAAATGAACAGACATCCTCCCAAAGACTTGCTTACTTCTCCAGATAAAAGTAGGAAAAATAAGATAAGCTGATTTTTATAGAGTATGAATTAGAAATAGCAAACTATAACATCCTAATGTACTACTGATAACTTTGACTAGTTTGATACATTCTATTTTGTCCTCTGCTCAAACTGTTAGCTGGGGGGTTCGTTGCTTTGTTCATTTGTTTAATTTTACAGGTTTATGTGCTCAGTAGAGGTTCAAATTTGAACAAACTAACTAAAGGAAATCTAAAGAAAGTAAACTTAAGTAAAATTTCTACCATCAGGTAGGCAAGAAGTGTCTATCCAAGACTTGACTGAAGCTGAAGAAGGCAGTGCTTTAAAATATGTAAGTAAACATCACTATCATAAAGCATGTCTAGAATTGAAATTTCCCTTTGAAGATACACAGTGAGCAGAAAGACATTCTCACAAATTACAAGGAACAGAAGCCTAAACCCATTGTTTCAATGCCAGAGAAGAAAAATTCATATCATGTACTACTTCTGAAGGGCAAAAAAAATGAACAGACTTGTTGAGAATTCAGAATAGAGGGAAGACAATACAAAAAATACTCCACACAAATAGTAATCTAAGAAGTACAAAGGCACATTTAAGTAATTTTAAAATGGACCTGGCTTAACATGTTAACATAATGTTTTCATTCTAGAAGCATCTTAGGTCCTGCATCTGATAAATTTATTGATAATCACAACCTTCTTTTAACATTCAATACAGTAGCATCAACCACCTAATTTAAAAATCATCCTGTAAGATTAAATGCTTTCTGCTAACATTGCTATGTTAGAAGAAAAAGAACAAAAATGACCTACAACTTGCTTTAAGGAAAAACTCATCACAATGAAATCAACTTAAGTTTTCAAACTAGGAAGAAAACAACAAACCAGAAATATTGTTTTGACTTAAAAACAAAAAAGCAAAACTTGAATATGCCAACTAAATTATATAGATTGTTCCACCTGTATTTGTACTTGCCTAGCAATACTTTAGCATCTTCCACATCAAAATCTCCATCTCCGTCAGCATCATATACCCCAAGCTTGCCTAGAAGTCCAAAGAGAGGAAGAAAAGACAATTAGGGATTTGGCTATTTGTGTCCAGCACAGTGTTCAATGTGCAATGATTGACTGTCAATGATAGGTTGTTACCATATGTTTTTTAACAATCTAGCTGTAATATTCTTAACTACATTTTATATTTCCTGGTAAATACTCAAATATTTCAAGTTTCTTTCTGTATTTCCTGCACTTCAGACCAAACACAAGTTTGTCTTTTTCCTGCATTGATTTTGCAGCCTGTAGATTTAAAGCAAGTCTATAATTATGTACTTGACATGGACATGCTTTGCTCAGAATAAAATTTAAGTTCATGAGAAGCATTCAACATGTTTGAGGGAAAATAACAAAAACAAAACTTTGTAAAATAATAGCCATTTGTTTTCTGATTACATGCTTTCTGCAATTCTAAATTCTCAGAAAATAGATAGCTATATAGCTATATAGTTTTTAGTGCCAAGTTAATAGAAAGTAAGCAGCCTACTTCCTAGACAAAGGAAAACCATTCACAAATTTTAGCAACAATTGCATAACCTTCCATGCAAACAAAAAAAGTTGTCCATCCTTTCATGTAAGACTAACAAATCAGTTTTCTCACTTTTTTGTTTTTGAAACTGCAGCTCAATCAGCCCTAAGTATATGCAAAAGGAGAACTCAGTTTCTATTAAAATAGAATTTTTAGCATAAAAGTATGGTATCTAGGATTTTAAGTGTCCTGGGATCACCAAACTAAGCAGAGAGTTATCTAATTATAGGTTTGATAAAATTCAGACACAACTTTTAACAGGATCAAACTCTACAGAGTTTGCAGAACTTTGTGTCCTTATAGTCTGACAGTTTTCTACACTTGTCATTCTTTAAATGGAGGTAGAACTTTCTTGCTATCAAAATAAATGAAATACAGTTCGTAATATGGTACTTATAAAATTAGAAAACAGTTTTGTGGAAGAAAAAATTTCGACTTGGGTCTAGAATAGAAAAATATGTTCATCACCATTTTATGAAAGCAAACCAATAGAAAGGAGCCATATCTGTTTATGGATAAACACAGTAGACTGGTGCAAAAATATAAGTCTCTAGAAGTAAGAATTATATCATCTTCAAAACCATGAAGAATGAGACAAATGATAAATGGCTGAGCTTCATGTCATTGCAAAAGAAGCGTAATTCTTTTTAAAAAAATTAAAACCATAATAAAGTAAATAAAAACTTTCAGCCAAGGGACTGTAAAGCAAGATTATTTCTCTAATATCCTACCTTGTAGGACCTCTGACAAGTTATAACGGAAATCCTTTGCTTTGGCTGCATGCATGGTAAAAATACAAAAAATATTATTTGCATCACTAGACCCAGTTAAGTTTCAAAACAGAAGATTTTCTCTGAAAAAAAAATCAGTCCAGATCAAAAAAAAGCATGTACCAACAAATTTGCAAATTTTGTAAATCCACCAGTGCAAAAGTGCATATTGAATCCTACAACATCAGGGAAAATGGCTGTTCCTATGGACATACGTCTTGAAATTTGAGATATTAATTTGTAAGCTTAAATATTATATTAACCAGTACTATCTTAAAATTGTCATATTGAGATAGATAGAATTATCACCACTATACGCTTAAAACTGAGGTCATTCAACATCTCACTCATGAGAGGATGACTGATCAGCTGTACTGACCCCTACAGGCATGACAGCCCATCAGAGCACAGCTAGCATGAGCTGCCTACTTTCAACCACTGCTGAGAGTTTCTGAGAGCTTCCATTCAAACTGCACATTTAGCTGGCCTCTCAAATTAACTACAGCATATATGTTACAAAGACATTCTACAGGATGTTAATACCCTTTTATGAGATCCCCATTTTAACATCATAATAGTGCTCAGCATTAAAACATACATTTTGAACCACACTGCCTATTCTTATCATGTAGATAATTTGCAAACACTACAGTAGACAAATCACCTATCTAAAAACAAAAAATGGCATTCACTTAATGCATATCATAACATTATTAGAAAAATCTTAAGATTTAGAATTCTTACCTAGAACTTCTTCATAATCTACAAGTTCAAACCAGACAACTGCTACTGACGTCCAAACTCCCAGCAAAGCAATTACCATAAACCAGGTGAAAAATGAGCTTCCAGAGAGGCCTTCTTTCTTTCCATTCTTGCTTCCTCCGTGCTTAGTCTCTGTTAAAATAAAACAAGAAGAGAAAATGGATGTAAGAGTTAGAAAGTTATTATTGAGGATACAATTATAAAACTTGGTGCTTATGGATACACTAAATACTAGACATTAGAGCAACAATGGTAGGTTTTGTTGTTGTGGACTTTTTTGGTTGATTTTTTTTTTTTAAACTTACCACCTTTATTTACTTTCAATTTCACTGTAAATTACTGTGAGAAGCTTGATGATTATCTAAGCAAAAGCCTCATAACCAATCAAACACCAAAAGTCCCTATCTAATTTGTCTTACAAGGTAGCTGAAAATTCTGCCTTGCTCCCCTTTGTTGTCTGTTTACACAGAGCTTCACATTTTTGAAATGCTTTGCATTTGTTCCCCGAAGTTCCCAGACTGCCACCAGAGGCCAGTATGGTGAGCAGAAAAGATTTGCAAGAGAAGCATTTCTCCCAAATCGAGTTTCAAAACTAGTCAAAATAGCTCACACAACCAACGTGACAATTCAAATAGCCTAAGAAAACTATAAAACCTGACCTATGTTAAGGGTAAGACTTCAAATTCAGAACACTTTGCCAACTAAAACTACCTTCCCTGATGCTTAGAATTAAGCAGGGATTCACTCCATGCTACACAACTCTAGAATTTCAGTCCTATGGAACATACACGTAAAACGATGACATAGACATAACAAAAATCATGGTTTCACTTATAACTGCACATATGGAAAGTAAATCTATATAAAAAATTACACATAATTGTAAACAAATGACAGTGAAAGACCTTGACCCAGCATATGTGTAGCAAGTCTCAAATGAGCATCATCACTAGAGAAGACATACATTGCTTAGTCTATTGTTTTAGGATTGTTTTAGTGAAAGAGGGATATGCATATACATATATATATATAAAAGTAAATAAACATGTAACCAGAAAGATGCCTGCCTGTGGCCTTCCTCCAAAGCTCAAGGTCTGCTCTTCTGCCCCCGACATTACTGCTGCAAGGGTGGCACTTGGCTGCAGTTTCAAATTCATTAGTCTATTCCACTTCATTCCATTCTAAAAAACAACTTTTGCCTGCTCAGCCACCTGCAGACCCAGTTATTCAAGCAAAACTATTTCTTACATGATTTAATGAATGCTGCAAAAAAATTTTCATGAATATTGAGATAAGCCAAGGAGTTATTTTTATACAAATTGAATAAATGTTAGATGTATTTATCAACACTGATCATAGAAAAAGACAAAAAATACTCTTAGAAGCTAAATATCAACACAATTGTTTTTTAAAATAAAATGGTATAGCTGAAAGATAAGTAACAAGATGGGTAACTGACTTGTTTTTGTAACAGGAACTATATATAAGTACTCTCTGACCCTGCTTGCCAGCAGGTTTACAGTTGTAATAAAATACTCTTTTATTACATTCATTGTTCTTCATACCAAGTTCAGACCAAATAAAAACCACTGACCCATGTGAACTCTTACTCAGCTCAGCCTTTTACTGAAAAAAAAAAATTATTTTATTAACACTACTCCCTTCAAAGATCAAACACCAACTTTTAGTTTCTTTTCTACATTAAACACAAATGCCCAATAATATTCAGAGAGAAATTGAGGCAACTTAGCCTCACATCAGGCATATATCATTTGCTACTGCACAGTTCTCTAATTATATGTGTGCAGAGTCTATATACACAGTTCATTGTAACATCTCTCTTGTGGGAAATGTATGGGTACCCTGAAAATTGAGGGACAGAAAAGCAGTGTCTGCATTCAGAAATATGTTCAACTGTATGAAAATTACTTATAGTACTCTTGAATTGGTAATGTTAATACTATAAATAAACAATTATAGTATGTAACAGCAGGGCTTCACTTGTATAGCAGGGCAGTCAATGAAAATTTTGCATATACTTAAAATTAAATCCTTAGGTTAAAAACAGTTTAAAATATTCCAGATTGCAACTTGGTTCTAGAGCAAACAGGAAAGAAGATCTTACTGCATTTCACACTTATTTACCTTACTGTTTTCTACCATTTACTGCTATTTGCCTTCCAAGAAAGAAGCTTTACTTATCAGAAGAACAGGAAAATGAAAGAAAATTCTACCTATTTATATAATGAAGCAGAACTATTCATATTTTTTCCAGTATAAGAGATTGTTTCATGCAAATTCCTCCAAAATAGATTTTGCTGTAAGAATGTAGTTTACAATAGTCACAAAGACATACTGCTGGTGCTTTCTACCTTACAGCAAAATTATTTACAAAACTCTTGAATAACAACTCAAGCATGGCAGCGTGATAACACAACACTTTTATATAAATGGAGGTTATGTAAGAAAAAATCTACCTACAATTTGCACAAATAATGCTCCATGCAGGGTCAGAACAAAACACTGCAAGGACTGAAGCTGGCTCAGAGCTCATTCCAAACAGTTAATTCTCAACTCCAAGCCCTTTCCCTGCACATGCTGCCAGCCATGCCAGAAGTAGGTCACTTGCCATATCTGGTAAGCCTGTGCTTACACCACCAGATGTCTTTATGCAGACATCAGAAAGTCTTAAAGCACGGTCTACCACTCAACAGCAAATCTATAAAATCCTATACCTCATCCGCCCCCCATTAAGTCACATCCACCTAAAAATGTATGAAAACCTTTTTACTTTAGCTTACCTTCAAGACACCTAGCAATTTTACATACTCTAAAAATAACTCTGAAGTCAAATATTTGAAGACAAACCAGTATCTCTTATGTTAATTTATGATCTATTAGGCAAAAAATTATTTACAATTAACCACCAGCCATAAACTCATAGAGTACCTCTAGTCCAGAAAAGACGTAATCAGAGAGAACAGAGGCAGCCTGTAACACAGATTAGACAGCAAACTGGCAAGAAAACATACAATAGTAAGCCAGTTATTTTGATGATTATAAAATCAGACATAACTGCTATTTGCAAGTACACATTTTCCATTTTCTCACCATAAAAAGGTTAGGATTATACCTGTGTCCTCAGCCATAACATTAGTGCTCGATTCCCACCAACAGAGCGAGTGTGTCAGGATATCCAAAAATTAATGCTGAAGGCAGAATAAGAAATATCCTCACTGTTATCCTCCTGTTTGCAACAGGAGCAAACAGGTTTCCTAAAGCCAGCTCAGCTGGAACCTGAAACTGGACCCAAGAGAAACCTCGCCTCCAAATCTATTTTTAGAGCAGTTATCCTCAGGAGCCAAACGCTTTTCAGAACTCATATGGCAATCTAGTTCTGACGACAATGAAATTCACTTACCCCTCCAAACAGAGCATCCTGGGTATTTGATCCTTTCCCCTCCCCTTAATCCTCCAACATCAAAAACAACAGCGAATGAAACCAAGCACATTGTACTATAGTACTTCTGCTGCAATTTATGCCACAGTGCCTGATCTCTAAGGACATTAAATCCGTTCGCATTAGCTGAAACACAAGTCTGGACACAAAGCTTGCCTGCTTGCATTTGTTACGCTGGCCCTCATCCAAGAAACTTTCTCCATGTTGGCACTCCCCTACTGGGCTCTTAGTATCCCTGTAGAGACTACTCATTTAAAACTTGCTAACTATTTTAAGAAGAAAGAGACAACTCCTTTCTATAATGTAGGTTTGTGTCTTCTAACAGAATTACTTGAAACCAACCTTATGCATTCTTGCCAAGGAATTTTCATATCAGAAGCGTACATATTGTATTTACTTCTGGTAGATCCTTCCCAGAAAGGGTTAACACTAAATTATCTCACTCACCCCTCCCTTAAATTTCGAAAAAATGCATATTGCTTGTACAATTTAAAGCTATATAAATTAAATCACCAATACATCCTCCTCTTAAGGACCAGAAAGAGAGCAAAAACCCATTAATACACTTTTCAACTTTTTTCCATCTTCAATTTTAGCAAACTATTATTTTCCCATTACAAACAAAAGTCAGCTCCTTTTAGGTGGAAGTCAGAAACAAACTAATATCTCATTCACTACAAGTGTAAAAAAAGCTTTAGAATCTACCACTCTGCCCCACTACTCTCATGCTTCTTTAAATAACACAGCTACCAGTGAACAGAAGAATGGAGCAAACAGAATGGAACAGATGATGGAGCGAAGAGAAGAATGTTACAGCTACTTTGAAAAACAACACATATCTCCTGTGGTTTTAACATCCAGCAAATGCAATTCTCAAGAGTTCAAGGAAGAAAAATTGAGAAATAGAACTAGAGCTAAAGACTTTTCATATGGATGAAAAGGAACTACAGGCAGTTGATTCTATAACTAGTGTATCTTTTAACTATGTTTAAAGCCACTTGAATACATTAAATGGATCAGATGCTTTAAGAAATACCTCCTGACTAGCACATTTCAGTGACATAACTGAAGCAGAAACAATTAAGAGCAAAACAGGGAGAAATTTACACAGAGTGAAAGTAACTGAACATGGAGAAATAAAAAAAAAAAATTTTAAATCATTTTACATGCAATGATATGTATTCTATTGTATATAAACAACACAGTGTTTTGACAGGCATTAGATTAGGCAATTTATAGCAAATTCACTTCAGCTGCACCTGCATTTGCAGACAACAGATCTTACCACCAGTACTCACAGAGTATTTAACTGATGCTGGGAACTGCCCTGTCCATTGATATATATTTTGGAGGGATCGGTCTGAACCAGACATTATCTGGGAGAATGCCCATAATGATTGCAGCACACCTTTTGGCACCTTTAACTCAGACCTAAGTGAGCAAACTCCATTCAGGGACAGCAACCACAGGGCTTATAAGGAAAGTGAGTTGAGAGAATCAAGGAATTAATTTCAAATGTACACTCCAAATCTGAACTAACATATTTGACCTCTAGCCTTTAAAAATTAATTGATTGCAAGAATGACAAACATCTTCCTTCCTGAAAGGGGACACTACAGCTAAAATGGGTAAATTCTTCCAACTCATCGAAAGGAAAAAGGACCAAGAGCAAGATGGATCACAGTTAGCTCAAAACAGCACACAATATCATTTTTGTTAGTTTTATGAAAGACAAAGGTTAAGTTGTATCTACTTACAAATGCAATTTGACATTGGGATAGCAAAGTCAACAGTGCAGACTTCTTACAATGTCTCATCTCTACTGTGTTCAGATTCTGCTTCTTTTTGAAGTATTTCCAATTGCTTCCCTAACACTCAAAGTTATTATTCTTCACCTGATTTATATAACTATTCCAAAATTTAAAAACTATCTTCAAGTTAGTTGTGTTCCGACTATACAGACATGTATTTTAATTAATTTTATAGAAGTATAATTGACAATTCAGACTAGTAGCATTAGCTACACCTCTACATCACTACCCAAGTGCAAGCAAAGAAATTTAGAGAGGAAAAATAAGTCTATTATGAACACAAAATGTCAGGTTTCAAATCATCAAGCTAAGCTTTTCCACAAAGGTGGTTAGGAAGTTATATGGAAGAAATTATGATTTATCACTTGGAGATAAGGGTGCACAAAGCAAGCAGTCACTAGAAACTAGAAATACACACTAAAAAAAAAGCAATAAGACACTAATCTCAAAGAAACCACTAAAAATCACATTTCAGAAGTAAAAACTATCAATCAGCTAGATTAAAGGGAGACTTTAGAACGTGCTTTTAAGAAAATGCAGCGTGGTAAGAAGCAGACTGGCAAGAATTAAGAAGCTAAAATAAGGTACAAAAGAACCATCTTATCAACAACAGAGAATAACTAGAAGCAGTGCAAAGACAAAACAACCTCTATTTTATAAGCACGGCCTACTACTGCTTGAAATTTTTGGCAAATTATCTTGTCCAATATGATTAATGATAAAGCAACTGCTGCAAGTCCCTGTTACTAATAGATCTGCAGATTACTATTTTAAACTGATTTTAGACAGAGGGATTTATTGGGTTGGGTCTGTAAAAAGTATTTTGACTGAAATGTCTCAGGAAATTTAGAGCCTTCTCTGTTGATATTCCCCTATCTATTTTCCCCTTTATATCAAAATACAAGGGTTTTTTTCATTCTCACTACTGAGAGACAGGTCATGTGAGTATGTACACACACAGACTTTTTGTAATATGTATTTTATAATTGACTTAATAAGCACATATTGAACTGTTACACTCCAAGAAGTCCCTACACCATAATGATTCCAAGTGCTAATCCAAAATCAAAATAATTTTCATCTTTTATTTTTACTCTGCATTACTTTACATTACGGGTAGAAATCATTAAGGACAAATCTGTGCTTTATGAACTCTATTTTATTTTTTAAAGGGAGACAGGGTTACCATTTTCTCTGTGTTTACAGATGGAACAGAGATTTTTACTAAAATACTTACGATATCATTTCTGAAATATTCCAACCTTAAATTTTCACTAGTATCCATACTCAGAAATTTTTGTTTGTTTTATGGCAGAAGGGTCTTTAGAGGTAAGATCCAAAGTTTAAGGTAAAGGTTCACTTTCAATAAGTTGATAAAAATATTGTATTGCAAAAATAAAAAATTTTTGCAATACAAAATTGATTCTTCCTTTTAGTTTCTAAGAAATTTTCTTCAGCACTACAACCTTAAGGGAAATTAGAAGGGGAGGAAACAGTTTTTTTAATTACTATTTTCTCATTAAAAACTAGATCTCTGATCTGAACTTTGTATAATCTAGATTTTATGGTTATAAAGATACCTTGGCATCCTGCCAAAAAATCTTAATAATCTATATGAGAAACTTACTGATTAGGAATGAGGAAACTGATGGAACAGAAAAAGCACTAACTTCAAAGGAAATACAATTACGAGAACATACATTTGAAATAAAAATTAACCAACTGAAATTCAATTTTTCACAGTAAAATTTAAGATTTCTCATAGTAAAATAAACCACTATACAAACAATCTAAAAAAATACTGAAAGCAAGAGAAAAGTCATAAATTCAGGATTAGACAACAAAGCAGGCTGATTGTGGAGATGCTGGGAATGGCCAACTGCAGGGGAAAAAAACAGTTGGCAATAAAAAGGGATGCATCACAAAATATGTAAAAAACCTCTAGGATCATAAGCATCCTGCTGAACTTGCCTAGTGATAGGAAGCTACTCCCTTCAAGAGATGAAGTGATTCCATTGACACATCTCAAACTCAGCACTTAGTCAGGATGTGAAAGATCAGACTCAGTTCTCTCCTCTAGGGAACACTGAACTTCTTTGTAGGTCTAAAAGACATTTTTAAGTCCCAAAGGTATAAGATCAAAGGTATAAGATCAAAGCCATTTTAGTCCCTCAAAAATCAGATCTAAGATCCTATTATCTGAAAATATGCTTCAAGTACAAGAGACATGTACAGCTTTTTAGCCGTTTTATATTCAGTTTATAAAGAGATGGTCAGTAAGTCCATTTCTGAATATAAGCTGCTATATTTCAAAGTACCTTTAAGTCAAGAGATAGATTTCTGACTCACAAAGTATCACAACATTTAGAAGAGTTTTTTAGTCGCAAGCTAAGGTGATGTGTTAGTAAGTCAGAATTATTTATTCTTCAGGGAAAAAAAAAATCCGAAACAAGAACAAGATTCTCATCTGGCTGACTGAAGCTAAGCATCATCCTCAGGGAGGGGTTTTTTACATTTAGTTATTATTCTTCAGTAGTTACATTTTTTTCTGACTATAAACAAAACCTATTGCTTTCCATTTACATGATTCTTCTAAGACATACACAACAAATAAAATTTATTCCCAAGAAATCTATTCAGAAAACCCATCACAATAATGACTACCTTCAGGCTTGTTGGCTGTTTGGGTTTTTTTTAAAACCCTAAGGCTTTGTCTCTATGAGAAAAACAGTCACAAATTAAAGAAAAGGAGAAATTTAGTGAGAAATTCTGTCCTAGGAGGTCGCACAGTTTCAAGAGACGTGTCAAAAGCACTTCATCTAAATACAGCACAGCAGTGGACTCTACTTGCAGTGCTGGCTCCACACTTCTCAGTAAGATTTGGAGAGACCAGCCATTTACCCCATAAGAGCTGCTGCTGCCACCAACCTTCTTCTCAAGTCTTGTTTATCTAAGCATAACTACTCAAGTCGGAGAAGGAGAAAAGAAGACAGAGATGTATATTCATAAGAGAAAATCCTGAATCTGTACTTGCTTCTTTTCTAAATGTGACAGAAAGATGATCATGTCCAAAACCTAGTCAAATTTTGTCCAAGCCATGTTTTGGCTTTTTATTTTAGTTTTTGATTATTTGGATGACAATTTTTTTAGTAGCTCCTCAAGAATGATTTATTACAAGGAAGAAATACACACAGATCTGCACACGGCTTAAATAACGAAAAAGGACATTGCTTACATCTTTATTTTTATAATGAATACTAGCAAGAGCAATATATTTAAATCAATATTTAATGCATCTATCACTATCAGAATACTGTGGATTACTTTTATTTTTAAACTTTTCTCTTCAAACTTAAAGATAGTACAATATCAGGCATAGTCAATTAGCACTGAAGAAAAAAAAAACCAAAAAAAAACCAGGAGTACTGTAAAGACAGAATACAAATAATTTGTTATAAATTTACCTAATCTAAATAGATTTGTACAGAAAAGTCCATATTTTTCCCAAACACTTATGTCAATTTTCTCTAGTTTTGTTTTTCTGTGTATAGAATCACAAAACAGATTTTAAGTCCGAAACAATGTAAAATGTGCCTCTTGTAAACTTACTTAACTCAAACATCAAGCCAAGAGGTTCAAGGTTAAGACCACATGCTTAAAAAGAAATTTTAGTTTGCCTCCTGCGGCAGGAACAATATCTCTGTAACACCACTCTATACGAATTACTTAAACATTTTTAAGAGCTGCTATTTTGCTTAACCAGCTCTCTCCCACAGAACATTTGGAAAGAAGATCTAAAATTACACAATCTACCTATCTTGCACTTGAATGATTTAGTGTAGCCAACAGTGCTACATAATTACTAGGTTAATTAAATAGATAGATGGTTGTATTTAGGACGGAGCGGAGTTCAGGGAAGGTAAATGTGGAGAGGAAATACAAGAAATACTTAGGCCTAGAACATGCAAATTTTGCTGGTGGTGACCTTTAAAAAAGATTCTATTACATAAGGTTGAAAATCCTTATCGCCGTACATAACATGCTGGCATTAATTTGAGGATATTTTTTCCTTGTTCCATTTTCCTATCCTGTAATGTGGGTCACATCAATTTGTTTTAGCAACAAGTCCTAATTAAGCCACAAAATAAAGAAAACAGACTATGTTGGTTTAGTTCTTTAAATTTTTCTCATGCTTTGAGGGAGTTCAAATAGAAAAACTCCAGTTGTCATGCAGGCACCTACAACTCTGCTTTCCATAGGTTTCTGCTCATGGAAAGAAAGAACACTTCAAAAAGCATTTTGAAAAATGCCAAAAACTTATCAGTTTCAAGTCCAATACTAAGCCAATTTAATTAGGTATTCGTCCACAGGGTGCTATGCACCTGCCACTCTTATGGAGTACAAAACAGGTTTTAGGTGTCATATGTTTTTAGGAGCTCTCAGTTGCAGAGAAATTGCTGTTACAGAACCTTCTGGCTTCGAAAGATATGTCTATGTCTTCTAGTCACTACATGTCCTCTAGCTGCTATAGAAAGAAATTACAACAAACTACAGTTTACAAACTGCTATGTGAACTTTAAGAATTTTTAAATTTAAAAAACACCAGTATGAGGAATGAGAAAGTGAAATATGTTGCATTAGTAATTAATTGTCAGTTAACCAACAGAACCTCAGGAAATAAAACTGCAAAACCAGAAAACCACTACTGAGTAGTTATAACTCCCCCCTAGCTATTAGATGTTTTGTAAAGGAAGACTTCAAGCAAACAACTTGGTCACATTTGTTACATGAGGTTAAGTACATGCATATTAAGAGTGCAACTCCATATGAAGAAAACTACAATTGGTTAAATCTTTGAAGTTCTAACAAAGTTGAACCACACATACTTAATTTCCAACATGTTTCAAGATACATAATATTATGAGTTCCACTTCAAAGCATAGCTCAAAACTTTTCCATGCAAAGAGCTATCCCACAGATGCAGTTAGGGAAAAGATTGCTGCAGGCTATCACACAGATTACCAGATTGTGATCTTCATCAGGAAAGAACCTCTTGGGGCAAATCAGAACTTCATTGCTCAAATTCTCTACAATGAAGAATTCAACATACAAATTAGCACAGGAATTCTTATTAGATGTTTCAAAGTGATTCCAGCTGAAAATGAACCCTTTCTTTTCATATAGGTGATTGGCCAAGAGGTTTTCAGTTTAAAGAGAAACTTTATTCAAATGTCACCTCTCTATGCACTCCATAGTTAGAAATAATCTTGACATATAGAGCCTTCCCCTGCTAGTAAATTTTGTTCTTTGCTGAAGCCCTTTTATATCCAGCTATTACATTAGCATAGCAAACCAAACCAGTCACCTTTTAGTGGTCACACCATGGCTCCACAATTACATGACTGAACATAAAACTCTGGATTTAACCTCATCCTCCCCTAATACCCACCCACTCACTGTCATCTCTTCCCTCCCCAGATGACCTTTCATAAAGTCATGCAATGAGTCAGTCTAGAGGGGGGAAATAAAAAAAATCAGCTTTCTGCTTCAGTTCCCTGTGTGGTTCACCTCACACCTTCACAACCAATAATTCAGGTACAGGGAAGGGGTATTGAAAAGCACAAGACTGCAGAGCAACCTCAAACTAGATTAAACTGACAGCAGACCTGCAGCTTAAACTATTAAAAAAAATTAACTTCTTAATCCCCCAATATGATATACATCCTTGGAGACTGAACACTGAGTAGCTATGACATCTGATGGGGAATCTTCACATGTGCACTCTCAGAATAATTGCCAAAATGTGAGAAAACATACTCCAGCTTCCTGTCTCCCTGATACCAGAGATACTTCAGATTTTCCACCTAGCATTTTAAACAAGCCCTATCTTCAAAAGGCTATTGAAAAGGTTATCATTTAAACACATAACAAAATGCTCAAAAAGTATATTGAAGCAAAAGTCCTTGCAGATGTGAAGTGCAACCTTCCTCTGTGTTTGAAGCACTGTGAATAATTCCTTTTAGCCCACAGTGACTTCCTGCATACAGATAAGATCCACTAGAAAACACAGAGCAGGCCCAAGAATTCAGCCCACACTGGATCAAAAGGGGCATGAGAACTTTAGTGTCCTCATCAAGTGATAGCATCTCTGGAAATTTGGAGAGGACTCTCAGTGCTTCAGAATCCTTCAGGAGAAAAAGAACTGAGACGAATGTATCAGGCTCTTTATATTTATGTCCATCCTGCTACACTAAGTATCAATCTAAAAACCCAAAATAATACATACTTGAGAAAAAGTAAAGGAAGGAAATGCAAACACCTGGCAACACGGGAAAACCAGAAAGGCATAAAAGCATATACTGTGCTCAAATTGAATGTTTCTACTTGAGAGTAACTTTGGCAATCAGCTACTGCACCTGTCAGCAGTTCATGGTGTAGAGAAAGTCTCATTCAGATAAACCTTACAGGCTGTCTTTCCAGAGCTCATTTGACTCTAGTACTAGACAAATGAATCAGGACTCTATTGAGGATTCAATATTTCAATGCAAATCTGCTCAAGTGAGCTGCAAAATACCTATGTTAACCATTTAAGATTTTTTTATATCACTTTCATTGAATCAAAGCTAGAAAACTGACTTGTTTGAAGAGTTACTTCCTCCAGTTTCGTACAGGCCATTTAAAAAATAAAAGGAAAAAAAAAAAAAAAGAAAAAAAAAAGAGAAGAATGGCAGAGAATCAGCAAAATTAGTAATTTCACCAGTGCCACTGCTGCAATGTACCATGCAAATCAGTGATGCTTGGACCATTACTGTTGCTACAAATTTTTTTGGCAGACTATTTTACAATATTTTAAAATGTCTTCCAGAAAGGCCACCCTGAATAAGACCCAAGGCAGACAGATGAATTATAAAGAGCTGTCTACATTTCCATGGTTTTGCTATTTGTATTAGCATCTGGCATTCATGGTAAACATACAGGCTCTTCAAATAGTTGTAAGCAACTAAACTAGGCAATAGGATAAACTTCCAAAAGAAATCACTGCAGAATTTCTTAAACAGTACACAAAGTTTCCATCAGTGAGACACAAAGTATTTCTCATTTGTTCACAACAGACCTAGAGAAACTCTAACACAGTAATAACAATTCACTGTATATTTCTGAAGAGCAATAATGTTACAAGAAAACTCTTTGACAATGAATTTTAAAAGCCAAATCAAGACTGAGCAGCACACTAACTGATTGAGAATTCTCTTTGGTTCTGCAAACACTTGGACTTTGGTCATTTTTGGTCAGCAAACAGTTTGACAAGTCAAAATATTTGTTAAGCCCCACAGTGCATCCCAAATTTACAACTCATTTATGACCTCCAACACCTTAACACCCTTCTTCCTAAGGGTTTCAATAAAACAATGGAATAATGGATAGATTATAATACAAGAAATCAGATGACACACCACACAACTGTAAAGAGCATAAACAGACACACTGGACAGCAGTTGAGGTCAGAAATCAAATTTTTATATAGATAAAAGCACCGTATTTAATTATACCATAGCCCAGGTGGGTAGCTGAGAGACATCATAGAATGGATGGGCAATTCCACTTCAAGCACTGATGTGAAGTTCAGTGCTCCCAACAAAAGAACTTCAGTAGCAAAATATGACCTGTTTCGTTGATGAATTTTCTCTGCTCTTTGGGTAAACTAGAATGCTAATGGAGATCCTCACCCAGATAAAAGCACACTCTAAAGTAGTCTTTACAACAGAGATGAGATATAAAGTGGAAATTCTTGCAAATTAACAGGCACAACTTATTTCTAGAAGTGATACACTGAACTAAAAATGTTGTATTGATAACACAAAATTACATTTGGATAAGTACATTGGGTGACCTTGAATGTATACCAAAAAAAGCCCCAAACAAATCTGGAGAAAGTCAAAACACCAAAAATGAAACGAAGAATTACAGCAAGGGACACTAGAGGGTCCAAAGGACGAGTTTAAAAAATGGCAATACATTTGCACATGTAAGGAAACCACATGGTTAAAGCAGCAAAATGGGAAAATTACCATCTCTGAGATCTTGCAGAGAAAAATAAAGGATGCCAGAAGAGTCTCAGTCATTATTGTAGAGATTAAAGAAAATTTACAAAGCAATGTTAGAGTTCTTTGTCATCATAGAGACTGAAGGCAACACAGCCTCACAACTGAGATAGGACTATAGGGCTTTTTAATATAAAATACAGTTCTCTATAGATACAGACGATGCAAAGAAAACAATTATTGCACAACTTATCTTCAGTAAAAATGTCTAACTCCTCATTTACATACTGTAAGACATCATATACCCACACAGCAGCATAATGATAGCTGTCTTATAATCTGAACTTCTATAGGTAAGCATAGTTTACAAAGTCAACCACCATTTTTCAACCATCCATATTTCAAAAGTTCACTGGGATGCTGATCCTCAGTCTTGCTGGAAGGCTCCTCTATAGGCACCTGCCAATGCCCAAGACATTTCCACATTTCACATCTCATGAAATCTGAGGAAGCTGATTCATGACCAGGTGTTATGCATTTGTTTCTGTAACAAAACTGTCCATCTAATGATGCTTCAAGTAACAATGCAGCAGTATCTAAACCTTGGTCCAGTCTTTAAAAACTGATATTCTTCCTTTTGAGAGGCCACATCTTTACAATGGATTCTGCAGGCTAGTAACAAGCAGCCAAACTTTCCAGTAAAGATAATAGCAAACACATGTTTCTCTAAGTATCCCCAAACTGTAAACTTTTTCCCTGGTTTTCAGTTTTGGACTCTAAATAAAATTATGGGTATAGTCAAAAAATTCTGTAAATGTAATTTTCAAACAATAAGTAGCACAACAAAGCTAAAATAAAGATTTTTTTTTTTTAATTAGGACTGATTTGACAGCTTCTAGTATACAACTTCTAAAGTAAAAGCTAGAGTTCTATTTCTAAATGATTTTTAGTTCCACTTCTGACAATACAGTGTACCTGAAAACACCTATATAAAATATATAGAATTTAATCTATTTGTAGTTTACTGTAAATATTTTCTGATATTGAAACCTAAAAGCAGATTGCTGAGGCTGGCATTGTCTTGAGTGCACAGATTTTGAAATAAGCTGTTAGCCTCAGTGGCTTGAGCTGTGAGGAAGGCCTTGGCAAGAAGCCACATCCTCTTTCTAGAACTGCTGTGAAAGTGAATACTTCTATCAAGCAAAAAGTATCTCAGATCTGAGGTTTTCATACTTCTCAGTCTCAATTGCTTGTCATCTCAAAATCATTTCCTCATCTCACTTTCACATCCCTTGACTGTGGAAAGCTTACTGGCTGCTGGGAGCACTCTGCTCCTCCAGCTGTTCCTTTATTTGCACAGGAGTTACCATCCCTCACCTCTCTCTGCAGCTGCAACTGTGAAAACAGCGTCAGCTTCATGCTGTAATTGCTATGGTTGTCTAAGGGATTCTAACTAGGAGTGTTGTGTATTAACAAATTTAAGAGGTTATTTGTCAGTAGAGTGCTTAACACAGTACCCATACTGCTTCATCCCCTCAAGGACATCTTTCAATATAAAGCGAGAAAATTTTACTCAGACTACAAATAAAAAACCCATGGAATGCTTTCTTTATTCAGTCAGAGATCCAGTTTACCAATAAATTTATTTTTCAGATATTGACAAACGTGTAAAGTTCTATTTAAAATATTAACTACCATATTCAAAATTACAACAGGGATGTATGTTTTTAAGGCATTAAAATTGAAAATCTGTATTTAGCATACTTAATACTGGGTGATCATCATAGCATGTCCAGTCCAAGCAAAAACTGCAATTAACATAGACTAACAGCATAGGTCAGCAATTGAAAAAAGGACTTTTAAATAAAATAAAAAAACCCCACTTTTACAAACATTGCAATATTATCTCTAAACTCTTTTAAGATTAAGTATATTTTAAATCTTTCCCTCTTAATCAATCATGTGGTAGGTAAACTAACCCTATATGGTTCAGCCTTTAATAAAAATTGTTCACACTGTTATTGCTATATTCAAAGAGGGACAACAGATATTATTTCTGTGTCATCACCACATTTTATCACTGGAGCTCTGTGCACACCAAGCTCAAATCCAAAGAAGCTACGACACATAAACACAGTGCGTGGTAAAAAAAACCTCCTTTCCCCAGTACAGTGCGCATGGCTGCATAGTGACTCCAGAAGTACAGACACTTCTCTCCCCTCTTTAGCGATGCTGAGAAATGCCAAAGGACATAAACTGTCCACACACAGCGGTCTGTGAGCAGTCACATTTGTCACGGGGTTCTTTATTGGTGAGCTGGGGGATCACTGCCTCAAAAAACCCTCCTGCTTGCATTTTTCTGCGACTTTTCCTCCTTGCCTCGAGAGTCACAGAAACCATCAGCTTAGGTGCTCCAGCTACAACAGATCTAATAATTTTGACCTAATCAGGTCAGCCTGAGGAGATATTCCACATCCCAGTTTGGATACGAGAATGTGTGAGATTGGGGCATTCCGGTTCCACCTCATCTCCCGGAGGAAGAAGTCTCGGGGTACCCACAGATGCCGAGGCCTGCCCGGCGCTCATCTCATCCCTTCTAGGGAGCTTTCGAGGGGGGACCCGCCGCCTAGGCCCGACAACTTTCTCCTCCACGTGAACTCGCTGGATAGGGAACGGCGGGATCGCGAGGGACACATCCCGGCCGTCCACCCCCGCGTCCCCTCCCCAGCCCCCGCGGCGCGGGGGAACCAGAGGGGCCGGCAGGAGGGGAGGGAAGGGAAGGGCAACAGAGGCAGGAGAAGGCGCAGCATCCCAGCGCTTTCCCTGGCGGCTGCCCCGCACCGCGGGGAGGGCCCTTCCTTCCCTCCTCTGGCTCCGGCGGCCGCTGGAGCCCCCGCCCCTTCCCCGCAGAGCTACTGCCTCGCTCCCGCAGCAGCGCCGCTCACCTCTCTTGGAGCCGGGGCTGGGGCTGCCGCCGGTGGCTCTGGAGCTCTTGCGGGAAGCCATCGCACCTCCCGTCGGGCAGCGCAGGGGGCGGAGCGGGAGCGCGTTTGGGAGCCGCCGCCGCCACCCGAGCCCTGCGTGCGGCGGGAGCGCGCTTCGGCCCCGGCAGCGCGGTCCCGAGCGCTCCGCGGCCCCGCCCCCGCGCCCGCCGACAGCCAATCGCGCCGGCGAGGCGCGGCGCCGCTCGCCACCGATTGGCGACGGCGCAGCGAGGGGGCGGGGCGGCGGCCCGCCGGTCGCGCGCGCCCGCCGCGCTCCCCCGCCGCCGGCCCATTTGAACGTGGCACGGGCGGGCGCGCGCGGCGGCCTCTCGCGAGGGTTGGGGCGCGCGCGCGGCGCTGAGGGAGGGAGGCTGGGGAGGCGGCGGGGGAGAGGGGAGGGGTGTGTTCATGAGGCAGCTCCGCGTTTGTATGGCAACTCCGCCTAAAACATCCCGCCCTGAGCCTTAAACCGCGCTCCGCATCCAGCTGAACGCCCGGGTTGTCGAAACACCGTTGATGTGTATAAATGTCCGACGGTCTAAGAGGATGGAGCTCGGCTCTTTTCGGCGGTGCTGAATAATAGTACAAGAGGCAATGGGCAGAAACTGATGCACAGGAAGTTCCACCTGAACTTCTTTATTGTGTGGGTGACAAGCGCTGGAGCAGATTACCCAGAGAGGCTGCGGAGTCTCTGTCGCTGGAGCTATTCCAGAACCCTCCGGACACAATCCCGCGCCGTGTTCTCTGGGCTGACCCTGCTTGAGCAGGAGGTTGGACCAGATAAACCCTCTGGTCCCTTCCAACCCGACCCATTCTGTGACAGACTCCACGGGACGGCATGTCAAACCTTCCAGAGAGCGCCTTTGCAACCAAGAGAGTGAAAGGATATTAAGTTCGTCGCGTCAGACTGATGACTTCCCCATCGAGGCGTTTTGAGGCTTTAAAAATTTTGATTTACTCTGATAAAACAAACCTGGGGTTTTGCAGGAGTTCTGGATGCCTCTTGGTAGTGATATTCAGTTTGAGACTGGGTTAAATACCAGTTTGGCATGACACTAAAAGTCAAAAAGTCAAAAAAAAAAAAAAAAAGCAAAATCCAGCTTTGAGTCCTGACCATAAATACAGTGTTTTTAGTCAAAACAAACAATTTTGCAAATTCGAGAGCTTTTCAAGTAGACATGTGGAGAAGAAAACCTTTCTCAAATCAAAGATTAGCACTGTGTTTTGAATAGTAATGCCACAAAGCTAACCAGAAACAGTAATTTACTGGAGAGCATTAATCAGTATTTTTTAAATGGGATTTACACTTAAATGCTGAGTCAAGTAACAGCCTATCAGTACAGACAGTAGAAGTAAAAGCAACTAGTTTGGGGAACATCAAAAATAGTGATGCCTACTTCTTGGTATATCTCATGTGAGTTAATTTGTTTCTAGTGCAGTTGAATATCTGAGCTTTTCACTTGGTTATGGCACTCTACCAGAGTCTTATTTTCACATGATATGTTAGTATTTAATATATTTTGAGATGCTTCCCTTTTGTTTTGTAAGACTAAAGCTGCTGGACAAGTTTAAAAGCTGCTAGGGAGGAGTAGGGGTACTCATGACTATGTAGAATTTATCACAGAAAAGCTAACAGGATGAATTATTAGCATTTCAGCAAATTGGAAAGTACAATGCAAGGAATAAATTGTCCTAAGAAAAGCACCAAAAAATTGTAATCTGGTCCTGAGATTACTGAAAATACAGTATGTGACTGTACATATAAAAAATGTACAGTATAAAATACAGGATGTGTGACTATATTCTTGCAAGTAGCACTTACTGTCAATTGAGACAACAGCTGTTTGTGGTTAATGTGGGACACAGTTTCCTGAAGATACACTACGGGAAATGGCACTCTGGTAAAAACAGAAATGCTGAGAACATTGATGCTACTGGACAGGCAGGGACACTTAGAAGGATACTGCTATTGTTTTACTGTTGATGCCTTGTGAAGGCTGACCTAGAAGAGTGACTAGACAGAGCTAAAGAATAAAGTAGTTATTTATGAAGAGGCCTCAAATAGATCCACCTTGGGCAGCAGAATCCAAAATGGCCACAAAACTGGACAGCAGGTTGCGGGGTCTCACACTTTTATAAGTTCTGGTCCATTAGCATATTGGAGCTAATTGTCGAATTACAGCTTCAGCCCAGGAAGTCCCATCCTTCTTGTTTTCTCTCTTCAGTCCACTGTTGTTTATGCTCTTGGGCCTGAGATCTGGATTGGCTGTCCTCGGGTCCCCAGATAGAGAAGATATTGTTTTGTCTTCCTATTCTGTGGAGAGAGCTTACTATCCCTAATATGAAGCCTAGACTTACACACTAAAGCAGAATAGAATCTGAAAAATATAAAAGCTAATACCTGAGGCATCACTGTGAATGAATCATTTGGCTTTAAATGGACTGTGAAATTCCTTACTTCTGTTTACTTAGGCACACACCTGCCAGCACTTTGTAGTTGGTGTATTTTAGTATTTGTTTGTACACTCTTCTGCCCAAGAAGTCTCCCTTGCAAGATTAAAATATACTCCCAGAGGTACAAATACTCATACAATATTGTATGTTTATGCTGATCACCATCCTTCTGCATGATCTTGTAGTTTGGATGTTTCTGTTGATCTCTTACAGCATCAGAACTTTCCTCCCAGTCACAGGCAGCTGTAAACTGAAGAGGAATGTTAGATAAGAGGGACGGTTGTCTTCTACTGATCAGAGACCATTTTTCTTTTATTTCTGCCTGATATCTCTGATCATACATTTAAATCTGATCATGACATATAGTTTTGGATGAAGCAGACATTCAGCTTAATTTGCAGAAAGCAGCAGGCCGGATTTTCCTACTGGGATCACCTGATCACAATTCATGTACAGGCTATGGGATCTGTTTTTTGCTATTGAAGAAGCTTAGGACAGCTTGATATCAGTTCTTTTAGAGAAAGGAACACCTAATTTGAATTACATTTGCCAGGGTGACTGTTGCTACAAATGGTATGACAATGCCTTCATCTGAAATGTAATGTAAATTGAAATGAATATTTAAAATGTCATTTCTAGGAAAGATGACAAAGAGAAAAGCTGACAGTATGGTTAGCTGTAAGTGCATGTGAATGGCTCACTTTTTAACCATATTTAGTTAACTAGTTGTTTTAGAGCTACACATTTGGTACATTGTAAGGGTGTGCAGGAAACCACAAAGGGATAAAGATCAGCTTTGTAAGAGGAAAAGAAACAGGGCAGGAAAAGAATGTAACAACTAGTTGGTAAGGCAACCAGAAATTAAAGCCATATAAACAGGAGTTATAAATAAAGGCAAGGGCTATGAGACAGACCACAAAGCGATCAGTTGGAGCCTTTCTGCTTGTATCAGGCTTTTAAAAAAAGAAAATAAAAAAATCCTTTCTCTTGTCAAGAATCATATTTACCCTCAAGCACAGTGACTCCACTGTTTGACAGAAAGAAACATGTCCAAGGTGATAAGCAGAAGCAGCAATGAAATAATTACAGAAGAGAATTCAGTGTCCAATCTTCTAATTTCTAAAAGAACTGCAAATATATGATCTGCCTATAACAGTTAAATGGGATTCTGAGTGAAAAGTATTATTCCAAAAGAATGAGTGACATCTCCTTAAAGGAACCATTAAATTAGGCTGATATTTTTCACTTCCTGTATCATAGCTGAACAAGACATTTTAAATTCCTCTTCACCTGTGCCAAAATCAGAGCTATAGTTTTCTGAGTTTATTTCCATTCACAGTTTTTCTCTGAATTTATCATGAAGGCATCTGTTATACTGCTAATAGGTGACATTTCTTGTATTAAAAAGTATAATAATTGAAGGCTTAAAGGGTTTATCCTTATTCTGTTGTGTCCCTGTTATTCATGTTGATCATTGTGACATAGAGCTTTCCATTTAGCTATATATTTCTGATTAATAAATGAGTTTCAATTGATTATTAAGCAAAAGTCCATTCTCCAGTAACAGAGGAAAAAATATTTTATGTCTTAATACACTTAATTGAAAAGACATAGACAATTCTCAGGATGGCAATAAAAATACCATGTTAAAAACTCCAAGAGCATGTAAGATTTTTGATTGAAAACTTAGGCATTTAGGATTTTAAATTTTTTATTGCTTAGATAATACTTTTTTTCTTGTGCATGGTGAGTGAACTATGCACCTTGCTAGCTAGTTTGAAAAGGTGCTCCCACAAGAAAACTGTGTTTGAAAAGGTGCCTTGGGTAAATACAGGGCAAAGAGGGTAATGAACAGGTTTTACTGTTTGTTTTCTGGATTGTCAAGTTGACACTTGAACTTCTGATCATTTTTCTGTTTACAGGCAGTTCAAAGAATCAGCCTCCAGACATTTGCATTTATCAGCCAAATTTCATTAATTGCTTGTGGAGAAACAGATCAGATGTTTTTGGAAGAGGAGAGAAGAGAAGGTGAAGAGTGTCTCACTTATCCAAACATAAACAACTGCATTGTCTGTGTTAGTATTCCACTTTTAACTAGTTGAATCTGCAGTAAAGTAAGGTGTAGTTGAGATGTTTATTCTTAATGAGGAAATGTCTCTTTTATTTATTTTTTAATTTATTTGTTCTAACAGTGCTTCTATGGCATTGAATACCTGTTATTATAATTGTGTATTCTTATATAATCTTAGAACAATTTCTAAATAGTTGGTGTTACTGATAAATAGAAGGCAGCCATTTGTTTGAGAGGCATTCAGAAGGATGTAATTATCCAGAATATCCAGACACAAAGAACTTCACCTAGGTGAAGCTGGTTCAGGCATAGCTAAAGCTGAAGTAAAGTTTGGTTTTAAATTGCAAAGGTAAAATGTAGGTCAAAAGCTTGTTCTCGTTGCTCTCAGCTGATTTAATCAACCTCACTGAGGAGTAACTCAAATAGCATTTGGCCTTTGGATCAGTGGTGTGGCCTAGTAGTCTGGGATTTGTTACTGCATTGCTTGGATTCTGGAGGTCTTAGTGCAGGTTTTGCCAGGTCTGATTCAGGTAAATTGATCCCTGTGAGTGTAATCAAAGCTGAGAATGCAGCAAACTTCTCAGAGCAAGATTTTTCATCTGGTGGTTAGATTTTGCATAAACTGTGAAGATATTTAGAATTTAAGTGATGCCTTTTGTCATGTTCCTATGCACCAACACAGTAAAGTGTGGATTTATTTCCTACAGCATGAGATGCCCAGAATAAAAGAGAAAAAATTTATCTGTATACCTGTAACAGATATAATGTATATTCTTGGAAGACCATGAGAAATAAGTCTTGAAAGGTATTTAAATTGGAAGTCATACCTTCCAGGAGAGCTCAAATAGTACTACACTACAGATAAAGACTACAACAAACCAGGATCAGTATTACTTCAATTATCTTAGATACAAATTCCTCATTAGAGTGGCAACAAGAGAATGAGGCTTAGTCAGCCATTCCCAGCATATGCCATCATACATGCCACTGAAATTAGCAGGAAAAATAAGAAGGAGAAGGTTCTTTGCTGCCAATGTGCTGCCTGCTCTTTTTAACATATCTGAATTGTTTAGCAAAAGCAGGAAAGAATAAAAAAGCCTGTAGCCTACAATTGCATTTGATAAAACCACTGGAGCAAAAGTAGTGATATTTAAAGATTCTATTTCTGCTATTCTGAATAGCAGAAATTTCTAGTCAGAAGCTTCTGAGTTTTGTTGGTTTTTTTTTAAAAAACCTCTATTTGCCATAAATTAGAATTCTTAAGCTTGAAGACTAGATGAATAGAAATAGAATGGATTTAATACATTTTCCTGATGGATAGATTTCCTGTGGGTGACTTGGCAGCTTTCCAAAATCAACCTGGAAAATTCTTATGAAATCAGTCATCACCAATAGCTGCTTACCCCAAATGCCATGTCTGAACTAGTCTTGTTAGTTCTCACTGTCTAATAAAATATTTTTGTGAATTTTCCACATTATGCACAAATTGTCCAAAGAGCAGCAGGATATACTGTGCCTAAATTCCTGGAGATTTGTTTCTTTTATCTCCCTAAACTCTCTCCCTCTGCTTGAGTAGCTTCTCATCTTCCACTGAGAATTGTGGTCATCCCTGTGGATTCAGATAGTGTGTACTGTCTGGTTAGTGCATAGCTGAATGGCTGCCATGCTCTGGCCAGCACATACTTGCTGATTAGTCATCCTGTCGGCAAATTAAAGAATTGAGTCCTCTCTAGTGAACTTTGTATCTTCAGTTATAAATAAATAACACTCAAGTGTATTTAACGTATGAGATTCTGTGGCCTTGAGAGGCTTTTACATAGTCTGTCATTCCAGAAAAAAGAACAGAGAGACTTCACTTAGCTATATCTAGAATTTAAACACTGAAAGCACGTGCAAAAAAAAAAAGTAAACAATAGCTAGTGTTGTTTTTTTAATTTGTTTTTTATTGTTTTTTAAAATAACTGTAATTGATAGAGCTTACCCAGTAGGAAGATTTTTCAGTCCAGGCCTCTTGCTTAGGGATCCCCCCAGCTAGTATCAGTCTGGCTGTAGTAAAGGGACAAGGCAGCAGATAAGATGATAGTGTTCACTTCAGAATTACACATTTCAGTAAACTAGAACTGATCAAATGCTAGAACTCTGTCGTGTTCTTTCTTTACAAATAATTCTGAGGGGAATAACCTGTAGCATGAGACCTCACACCTGAGAGTTATTCCCAGCCTCTGGAAACTACTTCTGCCTAGGGTAAGCACACCCACATGCCCAAAACCCACAAGAAATGGGAGTTCTTAGTCTAGAGACAAAGTCTTAGTTACCAGTTAGTGCTAACATTTTTAAACCCTCACCTGGTCCTTCATTTTACAAGGTTAAAGAGTAAAGTTTAAGGTTGCTGTTTTCATCAAGCAAACTATTTCTATTTCTCTCTAAGTCTATTTCACTTTTCAGTGAAGAAATGTAACTTAATCATAGAATCTTGGCACACTCAAGATCCTGCATTCATTAGGCAAGTGACTTTTAGTAATAAAATGTTCTGTGTTTTATTTATTAATCTTTGGAGCTTGATGATGTGAGTAGGATGTGGACAGATCTGAGAGGAGTTGGTCTAAAATTCACTGTATTTCTTAACTCTCTTGAGATAATGAAATTTCTTCATGAAATTTCTTCATATTTTTATCTGGTTTACTGCATACTGTAAATAATGTATTTGAATACTTCTTTTTTTTTTTTTAATTGTGTATTTTTAAAGCATTCTGCAGTAAGCATTTTCTGCCAGCTGTAATACCTCCATTAGATCTGCTTCAGTTTTCCACAGGTATGTCTTTCCCTCCTACTGGGGCAGAACACTTTTAAGAGTGGTTCATTTTGCTATTTGTTTACATAGCCCCTGGGGTTTTTATTTGCTTTTTGTTGGTTGGTTTTTTTTTTCCTGTGTCTTTCACTGTAATAGTTTCAGAAATTTCTATTAAAAATTACTATACTAGTAAGGTTTACTCATGATTTCACTTAATGACAAGTAAAAGCCAATTTTTTGCTAAACTTTTCAAACTGAAAGAGCAATTACTTCATTTATTTGAAGTAGTTAGGCATGCTAACTCTTGTTTAGGTGTAGCCTAACTTAAGAAAATACTTGGCAGTACTGAACATTCAGGGCAGCAGTACATGTACTTGCTGTGCTATTGATCTTGTCCTCCTCCAGTGAGAGGATGGGGATATGTATTTAGTAATCAAAAGAATAAAGTCTGTGACTTCTTTTGTTTGACATGACACAGCCAAAGCAGGTCTGTTTGCAAGCAAATTGGAAGAAATGTCTTTCATTAAATACAGGTAATTAATATTTACTGTGATAAAATATGTAAAGAATAAAAAGTGTGTCTCTGTGTGTGTGTGTATGAAGCAGTCTGAACCAGGCAAGAACAAAGACGAAATCCAAGAGCCAACCAAGGTGGGGAGTGGGAGTCAGTGGTGCTAGTTTTAAATGGATTTAAACAGGAAGCCAGAATACCCATTTGTTAAGAGCCTATTTACATAAAGTCCCTGGGATGCATTGAGTTCCCATCTGCCAGTTCCAGCTGTCAGGTATAAGCTAGTGTTTTCCTCTGGGGAGCAGGTAATAGTAATTCACCTTACAATTTGGGTATCTTGTAGGTGTGGTGGTCATGATCGTGTATCCTGTACGTTATGGGGAGAGAACTACTTTTCCATGGAAGTGCACTATCATTCCAATGGAAAGTTTTCTGGTTTGTAGCTATAGAAGATCAGTTACACTGAAGGGTTATCATTCATTCTTAATAATTCAGATTACTGTGAACTTTGAAACTGCTCCTTTTTTTATCTGATTAGTCAAGCTAGTCGAATTTAAGGCTAAGTCCAGGAAAGCTAACATTCAAAATGCAACTTTAAAAAAAGTTAAAAAGATCTTCAAGCAGAATCTTTTAACATTACACATGCAAAGGTTCCTGCATTTTTGAGGGCCTTCATCTTTCATTCCCTTGCTTTGTGTGGAAAGGAGGCAGGGTGCCAAGTTCTGCATATTAGTCACAAATAGCAGACTGGCATTCAGAGCATGAGTGGGTTCCAGCTTCACAAGCTGACAGATGCCTGTCAACATTTGTCTGACATCTGATTTTCCATATCAGGATTAAAGTTACTGTTTCTCAGCAGTTAAGATGCTGACTTCATTTGCCCATATGATGCATTTTATAATAAGCACTGGTAAACTTCCTTCTATGTTCTTCCTTCTTCTTCATATACCACCTTAAAACTCTTGGGCACAAAAAAATAGTAGCCAGTGGTGAGGACTGGTGCACTGTAATCAATAGGATGTTACAATTTCCTAGTAATCCTTGGCTGTCCATTTGTGGTCCTCTATGCTGACTTACAGGATGTGTTCCTTTGCTGGAAGGAGGAGCCTGTCATTTATTGTGATAGTCAAGTTCTTCTGATCTTAGCTGCAACAGCTGTGTGAGTGAGAAAAAGCTGAATGGAGCAACGCCAGCAAGAGAATCTGCCCTTTGTTGCTTTTTTGTTTCCCATGTGAAATTCATAAGCACAGCTCCTATAGTGGCTCGAGGATAGTATTGAATGGCATATAGAGCTGGATCATACCAACTGTAATTCTCTTGGTTTCAGTAAACTTTACTGATTTACCACTGTAAATTCTCAGGCCATAGGCTTGTAGCCCTCAAATTATGTTATCTGGTTGGAAGGTACTTGCCTGTGGAGTCTAAGGTCAAAGTACCACTAAATCTTTATCTTGGTTAAAGACTTCAAATTCTGATGCTCTTTTCTCAGACTTCTTGCTATCTATTTTTCTAATGCAAATCCAAATTCATTTTTTATTGGTAAAATTTCCACTGACTTCCATTTACAAAGTCATTATTTATCTTTCTGAATTTATCAGGCTACTACATTCTTTGTAGTAAGGTGTTTTACAAACTGTGCCATCATCCATTGTCAGTTGGAGGAAGTTGACGTTGTGAAGGTCCAATTACACTGCACTGTGAGACTTCACTGAGATGTAAAGGAAGATAGTAATATGAACCTACAACACCTATCACAACACATTAACTGAAGTAATGAAGTGTTGAGCCTAATGTTGTAAAGAAGATATCTTATTTCTTCTGTTTGCTTTACTCATGACTGGCTACTAAAATGGCATTATGTTAATTTAGAAAAACAGCCTGTGAACCTTTTGCATGCTGGTACATTTGGAGCAATTGTTTTAGTAATGAAAAAGTATTTGGACTTTGGGATGGAGCTGAGAAGGGTGGGGATGCAGTGGAACTGAGAAGAAAGGTTGACTGATGGCATGTGCTTAGTTAATCCAATCAAAAGTATTATTAAGCAGCTAATTACTCTAAGGATTTGGACTTTGATGATCCTTGTGGGTCCCTCCCAATTCAGGATATTCTATGATTCTATGAATTAATATTCCATTAGACAAATAGACCCATGAGTGGCCATCAATGGGGTGGCTGGAGGATATTGCTATAACAAAAAGGCAAGACAGGTAGTCACTTGCCTACTTCAGAAGTCCATGGTGGTTCTCAGCATAATTTCATATCACAAATGAGAGCAGCCTACAGGTGACTGGCAATCCCCACAGCAGAGCTGAGTGTGTATATTTAATTGTGTAGCTCCTCCGCTTGTAGTATCCAAATATAGACCAGCTAAATCTGTTTCTCTTCTTCATAGTGGGCTGCCACTTCCATTTGCATTAATGAAAAAGAAGAGAATAGAGCTGCCCTACTGTAATGCAGTGACACAGAGATCAAGTAAAAAAAAAAAAAAACTCCTTTGCATACTTGGAGTGTCATTCTTAAGGTGGTTCTGCCCACTTTTATCTTTGCTTTATCCCAGGATCCTGTAGAGAAAGAGGTGTACCTCAAGACATAATGAGCAAATAGAATGTCTTTGCTGTCACCTTCACATCTTCTTTCAATGTGGCCCACTGTAGACTCCCTCTCTTTTCTAAAGACAGGAAATAATTCCAAAGGCTTCCAAAGGCAGGATATAAATACCACCTTTTTGTTTGTAAAGGATATAATAGCTCAGGTTCAAACAGTTTCTATGCAATCCTAATGTATGAGTTTGTATGTGGTGTGAGCTTAAATATGTGTGTACATATCTGTTTATTAAAGCCTTACTATAAACAGTAAAATTGTTGGTAAAATTTTTCTCATAGCACTTCACAAATTTTAAAAATAATGCTAAAGAGTTTATTTTGACCTACATATGCCAAGGCGTGTCTTGGAATGTTTTTCATCCCATGCTAACCTCCTCAAAGGAGGAACTTGTCTTAAATCATAATTAGAATAAGAAGAGAAAGTGGCAAGTGAAGTATTTCTTATTTTTCCCCCCTTTCCTTTCTAATATCTGTAAAATATCTGAGCTTCCTGGACTGGCTGCAGAGCAGACCCTTTGGCTCACCCCTGTGACTGTGAGTAGCTGGATTTTCATTGGGGGTTGCCAGTGGCAATATGGAGGCTCTGGGGGAGCAGGAGGATCTATTTGCTTTATGTTGTTACTGAATTACGTGATTTGGTCTGAGAAGTGTTTATTATCTTGTTTATGTATTACTGAAGCCTTTAAAATATTATCAGTGATGCCTACAACATTGAAGGGTAGTTTTAAAATCATGTTATCTAGTAAGTATAACTAATTAAATAGTGTAAAAATACATACTTGCAAGTTAAAATCAAGGAAGTTTCCCATATTTTTTATAAATTTGAATAACTTTATGATTATGAGTTTATTTGCTTGCTTGTAAAGCTATGCATTTTTATTTTGTATAACATTCTCATTTGCAGTGCCTGGTGGACCATGAAAATAAATTGGAAGTAAAATATTTAATGTAAATGAAATTACCTTGGAAGTCATCTGCATATTGAAATATAATATATGATAGGACTTTGTTCTTTTTTACCAAAGAAATCTATAACACTAAAAAGATAAGGGAACAAGATTTAGTATACATAATCAGTTCTGCTGTGTACCTAGTCTAGAAACAGTAATAAGCTTCTGCTCTAGGAAAAGGTTAAAAAACAAGTATCAAGATCTATGCTACAGAGAGCCAGCTACTCAGGACTGCACATGTGAGGAACAAACATTCCTTTCTAATCTTTGTAGGTGATCGGGTTATGCCCTGGCATGGGACCCTGGAGTGCTCATATAACCTTCAGCTGGCTCAGCAAGTGACTATTCTTGAGTTGCTGACAAATCATCCAGCCCCTTAAAAAATCTTGCAATCTGTATGTGATGTGTTCATGTCATAGGGATTGTAATGGTACTAATATAAATCTGGTTTATATTAAATGGCATGTCCTTTAGTTAGAAAGGTAATTAATTACTTATAATTTCACAAAACATAAATTGTTTTTTATTAAGAAAGTCACAATTCTATGGAAATGCAACTTTTCTTTCCCTGGAGAGAGATATTCTTCTATTCATTATTTTTCACTCTAGGACAATCTTGATATTCCACCGTCCTTATTTTTGGTCTTTGCTTCTGTCAAGCATTTACTTATTTTAAACTAACATAACCGAAAGAACACTAAGTGTTTTCAAGACATTTGTAAATCAGTATGTTAAATTCTTCTGGGCATTAGAAGCATCAGAGCTAGGGGGGAAGATTAATTCTTTGGCACCAAAGGCAAAGGGGAACAACCTACGGTGTCTAACATAATTTACATAAATCATTCTGTTATTTATCCTACTTCCACACAGTACTGTTTCTCTTCCTGCTTTAGATGTTCTTGCTAAGTTAATATTTTGTAATAATGATCGTACAAATACAAATTTTGTAATTTGTTTCAGGGTTAAGAGCCATCCTGACATAATAGGCAGGGAATTGTGAATTGAGAATGGTGTTTAAGTTTGGCACTATAACCTCCAAAGCACCCTTCTGGCCAAAGTTTTTCTGTTATTTTGAGGGAAGCATCAGTAGTTCTGTCCAAGAAACTAGAAAATGCTCTCTGAATAACAAGAGCAAGTCTAGCATTCTTGTTCCAAATCCTTCATTTTGAGGACATGGGAAAAGATGTGGTTTATGAGAGGCTATAGGCTTGGAGTGGCGTGGGGCCAGGCTGAAATAGTGGCAGTTACTGCAGCAGAGAAGGGACTTTCCTTGGCTGGCTCAGGAAGAAGAATTGTAGTTGCCCGATGGTAATGCCCAGCTGATTTACAGGAAGAGTTCTCTCAATTGTAGCTGTGCTGCAGTTCAGAGAGTTTATGCTTTCTCTTACCCAAACAGGCAGCACAAACATGATCACCACAAACCTTACAGCAATGGCAGAATTTGTGTCACAGAAATTCATCATGCCAAAGCCCTCTGAAGCAGAACTGTGTGATACATGTGTTGCTTGACTGAAACAGATGTGAAAAAAAGAGCCGATTTGAGCTAATGACTCCATGGACCCATGGGCACAATTCTTTTGTTGCTAAATTGTATCTCGGTAAACATGATAGTGTTGGGAATAATGGTATGGACATACTTCTGTTACATGGTAGATTTTGCTCCTTTTATTGAGTGTATTGCTCATAAATGTGCACATTTAATAGAAATACAATTGTGTATCTTCTTTCCTCACTCCTCTTTTTCATATGTACTATCAGATCTCAGTTTTTCAGGGGTCGGATAGGCAGAAAGCTAGTAAATGTAATTAATGAACAAGCAAATCCAGCAAACTGTAATGCAAGATATGACTGAAAAAAGGAGAAAGCTTCATTGGCCATGGAAACCAGAGAACTCAAGCTGAGTCAATCTGGTAGGTGTGGATACTGAAGGTGTGGCTTTACTGCTTTCAAAACATGGCTGGCCTGCATGAGGCAGTTCAGATGACTCTGCCTCCAATAATGTGGTTGAGCCACCTCTTAGATAAGATAGATAAAGTCACCAGAGATGTTCTGAACAGTTGGCTATCAACCAAATATGTGGCTCCCTGTTCACAAAGTCTCACTGGATTTGAGAATAGAGAGAAGATGAACAGGAACATGGTTTAGCTTCTCAAATCCAGAAGCATAGGCCTGATCACCAGCTAGCCTGTATGTGCCTAGAGGTACAAAGCAGATTTGACACAGTAGTGTTACAGACAAGATTCAATCCTAATAGGATTGAATAGTATAGACCTTCTTAACTGTTATTTAACCATAGCACCTGTATTAAAGCATAGCTCCAGGAAGACAGTTGCAGTGGCATGAAGATTTGGGGCCACTCAGAACTCTGTAAGCAATACTCAGAAGGCTGTCATAAATGAGAACCATCTCTAGCTCACTATTGGTACAGCTGAGCACCAAAGAGTGATTTCTGCTTTTGTGCCAAAATAAAGCAGATACAGTCAGGTCACTCAAGGGAATGTGAAAGATCTATAAGACAGCACATAAGATCTGCACAATAATACCTGCACATACCTCTGCTGACTCACCCTTTGTATTTAAAATATCTCATCTCTTGTGAGACACTACACTTCAGTCTAGGTCTTTTTTGGGAGACTATTTTGACTACCCATACTGACCAAAAAAAAAAAAAAAAAAAAAAAAGACTAATTGTAGTCATATGTTTTGTATTAGTAGAAAGGTTTTAAGTGGTCCTGTTGTATGCATAGAGATAAAAGGCCAGGGTTTTTTTCTGAGGTATAGCTGTGATGTTTAGCTTCTAGAGTCAATTTGCATTGCCTCAGACTATGGCTGAGGTCAGAGAAGAATCTTCTTGCTGAGAAGTGGAACAAAGTGCAGAGAAGCAGCTTGACCTAGTAGGTTCACAAATACAGTTCAGCATTTCACAGACTTAGCAGCTCAGTTTTGAAGACACTTTGTGTATAAATGAGCTTAGCACAGTTCCTGAACTAATGAGCTCTGACTCTTGCTACTGCGTGGTAACTGGGGCACGGAGCTGCACTAATGCAGATTTGTTTCTCTGTGGCCTGGAGCTGGCTCATTGTTCTTAGATTCCTGTGAAAATGCTGGGCCCTCACCATGCTCAGCACAGTCACAGCTTGTTGAGGTCTGTCTGCACCCATCAGTGCAACATGATCTGGGAGGTTGTTTCCAGCGTCCTTTGAATGAATCTCAGATGAGTCTTATTTTTCTGCTCTTTAGAAGTCCTCTAGTTCCAAACTACTTTTTGGACACTACGTAGAGTGGTTTTTAGGCTTCTGATTTACCATCATTTGCTGAAGAATAAAATTACTTTATTCTAGATAAATGTGAGTTCAAAACACCATAATGGGTTCTGAGACAGTGACAAAAACGGCTATAAACAGCTGGCAATAATTTTGGGATTTATTTGGGTTTTGGGTGGGGTTTTTTTCCATGGCTTTTTTGTGTTTGTTTGGTTTTTTGGGTGGGTTTGTTTTTTTGTTTTTTTGTTTTTTGGTCTTTCAATTCTATTATCAGATGTATGAATGTGCCATTTTGGCTAGATGCCATTTTCCAGTTCATTGCTTTGGAATGTCATGTGAGAAATGTAGAAATGTGCATTCGCATTTCAAGTCACTTTAATGCGTAATTGGATAAATGCAATTTAATGAGAGAAATGAATTTTTTTAAATCAATGTTTATGTAATTCATCTGTCAAGAAATTATTCTTATGCTATAACATTAAGAGAGACAAAATAATGAGATGAATAAATTATCACATACTGAACACTTGTGTTAGATATGCTCTTTCCTTTTTTCAGTTATGTCTGTTAGTAAGGCTTTTGCAAGAAAAGAAAATCATGATGGGGCAAGTGAAAGTTTAACAGAGATTTCCAGTTTGCGTCGGTCCAAATTTAGACAGTGGCCTTTGTGCTAGAAGTCTCCAGGCTGTATGCTGTCTGAGACTCAGAACTCAGATGCAGATGCCCAAGTCCTGGTGTACACAACTTTCCCCATAGCAGTCTCCCAAAGACTTCTGTGTTTGCTAAAGATGTTATGCTGACACATTAATTTTTCTGCTTAAGAATGACTTCTGTGGTTCTCTTAAGAAACTCCCTTAGGACTACATTTGGTTTAGAAAAAGGAGGAGGTTTGAATTAATTTTCCATTATATTGGTGATCTGGGCTGCTTACGTCAAAGATCAGAAAAGGTTTGTCAGAATGCAGAAGGTTTTATCTGGGATGGAGATGAGCATAGACCATGGACTGACAATGGGGACACTCTGGTAGAGGAAAGTATTTGTCAATCTGTATGATCACTTTTGGCTCTCAAAGTGAAAGAATGCCTTACATTTTGTATCTGAAGAATGTTCTGATGCTGCTGTCAATTAAACATTAACTCGCCTCTTTACCAGGTTTATTTGTGTTTCGTATAATGGCAATGCAATTTTGGGATTTTACTAGGGGTTACTAAATAGGATTGTAAACTGAAAAGCCAACTTTCATACCTTGGAAATAGAAATAGATTTGTATCTTTTACAGGCTGAGAGCAGAGAGGGTTTTGCAACCCCAGCTTCTCTAGGGACTTATATACTACCCCACTATATAGGAGGCCATTGACAGTGCTCAGGTTGTGCCCCATAACTCTGTCGTGGGGTAAAATTATTCTTTATATGATTTCTGGTTGCAATTCCCAACACCAGTATCATGAGTTACAGCAGACGTTAGTTACAAAGGGCTTTAACAGACAGTGGGTATTCTTCATGGGGCAGACACTGAAATCCCTAAGTTGTGTTTGCATTCACAGGTACATTCTATGCTCTTCTTACATAGTATAAGAAAGTGTTTAATCTGTCACCTGGGTTTTTTTTTTCCTCCAGGGAAGTTTAGCATCTCATCTATTCTCAAGTATCTTACTGAGACCTGAGATACTACCCAGGGAGTTAGTCTTTTGCCTCTATGACAACAAATAAGTACTATTTATTCTAGCTGAGCATGTGGTTACTTTTTAGGACACCTACATAGTGCTGCTTACTCTTTTGTAAGAGTATGATTGAAATTTTATTTATTTCGGAAAAGAAAAGTATCTTGCTCAAGACTATTAATCAAGAGCTTTTTTGATACATTAATATGAATACTTTTAGAATTCATTAGCATAAAATATTTACCTTTACTGGAGACAAAATGTGGAGCTTTGGAGAAATACATAAAAACTTTATAGTGCTATTAAACAGTCTCTAAATACAAAAGGAGAATTAACTTTTGGTTTTCATGGTCTATTTAGAAAATTGGGAAAACGCTAATGCAAGTTACATATTTCTCATATATAACACAGCTGTTATTTGTAGTATGGGCAGAATTATTTTGTCATCATTTTCAAAAGTATTTTAGAAGTCATCCTCTGTGTACCCTAATTATAAGATATTTTTCACATAGCCAACACTTCTTTTGTGTTAATTTTTCAGCTTTTGCTGAAGTTTTTGAGATTACAACCATGCTGGTTTTCTGCTGTGACTATGTGTTTTATCTCAACGGAATTAAAAAATATAATTCAAATTTTAAAGGTTGTACATTTGCAATTATTATTCCATAAACCCACTCATTTGTTTTCTAGCCAAACTAATCCAGGGCAGGGGTTAGAAAACTTACTGAAGCTTTTCTGCAGGAATTTCTACCCAACAGCAATACTTAATTTGAGGCTGAGGAAAAGTGTGATTCTCTCTTTGCCAGTTTCAGCTCCTGCTAAGTGCAGCGAGGTTGCAGAGACTTGGTGGCTCCTGAAGCTCCTCCTACTGTGGCTCAGTTCCTGCCCAGATTCAGTGGATGTGTAAGAGCCTACCACCGCCCTGGGGTGAAGCAAACACTTGGGTGAAGTGTTGGTGAAGCCTTGCTGTTGAAGCACAGAGGCCATAACACAATTGGCATAGCAGTACTGTATTGCTGCAGTACTGCAGTGCAATTGGAAAGCATTCATTTCAGTGATAGTTCTGAAAAAAATCTCTCTCCACACCTTTCTATGCTTCCTTAACAGGCAGCACCAAGGGAAAAGAGTGCTCTGAGCTCCTAATGAGTGATTCAGCACTTTTCAGTGCCTGTCTGGGTGCTGTGTACACAGAGAGCTCATTAATATGTGTATTTTTGGAGTGTTTGTGCTTTTCCCAGTGGTAAAACTAATGTGCTGCTGGTTCCATGACTTTTGCCAATTCCCAATCTGTGCATAAGTTTAAAAGTGCCTACAGCCTCCTCAGCAGAGGGAAATTATTATGTGGTGACACAGAGAATTTAAAACTCAATAGCACTTCTGGAATAATACCCTGTTATGACTGCTTACTCTAGAATACAATGGCATTGAGGATGTTGCAAAAAGGCTTTTAGTGCAGCATCTGGTTTTGGTCAAGCTTGTTGTGTGTTGCAGGACCAAAGGGACTGTGGCTGCAGCCCTCTGGGAGAGAGTGCAACTTTACCCTCATTTCACAATATTTTCTGTAGGAGTTTATAGCACACAACTGACCCTGTCATTCATTTGTGCTGCTATTCCCCTGTCTTTTCTTAAAAAAAGCTTCTTGTTCTAGTAATTATCACCAGACTATTTTGAGTAATATAATGTCCTCCTTTGATTTTTTTTGATGGCAGTTGAAACTGTTAAAAATTCCAATTTTTTAAAAATTATTGCATTATCTTAAATCCTGCAAATGTTATTATTGTCAGCAATTTAGAAAATACCTTGTAGCAATTTTCAGGTATACTGTGTTCTTCCTGGGAGTTGAATTGCTTAGTCACTAGAAATAGAAATTCTGCGTTGGATTAAAAACACTACAGCTAGTGTAATGCTACTGGAACCCTAGATAAAAACATGTGGGAGCCATAGAGAAATTCCCACAATTAGACAACATTGTCAGTCCCTGGATATTTGAAGTTGTTTGGGACGTGGAAACATTTCTACATTTTTTTTACCCTTATATGGAGGCTTTTTTAGTATCATGTAAAGATAGTTGTATAGTGCAAAAATATGATAACTTTAATAGACTGTTTGAAGATGGAAATACTGTAATTACTATAATTGTAAGAGATGTTAACCTAGGCATTCTTACCAGACTATCAAATTATATAATATCAACTAAGTTGTGAACTAGGATGAAGAAAAACAGAACATTAATACAGTTGACAGGCATTAATATAAATACTAAAATAAAAATACATTAACCATCTGAACTCTATAAAATACTTTCAAAGTTCTACATCATTTTCAATATCATGTGTCTGACGCAGTACATAGTATTCCTCAGGAGTAAAATTCCTGACCAATCAAGCACATACCAAGAGGAATATGTGTGAGAATATTTCAATGTTGTGCTATTTTTAAAATATACAATAAACTGCTTCTCAAAATACTCAGATTTCATTGTATTCACATGGGGTTTGCAAACCTGATTTTAGGAGCATTCTGGGCTTTTGAGTATCATGTACCATGTTTGCAGATTTGTTTTAATCTGCTAGTATCTTGGATGTTTAATTAACTTACCATGGTTAAAAATATAATTTCCTGGTTGTATAACATATCTCTCTGGAAAGCATTTTTTTAGGAAGCATAGCACAGGAATCCAACCCACCAAGTCTTCTGAGCATTCCTGCTTACTCTGAGAGTATTAGGGAGTACATTTCTTCTCCGTAAAGGACTAAGAATTTCAGACAGTTTCCTTACTGCTCATTAGAGGTCAGTAGTGAAGCACGATGAAAAAAAGAATTCAGCAAGCATTTAAAGACCTCAGTCAGTCTCTTCTCTTCAGGATTTCAAATAGGAAAAAGAATCTGGTTTCCAGATGTAGAATTCAATTATAGCCTCTTAAAAGACATTTTGTGTTAAAATGAATGAGGATGTAGTTTATGAACACTGGATAAAACATAAAAGTAATTAAGTCCTTGGTAATTTTTATGTTCTAGTAGAGTATCCAGGAATTGAATGCATGCTAGATGATTTTGTAGGCAAACCCAACAGATTTTAATTACAAACTAAATACGTAATAATTATCTCAGAATGCCTCCCAAAAGAGATACATTACATGAGAGAAAGCCACATTGCTGCCTTAAGGACAGTGACTGTCGTCTTCATTTCTGACTAATCAGTGTTATTAGAATATGGTGAATACCATCCTAAAGTCTCAGGTTTTATTGTCGCTGTCGAGGCAGGACGGGAATGAGAAGACTCTGATTCAGAAGGCTGCTGAGAGTAAAACTCCGATTTATTCAAAATACACTGCTCTTTTATACAGAGCTTCGCAAAGGTTAAATCTATTGGTCCTAAAGTGAAAACAATCTACAAGATTGGTTCAGAGTGCCTGACGCACAGTGATAGAACTTAACTATAAACAATGTGAGAATAAGAGAGATAAAGAATTATTTACATTCTTTCACAGCTCTTTCCCAGGATTTTGCCTGGCTAAAAACTCTCAATTTCTTTCTTTAACTGAATCTGAGACCTACATTTTATGACATCTTTTGTATTTTGATGTGGATGTCAGATAACAAATACATGCAATGTAACTCTCACTTGGTCACTGATGTCCTGAAGGGACATCTGATCTTGATGTTTCAAAATGTATCATTAAGACCCATCTCCCCTCTCCTCTAAGGCCCATTATGGCTCCAACCCAAGTGTTACCACTGTTAAGACTCGATTGCCTCTTTTGATTGAGAAGTTGATTGTCAACTTTTTTGTCAGCACCTTAAAACAATAGACCCCAAGGGACTAACAGTTCATACTGGTAAAAAGGGTAAAGCAGTTTAACAGTTTAAAAACAGTGTTTTTAAACATTCTCGAGTAATATACATAATCTGAAAAAAGAATCCTCTACAGTCATCTTATTTCAGAGTGAAGAATCACTGTGATTTTCATTATGGTCTTAGAGACAGAATTATTAGTGTACTAAATCAAGTAAATTGCATATCATGCAAAGGTAGGTTATTTTCTGGGTTTAATAATGCAAAATCAATAGAGGCATTTACTGCATTCTGGTGCTTTCTGAACATGGTCTGAGACAGTTTTTCAAAAAACAGTTTTTCAGCACTCGATCTACGTGAACTGCTGCCAAGGCAGTCCCTCATAAACTGCTCCCAGCAATCTGCATTTAACATCTTCCTTCCTTATCCCCTCTTCAGGTTTTGCCTAAAGCTTCACATCAGCATTTCAGCCTTTATATATAAGAATAAAAATCACAATCAGACAGCATAAACATGTGCCTTTCTCTTATGAAGTTTTAGGTTTTGAGGTAAAGATAAAAAGGGGGCCCTTAAGAATCCAAAAACTTCACTCCTTGTCTTCTCCATCCCATGGTATCATCTGGCAAGGAGCTGGGCTCTTTCCTACTGAAATCAAACAAATAGTTATTGATGGCTTTTTCTGGAAGTTACATTTACCTTTAAAAAAGAGAATATTCCTTCCATCAGTATCAGGGCTATATACCCATCTCCATCCCCTGCCCTTTCCAAGCTATCTGGTTGCAATTACGTTAATCTCAGGAGTGAAACAAATGGAATCCTTTTTTCTATTCATAATATGACTGTGTTAAACAGTACATGAAAATCCCTAGAGAAAGCAGACACTCAAAACTGAATCTCTGATGGACAGCACAGAGTTACCTGTCTAGACTGAAGTACCAGGAAACCCATTAGCATATTCTGACAACCATTCTCATAGCAGATAGTTATTCCCAGGAACATAAACATTTTTAAAGTGAGGTGGTAAAGTCAATGTGGTAAGTGAAGTTCAACTGCATTTTTGAAAGAATCTCAGGGACTGTATGTAAATTCGTCTTCTGGAATTAGTGCTGTTCAGTGGAAGACTGCCTAAGATGAAAGTTTAAACTAGTGGAAGTTTCCTAGCAGGGAACTAGTAAATAAAATATAAATGTTTGATATCTGACCCAATAGATGGGCCTCAAGTGTAAGATGCAACAATACTTGTTTTTATGGAAGTAGAGATGCACCCTTCCCAGGAAAAAAATGATATAAAATTATTTCATTTTCTACTGCATGTAGTGCAATTAAAATATATATTGTGAGGCAATGAGGAAATAAATCCCTGTGATTATCACGTAATTCTATCTCCTCTCATTTCTCTTCCTTTCTAGTGGGTAATGGCACAGTTGTGAGACTTCGTAGACTTTGCATAAGCAATGAGTGCTCTTAGATACTGAAAGGGTTCAATGTTTTATAGGTATCTAAATACCTGGTTGTCCCCAGAATGTCTTCAAATTCATGGGCAGAACCTCTGGGTACTGTATAGTGAGGAATGATGGGGCATCATGTTCTGAGTCCGGGCTGCTTGAGCTATGCAGGGTTTCTAGGTAAATTCAGCAAATAAAAGGCCAGCTTTTCTGCTTCATTAGGTGTGACCTGTATAGCCAGCTAGACTTAAATTGATTTGAATTGGCATTTTGATTCCCCTAGTCCAGTCTTCTTTGAGGAAGAGAACAGCAGGTATAGCAGAGGAGGTGTTTTGTTCTGCTCATTAGTCTCCTCATATGTTTATTTTACCTTTTTTTTTTTTCTTCTTCTTGTCAAGACTTAGAGAAAGGAACTAAAAGACACAAAGGTAGTTTAACATCATTCCGCTATCTTTATCATATCATGCTTATATTGCACATGCAAAAGAAGTAACTACAGAGTAGTGTAGGGATTTCCCATATTGCTTTAATGTAGCAAAGGAGAACAGTCCTAGCACTTGGCCATTGCAGCATGGAGCTGCATTTCTTTAAATTGTAGATGATGTGTTTTCTCTATTTACTCTTATTTCTTTGAAGCATAGGGGAAAATATTTTCTATGCTAGATTTCAACTTCCAGAGTATTATAACACATTTTGATCTTTTATCCTTATTTCTCTTTCAGTGAAACAGCAGGGAAGACATGCTGTACTGACAGAGAATTATAACTTCCAGGTACTGCTAAAGTCACACTAAAAACTGCTCTCATTTCCCAGGCAGCCTGTGCTTGTTTCAATGCAATTGTACTGGTCTTCTCTCCAGGAAATATTCCAGAGCAATGGTCTAACACAGCAAGTGTGCTGTGGACCTAACTCATCCTTACCTTCTAATTTGCTGGCACTTTGATCTATGTAATTTCATATTATAGGTGCTAAAGTGTTGAAAATCCTGATCTGAGAACACTCTGCACTAACAAAAGTTATTTTTTCCCCACATGATTTCACAATGTAAGAGCCATCCCAGAGGCAAAACAAATCTCATGCAGAAAAGGAGTAGAAGGAAACTAGAAAGGGTATTTCTTTGAGCATCTTCCTAGTTACATGACTATGGAACTGTTTATGGCAAGTTAAGATGCCTAAACAAAAGACCATCTAATATGTTTTCTATTTTACTTTTTATATTAATTTTTTTTCCCCGCGTCACTTATGGGAAAACTGGCAAATGCAACACTTCATGTTTTGTAATACATTATAGCTTTACCACATATTGTTTCTGTCTCTAGATATATTTCTGAAAACCTGAACAGGTCTATCCTAACTCTGTTGTCACTTTTTCATCTGTGTTCAGGAAGGGAGTTAGCATGTAATAGTAATGAATAATTCTGGATAGGCAATAACATGGTCATTGCAAGCACTCTTTTCTTTCAAAACCACTCTACTGAACATGAAAGTAGCATTTCCCTTGTGTATATAATCAGACTACACTTAGACTTAAAAGTAGTTGCATTTTGGAAAATGAGGCACTTTTCCCAAAGTACACTGGAATTTGCTCCACTAACTATTCCAGTAATTAAAAATAAAAATCAGTTATTTTATATCAAAATATACCAACTTCACACCATTACATGACAGTCTTCTATACTGTAGCCCTGCAATGTTTTGTTCAGACATCTGTTATGTTGTCTATGAAGCAAAGTATTTATTTTGGTAATCTGTACCATCAGCGTCTTGCACCATAGGAATTACCAAATTATTGCACCTTAAACTTAGAAAAAATTTCATGGTTCCCTAAATCTCTGAAAAGAAGCTCTACCCTTGAAGTATTTACTCAAGCATTTGAGGGCAAAGACTTTTTGAAAATGAAACTTTGAGGTATTGAGAACCCACACACTGGACAGAAATATAGGGCAGTGAGAAGTAATAGCCAAATTATTAGGCAAATTATTAGGTCTAGTAATAGGCAAATTAGGTAATTTTGTTCAAAATACTTTATTAAAACTAATCAAGGGCACATTAGAAACACAATATAATGACTTGGAAATTTAATTGCTTTTCAGGTTTTATTTGTAACCTTTACATAGCTAAGTAACAGCCAAGGGGTTTGAGACATAGTTGTTTTGTGTAACAAGTCCATAATACAACCCTTTTGTTACAATAGCCTTTTTTTACTAAATGAGGATTGCCATATCAGCCGTGGTTTCAGGTAACTACAATGCTGAATCTAAGTCCTGAGAAGTTGTTAAGTGATCATTTGAATTTCAAGTAGCCAAGGAGATGCTAAGTGTCCTTTAATGCCTTACAGAAATAGTAATAACCCCCCACCCCACAGTTTCAGAACTGCTCATAATTTTAATTTGTTATTTCAGTTAAAAGAGATTAATTGGAGAAAGACCAGAAACCTTATTCTCAGTCATCTAACTAGTTTCTGCAAAGCCAAAGCAGCTGGAGCACTATTACCACGTAACTCATCCAGAGGGGCTGTTACCATTAATCACATTAATGTCTGATCGCACCATTAGCTTAGGCGAACTCTCAATCAACGGCCATTTAATTTTTCTTTCATGAATAATTGTTTCTGTGAAGGACAGGCTCTAGCCTTGACAGGAATCAGCGGGGGATGCTCCTTCCCCATTTAAGTTTCTGGTACAGGATTAAAGACATTTTGCATATTCTTGTCTGTGGTAAAGAGAGATTGTACAAAAGTGAGCAAAAATTAAATAATATCTCAACAACCTCAGATAACCAATAGTAAGTCATTGCGGGCTAAACTCTGGATAGTCTTTTCACAGCCCCATATCATGTAGAGAGTCTTCTTTTATGCCTGCTGTGTGACCTTCTCTGAAAACTCAAAAGGTACATCTTTGCCTGTAAGAAAGAGGCTGTAAAAATGATGTAAAGGACAAATACTGTGCAGAATTCATTGACAGGCTATGCTGCAACAGTCAGGTGGCATTTTGGTGAGCAGAGCAAAGGCTACTACCTATATAATAATGCACATGCATCAGAAACATTGTCCTGTGACTAATTCTGAAGCAGAACTGTTCTGACTGAATTCTTCCCCAGATCAAAAATTGACATCTACATCTGTATCTTTAAAAGTATCTTGGATTACACAATCAAAGTGTAAACCAGCAAGTCCTATGGGCAGTTTCTGATCTGTCCTGGATGACTGTAAATGTTGGGTGATTTGTTGATGGATTCTGCACTTGGGATGGGGTAACCCTGATTGTGTGAATAGTGTGGGGAACAAGAGCTTGGAGACAAATGCTGTGGAAAGGACCTGGAGTCCTGGTTGATGGCAAGCTGAATGTGAGTCAGCAGTGCCCTGGCAGCCAGGAGGGCCAAGTGTGTCCTGGGGTGCATCAGGCACAGCATCACAGCCAGGCAAGGGAGGGGATTGTCCTGCTCTGCTCTGCACTGGGGTAGCCTTGCCTCAAGTGCTGTGTGCAGTTTTGAGTACCAGAATATAAAAAAGACATTAGGCTATTACAGAGTTTCCAAAGGAGGGCCATGAGGATGCTGACGAGCCTGAAGGGCAAACCTAATGAGGAGTGGCTGAGGTCATGTGGTTTGTACATCCTGGAGAAGAGGAGACTGAGGGGAGACCTCATTGTGATCTTCAACATCCTCAAGAGGGAAGCAGAGGTGAAGGTATTGATCTCTTCACTCTTGTGACCAGTGACAGAACTGGATAAAATGGCAAGAAGCTGGGTCAGGGAAGGTTTAGATTAGATATCAGGAAAAGATTTTTCACCTAGAGGTGGCTGAACACTGGAACAAGCTGCTCAGGGAAGTGGTCACAGCACCAAGCCTGACAGAGTTCAAGAAGTATTTGGACAACACTCTCAGGCACATGGTTTGACTCTTAGGGTGTCCTGAACAGGTCCAGGGGTTCGTCTTGATGACCCTGGTGGCTTCCTTCCAACTCAACATATTCTATGATGCTATGATTTCATAGTTTCAACAGTGCAAAAAGGAAACAGCATTTGACTCACCAAGAAGGGACGTTGCTACCGAACTATGATAAACAGCCCAGATGCACTAGAGCATCCAGCAACAAGGTTCCATATCTGAAATGCAACAGTTGGAAGTACTTTCAAGTCTTCCTCTTGAACTATTGCTTCATTATATGTAGGGCGCTGGTAGGCTGTATAACTCCATGAGTTTGAGAAAGCGAAAAATTAAAGAATGCTAATATTCTTGTCCATTTCCATTTAAGCTGACCCTTCTAGTCTCAAGGATTCACAGAGTTTCTAGAAAAGGGCTTTTATGGCATTGAAAAACAAGGAAGTAGTGCTCACAGAGGAGCGTTTCACAAATACAAAATTCCTCCCTTCAAAAGGAAAGCATGTAGGATTGTGAATGGTTACAGTGTCCCAGGATCATAAGTAGGAAGTATGATCATATCACAGCAATATTAAAGTAACTAATACTATCAAGTCAACAAGGTCTTTTTATTAGGATATTGGTCACCCTTATGCCAAATTTCCTGCAGTGTTACAGACAAAGCTGTTGTTCTTAGATCTGCTTTGTAATTTTATGCTCCTGTGCTTTAAAGTTTTCTGAAATAAATCTCTGTATTTTGAAAAGTCAAATTGGAGCCAATGTAAAATACCAGTGGAAGTGGATAACTCTTTTCATTTGAACATAAATTAACAGAAAATGCTGTTTCGGAAGGGACAAAATTGTCCATGATCAATGTCAAGTCTGGGGAAGAGGAATATTTGGAAAAAATGATGAAAATATTTGAAGAAGTTGAAAAGTTTAATTTTGAAAAGCACAGAAGTTTTATACTGTTTCTCAAAACGGTATTTTTGAATAAACAATTTTGTTAAGTTCCATATGAAAAACTAAAATATATATTCCATTCTTTCTGGAAATATTTATACCAGGAAAAATGTCAGGAATATTTATTTATGTTTATATGAGCTGAACACTTTACCCACCCTGTGGATTCTAAAGAACACTTAATTAGATTTAAACACACTCTTAGAGCTAGTCATACGTTTTAGGGACATGATGGAGCATCTTTACTCAGTTAGAACTAGAACACTGATTTTAATGAGTAATTCTAAAAAAATTAAAAAAATATTTCAGCCTGCATTCAACTGAAATAGGCGCTTCAATGTATGTCATACATACTAAACACGGTAAGTGGTTACTCACTATTAATGCATGTATGATTTATAGAAAACATTTTCCTTCACATCTGTCATTCCTGTGACTGAAGCCTTTCCTTTCAGAATTTCTTGTTTTCACAAGGAAGAAGACCTCTCAAAAGAAATGTTGTGTATTGAAGTACTATCTGTCTGCTGGAAAGTAGATTTTGAAATGAAATTTCAGCTGTTTCTTTGGGCTCTACATTTGCATCCAAACATTTAAAATCTACGTAGGCTATACTTTCTATTAGAAGATACCTATGGAAATATTTAAAAGACAGAAATATTTCAAGTCAGAATTAATTTACCTTTCAAAATCCTTAAAACAAACTTATACAGAAAATAAAAACCCTTTTGTGATCTTATTTTTCTGCTCTCTGATTTCATTACTAGTCATAGAAATATTTCAAATGCATGAAGATAACAGATGTCTGATTACTCAATGATGCAGCAGAATAAATTTGTTGTAACCATAATTAAAGAGTAAATGTATTCCACACTACCTATGCAGTAGGCATTACATGTGTTACACGGAAGAAGCAGACACCTTATTGACTACTCATGGCCCTGTAATAAATTGAGATAATTAATTTCTGCTGAACATATTGCATACAGATGTAAGTTTAAGCTTACCAAAAATAATTTTAGAGTTCTGTCTTTTTTGAAGTCACGTCCAATTAAAGTAGCTGAGGAAAAAAAATCAATTTTCTCAACTGAAAAAAACTGTATTTTTCTTACAGCTATATAAGAGGTTTTGGTTGGCATCAAGGATTTATGAAATAAGATCTATGGGGAACAACCAGTGAAAATAGATCTCTTTATGCCCTGCTTTATATGTTTCCTAACCTCTTTAACATGTAAGTGATGAGTACACTGAAGGAGACAAAAGTTCTCATACCCCAATTTGTCATAGTGATGGAAAGCTCTGTCAGTACTGGGGGATCAGCAATATGTGTGAGGATACCCAATACCCCTCCCAGCACTTGGTGGGCCTTCCAGCCCTGGGAAAAAGAGTTCTCCAATAGCCTATATCCATGGCTTGCCTAACCCATGTGATTCCTGCAGAAGGAAAGCACAATTTCATGCAAAGGTATGCTGAAAAGACAGATTCTGGGTCTCTTTTGTTGTTTTGGTGGACTCTTCACAGGTTGGTAGCAGTGGGTGGTGTGGATATTTTTCATCCTGACTTTGCTTTGCTTTTTGTAGCTGTGGAAAACCAGATCCATGAGGAGGATCTTGTATCACACGTAAAAAAAGGACCTTGGTGAGACAGGAACAGTGACCATGTAGTCTCTCTCTACCTTAGTACAAGAGAAATTAACTCCATGCAATTCAGGATATGAGATTTTATTTTACTCTCATCATTTTTAATATTGTCATCATAAAATATTTTGCAGATAGATTCTATGTCCACAGGTTCCTTTGTATAAATATACTTAATAACAGCCTTGGTTTCCATGTCTAGAACAGCTTCCTTGAACTTATTCTTCCTTGTCTTTTAAAATCACAATCCCTACAGGAATGTAGCAAGCTAACCTGGAAATAATGGCCTGATATTGAGGCAGTTAAAATAAATTATCCACTTTCATATAAATTTGTTTAATTAATTAATTAATTAATTGATTGTCTGTAACTTACAAATTTGACATGTTTTACTTCTTTCCTTTTACAGAATGCTTATAGAAATATTGTAGGTGTTGCTGATTTTGCTGCATTGCAATGATGTTTGTTCATTGAATGAAACTGTCAGATCAATGTAATCATGGCAACGAGCTTCTGTACAGGTGTTGGGAAGGATAGATACATACAGGTGCCTTTATCAACAGAACTTTTTGGAATGGGTGTAAGTCTGCTGTTGTAAGAGCTTTCTGTGAAGTTGTTCAGAAATTGAGCTGATATGTGTAAGTACTCTGGGACTTGCCGTTGCAGTCATCTTTTGTGGAAAAGTGTATTCTATAGAAATGAAAACTTTGGTTAGGAAAATGTCTGTTTTGGGAGGAACTTTTGGGTTTGAAAGAGAGCTGACATTAATTCAGTGACTTGTTTGTGGTTTTAACACATAGCTAAGTCCTTGACATTACTCTGAATGCTTCCTGCCTGAGTACTTCAGAGGCATTTCCAGAAGATGGTAGTGAATGTCATTGTGCCTGCTCAAAACATAATTCCTCTTTGCTAAATCAAGAAATCCAGCCATCTATCTGTCTCCAGGGTCCTGACTGCCAGATTAGCCTTCAGCTTGCAGAAACTTGGCACCAAATCTATGTTTCCCTTTGTGTTTAGCCTGCATTTACAAAAATATTGGTCAAAAGATACCATCAGTTATAAAGTCCACTTTCCAACATTGTTATCCTCTAGGTTTAAACATATCTCAGCCTAAAAGTGCCAGATCTTAATCACTGCCCTGAATTGCTGAGTTGAAAATTATGTAGAGACATTTCCCCTCACCTTTCTTGAGGTGCTTTTAACTAATTCTTGTATTATCTTTACTTTCTTTTTGATTTTGTTTCATGAGGACCTAAAAACATACAAACTCAACAATAGCTCAAGTCAAGCTATACAGTCTGTTTCCCCATAGCTTCCTTTTGCCCTTTGAAGTCAGGTTTACATTCCACAATGGTTTACATCTCACAACGACTCTTCCTTTATGAATTACTTCCATAAAACTGGACTGTGGTAAAAGCAGAGTCCAGAGAACAAAATATACTGAGTTGACCAAAGAAGTAATAAGTCAGAGTTGGGTTTGAGTACAGAGCATGACCAGTATGTATTTTAGTGGATTTATTTATCAAAAAAACCCTTTTAGCTTCAGAAATTTCTGTGGTTTAGATATTAGTTCACGTTTATGATATTTTGTTGTAATTTTTGTTGCTTGAGTTTTCAGTTCTGTTGACTTAGCTATTTTCTTGTTCTGTTGCATCTGAGTCTATGAGGTGTTTGTTCCCGACACTAGGTGTCACACTAAGAATGTTTCTGTTTCTGGAGAGAAACTAAGTCCGAGTAAAGGAGAATACAAACTTCCCAGAATGTCTGCTCAGTTCGAGCGCTTGAGATCACTAGGAGGTTTTGCACTGATACTGGTGCTGCAGAGTTTGTGACATTGATGCTTATCTTGATTCATTCCGTATAGAACTGCAAGACTTGGACACAAACTGCCAATCTGGCAGTCACTTGGATGTAGTGTCCCCATTCAGTGTCCAAGAGCCAGCTAAGTGAAATGTCATTTGCCTTCAAGTGTTACAGTCTTTTCCAAGACTTGGATATAGAGTTCATTTGATTTTCCAATACAGTATTCTAGCATAAATAAAAGTACAAATGAGTGGTTCTCAAAACAAAATTAAGTGGGAGGGAGGGTGACCATATTTGCATGCCCTCAGACCCAAAGTCAATGAACTGGTTCCTGGGCTGTGGCTGGAGAATATGCATTATTCCATACTTCGTGCTGAGCCCTCAATTCACCTGTGAACCTACAGTGACTCTTTCCTTTGCAATGAGTTTCGTGGGGACACTTCTATTGCCCATGTATGCACTAGGAGGGTAGTGAGAGAGGTGGAAGAGGTATCCTGGTGGTAGCAGAAAGGATCATTGTGCAATAATAGTGAAAAATTTAACGAGTCAAAGTTTCCAAATAGTTTGCCAGGAGCTTTCCTGCATAAGCTATTTATATATGGCCTAATCTGAAGCTTGTGGAAAACAGAAGCTTGTGCATCAGCAGTGGTGCACTTTGGATTAGGCCCTTAGTGCAGATATGAAAAGATGGGTCCACACCTGAACTGTTTCCAATTATGAACTAAGAGTGTAGGTGCAGAGACAGATGCAACAGAGGACTTTAAAACTCTGTTTTGTACAAAAGTACTTTTCTCATTTGAGTGAGTGATTTGTTCACCAGATGTCTCATGCCAGCTCATACTGATAGACGTAAGAATTTTGTTTTGGAAGGTTCTGAAAGCTTTTAGAGATAAAGCCTTTAGAGATAAAGCCCTTGCTCTTCCAGCCTGATGTTCTGAGAAAAGGGTTTAAATCCTAAATACTTGCAATTCTTCTGCAGCACAGAATGGAGCCAAGTTGAAAGCCCTATAAAACTTGTTTACAAGGACTCAGAGAGTGAAAAATTGTTTCATTTAAAATGTTGCAGGGGAAGTAGTGTCTGACTGCTCAAGAACCTGATTTTTTGCTGCCTCACAGCAGGGGTAATACATGGACCTTGGAAAGCCCTTACATCATCTATGCATATGTGGGCCAGATAACAAGAGGGATACAGTGGACAAAATAATTTCCATTCCATTCACCTGCTTCTTCATAAGTTTTCAATAGCACAAGGGAAGGTCTGCTCTAGTTTTTTGCCCATCACTGTTTTGATGGGAAAAGCAATGGTGCGACAGACAGAGCTGGTTCCCATATTTCTCTCTAAAGGAAGAGATGTTGCAAAGGATACAGACCTCATAGGCCTGTTAATATTGTAGGGTGCTGAAACCTGTCTCCTTTGTCTTGTACCTCTCCAAAACAAAGAAAAAACTGAAAGAGCTGTTGATGGTGAAAATTTTTCAATGTCAGGTTAAAAAGATTTTACATTCTTGGTGCTTGTTTCACCCTACTGTTCGTCATGAATTTGGTCTGTGTTTGCACTAGCAAATAGATAGACAGGTCCTGTGGAGCAAAGCCTTACCAGAAATGTAGTTTCAGTTCTCATGTTCTGGGATTGCTGTTATGCCCAGCATATTAGACAAAACTCTAGTTTTATGTATAATAAAACAATAATGTTGTGCAGAAATGGTCAAACTAGACCATGGACAGGTTCTGGGCCTGTCTCATGTATCAGTATGTATTAGCTATTCGGTCAGTTTCTTACACCAACTCAGACCTAGACAGAACACTGGTTTACAGTATTCTGCATGCCAAACATTGGAAGATAATACCTAAGAGTGAGAGTCACTGTCTTGCAAATAAAAAAAAAACAAAACAAAAACAACTTTCACTGTCCAGTTTTGTCCTTCTCTATGCAAGACACATAATGAATATATGCAGCAGGCTTATCTTCATGCTTGCAGATAACGTAAACTGTAGCGTGTTCAACATATTCTGCTTCAGATCATGTAGGAGATATGCAGGAAGCTGCACAAAACATAGCAGCAGGCAGAAGTGAGGAAGGAGGAGGTGGTCCTATGAGAGCCTGAGGGCAGCATTAGTACAGCGTTTACTGGCTGTAAAAGGCTTCTCACTGCCTGTGGGCTGGGGATTAGAGTTGCTTTTTTAACCCCCTGGTGCAAAACCATCCTGTAAGATGAAACAGAAAAATCATGTGGGGTTTTTTTCTCCTCAGCAAACCACATTACCCTTGCTAGGTGAAGACAGCAATTCTGCAGGCCATCAGTCTCAGACCAGGGTTCAGCTGGAGGAAATTGTGACAAAATTGCCAGGGTAGAATATGAAGTGGGACATCTGATGCCTGCTAGTTTTCTTACCTTATACTGTTTTCTAGACTCAATGAAAAACAAAAAAATAAATGTATACAATAGAATTGTGCGTTTAAGTTCTAGCTCTGTACCTTCAATAACTGGACAGACCATAATGTACTTTAAGATATGTCAAATTGTGTTCTTATTTCAAAGAATCATAGAATCATCAAGGTTGGAAGAGACCTTCAAGATGATCTAGTCCAACCATCAGTGTGGTGGTGATGGTGGTGGTGACTCCACTACCTCCCTGAGGAAGTTATTCGAATGCCTAACCATTCTTAAAATGAAGGGTTTTTTTCTAGTATCTAATCTGAACTTCCCCTGCTGCAATTTAAGACCATTCTCTCTTGTCCTTTCACTTGAGATTTGGCAGAAGAGACCAACCCCCACCTGACTACAACCTCCTTTCAGGGAATGGAGAGAGTAGTGAAGTTTTCCTATGCCTCCTCTTCTCCAAATCAAATACCCCCAGCTCCCTCATCTGCTCCTCCTAAGACTTGTGCTCTAGACCCTTCACCAGATCCACTCCCCTTCTCTGGAGACGCTCCAGCCCCTCAATGTTCTTGTAGTGAGGGGCTTAAAGCTGAACACAGGATCTGCAGTGTAGCCTCACCAGTGCTGATTACAGGGGGACAATCACTGCCCTGGTCCTGCTGGCCACACTATTCTTTATACAGGCCAAGATGCCATTCCAAGATTCCATTCTTGGCCACCTGGTTCACATCCAGTCGAAGGTCAACAAAAGCCCCCAAGTTCCTTTCCACTGAGCTCTCAAATCACTCTTCCCCAAGCCTTTAGAGCTGCTTGGGATTGTTGTGACCCAGGAGCAGGATCTGGCCATTCACCTTGTTGAACACCATGTAGTTTACCTCAGTTTATTGATCCAGCCTGTTCAGATATCTCTGCAGAGCCTTTCTACCCTTCAGCAGAACCATACTCCTACTCAGCTTGGCATCATCTGTGAGCTTACTGAGGGTACACTGCATCCCCTTGTCCAGATAATTGATCAAGATGTTAAACCGGACCATGCCCAATACTGAGCCCTGAAGAACATAATTGCTGACCAGGTACCAAACTCTAATATGCCTGTTGTGCCTACTACGACTTTACTGACCATCAAAATTATTTATATTGTCCCAGGTTTATAATCCTCTGAAATCCACTGAAGTTCTACTATGGGGACAACCACAATTACACACTTGCCTTTGGAAAAAGAAGAGCCTCCTTAAAGAAAAAACTTTTTTGCATGTGTCCAAGATCTTGCTGCCTTGTTCACTCTGTTTCTTTTATATGTATGAGCACCATCTACCCCCAGGCAGCTGCACAAAATTCATCACAGACTAGTTTCTTTTTGATGATTTGGTTTCCTTTTAATAGCTGTCTAGAGGCAAATGCTTCTCAAACCATTGAGTCTGAACAAAAACCCTACAACATTTGGAGCAATTTGGATACGAAATGTTTGGCTTGATCCATTTCTGTATTTCACTCTAGAGCCCTTCTTCTTCACTACTAGCACACTACATATAATATTTTTGTTGTGCTGCTTATGGTACCTACTCTCACCTGTACAAAACCACTAAAATATTGAATGGTACTCAGAGCACCATTGCTGCCCCCAGTGAAAAATGGAGACAAAGTCAATCAGTTTGTTTCTGCTGATCCATTCTCACCACTCTTAGACTGTTTTCTGAGGCGTTAAATTCTCCTGACATCAAACATGCAGGAAAATTAAATGTTATCTATGAAGCAGTGTCTGGGACCAAATCTGATTTCTTAAAACAATTTTTGCCAACAATTTAAATTATCAGTGCATCACATGAGAGTTAACAGGGTATTGCTCTCATGTGGTTCTCAGCAAAGTTGACGCAACTCTTGTTTCGCTTTGTGTTAATCTACCAATACAACTGTGTTGTAGATTAAGTGTCAGTGATGCAGTTAAGCCTGTTGCATGCATTCATTATGTGTCTTGCATGGAGAAAGACACTGCAGGTCCTTGTTGCATGTTTCAGTTTGCTCATTTTGGAGCTCAACATTTGCATTGTGAAAACATTTCAACTCATGAATTAGAGTGTCTCCAAAGAACACTCGGGGCCAAGGCAAATCTGCTTACATGACTCTCATATAGGAGATTGAGTCAATCAAGGTTCTGTCTTCTATCACACTCCCAGGGTATTTCCATGATAAGAAGAAAGGAGAATAATCTGATAATAAAAGCAATTCTATCATGTCTGCTTCCTTGGATGGCTGCATAGGACACATCTGTAAGTATTTTCTCAAATAACGCTGTATTATTTCACTACAGGCTGATCTGCACTAGTAAGTGCAGGACTGTTAGGCAAAGTTAGCACGTGTGAATTGTTCTACCTGTCTCATATCTTATAAAATGTTTGTAAAGTCCTGAAGAGCATGTGGTGGCTTTGCATGCTGGCATCTTATTCCACTACATGGAGGATTCCAAAAGAACATCTGTGTATACAGGATGCTGGATATCACATTGTAACTTACAGCTTTACAATAGAAATGAAAGTTAGAGAAAGGAGAGATAAGGGAATCTTCTCATAACCTATGAAATTTTAATTCACCGCCAGTTTTGAAGCTGTTGTCTCCCTAAGAATATATTTGGGTGAAACGTCCCTCAGTGCAGAACATAGCAAGCAGTATGCAAAAGACAAAGCACGGTATTCTGAATAAATGACAATTAGATAGCTAGCAGTTTTGCAACCTTGGTTTAAAATAAATGTTCAGATTGATTTGGGCCTCAGATTTCATTCAAATTAATTTGTGATGTGACTTCAATTTTGTAAGGACGAAAAGTGGGACAAACCATCCTAATGTAAACATCTATTTCAGAAGATCACTTAATTCCATCTGCACATATATTGCAATGCCTTGAGTTTAAAACAACAAAAATTACCTCATACAGCTGGTTATTATTTCCTTTCTAAATATTTTTCTGGGTTTTTTTTAGCTCTATAGCTCTGTTTCTTACTATAACTCATCTGTTTCAGCAAGATTACCCTTGTGCTTTTTATAGTACCATTAATCTCCCCAACTGATATTTCCTCCTGCTATCAGCCCTTCAGAGAACACTTTTTACTTCTTATTTAGCTGTAAAGTCAAAATTTCAGTTTGATCAACCAGTTTTGTGGTCCCTGACCTACTGCCTGTTGTATTTCAAGCAGCAGAGTCTTAGAAATGCATTTGTTTTGATCACCTGAGAAATGTTCAGAACTATGTATGCTCAGTCTTTAGAAACACTTTGATGTGTGGGTGAATACTTCCCCTTCTGACTTGAAACATTTCCAGGCTGCCAATTTTTAAAATACTCAACAAACCAGTTGGAAGAAACAGATGATCTTTTTTTGTCATTAATTTTCTCATGTGACTTGGCAGAGTCGCCATGAATGAAAAGAAAGTGTAGAAACAGGAGGACAGATTGCATTCATTTTTGAACCTGAGGACTGTAGCTTAAGAAGACATAAGCCTTTTTTCTTGGCTTTTTTACTATTTCTTTTAGCTTACTCAAGTGTGCCTGGAACAAAGTTCCCATTTTGGTGTCTTTTGCAGTCTTTTTTAATTAGGCACATAAGTGCCCATAAAAACCTTGTAGAAAACCCAGAGCAGCACTTTTATGTAGCCCTACTGCTGAATGGCATACTGCCACCTCCTGCCCCTCACTCATCCTCTCTGACTGATCATTTTGGCACTGCCTTACTTCTACATAAGACTTATTTATTTAAAGGATAGCATTCTCATTTTTGGATTTAATTTTTCTCTGTTTATAATTTTTCCACAGATGCTTCCATTAACTTTGCTTAGAATGTATACTGTTAATGTCTGTACATGTTACTTATTGTTGTTTCTTTACTGGCACTGTATATTGTGCATAATTGTTCTCTTGCTTTGACCTTGAAGTCTGGCATTTTAGAGACTTCCAGATGCGATTTCTCCACCTAATCATAGGAATCTGTGGGTGACTCCCCCAAATTTTTTGTCCAGTTCCTGCTGTGGCAAGACTTACACAAACCAATTCTACAGCATAGGTAACAGAAACACTGGCATTTCAAAGAAATACATGACTTGGTATTATGTGCTGTTGGAATATTGTAATATTATGTTTCTGAAATAAAGGAGGAGAAGGGTTTGGGAGGTAGCAACACTCTATAATGTTTATTTCAAACCTCAGATTTTGAATAGTTGCACCTGCACTGCCCTGTAAGCACACCCACTTTGTCGTCATAAGGCCACCTTTTCTGACCTTTCTACATCTGGAATGCTGTTTTGGGATAGTGTCGTAAGGTTTTGGTAGTGGTGGGGCTTTAGGAGCAGTTTCTATGAGAAACTTCTAGAAGTTTTCGCCACATCTGACACAGCTAATGCCAGAAGGCTCCAATACAGACCTCCCACTAAGTAAGGGGAACCCGTCAGCGATTGTGAGAACACCTCTGGGATAACATATTTAAGAAGAGAAAAGAAACTACTGCACAGAAGCAATTGCAGCCAGAGAGAGGAGAGAGAATACATGAGAGAAGCAATTCTGCAGACCTGACCTTGCAGGGTCAGTGAGGAAGGAGGAGGTGCTCCAGGCACCGCAGCAGAGATTCCCCTGCAGTCCATGGTGCAGCCATGGTGAGGCAGCTGTGCCCCTGCAGCCCATGGAGGTCCATGGAGGAGCAGATAGACACCTGCTGCCTGTGGAGGAGCCATGCACTGGAGCAGGTGGGTGCACAAAGGAGGCTGCGATCGCATGGGAAGCCCTTGCTGGAGCAGGCTCCTGGAAAAACCTGTGGAAAGAGGAGCTCAGGCTAGTGCAGGTTTGCTGGCAGGACTTGTGACCCCTTTGGGAACCCAGCCTGGAGTAGTGTGCGTTCCTAAAGGACTGCACCTGTAGAAGGGGTCTATGGTGGAGCAGTTCTGGAAGAGCTGTAGCCTGTGGGAAGGACTCACATCGGAGAAATTTGTGGAGGACTGTGTCCTGTGAGAGGGACCCCACATTGGAGCAAGGAAAGGAGTCCTGCACCTGAGGAGGAGTAGCCAGAACCTCCTTGGAAGGAAGTAGGGCAAAGACAGTGCCAGTGCACCTCTTCTTCCATTATATGAGTTAGAGTGCATAGCTTCTTTCCATGTTAGGTTGACTAACCAGCAACACAGAAACAGTGTGCCAGGAGGCAGAAATTTTCTTTGTGCCATAGAATAATCCTACCTGAAACTCTTGCTAAAAAGCTTGATTCATTTCCTTCATGAACCTGCATTTAATCAGTGCTTTTTCAGAAGTTTGGCTTTCTAAAACAATGTAAGCCTTTGTTCTCATCTGCACTTTTAAAGCCATTCAACAATACTTCATTTTTAAGCCCGAGCATACTTATGTATGAGTTTAGTTATTGGCAGACATAAAGATTGAAATTCAGTATTTATTTGGCAAATGGGGGAAATATGAACTTGTATTCTTACAGTGGATGAAAGGTTCTACAGTTGGAGGGACCATCTCTAGTCTTGATAGTGTATTTTATTCACAGTGTCTTTGCAAGTATCTGCCAACAGTTCGGCACAATACAGTTTTCTGCTTTTCCACTGCTTAGTCAGGTGTAATCTGTGTCTGGTACAGGAGCAATGGATGTTGTCACAGGTGAAGCAAGACTGAATGCATGTCCAGCTCTTAGGCAGTTGCCTGTGTAGGTATGTTTACATGCAATTCACCAATGTCAGCCTAATTTGTTTTTATTTTCGATGATCCTGGATGCTTAAGTTTGCAATGAAAATAATTTTTCCTACTTACATTGAAATTTTGGATCTAGTGCAATTAGAGAATAATTATGACTGATTTTTGTTTTCATACCTTTGAATACCTAAATATCCTCCATTGATTTTTCAATTAGTTTGTTGATTTAAGTCTATAATTTTTCTCTAACACAGAACTGTGTCAGGAGCAACTTCAGAAGTTTTAATTATGTTAGCAACTGGTGCATTTGTTGTGGATGTGATCTTCCAGCCTTTGAAATGAATGATGGGGATTTTCTTGTTCAGAGGTATATCTTTACTTCATGTATCTGTCTTTCACAAATTAATCTGAGACCCTGGAAACTTTTGGTATCCATTATGTCCTAAAACAAGAATGTTGAATGTACATACTGTTCTGAAGTCTCTTCCCTGGGTTTGGGTAGGTATTTTGCACCTTCTCTACACCTCTAGTGATTTTACACATCTTTGTCATAGTCCTCTCAGTTATCATCTTTCCAGTTTAAGGCATTTAGTTTGGCTTAATTCCTCCTTGCCTGACAGCCATCTTTATCACTGTTGCCAATGGTGCCACCATATTATGCATCACTACACCTTTTTGGTTTCTTATCTATTTATCACCAAATTATTGTTAATTTTTGCTTATCTTTGTTTTTACTATTGTGAGGTACTGAGTTGAAATTTTTATAGAGCTATTTACTATAACCTTGAGATTCTGTTTCGGAGTGGTATTAGCCAGCTGAGGGCTTCACACTCACTTTATAAATTTAGAATTGTAATTTTTTTTCATGACATTTCTTCACATTTGTCTTTATTGAATTTCATTTGGTATTTTATTGCACAGTGTTGTGAAGTACTGCTGCAACTCTTCTTAATCAGTTTTCATTTTTACTTCTGTGAGTGATTTAAACTGTCACTTTGATATTTATGATCATTCATGAATATGACAAATCATATCAGATTGAATGTATGTCCTCTGCAGAGACTCCATTGGTGACTCCTTTCTTTTGTGAAAATTAACCATTTGCTGTTCCTCTTAGTCAGCCAGTTTATTCCAAAACAGCTTAGCTTTTTTTTTTTTTTTAATTATTTTTTTTCTCTAGGAGGTCCTCAAGAGGTCTTAATGATGTTTTTTATGGAGATTTAAGCAGTTATATTCCCAAGATTCACATACCTCTCCTTGATTCATTCACAGAACTGGAACATATATGTGAAACATTACTTTGCTTCATGAAAGTCGTAACAGCTCTTCTTGAATGTTTTGTAGTATTGACTCCCAACCATATGCAGTAAACCAGGTCCCAAGCACTCCAAAGAAAATAAAGTAATCATAATATCATGGTACTATATAAATAATGAAATGTTTTTAAACTTAACAGAAAGGAATAAATTGTGATATTAAATTTTTTACATGTTTTAAAATTTTAAGAAACCCTAACATGGTAGGTGCTAAATATTATTCAAAAAGCAGAGTTTAAGTTGTGACTTGTGAGGCTGTCACATTTGCAAGTCTCAGTAGAAGTTGGTGCCATAGGGATGTTACCTGGGGCATTTCATCGCTAGTGTAAGAGTTCTTTAATACAAATAAGACAAGCAGATGCAATGTTTTATATTTAGCTTCTCTTTTTGCCCATGTCTGTCCCCTTAGATTCTTCTCCTTTCTATTTTAGCCTGTGTGTGTTAGACACTTAACTTACAAACTCTAATACAAGCATTCAGAAATGCATCTAAAAGGTCTCCAAAGTCAATCTGTGTTATTGCACCTCCTTTATCAGTCTTTGTGTATTTTTTCTGCTTGTTGTTTGGCCTAGAAGCAATCTGCTCTGTGCTTTTGCAGTGTGTGGCATAATGGGGTCATGGTCTTTGAGCAGAGTTTCTAGATACCACTGAAAGTTTAGCAGGGCTTCTCCAGATGTCCACTGATTCCATGCACTGCTGCAGTGTTTTGTGCAGTTTAGTATTATTACTCTGATGTTTCCTGGAGACTTCCTGGAAGCAATTACTGAGGCAACTTTAAGTGAGATGTTTCATCCTACAATGTTTATTTCAGCTGTTACATAGTTAAGTTCCTTTAGCCCTGGTCCTTGAGTTTTGTCCATCCATTATGTCAATCTGGCCAAAAATGTTTTCAGCTCACACAACAATTTGAGACAGGACTGTGGTTCATCTGCTGTCATGTTTTAGTGTGGAACTCTGCCTGGATATTGAAAAAAGTCCTGCATGCCAAAGAGGAGTGTGAAATACTAATCTAAATTTTTGCTGTGGCCTTAATTCATGTGCTCCATTATTTCTTCATCACCTATTATCCCTACAAACAATATGGTCAGCTTCCTCTTCCTTGTGTATTTGAACAAGACTTATTTTTGGTTTCAAAGCTTTTTGAGGAATGTTTGTGATATTTTTATTGGCCTGCCTTAAGGAATTTTTACATTTAATTTGTCAGATTTTGTTATTTTCTGTTTTCCTTGTTTGGAAATAGTGTCAGCTCTTTTCAAGAAAGCCATCTCAATCTAATAGATTTCCTTGTTTAATCTTACTAAATTTTCCTGGGCATTTGAGGGGAAAGAAAAGGAGGAAGGAAGGTTTTAGTGGATGCTGAAGGGGTTTTATGCTTCATACTTACTGCTTTAAGAGTGCAGAATTGATTTTGTGGCATCATTAAGCAATATTTAGAATGCATATTATTATCAAAGAGGGGAAAAAAAATACTGGACTTTCTCAGCATGTGTTAGAGTTTTAGCCCTCATCTCCACACGTGGATATTATGTAAATAATGCCATTTAAAGTTTCCACTGCAGGATTCAATTAATCAGGAGACAGCCTAAAAATTCCCTGGGACTTCTGGGAGTGAAAGTCCTTTTTAGAAGCCAGTGCAATATCTTGCTTTCTCTATGGTGGGTTGTGTCCTGTAGTGTTGTGACAATCTTCCAAGCTGTGCCAGATGTCTGAGCTGCTTCTTCAGTTTCCCAGTGAAGCCAGGATCCATGATGCTAATGTGAAGTTATTTATGTTCCTACCTCACACCTGAAAGCTGGCCAAATGAGATGAAAGCCAATTCATCTTTCTAGACACTGCTCAAAATGTGTATCTGCTTTGCAGGAAGCAGCTTGGCAGCAAGCTTGTGCTATTTTACCTCAGGTGCAAAGACACTGGCAGAGGGATTTACTTTTACTGTGTGTGTGTACAGCAGCTAACATAGTAGGGTCCTGATTTATGGCCGATACTGTTAGGAACTGTTGTAGGCTGAATATAGGGATAAATAATTTATTGTAGCAGAAACTATGGCAGGGGACATTGACAACTGCTTGTATAATTTCCCACACTTGTAACTATGTATAACTAGAAAGAACAGTAAGAGTGAAGCTTTGTTTACAAGCTAAGGATAATAAGTGAGAGTACTCTATAGCCTCTCACCCTGACTGTTTTGCCACTGGCTGTAACATTTCTCTCCCTCTCCCATCTCTCTTCACACACCTTTCAATTCACCTTGAAAGCCCCCAAGGATTATATATGGAAAATGCAACCACCTCTCTAAACTGGCAGTGGTGATACTAATAGATGAGCACTGTTACAGCTGCTGCCACTGGCAACAAAAATCTATGTTCTGATCTCCTAAGTCTTCTGCATTCCCACAACACTACTGTGCACTAAAGTATAGCCTGATTTGATTTTTCTTCTCTGCACCTGCTTATTTTTCTGATAAATAGCAGGGGATAGGAGTGAGAAATGGTCCTCCTTACTGCCCTCATCAACACAATTTTTTGCTAGTTAAATGCTGGTACATTTACCTAAATGGAAGGAATGAGCCCATATGTACTGAAATTCTACCATCAAACACGAACAATAACTATCATACATTTACTGCAGCTTGTCATGATTTTCATTGCTCCCATAATGTATAGAAGGGTTTTGTTACCTGCCCAAGAGAAAACGGCAAGTCATTACTCAAGATGCTGCATGTGCTAAAGGGAAAGGAAATTGAATAAGTAAATAACTGTCTTTTAAGGAAGCTTCTGAAAACAGAAAACAAAAGAGTTTAGAATATTGTATGGGAAATAATGTTCCTGAAACTGAAAATAGTTTTCAAGGGGGAGAAGATAAGAAAATAATTATGCAAAGATTGAATTCTTTAATCTACATATAAATGACATAAACATGATTTTTTCAGGGATCATTCAAAAGTGTTTTGAGTTTTTAAAATTTATGTGACCATAGACTTCTTCTTTTTCCCCTTCCCTTCCCTTCCCTTCCCTTCCCTTCCCTTCCCTTCCCTTCCCTTCCCTTCCCTTCCCTTCCCTTCCCTTCCCTTCCCTTCCCTTCCCTTCCCTTCCCTTCCCTTCCCTTCCCTTCCCTTCCCTTCCCTTCCCTTCCCTTCCCTTCCCTTCCCTTCCCTTCCCTTCCCTTCCCTTCCCTTCCCTTCCCTTCCCTTCCCTTCCCTTCCCTTCCCTTCCCTTCCCTTCCCTTCCCTTCCCTTCCCTTCCCTTCCCTTCCCTTCCCTTCCCTTCCCTTCCCTTCCCTTCCCTTCCCTTCCCTTCCCTTCCCTTCCCTTCCCTTCCCTTCCCTTCCCTTCCCTTCCCTTCCCTTCCCTTCCCTTCCCTTCCCTTCCCTTCCCTTCCCTTCCCTTCCCTTCCCTTCCCTTCCCTTCCCTTCCCTTCCCTTCCCTCCCCTCCCCTCCCCTCCCCTCCCCTCCCCTCCCCTCCCCTCCCCTCCCCTCCCCTCCCCTCCCCTTCCCTCCCCTTCCCTTCCCTCCCCTTCCCTTCCCTTCCCTTCCCTTCCCTTCCCTTCCCTTCCCTTCCCTTCCCTTCCCTTCCCTTCCCTTCCCTTCCATTCCCTCTTGAGGAAATTTTTCGATTTGGTCTTTTTTTTTTTTTTTTTAACAGGAAATATTTTTTGTTCTCAGTTTTATTCTCACACTGACTCAGTTTCTGTCAGAATGTGGCTTGGCAAATTTGAACAGATGTGAGTGTAAAAATTCCCCCTTGTTTGTCCATACAAGTCTTGACAATTTTAATTAAATGTGTTTGTATATCAGCTTTCATAATGGACCTTTTTACATGATTGGGGCCCCTTGGTACTCCTGTAATAAACTCTGGAATATCTGAAATGGTTTAATGATTTCAGAAGATACAATGTTACAATTGGTAAAGCACACCATAGCCTGTCCCTTGCCATACTCCTGCTTTGCATGTCTAGGCTCAAAAATTTATGTATTTCTGTCTTCTGCAACCCCTTTCAAAATAGTGCAGTCACCGATGCGCATCCTCGGTGTTGCAGTTGCCTGGCTCTGGGCTTGCATGCAGCTTTGTTTCCAAGTGTAGTGGCCAGAGACAAACCTTTAGGAGTATGGATAACTCCAGTAACTGCAGCAGGGGAGGCACTATAAAGAGGGGCAACTGTAGAACTAAACATACTTACTTCTGTTTAGGAGGAGGCAGTACGATAAAGCTCATTGAAATATGTCAAGCAGAGAGTTCTTGCAGGTAAATCCAAAGCTACATGGGATGTAAAAATTTCTAATTTCAAGACTCCATTTTCTTAGCTATAAAATCTCATACTCTAATTGTTACTCACCATTACTGAAGATTGTCCTTAAAATAGGACAAATATTGTACAAAATTACAATGGTCCAAAGTGGTGGACACTTTGGAGACTTGAGAGTGTATGAGCGCTAAGGGGTAAAGATAGAAATATGTAAAAACATATAGTTTAAATTCATTAAATTCATTTTATAATTTAAACCAGAACCATATTATCAGAACTTATTTAGTTTAAAGCCTTTCATTGCTGCTCCTTTTCTTTTTTGTGTTTCCATTCACTACTGTATTATGCCTCTACATGATGTTTCTTAATATGATTTTTTTTGTCTTAAGGAGAGAAAACATATGGAGTAGCTACAGACCTAATGATTTGCTATCAAATTATGTATGTGGGCTTTTCTGAATATCCCCCTTTCTCATATGATACTCTTCTCTATTCAAAGTAGTTTTAAGAGACATAAACCACCTATTAGTTTTGGGGTATTTTTTAATTTCAAAATGCACTTTGAGAAAATGCTTGTACTTATGCTACAACTGTAATATAGCCATTGTCTGGTTGTAGCTAGACAATGTTCAAGTCAAAAGCTTGGTGTAATTTATCATCCTTGCATTGAAACAAGTTAGTAAACCAGTTGAATCATTACAAGTCCTTTCCCATATCTCCCCCACTTACACATCTTAGATTTTGAGCCATTTAAGGATAGAAACATCTCATGCAGTTTCAAGTCAGTGAAGGTCCCTCTCACAAAAGCGTATATAAAGAAATTTACTGACTGTTTAATAAATTTACAAACACAGTAAAGAGATAAAGCTGATGACCAATACATCTTTTCTATCTCTAACTTTTATTAATGAACCATAAAAAATGCACTACTCATTAAGTCTTAATGCTTAATCATGCTAGTGTCATTAAATAGAAAACGTATATGCTCCATCTGGATTATTACAGAATACAAGAGAAAGGCTAAATAAATTCTACATTTAATTTACTCATTTCTTTAGCACAATAAAGTAAATTAAAATCAATGATTGATTGTCTTTGGAACATTATAATCAGAGCTGAATACATAAACAATGCACCAAATGAATGCTTTTTAATCACATTCTTTCTTATGTGTCTCAGTCAGTATATCATGAGTCAATAGATGCCATTTATTCTATTCCAAAGAGAAAAAGGAATGCCTTAATTCAGTCTGATTGTTTCTCCTATTTTAATTTTCTTAGAATCTTTTTTAATTTAAAAAATATCTACAAATATTTAAAAGTGCTTAGAAACCTCTGGTATTATGTACAATTTTTAGCAATGTATTAAGTAGACAGTGCAGTGCAGGCCATCTATCTTCATACAATAAAACATACACAGTCTGAGGGAGTTGGAAAGGCTCTTTCTCAATACCCAAGAGTGTAAAACTAGTTACTCCTTTATCAGATGCTCGGGTATGTTTGGTTTGGGTTTTTTTCCAACTGAAATAGGGATTTCTTTTGACTTGAATTTTAAAATAGGCCTTGTTCTCTTATTAATGCAATACATTAGTCTCTTGCCATTCACTATGTCAAGGCCTTCTTGTCATGTGTCTTATGCTATCTTTCAGTGAACTGTACTCTTGCATAGTTTTACATGCCTGTACCAAACTGCTGGTAAAGCAAAGTTGGGGTTTATGTGTGAATTACTGGTGTGAAAAGCTAATTCCACATGTGGGTTTTAGGAAATGTGATTAATGCATTTTATACATTAATTCAAATAAAAATTATATGTGCATTTTCAAAAGTGAGCAGAAGAGGCATGATTTATTGCCCTGAAATATACTGATTTGGAAATGGAGAAGTAAATTTCACAGAGGTAAACTTGGTTGTGTGTATTTTAACTTATTGATTTAGGAGGAGTACTTTTAATCAAGGAGACATTTATGCAGGTCACAGGTTTGAGGTTTTCTTCTCAGCCAACTAGTACTGAAGTTTGATAGTAGGGGAATGGAGGGTTTTGCCCTGTCAGACAGTAACTTGAAAGAACTAGAAGCTAAATGTGTTTCAGAGCAAGGTAATCCTAGGGAAAAAAAAAATCAGAAAGAGAATGCAGAGGTGGGACTAAAGACACTATGAAATAAAAGGTAAATAGAATTTACATCTGATGAGTGAGTTTGGGCCTGTATGTAATGAACTTTTTTTTTCCAGCAGTATGAAGTACTTGCTCTGATGTGATTCCTGAGGTTGAGCTGGGCCCACAGCTGACACTGGTGAAACTGGAGGACCTGTCTGACTATTTTCAGTTGGAATACATTGTGGCAAATGAATACATTGGGAAATAGGTCATATGTAGGGAAAGGAGAGGCAGGAAAGGAGCCAGTCAGTCACTTAGACTAGTAAAAATTTAGCTAATAGCCAGTGCTTTAGCTAAGTTTCAACTAACTGTTGTATCTTTGATATATGCTGGTTTTGCAAACATTCAATATCCTATATTGCAGCTTCTGTTTCAGAATAATGAACCATTTTCCACCATGAAGTTATTATGCATACGGTTATCCTCCACAGTCCTGTTGTGTAATGTTCTTCATCTCTGCACTTCCTGCAAACTAGTGTAAAGTCAGGTTTCCAGCCTCCTAATAAGAAGGGTGAGGATTTAGAGGCTACAGCTCAACTAGGGTCCCTTTGTGCCACTGCAATCATTAAAATTCAGTGCAAGTGTGAGCAGCTTAAAACACTCCCTTTTGCTCTGCAGTCAAATCTGAATTTAGCTTTTTCAGGCTTGTAGCATGAAGAGAGTTGCTCATCCTTTCATCTAACTGTTCATCACACAGCTGACAATACATTTCCCATTTCTGAGCATGCTGCCTCCTAGTCCTGTGAGCATAAAGTTGTGTTCCTGGGATTTCAAACATCCGTAATTATGCACTTAAAATGTATTGTTTCCAGATGGTAATGCAACCAGTTATTTCAAACAATGAAAAATCCAGTGATTTAATTGTTTGTAACAGATGAGTAGAAAAGCTGAAGGGATAGAAAAGTGTAAAAAGAATGCTATATGAGGCCATTGGTAGATTTTAAATACAAAGAATTTTGCTAGAAATGTGGGTCCATTGCCATAAAAAAATCCTCTCATGCAATACAGACTTGCGGTAATCAAGAGATAGAAGTTTGTAATAATTTTGTAATATACAGATATGATTAAAATCTGCACAAACAAAGGAAACTGCACATTTTTCTTCTTGAGTGCAAGATAGAGTTCTAGGGCTGGAATGGGGAATGAGCAGAAATTTTTCGGTTTCGGTGTTTCCCACAGCATGCTGATTGAAGAAAGAGCACCTTGAACTATGTATTTCTTGAACCCAGAATCACCATCAGTATGATGGGATACACAGGGAACACATCTTCATCAGTCCTTGTCAGTAAATTCTTTTAGCCAGATGTGACAATCCAACAATATGATTTTACAAGTGTAAGGAATGCTCCTGAGGTCCATGGATTGGTAACATGCTGCGTCCCTATGATCTACAGTTGCCTCAGAAAAATGTCCTCTTAATATCACACAATGGTAATTAAGACAAAAAGGTCATCCTGCATTATGAATTCTTACTTTTCCCTGGTGCTGGTCACTTGCAGAAGCAGTGAGAACAGTTCCCAGTCTCAGGCCTTCTCCCTGTTTTCCACCTTCTTGGAACCACAGTGACGTGAGCAGGCTACAGGTCACTGTGCCCTCCCAGAAGTTCTTTGGTGAATCCTGTAGCAGTCCTGTGCCACCACAGCAGAATTTCTCTCAACATGGTGGGCTACCTGCCAGACACCGTCTCAAGGTGAGCACACATCTCATCCCACCACTAATCACACTGGGAACCATCAAACATGGGATTCCTGTACTCTTGAGTGAAAAAGCATCAGTTGCATAATGGAGGTGGCTTTTTGACCATATGAAAGATACTTCATGTTCATGGAAAAAGATGAGGTAATTACATGCTTTAAGCACCTCCTTAACAAGCTATGTAGCTTGTCCTGCCCAGAGAGCCCTAGGAAGTGAACTTTCTATGCACTGTTACATAGATAGCTATTAAGTGCCTTGTGTTATTCCAAGTCACAAGCAATTTCTCATTTCCATCAAATATATGTTTTAAGCTATCAGTTAGCAAGTGTTCCAATACACATAAACAATAAAGAGAATATTTTTCTCTTACTGGAAGGTATTTACTTTTCCTGGTTTTCTTTGTTAGAGGGCATATTTTTGGAATAAGGAAAGTTGTGCAGCCAAAGACCCCACACCTTGGTCAGAGCAGAAGGTGCCTGAAGGTGTAAACATTCACTCCTATGCCATTCTTACTGCAAGTTTAGATGAGATATATAGGCTCAGGACTGTACCAACAAGTAAGAGTTCCTGGGAAAGATAAGAGAGTTTCAGATCAGGGATGACCTGACTACACTCCCTTTTCAGGCAGAGAAGTAACCAGCTGCCAGGAGAGCAATGGTATAAGAAATTCTGTGCCAGTAGCCTGCATTAATTTGCTACCTTGGCTTTAGGGCTGCTTTGTGTCGGCAGCACAGTGCTAACCAGCTGCAGCACAAATCTGAATTTGGTCTCCACATCACTTCACAAAAGCTACATGACTGATTGCTCCACTGTTGGCTTTTAAACTATTTACTACTTGAGCCCTCATTAACAGTGAACACCCTGGCCACTGTAACAGCGTGGGTGTTTGATTGTCTTGTTCAAACCTCCCACCCAGCGTAGCTTGCTCTGCTTTGGTTCTGTTAGCATAAGCAGAAATAACCTAACAGAGTTAGGATGGGATGCTTCAACATTGCAATTCTGCAAGCAGTATAGCACTGCTGCCAAAAAGAACAGCCCTGCCCTTTCTCAGTTCCCAAATGCTTGCACTTGTCCTTTTGTTGCTCCCTGCCTGCTGCCAGTAAAAGTATTTGCATTATCAAGCAATGAGCAAAATGGGAGAATGGGTCCACTTCAAAGTTCCCTTGAAAGAAAAAATAGTCATGATTAATTTTAATCCAGATTAATTCAAACTCTTTTGCTGCTCAGTAATGAGAATGCCTTTGTCAGCCTTAAGCATATGGCAACTGAGAGGGCAACAGTTTGTATTTAGAGGCAGATGAAGGGCAAGGTTGCTGTTCTTGGCTTACACTTCTCAGAAATGTGATATAAATGTGATCCTGTTCTCAAATGCCCTTAAAATGACACTATTATTCTGTTCTTATTACTCTACTTCTCTCAGTCCTCACTTGAGGTATTTTTAAAAGCATTCATTAAGCTGTTTTTATTGGCCCTTGTTATCTGAAGTTTAATTTGGAGTACAAAATGCTTTTCTTTCTGGTTTGATGTTCAATAACGGAAACATTTTTATTGACAATACATGAGATAGAAAATGTACTTTGCATGGAACTCTCTTTTCAGAGGAAAAAACTTAGTGTAAGCTCCTGAATGGACAAATATGAACAGACCATCTCTTGCATGTTCAGAGATATTGGTTTCCTGGTAAGTACCTACTTAACCAAAAAGCAAGGATCATTCCTTTGTTTTTACCTTCCAGAGATGTACCTAGTCTAAAAGAGCATAGCATTACTGGAATCAGGAAGAATGCAGATGTGTGGAAATAAAAAAGGTTGCACAGTTCTACCACTCAAATTTTAGATACTCCCCTTCAAATCCTTTTTCAAAAGAAAGATTAATGAGCATAGTCCCTCACCCAGAGGAGGAGACTCTATTGAATAAAAAAATGCCATCTTTTAAGCAGCTGCCTCACTGTTACCACTTTTTAAATAATTCTTTTTCTGCCAGAAAGGAGCTGATCAAAGCTGATAATATCTGTACAAGGCAGCAAAACACTTAATTTTAATTTAGAGATTTCTCTTAGATGTCAGTATTCAATATTTGGGCCACAAGAGTACCCTCAGAGCTGGATTCCAATGGAGCTGCATGTGTTGAGTCCCTGTGTGTCTCCAGCCTGGCTCACATTACCCTTCAGCTCCTCAAGGCTACCAGAACCCTTCACAGGCATGAAGAATGAACCTTGGGTAGGTCAAATTCATATCCAGAAGTTTACTGCAGTTGCATTATGCTATTGTTAAGTTCCATGTTCCTGCTTGAAATGTGACAATTTCTATTGAACATTGACATTTGAAAATTTAAAGCTAACATAGTACATTTCTTCTGAAATATTTGACTCAGCAAACAAATGACAGACACATATTTTAGATTTCATTGGCATTTGCAGAAACATAATGCAAATCCTTATTTGCACACAAGTTTTAACAGCTTTTTTACTTTACTTAGGTAAGTGGATAAATAAAAGAAGCATGAGCTGTTTAGAGTAACACCACAAAACATACCATAAAAACATTCTTTGAGACGATAATTAAGAGCCAAAGAGAGATTAGTATGTGGAACAAAGTATCTACCTAGAAGTGTTGTATGTGTGTATCACAACATATCAGAAAATTTTTGAAAGGATAGATAGCAGACTCTGATACTAGACATGCAAATATGGCCCTCAATCCAGATTACCATTTTTAAAATATGATATGAAAATCCACTGCAAAAGGCAGTCTCAGACAGAAACACTGAAACATTCTAACCTCTATAGCAAACACTGCATCTGTATACAGCTTTGTTAACTACAGCATTAAAAATGAACTGGGACTCCAGTTAACAGTCACAGTTGTAAATTTGTTGTGGTGCATTAGAGAATCTGGCCCAGTGTGTGCCACAGTTGCTTAATTCATCTAAAGTTGGCAGGGTTTCTTTTTACTTAAATATATTCACATCCATGCAAGCTGTCAAACTGGAATTACTCTTAAGGGCTTAAGCTGAGCTGCAGCTGCAGTGACAATGGGGGCAGGGAAAGGGGGGCTTGCACCACTCCCTCTCCTGACGCCCAGGACTGTTGGCTGGCCATGTCTTCCCTGAGTGTTGATTGAAGATCTGCTTGATTTGTTTGGACTTCACAATCCACGTCGTATTAAATGACTTAAGGATGTCCTTTTCATGTAGCAATGGATAAAAAATCAGGTATGGTAGAGAATATCCTTGCAGCTTTAAATGAGTAGCTGATCATATATCATCACAGCCCTATTCTCTCTTCTGTTAGAACAAACTCTCCTCATTAGAACTGGGAAAAGTATTTCCAGTAAAGCATTTATTCAGAGACTGTAACCTTGTATTATTTGCTTTTTCCCACTGAAATTTATCCACAAACAGTCTGATTTTTATGTGCTGCCCTATTATTCAGAGTTATTCAGCAAGTTCTTTATGCAGCTGTATTAGAGTTTACACACTGCTCCTGAACTGCTCACTCTGGCCATTTTTCTCAAGTATGAGCCTGTCATAATTTGCTATTTGTTCAGTGGATGATTCAATTAAATATCTAAATGCTGCCTTCATTTACTTTTGAGCAACCTGAAGGACTGCTTAACTTGGGGCAGGATCTGTTTGTTGCCTAGGGGCATCCATGTGTCCAGAGTCCTGGTAAACTATCCTGGCTGACATGATGGCTCTCTACACATTTCCTTCCCTTTGCTACTCATGCTGTCTTTGTGTTAGAATTTTTGACAGCATTCTATAATTCAAAGGGACTTCCTGGTATTCTATAGGGTCCTGGTATTGCAAATATCTATGTGTCATACAATTCCCTTCATTAATTTGTCAACTCAGTCTAAAACCTTATTGACTTATTTTGTTTCTCCAAATAGCTTTGGGAAAGCTGTTCTAGAATCTCATTCCTTTGTTGGCTGGAGTCCTTCTAATTCCCAGCATAGAGTCATTGTCATAATACTGCCTCCCGTATTCTTCTTTGAATCTTGTGACTATGGGTTTCTTTTCTTTAAGAGCCCTTTAAAAGCAAGTGCAGAGCTTGATGAAGTAGTAAGAAGTTCCAACAATGTATTTAGCTTTAAGCATAGGACCGTAACTTTAACAAATGTCAAATGAATGCAAAATTATGAGACTACATTATGTGTGTTAAAATAAATAACTGGTACCCAGCTTCTCAGACAGTACTGGCTATCCAAACTAAAAATTCATCAGCACTATCTTCTTGATCAGTGTATAGATACATGATTACATCTAACAGTCAGAGTGTGTGCTATCAAATTCTGGAACTGCTTCAGCTTCCATTTAACCAATGTGCCATTGTTATCCTCACACAGTTTACAACTTTGCTTTGTCATGGAGAAGACTCAGTTTATTTTTCTTTATGCAAACTAAGTTTCCTGTGTAATCACTTGACTTCTGGAGGTAGCCTTATACAACTAACAAATATTAGCAAAGATGGAAATATCATCATCTTAAGTGGTAGCATGTATTGCCAGTATGTATGGACATTGAACAGCATGCTTATGTACTGGCAATACAAAATCTACAACAGAACTAGTAGGTTACAGAAATATATCTGCAATGTATAGAAATTTGATAGATAAAATCAAGAAGGAGAGTATTTACCTCACTGTGCCTGATAGATCATTATCATACTAATCCATCATTATGAACTCTCTGTGAAGAATCGTTAAAATCTTTACAAGTAATTTCATAGTCTGGTCTCAGGCAAACAGTGAGTCTGAAGAAAAAGTTAGCTTTGAAAGGTAGGTGGATACTTTTGTTGTAGGCTTAAGGTTATTACGAGCATCACATTTCAATGCAATGTAGAGAACCAAGTTTAGGAGGCTAAATTCTGCACATTGGAAGCAGAAATCTTGGTAGGACAAAATCTCTTTAGTTGTTTAACAGACTAGAGTGGAGAGTGCCCCTCATCTTCTCCCTTTGCTCCAGCTGCTAGAGGAGGATCAAGCTTTACTCACCCCATAGGTAATCCACTAAGTATAACAAAGGAGACTGTCTGTAAATTCTGTGTAAGTACATGTATGACAGGGAATACTGTCATTTTATTATTAATTCAGATATTCAGGGGCTAAATTGTGAACTCAGCTATGGAAATTGAAAACTGAAAATGTATTTATTTCAGAGCTACACATAATTATATACTTCTAGTTTGCCCTGTCTATTTTAAATTACTTTATGAAAATCTAATTTTCAAGGATTATGTATAGAGAAAAATTAGATGAGCCCTTAAAAAGCTAATATAATATAATTGTGGTATTATTGTGTGTGTGCATAGTGCGTACATAAGATCTAGATGTTAATCAGGCTGATTTAACAAACAGAAATTTGTTCTGATGAAAAACTGAAAGGAGAAACAATTATATCCTAGAAAGTTATTGTTTGTACTGTGAGCTCACTGAAAGGAAAAAAATTAACATAGCAGAAAAGACCTCTAGAAAAAAAACACCAATTAAGTCATATACACAGGAATTCATTGTTACCAGTACCTAGTCTGATGGCTTTCCACAAAAAGATGAGTTGTTTACCCTGAGTATTGATTGTATAATGGTAAGGCAGCTTTTTGCAGCCATATCTTCCACTTGGGCCTATCACTACATTTCACTTGGCAGTAATGGAGTCAGAGAAATTTGCATCAGAAGTGTATGTAGTTCCTTAGCCCTTCTTTTGAGGAATACAGCTGGCTCCAGAGGCTTAAAAATTCTGTCAGTGTTACACCCCAGTCACTCAAACCTAGGGCTAAACCAAGGTTATTTTGCTTTGGGTAGATGCAAAGGAGAAAATTCCAAACCAATATTCTCGAGGTAAAAATACACAAAAGCTTATTGGCAAACTATAGACAGTTAAAAAAACATTGGCAAGAGAGTAATTATTACAATAACATCTCTTTCCACAGCATAGACTTATCCCATTGAACATAGAAAACCTAATAATCCATTTGATGTTACATTCTGTGAGATGGAAGTTAGACGAAGAAGAAAGGGAGAAAACTGGAAAAGATATAGAAGAAGCAGGTATATAGCTACAAACACCTTGCTTCCAGTGATGTGAAACTCCAAGATGAAGGTAGGGTTAAAGGACCATGTGCTTGCCTTGTAGTGGCCCTTCTTAAACCTTTTTGGCCCATCTTGGGCCTTCCTCCCAGGAGGGACTTCAGTCTCTTGGCCTCTCATGGACTGGGTTAGGCAAAACTGGGGCTGCCATGATTGACACTGTGTGGGTGGGGGAGATGGGGGGCAGGGCAGCACTTCACCAGAGGAAGGTCTGACCCACCCCCTACCATGCATGCCAAGCATCCTAAGATGTTGTGAAACAGATTACCTTTTCCAGTCTGTTTTCCATTGACAGTCAGTCAATGTACAGTTTCCCTGAACCAAAATTCCCCTAGTGTATTTCCTCAGCTGGACGCTGTTCAGAGGCTTGATTCAAATAACAGCCTTGCACTTTATGTAAAAGAAGACTTCAGGCAAAATATTCCTGCTTCATAATCATAACAAAAGAAGGGTTTTTTAACTACAAATATAATAACCGTAATTCAGGTAAATTTTGTTATTTAGAATGAAGTGGGCAAGTCAGCTTTGCCTTTCTTATTGAAAGCTGACATTTAATGCCTGAAAATAGATGGGAAATGAGTGTGAATTACTCAGAGAAAAATGCTGCCGACAACAGAAACTTCAGAACAATTGCATGGAACAACCTCTCAGCCTACCTTCCCAGCCCTATTCAGGCCTTAGCAATGTGTTCATTGCGTCCCAAACCCCCACTGACTTTAGTGGGTGTTCTGAACAGACCCAGAACAGGAAGTACTGCCCATATTTCCCGCTGTGGCAAAACCTCTGCTGTGACTTGTAATGGTTTATCACTGATCCCCAGATCCAAAATCTCATTCACCAGGTCACAAAAGCTGAGCAGAGCCTGAGTGCAGCAAATGTCACAAGTATTTCAGACCAATCTAGCATCTAAGATCATTGGTTGTGAATAACACAGCTGGTATCTTTATGGTGCCATCTTTTCAAGTCTAATGCAAAAGCCTCAGTAAGCAAAGAAGAACAATCCATTCTATAGTCCATTTCAGATGCTATAAATTCAGCTTTATATTTTGAAGGACTTTTCTATATAAATATGTATGTCAAGTTTTTCCATATTAAAATTGAAGCTTGTACCAATGTTTATGTACAAGGAATGGTTCAAAATTAATACTGATCTGGAGTATCAGGATCCTCAAGTCCAAATCCTGGCCCTGCGTAAGACACCCACAGAATTACACCTGAGTAATTGTCCAAACAGTTCTTGAATTCTGTAAGGCTTGGTGCTGTGACCACTTCTCTGGGGAGCCTGTTCCACTACTCATCCTCAATCTGTGTGCAAAATCTTTTCACACAGATATCCACCCTAAACCTCCCCTGACTCAGCTTCATGACATTTTCTCAAGTCCTGTCACTGAGAGTGAATAGATCTGCACATTTATATCTTTATATTTATATAAATATATAATATTTATATTTAGATCTGTATCATTTACCATCTTTTTGGTTCCTGCAATTAATATAGGAGACAGTTGCAAAGAACTTGTGCTTTATTCCAGTTCTGCTGTTCCTGGCTATGGGGACATGCATTATGCATTGTACCAAAACTGAAAAAGAATTTTAAAAATATAAGAAGAGCTGAAGACAGAAAAAACCAAACCAAAGCTGAGCTGGAGTCTACTGTTGACAAACCAGAATGAGTTACAGGGACTTAAACTCATTTTTAAAACTGCTTTCATACTCTCAGGCCCCAGAGGTACCAGCAATCCTGCCTGTTCCTGCCCACCCCCTGGGCTCCCCCAACCCTCCCCAGGACTCCATCTCAGCCCTAAAAGGGCCATCAGTCCCTGTCCTGTAGATCAGCAGGCTGATCTACAGCTCTCCACAGCTTTGTCTTGTGCCTTTCTCCGGGCACAAGCCCGGCCTGGGCTGATGTCTTGTGTCTCTGACACTGCCCAGTCTCCATTCCTTTCCCCATGGACCTGCCTAGCCACTGAGAGGCTTTGCCCCACCATGGTTCACCACACTGAGTCTGATCATTTAAAACACTTTAAAATTAAAAAAAAAAAAAAAAAAAAAAAAAAAGTAATTCACAATGAACATAAATTTTCATTCCATAATGTACTTGCATTTTAATGAAGAATGCAGTTTCCTAGCAGCAGGTGTTAACATTGAAATGAAAAATTAGATCATTATATTGTGTATCTGCTTTCAGAAGGATAAATTGAAAATAGGATTTACTAAAAACACTGATAATATCTTGAAACCCTCATTTGTCTTTAAAGGTATATTACATTTCATGGGGTTTCTAGTTTGCTTGGGGTATTTCAAGACTGCTTGAGGAATACAGAGTGGAATGTTTTTCTAAGCTATCATAGCTGTAAGTCTGCCTGAAGTGTGACCTATTGATAGCTTTATGGAGGTGTGTTTGGATCCCTCTATCCTCCCTCATTCTGAGAAAGCTTGAAAAGTAATGATAAAGCTTCTGATTCTCAATCTTTCTGAAGTAAATGCCAAAATTAAAGGTGAAATCTGAGGCCACAAGAATCTGTTCTTAAGTTCTGATTCTGCAGACCCTAAATGTATTTATCTAATCTCTGCACAGCATAAAGGGCTATGATTGGTGTTAAAAATTAAGCAAATCTTTCCAGGATTAGGATTATCCTTTGACACTGTTGCTTATTTTCATCACTAATTTCCTCCAACTAATATTCATGATGAAGAATGGAAAGTCAAACTATGAAGGAAGTGTTTCTGCTGTCATCTGTGATTATTACTTTAGTCTAATGGGTAGAGTCAACAAAATGCACTTCCTTAAGCCAGGTCCATGACAGGATAATTTGGTGCAGGCTGAGGAAATCTTCAGGAGAGACAGACAAGTAAATGCTTATTAGACAGATAGTATATGCCATTGAAGAGTTAGAAGGACAGTCAAATATTATTAATTTCACTTTGTTCCCTTGATATGAGATATTTTACTGATGGTTTGAGTTCTCCAACCTAAAAATTTTCTTATCTTTGATTCTGAAGATTATAACCTAACAAGTCATAGACCTATAGGAATGAGAAGTCTCTATGACATACTTTTAATATGTCTTATTGCTATCTGTGATGCTGTATTCCTTTAAATTGATTTTCTGCTTTGAATGCAAGCAGACAAGAAGCACAAGTTTTGATGTCCTATGATTACAGCTTTAGCATAGGAAATCATGCACTTATGTGAGGGTATGGCCATATGTACATATAGACATATCATAAAGCTCTTGAGGACATGCTTTCTTTTCAAGAGCACTGAATTTGCATCCATACAGCACATCTTGTTGGGCATTCAGAGAGTTCACAGGGCACTTTAGAACTCAAACTATTTTTTCACCTACTTGGCATGCATGGTGCTGAATTAGTGCTGTCTTCATTATACAGCTGGAAATTACTTTCTATGGCTACTTGACTTTCAGCTTCTATACCAAATTCATGGGTAGAAAAAAATCTGTAAAATGCAATCCTTCCTATTTGCTTTGTACATGATTTTATTCTTATATTGTATTCTCTGATATGTCCTAGAAATTCTATGCCTTCTCATAACTATATTTCATTTTTAGCCTCCTTCTGACCCAGGTTCTTCTGTACTTCTCTTACTGTCCAGTGCTTTCAGCTGCAGTGCAAGGTTATTCTATTATTTTACTTCCTTGTGCTCCTGTGGATGTCTTGTTCTATAGCATTCTGTTGTGTAATATTTTCCTTTGTGAAACCTTATACTCAGGGATAAGTCTTATCACAACTATCCTTTTTTTTTTTTGTGGGGGGGATCAATTTTGACTAGCTAGAGGACAAAAATGATGAAATGCTTCAGGAACATGGGAATACAAAGAGAAAAATATTAGAGATTCATAAACCTCTAAGAAACTTACTCTAACTTGTCGTGGTTTAACCTCAGTTGAAAACACAGCATCGTGCAGGTACTCACTATTCCTCCACCCTCCCCTGATGTGATAGGGGAGAGATTCAGAGAGTAAAAGTGAGAAAATTCATGGGTTGAAATAGGGAAAGCAAATGGGTTTAACAGGGAAAGCAAAAGTCATGCATACAAGCAAAGCAAGACAAGGAATTCATTGACTATATCCCATGGGCAGACAGGTGTTGAGCCATCCCCAGGAAAGCTGAGCCTTGTCATGTGCAACAGTGACTTGGGAAAAAGAAAAATGATATCACCCCAAATGTCCCACTCTTCCTCTTCCCTCTAGCACTATATGCTGAGCATGATGTCCTATGGTATGGAACATCACTGTGGTCAGCTGGGGTCAGCTGTCCCAGCTGTGTCCCCCCCCAACGCCTTGTGCACCCCCAGTCCCCTTGGTGGTGGTGAGGAGTGAGAACAAAAAGGCCTTGAGGGTCTGTCAGCCCTGCTCTGAGGTAACTAAGACATCCCTGAATTATCAACCCTGTATCAGTGCAAATCCAGAACACAGTCACATAGTAGCTACTGTGAAGAAAATCAACTCTATTGTAGCCAAAATGGTCACATTCTCCAACCCTTATTCCATAGGATTTAACTGCTTCTCAGAAGCGCACTATTCTTGGGGAGAAATAGAGGAAAGTTATGGACCTCATGCCATTGATGTAAAAGCAGAGCCTGAATATGGTGAATACAAGTAAAATCTTTTCAGCATTAGCTCTTGGCAATTAATTGATCTAGTTCCTTACCCATCCTGCTATTCTTATTATTAATCTCTGCATTATTTGGTTTAACTCAAAAGATTTTGTAGTCTACTAAATACTTCAGTGAAGGCCAGAAAGATGATGATTCCTCTAAGTCTTCTCTATAAAAAAAACCGGTTATCCATAAAATGTACCAGCTCACAGAGCCTGGCACATTGTATTTTTGGCAACCATCACATTTTCAGTTTACTTTCATATCTTCAGCTATTCATCCTTCAAAATAGGTATGTTCTCAGAACATGTAACTTTAGTAAACTTTAGCCCCAGGTAGAATTTTGTCTTAAAAGTCATACACAAAAATATAAATCTCAGGCAGTTTTGTTAAAGTTTTGTATACTGTGCAATGTGGGTTAAATTTTGTATACTGTGCAATGTGGATTATATTTTGTGCTCCTCAGATACATACATAGTCAAATACACATCCTGGATGAACAGAATCTGCTTCTTACTTGTCTTCTTTTTGCTCCTTCCATTTGGTATTTAAAACTGTCTTAATGTTTTCCTACTCTAAACGGTGAAAGAAAAGGATACAAAAAATCATCTTTCCAAATCTAATCTGACACAATAGTGTTTTACAGAAGTCTTGTAATTATTTGAACATTGTCACTACTATTTAATATACAAATAAAGAGCTGCATGTATTTGGGGGATACAATACTGTGTATTTCACAGACACATTAATCAGATAACTCACTAAGATGCCTTGTAGAATATAGAGTTTTGCTTTTGGGTTTGTGTTCTCTCTTTTTTTTTCCCCCAGGCAAGCTTCAGTGTTTTGGCACAAGTCTCTGTATTGTGGAACAGCAGCTGGTAACAGGCTGTAGGAAAGTGCTGTCTTTTAAGTGGAACATGCCATCATGCTTGTAAAAAATAATCTAATTTATCTATACTTTGTTGGAGAGGGGAATAAGGAAGGTAGCCAACACTTCATCCACACATCATCCCCACGCCGTACTTTTAAGAGACGGTGAGTATATTTGGATTTATTATCCCGTCCCAGAAGATTACTTGTCTGTGATCAAACTACATATATACCATGTAGGGACGGCGGTATCTCCACCGATCCTGTTTCTCCCAACTGCCCCTGGAGAGGCCCCTGGAGAGCACTGTTTGTTCATCCATCTCTTTGTACGCTATGGACTTGGCAGTGCTGGATTAACGCTTGGATTTGACGATCGTAGATCTTTTCCAACCTAAACCACTCTACGATTTACCATTGCCAGGAGCAGTGACTGCCGGAATCGAGTCCCTCTCCCCGGAGCCCGTTCCCAGTTCACACCCGCGGGGGACAGCAGGAGCTGGCACAATGGCGCTGCCCCGGCGCCGCTGGTGCGCGGACAAGGAGGGGATGGAAGAGCCCGAGCAGCAGCCTCAAGCACCGAAACACTCGCCACCGGGGCTGGGGCGGCGGGACGGGAACAGGCTCACGGGGCACCGCGGGCAGAGGGCATCTGGCCGCTGCCAGCGGGACTCCCTGAGGATCGGGGTCCTGGCTGCTTCCCCCGCCCCCGGAGCCCGCTCCGACCCGGCACAGCGCGGGCGGCGAACAATGCCCGCCCCCGGGCTGCCCCGGCCGGGCTGCTGCGGGCCCGCCCCGCCGCTCGGCGGCCGCCGCTCCCCGCCCCTCCCGCCTCGGCCGCCCGCGTCCCTTGAACTTTCCCCGGGCTCTCGCAACAAGCGGCCCACGCCGGGCTGCCGCGGCCGCCGCTGTTCGCACAACCCCCTGCCCCTTCCGCCAAGTTCTCCTCAAGCACAGCCTGCCCTCGGAGCCTCCAAAATCCCTGCGAACTGCCCGCCCGGCATGCCCGGCACGGCGCCTGAGAAAAGCCCGCCGCCGCCCCCGCTCCCCTCCCGTTCACACCTCACACAGCCCCCGCCCTCCCTCGCACGCCCACCCGCGCCCCCCGCCTCCCCGCCCGCGTTCCCTCTGCCCACCCCGCCCTGGTCCGCGAACGCCCACCCCCGGCCGCTGCCCCTTCCCCAGAGCCAGACCCGGGCAGAGCCCTCCGCTGCCGCCGGCTCCCCGCGCTGGGGCCGCGCCGATCTCCCCGCGCTACTTCCCGCCGCCGAAGCGAAGCCCCTCCACAAAGGAGCGAGGCAGCAGGAGGCGGGGGATACACGCACGCCCGGCCGCTCCGTCCGGATGCGGTGAGCCCCCCGCTCGCCTCCGGGGCCGCGCCAGTGCGGGAGGGAAGAAGCGGAGCAGCGGCGGCGGCGGCTCTCCGGCTGCCACCATGGGCTGCTGCACGGGGCGCTGCACGCTGATCTTCCTCTGCTCGCTGCAGCTGGTGAGTGACGGGGCGCGCTTCGGCTTTGCTGGGGGTGGGCAGGGACGGCCGCTGCCTCCCCGGCCCGGGCCGGCCGCCGGGGGCGCGGAGCGGCGCTGGCCCGGCCGCGGAGCTGTCCGTGCCCGCCGCCCCGACGGCGCGCCCGCCCCGCAGCCCCGCGCTCCGACCCGCGAGTTTCGCGGAGCGGCCCCGCGGCTGGGGGACGGAGCGGCCCCGCGGCTGGGGGACGGAGCGGGCCGGCCAGCCGAGGCGGCTGCCGCGGCGCCGCAGCCCGGGCGGCTGTCAGCGCTCCCTGCCTGCGGGAGAGCGGCTCCCTCGCCCTGGTGTCGCTTCGGGAAGGTGTCACTCCCCGCTGGCCCCGTCTGCTCAAAGTAGAGGCCGAGGGGAAGAATGAGGTGACGGTGCCCCGGTCAGTGCCCGCGGGGCGGCGGCGGGGCCGGACACTGCTGGGCGCTGCCGGCGCGGTGGGAAGATGCGGGGACCGGGATTGACGCATCTTTCTTTTTCTATTTTTCTTAAACCTGTGTAAAAGCGGCGTGTGCCGGTCCTCTCCCTTGACTTTTTTGGGGGTTCCTTTGCTCGGCTTAAGTATTCCTCAGCGTGCAATTGAAACAACAGAGCGGTGCCGCTTCTTCTCTTTGTTTAGTGGACTTAGCATATTTATCTTAGAGAAAAGAGTTGTGAGATAAATCACCGCCAAACAACAATAATCCTTCATCTAGCTCATTAGCAGGATGATAAAATAATGCTCTTCCCTTAACGGTAGTCCCTGGTCCCAAGAGTGTTTTAAAAGATTTTTCTCTTTTCTAGTGACTCAGTGTCATCATTTTGCCACATGATCTCTCTTAAAATGAGTGGAGTTCCTCGTGTGTGTGTGTCTGTAAAGAAGAAAAGTGGGATGAATTTAGTGTGAGGGGGTTGTTTGTTTATATTTGTAATCCTTTGCGATCTTTCTATTTTTCTCTTACAGCACTTTGAAATCGCTTCTGTTTCAGAGGTAATACTCTAGAAGTAATTGTACATATTGCATTTGTTTGAAAATCCCCTTTCATTTTCAAGGCTTTGTGCCAGATTCTTAGCCTGTGTAAACTGGTGTGTTTCCATTGTTTCCAGTGTGAGCCTGGACCTTATTCACATGTGAATAGAGCAATGGACTTAGTGTGGTATAAGTAACTCAACGTCACAACCCTGCCCAGAAACAGACGAGGCATATGATTTGCACGTAGTGTAACGAAAGTATTTTGTATACATTGCTTTTATTTTTTTTTTTTTTGTGTCAGTTTTGTGCTAACCACTGCAGCAGAACTGCTCCTGATTTACATCAGGGGCATGTGGGAGGGGAAACAAACCCTATTTCTTCAAATATATCTCTTTGCCAGTTATGAGGGTTATAATAACTGTATTTACTATTCTGTGGGATTACTGGGAGTCTATAAAAATTGAAGTAAAGTGTGAATGGCCACCATAATCTGTAGAGAATTGCATAAAAAGTATTTCAGGAAAAGAGTCATGTTTTATAAAAGACCTATCAGAGGATATCACAACTTTCAAAAATTACTTCAATGCATAGTTTTTTCTGCTGTTCTTACATGTTTTATAGTGATGTTCCACTGTCTTAGCTATGTCTTTCAGGTGCTGATAAATGTCTGTATGGCAAAATGCTGTAATTTAAATTTATTTTCATTTAAAAGTAGAAGTCTTTCTTTATATTCAAGAAGTAACTTAGTAGATATTATGTCCTGGTTCCAACCAAGATAGGATTAATTTTTTTTGCAGTAGCCTGGAGAGGACATAGCTAGGACCTGGAGGTTATCCTGTGCTACCTCCCATCCTTGCCAGGGGTGGAGGAAAAGGACTCTCTTCCAGGGAGAATGGGCTCCTTCCATTTGGGGTAGTGTGGCACCAGTCCCAAACTGCAGAGAGAAGTGGGATGGCCCTGATTCCAAGCCAGGGGGAGCTTGGATGCATGGCTGTGAGTCTGGTGGGGCTGGATCGAGCATTTTGCATGTGAATCACTCTCTCTTCAGCACGCTTTTAATATCAATATTGTTGATGATACTGTTCCTTTTCTTATCTCATTGCTGTTTCCAGTAAATTGTTCTTATCTCAACTCATGATCTTTGCGTTTTGTGCCTCTAATTCTCCTCTCCAAGCACCTGTAGGGGGAAGGGAGAGGGGGTGAGGGAGGAGAGAGTGGCAGCATGATCTGGGGAGTCTCAGTGGGAGAACTGAGCTGGGGAGTATCATTCCTGAGCCACGACACATGAACTTAAAGCTAAGATGCTGTCCATGATCTCAGTGGTGGTAGTGTTCAGTTTATATACATAGAAATTAACACCACATAGAGTTTAATATTTTTATAATATCTTAGAGGTGATGAATATAAAACATATGCAGCAAAACAGCATCCCTGGACATTACTCTCATTGAGATTTATTTTACTTTGCATCCACTTATGGAGGGGCGATTGTAGGCAACATTTAGATTAAATCTTGTAAAATCCAAGCACTTGTAGTGCTAACTTGTAGAATTTCAGAAGTACTGATGATTTATATGACTTGAGGAAAAACTTTAAAAAGGAAACATATGGCCACATAATTTTAAAAAAGAAGTTGTTTACATTAGTTGTGTTCTGGTCATGTCTGAGAAGGGCAACAGCTCAGGCTTAGCTTTAGGATTAACCTTGGATTAACCTTTAGCTATTACCTGAGAAAGAAGTATCTAATTAAATACAGTTGGCAACACCTTTCATAGCATGTGTGTACTAAGTAGATCCTCTTCTGTATAAGATGGAAAGTAAAAAAGCCAAATCCCTGGAGACATGTTCATAAACAAAATTAGCTTCCTGTTCTAAAGGAGAGTGCACTGTTCAATGTCCTTAAGGCACAGTTTCTTCATTCTTTAAAACTCCAGTCTTCTCTAACTTTTGCCTTCTTTATCCCAGCAACATAACAGTCGAGGCAAAAGTGAAGAGGAAAACCTATTGCATTACTGTGAATAAAATACCATTTCTCGAATGTTAACCCATTATGTGTGTTAACTGCAAGATTTGCTTGTAATTTTCAGTGCTGTTTGTCAGGGGATGTTTGACATAAAATGACAATAATAGCGATTTTCAATTATGCGTTAATCCACGAAAGTGGAGGTTTTTAGCTGATGCCTTTTACTTGTTTATAATGAACACATTTAAATGTTTCATTCAGTAATCCTAAGAACAGTCTGTAAATAGTCTTCTATAATTTAATAATAACTTTATTTGAAAATGGGAATCCATATAATTATGTGTAATATCGAAAATAATAATGAAAAATATCATTGAGATGGAAATGTAGATGGCACAAGTTCAGGAAAAGCTATTAGTCACTTTCAGGGTTTTATTGTACCCCTTCAGGTGGATTCTGCTTCTGAAAGCCAAGGAAATTTTGTGTAAGGAGGGCTGTATCTTGCCCCACTGCCCCTCCTTAATCTTTCACTGTTTTGCTCTTCCTGACTGAGGCATTGTCACATGCCATTAACAAAGATGTCTGAGCAAAGAACAATGAAGTCTATGTGTATCTTTTTGTGCATAAATATGTAATTAAGATTATTAGGAGCTATGTATACATTGGGAAAATATATCATAAGAATATATGAATCCCTTTTTATGAATCCCTTGGATTACAGCCATAATTCTTACTGATGCCACTAGAAAGCTTGAGACATGGGCTTTGTCTGTACTAGAAAATTAAACCAGCTGGCAGAGATTGTGCCTGTGCTATTGCAGACACCATGCCATAAAACACTGAAAGATGAAAATGTTTGGCTAATAAAACAAATTCCAAAAAAATTAAATTCTGGAAGGGATAAATTGACAATGAATTGTGGCAAGATTTAGCTGTGTGAATCCAATTGGTGTTAATAAATGTCACATAGTGAAAACCTTCATGCTGGTTTGAAAATGTGTTTCTGAGAAACTACCTTTACAGGATAATGTTGTTTCAACACTTACAATAAGTGGAAGTTTTTGGAACGTAGAAGTATATAGATAAACAAACACAAAGAACTCTAAATACAGGGATGGTGAATGGGATTTTTAAAGTGGTAAAGGGATGGTTGATGGAAAGTGTGACTAAGTCCCTTCATGACTTTTGACAGTCTCATTTCATGTGTTTATGCTTGGGCTCCTCTGCACTATGTGCATTCTGTAGGTCCTGATTTAGAACTGTATGGTTTATCCAGTTATAGCTAGTGTAAAATAGGCTGTTCCCTACTTAACCTGTTATTTTCCAAAGAATGAAAGTGTCAGCAGGCCACACTGAAAAGTTATTCCCGTGGAAATACAACTTCTATGTATTAATGTTTTGACTAGTGTTTGTTTGGGAAGTGCAGTTGGTCATTTTAACAGCCTAATCCCTTTCAATATTCAGTAGATTTATATTTATGATTGCCATTAACATGAATTATATTGATGTATGTAAATCCTTACATTTGGAGATGAGACTGTATCCATTAGAATGAACAATACTGTTTCATCATTTGTTACTGGACATCTTAGAATTTCAGCAGTTATGTGGGGAAGTGATATATGTATATATCATGCATAGATTTTCATCTCATTTTTAAATACTTTATAGAGCTGGATACTCTATAACTTTGACTCTTGATGCTTGTATGTTAGAACTGACAGATACCAGTTATTCAGTTAACAGCTCAGGGATTCAAGGGAATTGATAAATTTGAGAAAGTAAAATCTTTGAACCAATAAATTGCTCCACTTTTTATGCTGATAAAAGAATCACCAGCCGATTGATCTGGAGATGAAGCATCTGTCCACTGATAAAAGAGGAGGAAGTTAAGGGAGTGTCTCTTGTACTAGCAAAGATGGAGAAAACTTGGGGTTTTAGCCCTGAACAATGCCCTGGTTGCAGGATGTTGCACTTTCTGTTATAACAGCTGAGGTGGGAATGGTGTTTTCCTCTGATAACTCATATGACATTTCCAAAACATGAAACCATTGCTGGTGGCTATACCTAAGATGCTGATACACTTGTAATGTGGGTGCATAGGTGCATTTAACTTTAACCTTGGAACTAATATCCTGCATCCAGTAGAACTACTTGAGTTAAATATTTACAATCCAAAAAATATATATGGTATTATATATGTTTTAGGTTCTCTCTCATCAGGAGCAAGAGAGTAAAAACTAACACTGTTTTCTGCCATGTGGTTTTGTTTTATTTTCAAAATTGCTGGGAATTATCTGTTACTAAAACACACATTCTGAGCTCATCAACACTTTAGGATTTGACCTCTCCATGCACCAGAAATTCAGCTTCAGAAGTGAAATCCCCTCCTGTCAAAGCTTCAAGTAAGACTTCCTCTGTGCAGTGTTCCAAAGTTAGAAACTCAAAACTTGAGGAAACATGAACTTTCAGAGCCCTCTGAAATTTCTGAACCGGTCAAATTTGTGAAAAGAATCATGGAGCTCTTGCTTAGTTTTAGACTCCATCCACCACAGCAGGCTATTTTTCTACAATTCCTGGCTGCTCTATGGCTGAGGGATGGTAAATTGTAATATAAATATTTAATGAATATATTTATAGTGATGAAGTTAAAGAATTAATATTTCAATGAGAATAATGACAATTAATACACTGAAAATTGTGAATTATATGCTGTTCTTCTTGTCTATAAAACCAGAAAGTTTTGTAAATAGTTATTTCAAGAACATTCAGTTATGCTGCTGATCTGCTTCTATTTCAAGATCTCCTACATTCTACCTAGACCTCATTCTTGGGACTAAGAAACAAATATTGTGGTTTGGAAAGTCATTGGAATTCAGAATAATATTGTTGGATCTAAATGGAATTTGGGCAGGACTTGCAGAACTTGAATACTTCATAGGTTTATTTTTTGAGATCATAGGGGATTGATTGCACTTGCAGTTGTTTAGATGGTATTTAAATATTGCCAATTTTCTGAGGTTTAGATCTGAAATAAAAACTTGTAGGACTAGTTAATCTTAGCTCATTTTTTCAATCTGTATCTTATTTGGAACTTATAGGTACAAAGAGGCCCTTTTAGTTTTAGGACCAATTTGCTAAATTGTCAAATAAGTAATAAAATCACAATACTTTTTCAGGTAAAATGTTGCATTTTGGCTCCTCTATGATATGAATTTAATTGAATAGATGACCAAAGAAAGAGTCAAACCAGTCACACCAATCATTGGCCCTGATACTGTACAAGAAAAGTGAATGGACGTTTTGCACTTCACTTGGTTAGAACTGGAGTAGATGAGATGGTCACTTATTGGATGTTCTTGGTGAAGCTGAGAGGCAATGGATCCAGGATGCAACGTGGGGGAAATTCTGCTTGAATACTAGAAAAAAGTCATAGTGGATTTATTGGATCATATTTTTGAAAGAAGTTTTGGAAACTTCATCCTTGAATAATTTTAATTGAGCTAATCACAGCTCTCAAAAACCTGATCTAACTGAAATTTATCTGTTTTCAAGCTTGGCCCTGCTATGAATAAAGGTTTTACCAGATGACCTCTAAAGACTTCTTGCAACTTAGGTTGTCCTGTGATTATATGATCTTACCAGAGCATAAGGAATAATGGTCTTCAATTCTTTGTGAGGATAGTTTAAAATACACAGTAATTTGAGTTATTTTGAAGTAATTACTTTCGTAATTTGTTGTGTTTTTAATGCAGTGTAAATAGGCTTGATATGGCAATAACAATTCTAGTATTCTGTTGTATCTTTTGATGTCAAACTTTGTTTAAATAAAAAATAAAAAAAACAAAAGAAGTACCTGTGATTGCCTTGAGATTTATTATTTCATAAGTAACAATGCTGTGATACGATGCAGTATATCAGATCTTTTGAACTCCTTAATATTGAAGCAAAATAAATTTCATTCAGTCAGTCTTGTAATTAATTGCTTAGCAGTCATTTTGGGTCAAAAAGCCTGTTACTTCTGTCTGTAAAGAGAAATGATCTGCACATTTTTGGTTCTAGGTGATTAATATAAAGGAGCAGAAATAAGTGACTGTGTAGTTCAGGAAACTGATAACATGATACAGAGTTTTTCACCTCTAGGTCACATTTTGAAATTCACTGCAGGATAGATGAAGGCAAATGTCATTATGAACTGTTTATATTAAATTATACTGGTCTTGCTATAGCCTCAGTATAAAAATGTCATCTTAATATAGAGATTGGTCCTAATTTCCACCTTTTACGTTGTACAAGAAGGGTGAAGGTTGTTGGGCATGGTAATGTGAATGATGGTTTTGCCAAAGTTTCCTTCAAGTCAGCTTATGAGGGGTGCTAGCATGATAGTGCAATGGAGTTTGCACCACTACCTTAGTTCATACTAGACATGATATCTTTGTAAGCTTTATAACTGATATAAAATTAAAATGAAAAATAATGTTAATTGCATTGTTTTTGTGTAAATTTAATATTTTTTTATTGGTCAGAAAGCACTTACTGCTTTTTATTTAGTACAATTTGTCTTGAAAACTAAATGTGGGCAGTAGCAAATGGAAAGTGTCTCACTTTAAATCTTGAAGCAGCTAAGTTTTGTCCAAGATTAAACAGTTTTCTTCTCATCTCTCATGAGCAGTTAGTGCATACCTTCCTAAAGGGTATGCCAGCAGGTTTTGGATCAGACACTCCTGTGCTGAGTGAGACTTGCAATTCCTTGACACAGCTATGCCAGCAGCATTATGGCAGGTTTTACTGAGCCATGGGTTATCTTTTTTTTTTTTTGTTTCTGTGTGTGACCAGGGAAATCTTTGTAGTCTTGCTATGGATCTGTGCCTTTGGTAGGTTGCCAAAGGACAGTGGTAGGTGGCATTATCACTGTACTCTGATCTCAGGAACATAGAGTGCTTAAGACCCTGGTAATGAAATGGTAGTAAAATATTTTATTTTAGACCTTTTACTTTTTACTATACTTCCTTATCATCTTGTCTTTCTTCAAACACAGCCCTATCTTGCATGTAATCTCAACTTAGATGGATTTTTTAATGCTGTGGTGATTTGGGACTTGTTCTTACAAGTTGCTGAATGCCCTACATCTCTCATTAAAGTTGTTGAAAGTCATTCTTTTACATACAGGCTCTTTATAATGCTAGGTTCAAGCAAAGGCAGCAGTGAATCCCTTCCACATGGTGAATGCCAGTAGTACAGTAAAAGGAAAAGGAAAAAGGAAACTTTTCTACTTAATAGAACAGTCAGTTTAAGCCAGAAAATATCCCTTACGGAGGTGAATGCGGTAAAGAAGTAAAATTGAAAACTTAATGAAATGCAGAAGAAAGATAATTATTTATGTTGAGAGTTAATCTTGAATAATCACACTTGATTCTTCCACAGGTCTCTTTTTTTTTAGATTTTTTTTTTTCCAGTTTCATCAGTGCAGACATTTTGGCTGAGAGTGAGTATAAATATATATAAAGGGTATATGCTTTTCAATGAGCCCAGTGAAATTCTCTGAGAATGGTTTTGACACATGCCAAAGAAACTACAGATATAGCAAAGTAGATTAATACTTAGGAGATGAAGCATGAGCAGGAGGATTCTGAAATGCTTTTATAGTTAAGGAGATTGTGGGAGCATGGGATGAAAAATATAGAAAGGTGTATTTAGATGAGTGTAAAAAAAGTGGGGTGCGGAAGCCCTTTTCATCGGAGAGATAAAAGTTTTCTCTGTGTGTGGGAGGAATTCCTGCCTAAGGTTTCACTGAAAATAAGATCTTAGGGAGAAGATTTTCATTTATCTGTTCTAACATACCGCTGCTGCTGTGCCAGTTTCTCACTATTCTGTTGTGAAGTTACTATGTTAATGTCAAACCCTTTGAATAAAAAATGTCAGGGGAGCAAAATCTTATGATGATGATGATGTTTTCCAGGGAGATTGGAATGATTGTCATGTTTCTCATCCAGCTCTAGATTTTGCCTTTGGTTGAGCCTTGACTACTCTGTGTTGTCCTGGGAATGCTGCAACTTCACTGCCCTGTTGGCAGTTCCTGGAATCTCCTGTGAGCAAAGGACTCCTGGAACTTAGGTGTGTGCAAGTGAAGCTCAGCTCAAGCCACAGTAGAAATGAGTAGACATGTAAATCTGTATCAGCCTAGAAAACAAACCAAATAAAACCAAAATCCCTCCAAAAAACCTCCCAATTAAATGCAGCTTATTAGATGGACTAGAAAAAGCTCATATCTAAATGCATTTTGGAAACAGAATTCTGTTAAAATGGAGTTCATAGAAAAACATTCTTCTGGAAGTTTAGTCTCCACCATCAACAAATAAAAAGCTGAAGAATTCTAAAGCTGGAAACTGTAGTGCATTATTGTACAGGAATAAGATCACAACAATATATAATTTGCCTTAGATGGTCTTCCCATGGAGATCCTCATAGCTGCTGAAGATGCTTTAATCAGTCTATAGTCAGTGAGCTACAGTCAGTGAGTTTACTGTCTTTTGTAAAATATCTTTCTTAGTGTCCCCACCAACATGGGCATTCAGGAAGCCTAAAAATTGCCTGAATTTGGGAGACATTTTTCTCAACTGCCTCTGTTTCCAGGACTTATGTCGGTTAGTTACAGATTTGTGCTCAGCCTCATTCTTTTTCTGATAACCATTTCTGTTCACATCAACAAAAAATCTTGTCCCCAATGCCTAGCTGTGAAATTATACACTATTTTAATTTTCACATTCATCGCTTTTTTTTTCCTGGAGCCAAATTATTTGCTCCCAATTCTCCTCCCAGTTATTTCAGAACAGCATCCAAATTCTGATCTTCATCTGTTTATCATAGTATGATTCAGACCCTGTTTCCCAAACCAGTCAAGACTTAAAATTCTCTTGTGACTGTAAATGTGCCCCATACAGTGTTCTTATCTAAGTGTTTTGCAGCTATATAACGTAAGTTTTCTTTAGTTGTATAGTTGCCACAGTTATTTGTGTTTCTTCGCATGTTGGTTGGACAGCATTATGAAAAGGTCTGGTTAGTTCAGAAAAGAAGTGAATATGAACGAAAATGTGGTGGTAACAGATAGATGAACTAGTAGTGCCATCAACTGTAATGCAGTTATTAGAGCACTTGGAATGGGAGTGTTAGGAGGGGCTGAATAAAATGCTTCCAAGCCTGGATTTACAGTGAAAAATTAGACATATGAATGGCAGTACCCTATATCCAAACTTCACTCAACTGTTAGAAGAGAGTTATATATATAATAATTATATCTAATGAAATATATTAAGTTCCATGAATGGCTTTAAGCTGTATATTACTAATATATAATTTAGTCATAGTGGTTTGATGAAAACCAAAGCTGACTGAGTTGTGTAACCACAAGGTGCCAAAGTTGATTTAAGTTGGATTAAATTATGAAGCCCTTCCTTTCTCTCATTTCTCTCATAAGTTTTTTTTGTGAGTTAGCCATCATGAAGATGTGTGTTTACATTTTAATTGTAACCAGTTACATTTGTTAATCGGTACAACTGTAAGCAATTGAATGCACTGATGATTCTTTCAAAGAGTAGCCTGTGCAGCTGAGACATGGTGTGCTGCCTTGCACAGCGGTAATGCAGGGTGTGAAACAGCCTCTCCAGGATGATACTGACACCCCATCAAATAATTTCATTGCAATTTTGTATCCATGAAAGTTTCCAGGTTTCAGTGTTTTAGTCAGTATGTGATATTTACTTGCTCTGAAAGCTGATGAACTCTTTGTGCCGTGCCTTGTGGCCAAAAGAGTACCCAGGTTAACCCAAGATCTCACTGAACTGAGATTCTGGTATATTCATTGGAATTGTATTAATTTAATTATCTATTTTTTAGCTTTATTATGTATTTGGTTCTCTTGGCCTATCTGACCCATGAAATTCTTGGCCGTGTGAATTTCTTAGGTTTTGCTGAGATTTCTAGGCTGGACTGTACTTGGTACACATGCCAGTCATGCTGCAGGGCTCCTATACTGCTGGGGTTTCACTGTGTGTATTCATCTCTGGAGAAGCTGAAGTAAATAATGCCCAAGTTCAGGGCTGGGTTTGCCCTTTTAGAGATCATTTGAAGCACGCACCAGCTGAGGTTGGTTCTGGAATAGGATGTGTGTCTGAGATACAGTGTGCCTCAAGCACTTAGAAACAAAAACATATAATGGAGTCAGAAAAAGAGTCATGCAAATGTTTTTTTTTATGCTCTACAAAAAGTCTCTGGAGTTGTAGTTCAGGCTGATTTTATGCTTGGTGGTTCTTCATGTTTCTACACACAGTTATGATTATTTTTTTTTCTTTTTTTTATATTGGCCACATGTGACTATGAGCATATTAACACTTTGATACGCAAGTTTGCTGTGTTTGAGTGGGCTCATAATTTGAAGAACGCTTTTCTTTTTATTTGTGTACTCTTTGCACTGTGGTTTAGAAGTGCTAAAATATATTGCAAAGACAAAACCTCTTTCTGTTTCAGGAGGAACATAGTAAGCATGGGTTCTCTTCTGGAAAGATTATTTTCAGGTGACAGATTTGAGTTGATCCCTACACAATTAGCTCTCCTGCAGAATGAGACTTCTAAATACCTCCGTCTGCATTGATGGGATGCTTCTTTGTGGATTCCCCCTTGTGTTGTCACCTCTGGCCACAGGCACTTGGGGAAGAAAAGAGTCAGTCTCTTAATGACATTCTGGATAACAGGAAAATAAACAAGTATCCTCAGAATACTGGAACTGGCCATCTGTATACAGGGAAGGGGCAGTTTTAAGTCTTCTGCTGATAGAAGCACTGTTCAATTTGTAATAAAAGGACCGTGAGTTCATGGTTTTCTTATTATGGTACTTTGTCAACTCATTTACTCAATCCACTTTTTGGTGACTGGAATTGGCTAAAAAATTACAGGATATTCACTACAATAGAAAGAAGAAATCCAAATCTCCTGGGTGGCAAACCTTAATTGTTGCATTTTCTCTGAATGACAAATGCACATCTAATCCCAACTGTCTAGGCAGAAGAGTAATTTCCAAGGCAGCTACATTCAATTTGCTTCCCCTAAAAGTGAAGCAATAAATTATGCTAGTGTTTAAGGGGTAATCTCTGTGACTTTAAAGAACATAAAGTATCAGAGGCACACCAGTCTGACTGTGCTAAATGCTGAGCACCTCCTCTGAGTGAGTAACCTCATCTCCCACAGAGAGCAGCAGGAGCTACAGGTGCTGGCATCCTCACACAGTGGCATCACTGCTCAGAGGGATTGAGCTGTAACTGAGGCAGCTGTGCTGCTGGCTGGGCTCGGTGAGTGCAAGCACTATTAGAAGGTGCCATTAGATGAAGTCACTGAACCATTAGGAAGCCTGCAAAAATGAGTACCCTCTTCTAACCTGAAAAGTGTTGTGGTTGAGAATATACCCACTGGACATTCTCAAGGGAAGATTTCTTTCACACATAGTGACTCTATCAGGGTTACCAGCTGGCATTTCACCAGCATGAGACTCAGCCTTGTAACATTGCATGGATCCCTACATCGTTCTGAGTAGTGCTGGTCATCTATTATTAATATGTTCACATTTTTTGCTAGACTAAAAGTATATTATTTTCTTATTAAATCTTCCATTACTTTAAGATGCTTTTAAGGTCTGTTCTGCTCTCATTCTATTAGTTGTGAACAAAAGCTTTTCAAATGTCAGAAGCTAATATATGCTGATACCTGAATAAGCAAGAAAATACATTATATTTGGAGGCCATTTTCTTCATATAATGATGTCTTTAAGCCTCATACACTGTTTTTATAAAATATTTCCCTTTTTGCAATGTGAGTGCCTATTCATACACAATTCCAATTTTGCATTAGAAGTATTGGCTGCATGACAGTGTGAGACTTTCTCCTATAATGGTTATTATACTTGGCATGCATAAAGAATTCAAAGATCTCTTAAGTTAGAGAAGTAGTATTGTGTTTGCTTACACAAGTTGATGGAGGCAGTGACATGTTTATTCTGCTTGGAGATGGCCAGAGGGAAGCCAGTGTGCACCTAGGAACTGTGAAGTTAGTTAGGAGAGAGAGTTAGAGAATTCTCATGGCAGAGAAGTGCACTAACAAAATCTCAGTGCTGCATTAATAACCTGCTGCTAATGGCCAGGGTCATCTGGAATGGTTTTGCCTTTGTTCCCCCATGACTGAGGCTCAGCACAGGAGCAGATTCTCAGAACTGTGGTGGAAATTGCATCATACTTTCTAGAGTTCCCCTGCAACTCTTGCTATTTTGATTTCTGGAGTTCTGTTTCCTAAAACTGTACACAAGACCTAGTGAAGAATAAACTTTCCCCTAATTATTTAGCTGATGTAGGTGTAATTTTAAGTGCACCATTTTTATTCTGTTAATTTCCAGATTAATTGTTACTTTACCAGTAATAATCCTAATACAGACATTGAATTTTACCAATAACCCCTCCTGCTTAGTTAATCTATTTCTGTCCTTCTTGCACATTATTTTTAATCTTTAGGGAGCTTTGAACTATTTCTCAGAGCTATGCTTGCAAGTGAGTTTGTAGCCTTTTACTGCCATTGCAGCTATCAGACCTTGCTTGAGGCCATAGAGAAGTTGGGAAAAAGCCAGAGAAAAAACTCAGGCTCATGTCTTAAGCACAGGATAACCATTCATCTTTTATAAGCTTCTCTTGTTGGGTGCTTTCAAATTCTCAGAAAAGATTGCCTGGAAATTGAAGTATTCATGCTTTTTCATAGCACAAATACAGATTTTTCCTTGGAAATTTTGGTCATGTCATGCTGGTGTGTTTACAAGCAGTGAGGTGTATGGTGATGGTACAAATGAGGCTAGTATCTCTTGCTTTTTCTATTATTAGATCATTCAAAACTCACTTTCTGTGGCTCTCTAGCCTCTATAAATCTATTAGCATCAGTGGAAGTTTGGTCATTTTTATTTGTTGAATATGAGTTTTGAAAGATAACAGCTGAATATTTGATTTTAAGTGTTCTTCACATATTTGAAAAAGTTGCTTTGTTATTAAATGTATATTTAAAAATATTTCTTACCTCTATGTTTCAATAAAATGCCTTGTAGAGTTTGTGATTATAATGGTGTCACTAGTAGTTTCTCATGCCATCACCATGTCTTTAGGGGGTTTGTGTCTCTATCCGCACTGTCTTCATTCATCTTTGTCCTACTTTGGAAAGTGTAAAAGTCCTCACAGTTTTTAGCAGAAGGCTATTGTTACAGGGAAGGCTCAGATAGTCTGTAACTTCTGACCTTTCCAGAATATATTTTTATATCTCCTTGGAAGTAGCATGGAGGGGTGATGGTAAGGTATTGAAAAATGGCCAGCATACACGCAAGTATGGTCAGGAAATAATATTACCTTCTTTAATATTGAATGAAAAGAACCACAAAAATTATGGGATACAAAACCTATTGGAAATCAGTCAAGTATGTTCACACTGATTTCAGGTTTTGTATTCAGCCATGCACAGTTTTCCTTAAATTTTTTTGTGTTTTCCTCTAGGGTTTTTTTGTTTGTTTGTTTGGGTTTTTTTTGGGTTTTTTTGAGATGATTAACTGTGGTTTATTAGATTTGCTGCAAGAGGTAAAATTTAGGCTTCCCCGCTGTGGTTTATTGAAAATCTCAATCATAACATTGCATTAACAGAATTCTTCACATTTAGCACTTTTATTTGACAGGGTAGAAACTTTATTGTGGATAAAATTATTGTCTAAAGACCTTTCCAGAGGTCTGAGGAGAGACACATTACTAATGGTGTTGTTCACCTTTCAGAAGAAAGGAAGAGTTGTGAGCAAAAGCTGTAACTCAGGGCTGGAACCAATACATTCCACAGCATCATGCTAAAATAATGGTAGAAGGTAAGAAAACATAATAAATGGTCACCTTTCTGATAATGGAAGACAAGATTCTTGAAATACATATAATTTGAGTTCTTCTCTCATGCAGTGGTAAGAACTGGGGCAGTGGGAATATCACAAAATCACAGAATTTTTTTGGGTTTGAGGGGACCTCTGGAGAGCATCTCGTCCAACCACCTGGCAAGGCCACCTAGGACAGGTTACACAGGGACACATTCAGGTGGGTTTTCAATCCTTCCAGAGGGGAGACTCTGTGACCTCCCTGGGTAGCCTGTATCAGCAAGAAAGGCAAACCCTTGTTTTAAAGATGTATTCAGATACAGGTGCACTTTTTCATTTATGGACGTGAAGAAAGCCTTAGCTTAGTTTTATTCCCTCTGAAAAGAAAAAAAAAGAAATATTCTCTCTGAATTTTGTGGCAAAAGGGTTATGATTCTGGTTTGAATAGTGCATATTTTGCCCCTTTCTCTCTCATATAGGAATTACTTTTACATGCAAAGTATATATACTATGTGGGTTAAACACTTCTCCATCTTTACTTTTCTATGAAAACAACAAATTTCCCAGGGATTAGGGGTCCTTTTACAGGGATGTTTGATTAAGAATGTACTGTTTATACAGTTGATTCTGTCTGGAGGCAGATGATCTCTTGTGGCTGCTTTTGACCCTGATTTCAGAAATGTGAAAGGAAAAGTGCACAAGCTGAATTCAAACCCACAAAGGACTTGCAATAGAAGTCAGATCTGAAGATCATGTAACAAAAACTTTGTAGTGTTACATAATGCTTAGTTTTTTTTCTAATTTGTGGGGTGCAGTCTTAGCACTATTGGCATAGCTTCATTACAGGAGCCTTTTGGTTTAGATGTGACTTATGTCAACAGGGTTGTTTTCTGTAGGCTGTTAAGACACCTCTTTAATTGTATAAACTAGGCTAAGACAGCTCTCATCTATCCAGTGATGCAGCCATGTCTCTATCAGGGGCTTTGCCATCCTAGAGCAGATAGCTGTGGTGTTAAAGTTTTTATATGAGCTAAGAGAAGTACAGGGCAATTATGGCACAATTTTGTGATATAAACTGTATTGTACTTGCTTATGCAAAAGTGAGAATCATTTCAACTGCTATTAAATCTAACAACCTAATGGGAAAACTGCCTGTGCTACTATTACATGCAGAGTTTTGAGGCAGCACTTTTGCCTTTAAAAATAGTGAGTTAACTACTATGTTTTGAAGAATGAGAATCTCATTAATGGCAAGCAGAAAATTGTGTACAACATTTGAACACTGATTATCAGAAAGACCTTTTGTCAGTTATGAATTAGGCCAAATATGTTTGTTTTATGCATGTCTTTTGTTACTTTAAAAAGTAGTTGTCAAGGGTTCTAATAATGACAGAAAATAAACAGTTGAAAGGATGTGAAGGAGAGAAATGGCAGGAGAAAAAGGAATATGTGTCTGCTTTTGCATGTGAGGATCTTGTTTCTGTTGCTGTATCATTCCAGCCTTACTCTTTTCAAGTATCAGCTGACCTCTGATAAACATATTGATCCCCAGGGTACTCCTTGTTGCTCAGATTCTAGATAAAACCAGTAAGCTTGCTTACTTCTCATCTTCTTCATAAGCCCCAACTTCTCTGGTTCTTTGTTGTTGATCTGGAGATCTTGCAGTTTCTCACAAAATAGATCCAGTCCTAGTGCATTTTAATTCTCATTTGCTTCAGTGTAAGACAATTATTTCCAGTTCTTTTCCTTTTTAATGTGTATAATTGGTATGTATCGCAGGATTTTGGTAGCAGGGAAGCCACAAGAATGGCTTCAGTGAGAAGCTGCCAGAAGCTTCCCCTATGCCTTACAGAGCCAGTTCCAGCTGGCTCCAAGATGGATCTGCCACTGGCCAAGTCAGCAGCAGTTCTAATGCCTCTGTAGTAACACAGTTAAGAAGGGCGAAAAGTTACTGGGCAGAAGTAATTGCATCCAGGAAGATATGTAGGAGAAGATCCTACACTATCAAACACTATCAAAGGAGAAGTTCTGCTTCTCTTTTTCCTACTGTGATTTGACTTGTAGTAGATTGGATTCAATTCAACAAGTCAAGTCTATTTTGCCCAAGACTGTAATTGGTGAGTGAGCAATGAAGTGGTTAAAGTGAATATTGCTAGTGGAAAAACCCACGCATGTGGAGAAAAAAAGTGGTTTGAGTGGCAGTTTGGACTTTGATTAATCTTGAGAATTGTGTATTCTTTTTCTTTGTTCTCACCTTAGACTGCTAAATACATATTTTTGAAACAATACAATTTATAATTAATGTCTTCTCTTGGTGGCTTAGTGAATGTCTACTAGTAAAACCTCATAGAACTATGTTCAAAAGGAATTTTCAGGAGAGAGATATTCCTCTTGGCTGGAATTTAGCTGGGAATATTGATGACAATATACTTTATTGTCGTGGGGGGCAAGCATGCCAAGACTTACAGATCTGCTGTAAATTCCTAAGGGAAACTCTTGGCACTTAGCATTTTCATAGGTTTTTATTCCACTATTGCCTCGTCCTAATTTTTGAGAAGTGGAGTCACACAGTTTATTCTGTTTGAAAATAATATATGCAAAGCTTGGAAATATGCTGGATGATCTAGGATTTTTTTCTGCATCTTGATCATAACATTTTGATGTTGCCTTCTACTTGTTGGTGTTCTTTGAATGCTCAAGGCTTACTGGAGTTTCAAAATATGTAAGGGTGTATTTTAAATTATCATCATTATTTCTTTGTTTTCAGGGTGTGTTCTGTTCTTTACAAACAAGTGAAAAAGACTTGCTAATGACTTCCAGGTCAGCCTGTCAGCCATCATCCACTCCCTGTAGGTCTGCAAAACAAACAAAGTGATGCTGTTTCAAGGACTGTAACAAGCACCAGGTTAAATATACTTATAACTATGGGTTCTTTGGGATCCAAGGTTCATACATGATTCTGTTGCTTTCCTGGCTATTGAAAAAACAACCATGAAGTGGTCAAAGAAATAAATTACTGCATGTGCTCTTCTTTATCATCCCAGTAATTTAGATCATTCTGTTCAGTCAGTGGAGTTCAAAGAGAGCAGTTTCAGATAACTGACAATTTACTACTTCAGTCTTAGTCTCTTAGTTTGAATAACATTGGCACCAAGAGAAGGGAACACTGACACACATCCATACCAAATTCATAATGTTTTCTACCTCCTGTAGATTATATAAGCATCTAAGGTATGCAAAATAATGGTAGGTTCTAAATCAGGAAAGGTAAGGTGTAAAGATCAAATCTTATAGACTGATTTGTGGCATGCAACCATTCATTCATTGATTTAAAAAGAGACTACACTATTTGTTACCTATTCCTAGCTATAAAATAAAATGTGTTCTCTGGGAGAGAGCTCAGTATTGACGCTGAGTATAAATATAGTAAAAACAAATTACTTGTTCAGCCAGATGTTTTACAGCTAGAAAAGCAGCAGGATTTTTGGGAACTACTGATAACAGATCTCTCAATATCTGTCTTTTTAATCTTCTTTTTAATGTAAGCTAAAACTATTGATGCTGTTGTAATACAGAGTGAAATATTGCATATTCCTCTTCTACATAATGGTGTAATTTTACTTGAAAAAATGAGAACTAGTAAAGAAACAAAAGAAAATGTTGAGTCTTTCTCACAGGCAAAACCCCCTTCAGCAGGAAATTTTTCACAGAGAACAGTATCTTTATTCAGATATGCTACTGTGGTACCTCTCTGAGAGTTGACACCTGTTGATGTACTTTCAGTCTTCTCTGTGGATGTCTAGATTAAGGTGACATACTTTGCTTTGTTACCACATGATATGAATCTCTAGTCTTAATGCAAAATGACAGATACAGTACAGATGAAGAGCACCTAGGAGAAGGAAGACAAAGATGCACAAAAATTTCCAAGAAGCATTAAACAACACTGTCAAATTCATTTTGTTTGAATTTTACGCAGAATATTTGTCAGAACCCAAGGCAAGGGGAATATCCCAGGAAACAACTATTTTAAACTGAGAAGTAGAATTTTCACATAATGTGAAAATTTTAATTTATTCAAAAGTCTCTCTGTGATACAAGTATTATTACAGAAAAACTTGAGCCACCCCTGTAAAAAATACGAGCACATATACATGTGGAACAGGAGAATAGAAGTATTTTAGAAGAATGTCACTAAAACTAAATAAATTAGTGTGTATTGTGTATGCATGTGTATTTGTGTGCAAACACAGTTTTTGTTACTTCCTGCTGCCTACCTCCATGTGTATTTGACTCTCGGGAAGAAATTAATCCTTGAGAAGTTGTTAGGTCAATCCAGAAAAGCAGTGGCATGAGGAATTTGAGGATCTGGACTTGTAGAAAACCCACCTATTTTGTTGTTAAATGATTCTAACAGTTAATGGATTTTCATAGAATAGTTTTATTACTGTTGAATCAATGTTTTTGGATAAAAAGTCGTCCTCTGAAAAAAAAGTGAGTTTCAGCTGTCACTGGATAGGTTACTTTTAATTATGAGTAGATTTAGAATATGATGTAGGTATATGGGCAAAAGGTTCCCATACTAAAGAACAAACTAGTGTTTTCTTTTGTTTTGTTTAGATTGAAAGGCACAAAATTCAAGAGATTCATATAGCTGGCATTAAATGTATTCAAGAGTATATCTAAGACTGGGCCCTAGCCTATCAATAATTGTGCCTTACCAATTTTTTTTTTTTTAAAGTATAAACTCCTATTTTAACTGAAAGGGATTGATAAGTAAATTTTGGATGTGTTATAAAGGGCAAATAGAAAAACCACTTCATACTTAATGTATCAATCTTATCATAAATTGTCTGGAGACTAGTGACTGCAGGAAAATTACAGTAGGCGCCAGAATATCCGGCAACTGCATTTTCATATTTATAGATGGAAATAAAAAATAAGTAATTGTTGGAATTCTGTGTTGTTGATATATGCTTACATAGTCTTCCTCTTCTTTCTGCAAAGGAATTAATCTGTAAGTGTATGAAAAAGCACACTTTCTTTATGTTTGAGCTCATAAACAATTTTTCATGCACCTCTTATTTCTTACTGTTTTTCTTAGGACTTTCAATATTTATTTTTAAGATGTTTCATAGATTATTTTCTCCTATGTGTGGCTCTCATTCTTTCTGTCTCCTATTAAATGTAATGTGAAGGTCAGACTCTCAGGCTATAGCAACAGCAATGGGATGTATTTGAGTCAGTGTTGGATGTAGTTTCTTTTTGATGTGAATGTGATTTGCTGGGTTTCATACATCCTATAAAATAACTCCTGACAGCTACATGCTTAAACAGATAGCTTGTCTTCCTTCCATAAACCTTTGACTTGACTGTTCTCTCTACTGCTTTTTACTAAATAGAAAATTTGTGCTAACTCTTGCCCAATAGATGTTCAGAAAGCATGTTTAAATGTGGCAGAAACCCATGAAAATATTTTCAGGGATTGGTTGGCTGCAGGTGCTGTCTGTGCTGATATAGAAATGATTTATCTGAAGTCTTGTGCCTTCTGGGGTCAGGACCAGTAATTATTTCATCATTGGGGAGATACCTGTACCTACTAGTAAGGTACAGATTTGAGATATGTGATGACAGTAGCTTCCCTCTTCTCATAAAATCTATCCTGACAAAAACTTCCTGGGCCTTTTTTACTCTCACCTTGCCAGGTACTCCAGTGTTTCCCTTTTTAATTTTTTTTTTTAAATCAAAGGACTGTATCTTCTCTCTGAAGAGGCTTGAAAATGTAGAGTATTACCACAATTTTCATGTTTTAAAATAACACTGAGTACCCCGTAAAAAGAGAAAACAATTTTCCCTAGTTTTGCTTGTTTGTGTACTTATGTGTAGAGGATTATGTGTATAAAATTAAGAAAAAAAATAATCCTAATTATTTTGAAAACCATTTTCTTTTGCCTTTTGAACCACCAGCTGTGCAATTGCTAACATGGTTCTAACAGAGCAAAAGTGTTCATGTTGTAAATAATGATGAGGTTTATTAACAACAGAAATGTCACAACAGAGTTTACTTTAGCTATACATTGTATTTTAGCGAAGTTTCCAGAGCAGCCAGGTGTGAGAGAAAAGCAATATTAGAAGACCATAAACTTGGAACTATGAATAAGGTCAAAACAAAAGCTGGAAATAGTATGCTGAGTACATTTATGAAGCTGAAACTACTCATAAAATTGCAGACAAATTGTGTTCTCCTTGCTCTATGTGGAGCAGATTCCCAGCATGAATTATCATTTGTGGAAATTGTGAAAGGATAAGGTGTACAAATGCACCATATATCCTCTTTAGTGAGGCAAAATTAGAATGATCTATGTGTGGATTGGTCAAACATAAGGACAGCATAGAGACAAAATACATGGGTTAGCACTGGAGACCCAATTTCTTTGTAACTAGCTGTCTTTAAAGCACCTTACAAAACCTGAGGGCTTATACACTGCTCTTTCTTCTGGTTTGGTTAAGGACATGCATACTATTTCTCAAACTGTTTTCTCAGTGCTGTTGTTCAGGAACTATTCTTCAGGAAACATTTCAGGTAGCATAAAATGCCAAGGCAGGTTTATTCATGACTACTCTGTTAGTTTAAATAATGCTTCTTTTGTACCTGCTTGAAGACAAGCACACAAGTCACTTGAGTTGAAGAATGGAGAAAGAAGCATATTGTACTTTGATAATCAGCGTCAAAGTAATAAAGCCAGAAGGATTCAAAAGTACAATAATTAAATCTAATTGAAGAGATTCACTGCAGTAGATAAACAGTGAAACGCCTGAGAAGAGCTGTAATCGCATCTTGTAATGTTTTTCAGTGTGTGAATTCAGTTGTTGCTGGCGTTACATCTGATCTATAGCTGTGGTAAGGAAGCAGTGCTGCATGTGTGCATGGACATCCAAGCATGGCCAGAATTTGCTCACTTGCTAAAGAATTCAAATGTGTAGTCTTTATCTCTTTGTACTAATTACATTAATATGCACTTACTATTTGCATATTAATTATTTCATTCCTGTTTCACAAGTTGCAATCAAGTTGTTTGAAACTATTTCTTGGCAACTGAAAGTTGTGCATACAGTACCAGGTAGTGCTAAGAAGGAACTCACATTCTTGCTTTTGCTGTCAGTTTTTTTGAAAATATTTAAAACACTTCAAATCAAAAGCTGATTTTAATGTTTTTAATTGAAGTCAAGATAGCAGAGCTAGCAGCTGGCAATCATTTTGATATTGTACTGTATTCTCTTTGAGAAAAAAACACTGCATCTAATGAAAATGTCCTGATGTATTATGAATTACTTCATAAACACATTTTTTCATGAATAGTAGCAATGTAGTTGTATTTCTTACCAAAATTGATTTTAGTCAAGTGAATAAGATAAATACGCTCTTTTCTCTTTAGTTCCTTCTTCTTTTCTGCGAAATATACACATTTATTAACTTTATGGTTCATACCATTATTTGTTGTCGTGTAGGTATTGGCTAGCACATGCATAATTTTGTGTTAATTTTTTCTTGCTAGTTTGTAGTATATAATGTATAATCACATGGTTACTCTCTGTATGACATGCTTTGCTGAATTGCTGTAGTTTTCACATCCCATGTGTGGGTGGGATATACTTCCTTAGAGGGGGTTAAATTTTGACTTTCTTACCATGAGGTGTTGGGTATTTGAAGATTTGATGCAGTGGATAGAAGTGTTCATACAATCAGTGTGAGTATGGTCCTCTGATATTCTGCACAGTTTCCTGCCTGGAGGAGTGTCTCCACAATTAATCTCATCCTGTTGTAGTAATAGCAAACTGGTCTCTGGAGCTGATCACTTCCCTATAACCTAGTGAGGCAGATGGATTTGGACCTGGGGATGCAAAGTGATCATTAGGCATATACATCCCTCACATTGGTCTGCTGGAAAACTTTTGGAAAGACTTTATGCTGAGCAGTTTGTAGACTGGCAGGGCAAGGTTTTGACTCTGGAATGTATTGCTAAACTCACAGGCTGCTGAAGTTAGAAATGTTTTGGGGTGAACATCCAATCACTGACTAAATACAAATTCTCATTCAAGAGGATGTGAAAAATACATAAAAGAAGATGCATAATAGGAACATCTTTATAGATGAAAACTGTTATTTTTTTAGGCTGGTGTATCTTTACATGCCCTGAATCTTCTGTAGTTCTCCAGTTGCAGCTTTTTATTGCTTCTTAGCAGCTTAGTATGACTTTGGCAGAAAGAAGTTGATGATGCATGAGAGTGAGTGGTATCCACTAGGGTATTTTTTCTTCTTCATTTCAACGCACTGCATATGCGTTTCTTCAGTATCCCATTTTATGTATTTTTACTATCAGTGCAAAGAGGTGGAACAAATGTGAGCAAGAACAGATCTCATTTACTATTCCACTGCCATTATCCTGTTAGTACTTTATTACTTACTGAAAATCTATCTTGGAGTAATGGTGTGGTGCTGCTTACGAGCAAAGATGTGATTAATGGCAAGGTTTTGATCTTTTTTCTTTTGTAATGGGGAAATGCTGACTTAGAGCAGAAGTTATGTCATTTACCTTACTCACTGAGAGTTTAATGTAAGCAGCATGGAAGATGCCTGCTGTTTGCAGTAGAGCTGATAACATTACTCATTAGATATATTTTCTTCCAGTTGGTAGAGGCAAATTCTGCACATACAGATTCAAGTTTCTACACATGTATACATTAGTCAGGGTAAGTGGTAAATAAATTTATGTAGATGTATTTCAGGCTCACGTCTGTTTGGAAACCACTCCTGGTAATTGTTCTAGGTGTCAGGACTACATATCAGTTGCCTAGATCACATGGGATTATCTTTGTTTCCTAACAATGATGACCAAACCTTACTGTGCATGCAGGAGTGACAAAGCAATGTAACAAAGAACTACAGTGACCTTTCCTTTTCTCATTAACCACTGTTTGACCTTACTGCTTTTCTCAGACAGAGAATGACCCTGGCTAGGACAGCACTGCCAAAAACTCTTTTGGGAGAATCTTACTGCACCTCCTGAAGTGGTCACTTTTCACTGAGGCATTCAGTGTGCTGGGGGGATACCAAGAATTGCATAAGGATACATTATCCTGTCAACTATGAATGAGTCTGTTAAGACTGAAAAGAGTTCTGGATGTCCTTTCAGGCCTGCTTATATATTTCAGTAATTGCCAAAATACAGCAATCAGTGCCCGAACTCCAGGTGGTCTGATAAGCTCTGAAATATGGTTTTATGTTATTCTCTGTCCCCAGCAAACAGTGGAACAGATACCCCTCCTTCCCTGTCCTCTTCAAATCCCTTTTCTCTTCTCAATTCATATACTCACTTTTGGAGTCAGACTAGCCGACAACCTAGTGTCTATGGTAATGGGTTTGGCTTTTGGAACACTGGAGGAGGAATTGAGCTGGTCTTTCATTATCTAGGCAAGTGCTCTTACTGCTCTGGAGAGGAAGTACTCCACAGGATGCTTTAAAAAACCTAGTGCTGGATGGTGCTTTAAAAATGTGATGCTAAGAAGTGTGAAAACTCTGAAGTGTCCAAATTAGGCTATTTCAGATCCCCTTGGTTTGTGGATTCAAATTGATTTAAGCATGAACTAGATATTAAACACTTCCTCCCCCTTTAAAAAAAAAAATTGGCATAAAGCAGAAAATTACATTTTAAAGTGCCAAGGGAGACCTAAGGACATAACTGTGTCTGCGACTGAAGTTGGGAATAGTCATTAATTATTCCCAACAATGCAGAGTTTATCAGGTTCAGAGTTTGGCATCAAAATCTTCACAGCACTTTTAGTCTATAATCTTAGAACTGCTGATCTAGTAGGTTTCCTATTCTTAAGATGTTTCCTTTGAACACAGTGGATCTTCAGGGGATCATAGATCTGATATTAGAATTAACAGTTCATAAAACTAGTTTACTGAAATCAGTTTTACCCTTAAATATTTCCTCAGAGCTCATGGGACGAAATCAATAGAAATCATTAGAAATCAATAGAAATTTTGTAGCAGCAATGAAAAGGCAGTGCAAACTTGACTGAAATGAAATGTAGTTCAGAATCTGAGAGGACTGTGGGTGATTTTGCTTCTCTTCTTTCCTGTGTGTGTGACCATGCACTGGCACAGATTACCTATGGAACTTGTGGAGTCTTCCTCACTAGAGATATTCAAGACCCTTCTGGACACAATCCTGTACCATGTACTCTGGGATGACCCCACTTGAGCAGGATGGTTGGACCAGATGACACACTGTGGTTCCTTCCAGCCTGACCCATTCTGTGATCTGTGATTCTCCATTACTCTGAACTTCTGTCCTGTGTTATCTTTGTGCTTTCCTCACATGATTCTCCTGGGGTGCTCTTTTATAACACCCAAAATCATTGCATCATTCCATCAAAAACCCACCTTGCCTTAAGAAAATCCAATGAAATCTATAATTTTCTTCCTGTCCACCAGGGTGTAGTGTATATACCCCTAAGGTATATAAAGGTGTTTCCTTTTCTTTCTTAGCCATACACACTTTTCTTTCTACAACACACTCACTGCCTAGTTCTTCATCCTTGAAACACCACATAAACTGCTTCTCTGAAGTTTGTGGTATACGTATGTATATAATTATATGCTTTATATACAAAAGTAAATTCCATGTCAAGTCACTTGCTTACCAGTGTGAACACAGAGAGCAGGATCCACAATTATTTGCTCCTTTCCAGCTGCGTTTCCTCTTCTAAGCTTAGAACAATTATGGGTTGCAGAAAATAAGGCTTAAAAATCAAAGCAGATTTGCATCCAAGCAGAATTAAATAGTCCAAGAGCTGCAGCACAAAACTTATTAATATATCACTCATGAGAGCCATGTGGTCCATACATGGGGTCAGGTAAGAATGTGCATCAGGGTATAAGCTGTTTTGTTTTCTTGCTTGTTACAAAATTTAGTATGTTTACATGTGGATATCCATGTATTTTAGAGCATTTAAGAAAATTTGAAAGGAATTAAGAAATATATTTTCATGCTTTTTAAAAAGTTAGTGGGTGGCCTTGAGCTATCCCAAGTGTGCATTATTGTCTGGCTTCATGCCTGTGGTTTATCAGAAGTAAGGTGCTGATGTTTTTCAAGACAAAGGTTTATTGATTATTATGGTGCTCTCAGGGAATCATTACTGTCTTACTAGCACAGGTAGCTGTAACCTTTTGAGAACTGACTTCTGTTAAGATGAATTGTCATCTGTTTGATCTCTGAGGAGCCATGAGAGGATTATAGGTGACAGGGGACATCACACTTTTTTGATTAACAAATTTTCATTGAGTTGAAATGCATGTTTCTGTGCTTTTTAATATTCAAGATAGACTTAAAAATACAAAAACAGAGAAGAAAGAAATCTGGAGAAGTTATTAATGACCCCCAAAGCAAATATAAAACCAGAATGTAGGAAGAAGAAACAGTCTGCTGTTAGAAAGTTCTAACAAAGAGAGCACAGTTAAACATGCCCTGTAAATTGTAACTATTTATTTTTTCACTGAGAGATATAGAAGTCAGCAAGACAAGAATCCAAAACATTCACAGAGGCTGCTGAAATATGATCAAGTATACTAAAACAATTTAGAAGTCAAGTTCTTAATGACATGGATTACAGAAATGATGCTGTTTAGATTTTAGGATAATTTTAAGTCTTTACAGAAGTTTCTAAATATTAGTAAATTAATTTTTGCAGTCTGAATCAGATATATCTATTTTTAAGCACAGATAGCTATGCATAAATTTGGTCAAATTCACAGGATAGTTTAACATGAAATAAGAACAAATATAGAAAAAAAATGAAGCAGGTCATGTAGCACATGATGTATGTGTTTTAAATACTGTACATCAATGTTAGTGGCCCATGCAGATTGTAGCATAATGGTAAATTATATAGGAGGGCGCCCTTTGAAAAGAATTTTCATGTATGAAAGCTCCATCTCTGACTAAGGAAACTTTTTTTATTCAAGTTTTCTTTAGGTTTATATAGTATCCTAATTATCAAGACGTACTACATGAGAATTATTAATTAATGTCCTCTGTGAATGGTGTCTAAAGCCACTTACTCTAGCTCTGTGTCCTTAAAATGCCTTTGCTTTATTAATATGGTTAAAAATTGCTGAACAAGAAACTTCTTGGGTTTTTTTTATTCAATAAAAAATTGGAAAAAAATTGTTTTTATGTTGATCTGCAATAATAATGCATGCATGTATTTATTGGAAACACCCCCAGAAGAAAGCTAAAGAAAGGTTTTTGCCTAATTGTCATCACAACTTGTTTCTGAAGTATAAACAGAATAATTCTTACTTATCATTAGAAAAAGGGTATGGGGAGAAGTTAATGTTTTAAGGATGGAATTTGTATTACAAATTTGAATTTCTAAAAATTTGAGAACAGTTGAACAGTTTTGTGTTAAATTGAGTTAGAGCATATATTGCACAATATTTTAGTATTATTTATCTCTACATTCTCTAAAAGTAGCAAAATCAATTAACAGCAGGTGCTTTTTTGGTTTTCCGAAGATAAAACATTTTTGAGTGCTTGTAAACACAGTGGGTATAAAGACTTCAATTTTAAATCCAGGAAATATCTAACAAGTTCTTCTGCAATATGGGGAATACTGTCTCCTTTAAAAGTCCACCATTATCAGAGGTGAAGTTTCTTCTTGAAATATACAGTATGGAGCTCTTTACTGTAATTATCTTGCAAACATGAAAGGTGAGAATATTAACACATTTGCAGCTTTGGGGCACAGATTAAGAGTTTTTTTTCCTATCTTTATGTCTTTTGATCTTTGGATTTGAAATGCATAGAGAATAAATTTAAGTAGCACTGTTAGAGCAAACCCTGTCACAGGATGTGTTTATCCCTTTGGGAGAAAACAATTAGGTTAGAAAGACTCCTATTGATTTCCTTAGTTTGCAAAAAATTTACTTGCTCCTGTTACAAGCATAAATTGATTATTTGGAATATTTAAGAAGTCTGTAAAGAAAATAGTTTGACTTTTCAAGTTTTCATTCTTTCAGTTTTGAAGCTATTAAATAAGCTCTTTGCATTTTTTCTTGCTTTTTAGAAAGTCAACAGGCATTTTATGTCCTGAAGATTGTCTAGGAATAGAAATTTCATCTTAAATTGTCACTAAATAACATGTATTGGGTTTAAAATGCATGAAGAGAATTGGTGCTTTATGTTGGAAGAATACTTTCTATATATCAGATGTCCATGGAATTGTTAGAAAAGACAGTAGTTTAATTTTCTGAAATACAAAGAAACTATACTTTTATTCTGTATTGCACACACTGGTTGAATGAAATCAGAAGCTGAAGCTATATTAGGTGTGTAAAAACATAAGCATAACAATTATATATTGTTTCAAGTGTATGGAATGCATATTTATATATTTGTCTAAGCACTCCAATTAATAGTTTTAGCTGAGCTGGGGCAGAGGCAAAACCAATGTTACTGAATGGGCATGATTTGTATGATATGGAGGATGTTTTTCAGGCTTATAACTGGCCATCTGTTTTTTGCCATACTTATAAAACAAAATCATTCCAACCAGGAAAAGTGTCTTTGGTGTTCACATTGGTCCTGCTGCCATTTTCCAAGCATTGAAAAATAATATGGACAATGTCTTCTGAAAAGAGGTTCGTGGAGCGGTGGGCAGAGAGAAGAACCTTCCAAAGTTTAACAAGGGCAAATGCAAGGTCCTGTACTTGGGGAGGAACAACTGCATGCACCAGCACAGGTTGGGCACTGACCTGCTGGAAAGCAGCTCTGCAGAGAGGGACCTGGGGGTCCTGGTGGACAACATCTGTCCATGAGCCAGCAGTGCCCTGGTGGCCAAGAAGACCAAAGGTGTCCTGGGCCGCATTAGGAAGGACATTGCCAGAAGCAGGTGATCCTGCCCCTCTCCTCAGCCCTGGTGAGGCCACATCTGGAGTGCTGTATCAGTTCTGGGTTCCTCAGGGCAAAAGAGACTTGGAACTCCTGGAGCAGATCCAGCAGAGATCTACTGAGCTGGTCAAAAGTGTGTAAAATCTCTCTTATGAAGAAAAACTGATGCTGCTGTGCTTGTTCAGACTCAAGAAGAGGTGACTGCAAGGTTGCCTCATTCATGTGTATAATTATCTCTAACAGGAGGGTGTCAAGAGGACAGAGCTGGCTCTTCTTGGTGGTGCCAACCAATAGGACAAGAGGCAACAGGAAGAAGCTGATGTGCATGAATTTCCATCTAAACATAAAGAAGAACTTGTTTACTGTTGTATACTTCTATACTGTCTTCAGTGTACAAGAATAGGCATTTCATGTCTAAGTAAAGTTAGACACTAACTGGAGTTTTGAAGCTGAGAACCGAGCTTGTTTCCTAAATGATCTAGAAGGGCAATTATCTTTCACATGTGAAAATGTTGGCAATTGCTGCAGTAAATGGCTGCTTGGAAGCCCTGTTGTACAAGTGCTCTCAACTACTTTGGAACATTTTAAATTTCTTTCTTTAGACCCAGTGAAGAACTGTAGAAGAAAAATACATTCACATTTTGGTTTCTAACAGCCATCTCCCTTAATTGACTGGGTATTTCTGCCAAGCAGAGGTTTTTAGTGTGATAGAGCAATGAGACTGAGGAGCTGTCAGACTGTTGTTTCACAGCAAATGGACTCATGATGGATTAGCTGTATGCCTCCTACCAGAGGCGACAGGCCCAGATGACATGAAATTCTCTGCCACCATGCAAACAGACCAGCATCCTAGGGAGATTGATTGGGATGCTATCAATGTACAGTGCTCTTCAAGGCATGAATTCAGATCTGGAATGCCATTTCCAATGTATTTCCTTGCAAATAAAGTTACCTGAATCTCAGAACTTTGTTTCCTCTGTAGACAGATACTGATATTCCTCTGAACTTGCTTACTGCTGGCAAATTCTACTATCTCAGTGATATCACTGTCTTTTGATACATGTGCATTTTTATTCAGCAAAGCTGTTTGGTAATGCTAATTTGTGGTTCATTAACTGTGGACTTTTTTTCTGTAATGATAGTGGGTAGAACAATAACCTCACGTCATTTTACAGGAGCCCAATACCATGTACTGAAGTGATTTAATTGCAAAGCTCATGTTTTTTTCATATGATTTTGTAATTGTTTGTATTTAAATATGTATAAGTGGTACAATAGATTATAAATGTTATATGTTACAAATCAAGTAACAAGCCCACATCATCTCAATATGGGATGATACTCAATGAAGATTAATACATAATAATTACTTTGGACTTGATGTTACTGTGATGTATATATATAAACACTTGCTTTCCTATTCTGTCCCTTTTGTTTTCTGTGTAGCCTCCTTAGCAATGTCTCAGAGTGAAGTCTTTCAGTCTCTTGAGCTTCACCATTTCCTATCACCCATTCCATTTTTATATGGAAGGGGAAGCAGCTTCCTCTCTAAGAGGACCCTCCATTAACTCATTTATTCTCCTAAAAAGAAAATATTGTTACTACTTCCAAAATTAGGCTGTATAGATACAATTCTCCATAAGTTTCACTGCTGAAATTAGAGAGTCTCCTTTTAGGGCAGAAGTTATTTTATTAGACATGGCTCTATGCTAGCCCCTTTCAAGAAGAGGCCTACTCACAACTGTCAGGTTTTGTGGTATGATATGAAGATCTTCCTTTATGTGAATCCCCAACAATCAAACCCTCTAGGTTTTCAAACATGGTAGTTGAACTTAGCTAATGAAAGTCTGAAGGAAAAGCATTTATGAAGACTTTCATGCCAGCACTAGCCACCCTATGGGAGGAACTAAATTGACTGGTTACAGTCTTGGAAAGAAGAACTCATATCACTTGTGTAAAACACTGCATTCTATCTCAGTGGGAAGAAAAGCTTTCCAGTGCTACCTCTAATACCTTGTCTTCTGTTATACAAAGGAATTAGTTAGACTTTCATCATGGTCCAAATTTAGTGTCCTTCAAAAAACCAAATTCTTTGCAGGATGCTGAAAGATTCGGACTTCATCCTTATCCTGCACATTAAGTATATATGTATGTGAAAATAACGTTTTATTTTCCACTTGTCATGTGTTATTAATATATTTCTACAAGATATTTAAATTGACGGGGTCTTTTTTTAGGATTTTTGCATTCATCTGGGGTTATTAAAATACCTTGTACTGATTTTGTGCTCTTTTTTGTTCAATAGCATTACAATCAGGAGTAAATAGTTCCTAGTAATACTGTTTGTCTAATCTGCTTGACTTAGGATATAAAGAGTTGCTGTGTTGCATCTGAAGAGCTTTTGATACAGCCATATGATAACATAATTCCTCCTTTGGATGAGATGCTGCTGGAAGCATTTGCCAGTAGGCTGGTAGAAGGGAGAGGCTAGCAGTCATCTGCAGCACATTTGCAGACAGCAAATAATTCGGGCATTTTAATTCAGGCTTGAGAAAGAGTGAATGGAATTCAGTGTCATGAAAGCCTCAGCGATTCCTTACAAATGCATGTAAAACAATGTGCACTGGAAGGGATAATTTGAGATGCCTTGGATATAAATTCTTGCTGTCCACACGATTAAGTAGTTCTAACAACCTGGCTTGTTTTTATTTATTTATTTATTTTTTAGTCTCAGGGAGGCTCTATAATTTTATGTGTCTTTGTAACTAGAAGAGTTGTGGTACATAGCAGTAATTCTATGGGTTCCAGTACCCTGGTGGTTTCTTACTAATGAGGGGCTTCTCTAGGGCCAGCTTCTTTCTAAGGAGAAACTTTATCCAGCAGTTTTTATGTGCTGGATAAAAACTTCTTGTTTATATCCAGCAGATAAAAACGAGATAAATTATATTGTATAGTGTCATTCATACAAAGTATCACAGGGTAGTTTGGGAGGTCCAGCTTGAGACATGGCCCTTTGGGAAACATTTTGGAATCCGTGATTCTTGCAGAGGGCACTGGGTGCGCAGTTGATAGTGATAGCCAAAGGTGAAAGCATTCTGAGGCTTCTACCAGAAAGTTTGGAGAAATTGTCAACAGGACTCGTTATGTTTAACTCCAGTAGCTCAGTAAGTTACTGCTTTACTGAAATAAATGGGACAGCTGCTGTTCAACAAAGTTTTGCTGAATTAGCAGGGAAAATGTAATAGTGAGCTACTACACAAAAGAAGCAAAGGGTCACAGAGAGTATCAGTGAAAGAAGGCTGGAAGCAATGTTTACCCATGGAGATTTAATCGATATTCAGGTGGTTGGAAACAGGGATGGCCAGTGTTAATTAGTCCTTGGAGATATGAGAAACATGTGGCAAGCTACTTACTGTTTGTTTTGGATGAACAAAAAATGCAGAATGCCTGGCACTACACTTGAGGCTGCAATTAAGGGTTACCATTTTTCATGCTGCTGTTTACTTTGTCAATAATTGGCACAGCCATGTGTTTTGATCTAAGCAAGGTTCGTTTACCTATCTGTTATTAAAGGTTTTGGTTTTCAGTCTAGACAATAATACATCAAAACCACGGAGAAAGTACAAAAAAGACATGAACCTGCTAGAGTGGGTCCAGAGGAGGGCCACAAAAATGGTCCAAGAGATGGAGGCCTTTTCCTATGAGAGAAAAATTAGAGAGCTGTGGAAGTCCAGCCTGGAGAAGAGGAGCTTCCAGGGAGGTCTCAGTGTGGCTTTTCAGTATTTAAAGGAAGGCTTGTAAGGAAGGAGTGAACAGACTTCTTAGAAGGGCCTATTGTGGTAGAGTTATGATTTTAGGGTTATGATTTTAGCTAAAATAGGGTAAATTCAGACTAGATATAAGGAAGAAATTTTTTACAACGAGAGTGGTGAAACACTGACACATGCTACATGGCCTTTAAAGGCCCTTCCAACCTAAACCATTCTATGGTAAAAAAAGTCAGTCTGTTTATATTTGTCAATTTTTTACAACTGCAATTCAGTTCAGGGCTGATGACCTGATGTGTTCCTTAGTTAAAATCCAGTGTACAAAATGGAATTTTAAAATTTTAAAGCCACACACTATTTTTTTTTATTTCTCTCTCTCACTCATCTGCCATCAAGAAATCCCAGTAATTATTATAAAACTAAGATTATAGTGATGGCTTTCTCTTTGATATACATGTCCAAAATTAGCCAGTTGTATTGTACCTTCTAACCCTCTCCTACCCAAAATATAATTTTGTTGGATAGGGTTTTCTTTTTTTTTTTTTCTGGAAGATATGTTTACTCAGAACTGAACTCATTTGTTGTCTGACATAGCCACTAATTCAGTATCATGTCAGCTTAAAGCAGTTTTCCTTACAGTAGCCTACTTTGTTACCTCAGTCTGCTCTAGCAAGGGATAAGCTATAAGTTCATAATTCCTCTGTGAGTTTATTAATGAGAAAATGATAATTGATGAAATGTGGAATAATCTATTACAGATTTTCTATAGGTTTTATTTTAGAAATCTTTGTATTGCTTTCTCATGAGGCAATATTTAAACTTCAGTTCTACAATTGTATCTTTAATTCTGCATCATTATAATGCATGTAATAACTAAAGCCTGGTCTTGTGTGAGCTAAATGATATTAATGTTAACAGAAGCACAGCTAGATAAACCACAAGTGTGCTCATGTGTGCTGTCTGAGTTAAATGAAGTGGAAATTTACTCCTGTGTGAGCTGTGCAGTGTGAGATACCATACAGTCGGATTTGCTTGCCACCAATCTTCACGCATATCCACTGGGGGCAAAGAAATCTAGACATCTTTTGTTTGTCCATTGCAACTTTTCATTTGTGACTCTTTCTAGCATGTCCTGAAGGAATCAGTACCTAGTTGGTACAGAAAGGTAGGAAGCACAGTACATTCTCTGTGTCAAAATTGTATGGGTGTTGTCCTATACATGGAGCAGGTAACCTAAGGAGGGATGGCAGCACTCTGAGGCACAGTTCTTGGTAAGGCACTATCACTATTTGCTGTTTCTTCATGAGACTACTCAAGTTTAATGTGGTGTTATATGTTTGGGGATCCTGAGGCATTTTCTGGTATAATATTTCGCCTGAAAAAGTAGGTTTGCCAGTCGCACCTCCACAAGCACACCTGTTCACAGAAAGAGTCTGGCTTAGACAAAATTCCTATGCTGGAGTTAAAAAAAAAAGTGGTGAAAATTTCCTTTTCTAATACTTTGAAAATATTTCAAATGAAGAAGTAGCAGAATAGTGTTCATGAGCCTCAGTCTGAGCAGCCTGTTTGTTGTCTTGCGCTGTCTCCTGAGAAGCCAGAGATTCTCTCTGTGTGTTGTCTTGAATGAACACAAACATGTGGATCACACGAATGTCGTTGCAGAAACTCTTCCTCCTAGGCTTTCAATTAGTAATTAGAGTAGACAACAAAGGTGTATGTAGGAATACAGAATGCCTTTTACACTTTCTTACTTAAGCCCTCCAACTGAAAGCCTTTTATTAATGATTTAGTCTGCCAATGTTGTCTTAAAATCTTTGTGTCCAGTTTTCCCTTGGGAGAAAGTTCTTTCTGTCCATTCATCCATTCAGTTCATCAGATCTGAGAAGTGTTTTCATCAGCTAGTCAACCTTGTAATAAGCCATTCTTTGTCTAAATTACCTATGAAGCACTGAAGAACATTAGGAAGTTTTCTGTCTCTCTTGCATGCCTAGAAGGCTCAGAAGTCACTCACAGCAGGTGTAACCACTTCAAATCCACTCCTGATTTCAGTATTGGCAAAGATTGTGTGAAAAAACAGAAGGAAATGTTATTTCTGAAGTACAGTCAGTCATTCTAAAACCACAACATTGCTTCATTTTGCAATAGCTCCACATTAGGGTATTGCTGTATTTACCTTTATATTCATATCAGGTGAAGTCTCTATAGTCTGTGGAGAAGGCGTGACAGAGTCTGCAAGGGCAGGAAAGACACAGGATTTTGTTTGGTGGTGGGATCAGAGGAGAGATTGTTTAAACGTTTAACAAGCATCTTGGTTGTACAGTGCTATGGTTCTTTTTGCAATTTGCTGCTTACCCTGTGACTATTTAGTTGGTACACTGTCACTGTGGCATATTGTTTTTTAAATTGATAGTAACAGTGATTTGGTACTCCAGCACTGGTATTTCCCTGAAATGTATGTACCATTGTGAGTTAAATAAGGAAGTCAGTTCTTTTCCTCCAAGATTACACAAAATCTGCTGTAATTCTTTTACTTTTGGTTGAAATTCTTTTTCCACCACTACAAATGTACTTATTAGCACATAGTTAAGACAACAGTCACATTTTTTGATAGAACCTTTGGTTCTAAAAGAGAGAAAAAATGCTGCAGACTGAGATGTTTTAAAAAAATATTTCAAGTTTTCTTATGCATTATTTTCAAAAAGAATAGGAGATTATAGAAGTTAGGAAAAACCAAAACATAATTCTAATGAAGATACAGGTGTCAACTGACAAACTGTAGTATAATTCTTTTACAGTTTATGCTTAGCTCATTCTGTATTTATTTCCTTTGCCTGCCTAAGTGTGATATTTTGGAACTCATCATTGTCCGTTTAGCTGGCTATCCCTGAAGAGGTTTTGATTGTGCCTTTGCTTTCTGTATCACAGTTTCAGTTCCCGTCATCGGCCCACAGCATGTGCCAGGAGAATGACACAAGCACTCATGGCATGACCGTAGGATTTCACTGCTGTACAGAAGACAGCTACCTCCAAGGGCTCGAAAGCTCCCAGTATTTATGCACATATGCCAGCAGAAACTGGGGAAAAGGTTTTTGTAATTTGCTCCTTGACATGAGTCTTCTATGATTTTCTGGTCCAGGGGTGGTTCCATTCAACAAGGAAGCACAGAGGAGTTTACTTTACTTCTTGGGTTTTTTTCAATTTAGTGGAGCTTTTCATGTGTGCATGGACAAGCTCAGAGATTATGGCAGTATTTATGGACTTGATTCACAGGGATGGCATACACAGAGTCTGTTAGAACAGAAACCTATAAAGTAAAAGAGGGTGATAGATATGTCAAGCTGCTTTTGTTCTTCCAATGTGTTTATTATGTGTCTTGCTTGTAATAGTCTTACTTTAGTTTCCGCTCTGGTGCCATGTAGTACTTCAGTTTTAAAGAGTACATTGCAACCTGTCAATCTTACACTGCCTTTTACTTTCTCAGAGAACTCTTTGAATTTGCAATCAGGTTATTTACATAAGACTGCTATAAAATCTTTGCTACAGTCGTGTCTCTGCTTGTTTTCTGCTTGTGGATGCTCACCAGGCATCCACAAGTATATATGTGGATGTGTGTGGGGCTGCATCTCAAGATGACTGAAGCTGAGGAATATTCAGAACCTGTCCTTATGTCTGTAGAATACTGCACTTCCCCGTGGTGTGCTGCATGAGCAAAGATCAATGGTGAGAAGTCAGTTTCTCTTTGTGGAGGGTATGAATACCCTTCCAGAGTTCTGTCCTTGTGGGTGTGCTGCATTGCTATTTCACCCTGAAGGGTCTTATGGCAGTCTAGGCCATGTGCACTCTATCATGCACACAGCACAAGAGACACTTAAAAATCATAGGTGTCTACCACAAAATCTTCCTCATTTGGCTTCCTGACAGCATGTTTGTGGCTGTCAGTGTCCTCAGCAGACCATGCTCCCCTACCCAGCTCATGGTCAAAGTCAGATCCTGCTGTTCTGTAGCAGTCTCACACTTTCTTCTTGAATTTTTCCTTCCTCCAACCTTCAGTGAGTTAAAGTCACTAGACAAGCAATGGATAGCCCTGGGCTGGTGGTCTTGGTTGTGCTGCCGCCATTGTGCTTGGTACAAGGACATGCTCAGTCAGTTGCTGATGGGTCTTTCAGGGACAGAGGAAGGCAAGGACACAGAAAGTGAGGAAAGCCTCGCAGCAAAGTTATAAACTAGAAATCAGGATTTGAAGTAGATTAATTTCTATGTGGTCATAGTTTTGATGCATATTAAGTATGCCACAGGCTAAAACTTGGTAATAAAAGTGAATTAGCATTTGTTGGGAAAATGTATTCAAATACATTTTTTCCAGTTGTTGATTTAACTTTTCCTTTGAAAGCAGCTGTAATCTTTGATAACTAATTCTGTGACGATTAAAATGAAATGTGTAGAAGTGCTGAATTATCTCTGTCTCAGCACAATAAAACCGGCCATATCATGCTTACCAATGTGAGTAGATCTTTTCCCTTCTAATTTGCTAAGGTTATCACAAGAGTCTTGAAATATAGCCTATTTGTGCGGGTCTAATTTCCAGCTTACTCAACCCCTACATCATGTTTTTTTAAATATGGTTTATACAAAAAAATAAATTAGGTATTTGGAAGGAAGTCACTATATTTCAAAATACCCAAGTGGGCTTTTTGCAGGGATCTTGCAATTAAATTGCAGATAACATTGCTGCAAAACTGTAGCTCTTTTTCAGGATTTGCAGTTTAATGTGTTCAGCAGGGATGAGTCTCTAACTGAGTAAAACCAAATGGATGGCTTTTGCTTTCATGTGTTACTAATTCTCTCTACTCTGCTTGGGAACTAAACTAATGCCATGCTGTTTCATATATTCCATATACACTGTAAAAACAGGTAATTTGAAACCTACATTGTTTTCACTGACTTGTAGCTGTGTTCAAGACTTTAGTACTTCTTTTTACACCTTCCTTTTCTCACCAGTTATGTATACATATATATATATAGATACTGTACATTATCTTAGTAAACTTGTAGGAGCGAGTATTATGTCATTGGTGATTGTTTCAGTAATACCTTCTGTGCAGGAGCCCCTGTTATTTTAGGTGCTTCTTCATTAAAATAAATAACTTTATGGCATATAAACTCAACAACTATTTACAAAAAAGAAAAAAAATACTGTAAAATGTGTTGATGGTGTAATTTTAATTGGGTTCTGATTGGAATATTTGGTAGAGTGAAAAATCCATAAACTTTATGTCCAGTTTTCAAACCTGAATTCTGTTTTGGGCTATATGGCTATAATCTACCTGTGTACATTATGCTGCTTCAGGCTTGGATATTCACTAGACAGAATAAACAAAATTTAGCACCAAAGCATGTAATATAGGCTGTGAGTTTAGGTGAGATGTTACTCTTTTAAAATTTTGGAAATAATTCTACAGTTTAAGCCCCAACGATTCTGCATAGGAAATGTTTGTTTGTTTGTTTTTTAAAGGTCTAAGTATTGTGTGATAGAGGAGGTTGCAGCTTTTTTGAGTGTGGAATTGTTGGCTTAGAGCAAGGATACTGGTCTAGTGCCTTGAAGGGTGGTTTTGGAGCCAATTTTAGCATCCATGTTGATGACCTTGAATAAAAAGTAGCACTTGTGAAATGTGGTGATTGATGAAGCCCGGAGGCATTGTCAAATCAAAGGCAGGGTGGCTGAAAGGAGAGAAACGGACTGAAAGTCAACAGTGCAAAGTGCAAGACCTTGGGTTTAGGAACTGGTATTGGGATTTACTGCTCTTAACATAGAGCCACTTAGTTGCAAATAGCTGAGGAAGAAAAAGCCATTATTTTATCATTTGCTAAAAGATGTCTATAAGCCATCAGGGAAAAAGTGCACTAGCAACAGGCTGGACATCATGACCCATAAAGTTCCTTTCATTGTTTTTGTTCAATTGCTGGCTGGACAAAAGTGCATTAGTATTTGCAAAGAAAAGGTGAATACAGCAACATTTGTTCAATAACTGATGTCTCAGCAATGTATATGTACTTTTACAAGCAGTATTTTGAATAAACCAGCATGTAGTGCTTGATGGAATATTGACACCTACAGTTCATTTGTTATTTCTTCTTGCTTAATTCAGTATTTCTGAATAAAGAGTTTTGTCAGCTGATGACATTCAAATGAGTAATTTTTTTCTCCTTCATGTACTTGCATGCTACAAATTGTGCATGCGGCTTTATGCCTGTCTTAGAGAAGACTGCAACTGGTAATTGAGAGACACTAAGCTTCAGGGAAAGTTACACAAAACAGGAAAAAAGAAAACCCTCTGACTTTGTAATAATAGATGGAATATGATAGTCTACCCTATTGCCTGGAGCTTAGTGTTTATGTTTTTGTATTGATTGAAATGCTTTAATTTTGCATTCTGTCTCAGTTACAACAGTGGATTCAATGCTGCAATTTTGAGGAAGACAATATTCTAATGAAATGATTTTTTTAAGGGAATGTTTAATGATGTACATGTTTGCATGATTATTTGCATCTCTTAACTTACTATGGAGCTCCCGCATATAAAAACAAGATAAATTATATTATATAGTGGCATTCATACAAAGTATCACAAAATGGCTCAGAAGGAAGTTATTTTTAAACAACAGGGACAAAACAAGGCTTTAAGGTATGATTTAAGGCGATAGATTGCTTTTGTGTCTGAGAAGGGAGAAGAGAATTGAATAACAGACAAAGAAGGAGGAGAAAACAAAAGCATGACCTTCACATTTGGGAAAGTATGAGGGACACCAAAAGGGGTGAGTGTGGCACCGTGAGAAGAGGGAGTGGGTGAGTGTGAGGTCAAAGTATTCAGAGGAGAAGGGCAGCTAGAAGTTCTACATTACAGGAATACGGTTTTGAAAATAATATAACCTTTTCCCTTTAGATTCAGTGGTAGTCTAAAAATAGGAGATAAGTAATTTTGTCTCACAGAGTAAGGTATGTATTTGGCTAAGACATTTCTGGTGTTTTTAGAGCTGGGGGTTGAGAGGTGGGAAGAAAATGAAAAAAGAGATGGTGACAAGCTGGGATGTGTTGAAGAAGATCTATCTCATCTTTGGCTATTGTATGTACTTTTCTTTTTTACCCTACTTGTTGGTTAGTCCAACATGAAGTTTGCAAATATCTCACACACAGAACAGAAGGCACACTTAAGCATAGTTACAGAGGAAACAGGGGTAGGGGTGATCAAGTGCTGGTCTTGGCACCTTGGTTACACTTGGCTGGGCCCTTTTATCTCCTTTTCTCTCATTTTTTCCCTGCTTATTCCTTCCCCCCACGCCCTTGTCTCCTTCCCAAAAACCCTTTCCCTAATTATTTTCCCCTGCTGATCTCAGTTTTATCACATCTATAACCGAATTTGATGTTACCAGCAGTGTTACCTAGGTCTTCTCAGCCTTAAATGGTATCACTGCTATGGCCACATCAGTGCCCTTGGCCTTGTAAGACTTCACTTCAGAGGTGCTGTTATTTCAAAGGGAAGTGCTTCTTATCAAAGTTTGGCCATTTCCCACATAGCTTCTCCTTAGCTAACCATGCAATTCAACTATCCTTCCTTGCACCATCTGTAACTTCTGTCATCTTCTCACTCTGTTATGCCTGTGTTACCATAAGGACTTCTACGGAAAGTGGATTTACTGCAGGTTCAGGTGGGACACAGTTTGGGAGCCTTCTTTTATCAAGCACCTAGTGAAGATGAATAAACACCCCCACACAGTTCCAAAGGCATTGCAACTTAAAGCTGCTGGTACTTCTTTTTGAATTTTGTGTGTACCTGGGAATAACTCACACAGAGATATCTGTTGATAGAGATGTATTTTCTCTTTCACTGACAATTTGCAGGTAGATTATTTTTAAGAACTTGGTGATTGGTATAATTTTGTCTTTAATATATACGGGATAAACCTTTTTTTCTTAAGCAGCTACAAAGCAGTATTTTTTAATGTAATATAGTAAAGCGATGATACTTTTGACAAGTTTTCTTTTCAGTATATTGTGTTCTACTTCGAAGATAAAGTATTTTTATCATTATCAAAGGGTTATTTTGTCATTATGCACTTTAAATGATGCAGTTGTAGATCACTTTAAATAGTGAGCAGCATATTCGCTAGTATCTGTGAAATTATTTATGCAATAGTCATCTTTGTATTGACAGTTTTAAGCAGTTTGCAACACTCTTGAAACTGTTGGTATTTAATAAAGTGGAAACTTCTACTTCTATCTTCATAATAGTTTTTCTTCACACACTTTTGGCATGAAACACCTAGCACATCAGCATATTCTTTTTTTGCTGTCCTGTGGTGTAATTTGTAACTTGCCTAGAAAACATACACTGTTTTCCTTTTAATGGACTTTAAATATCAACCAAGCCTATGCAGAACTGGACATCAAGAAACTCTGACCTTGGTCCATCATGCTGAATAAAAATACAAATTCTGCTTCACTACTCAGAGAACCTAAAACAACTTTTACTGTTTTAAGAGCATCCCTTGACTTCACTATGTTTGTGGGTATTGCCTGTTCCATCTGAAAATACTGAGGAACTTTTTGCATGACTAAAGGCTCCAACTGATGGTAAAATGTCTATTGAATGTATTTATTTTGAAACTTAGAGCAGAAACATAAAGAAGTGTCCTGAGGTCTACCAATGTCTGTACAGGTTGCTGATGAGAACTTTTGTTTGTAAAATGTGTCATTAGTAAACTTTTGCTTTTCGAACAAAAATTTTTACATTGTGTGAGTGATATAGTAAAACATTCTGACAAGTCACTTTATTGAAGTCAAACTGGAGATTTATAAATGAATAATACTTATTTAACATGGAACTTTCCTTGTGAAAAGTTAAGACAAAAAAATCTGTTGTTCAGCTATTTTGTTGTTGAAACAGAAATTACACATTGTGGTGGGTTTATTCATTATTGTAAGACAAGAGTTTCTAGATGCTTAGGAAAGTGAATGCCCAAGGACTTGTATATCAGAAATTTAACGAGAATGATTATTAATAATTAACAGCTCAAGGGTAAAAAAGTGGGAATCTTGTAGATAGAAAAAGCTGTATTCACTAAAAAATGAGATGTCTTCTGCTTACATTCCTTCAAATAAAAAACTGAAAAACAACAGCTTCTGATAGACTTTCTACAGGGATGTGTGAACTCCAGTCTTTCTGTCCAGCATTCTATATCAAAAGCTTTGGCCACTGTGGACATATGTGGCTGTTTTGATAAAGTACAAAATCAATACATTCAGACCTGTTAAAATCCTAGGTTTCTAGGTCTTAGTTTTTTTAAGGTGGAGAAGTGCACCTGGAACCTAAATTTTATATGCTGTATCTGAAGGAAAAAATAAGCTGTGTCTGTTTTGTGTGATTTATGTAAAAAGACTTGTGAGGCATTGTTAGACTTCAGTATCACAAAAATGTGCATTTCCTAAGACAAATATAAAAGCCTGGCAGAATTTAATAATGATGAGCTATGAAACTTTGTGAATATTCCCTTTATGCTAAATTAGCCTCTTTCTTATATAACTCCACCTTATTTTATTGCCATTCCTTGTTGTCTCTTTGTGCATGTTCTCACATGCATTTCTAGCATGACCCTCGTGAGTTCTGTAGCATCCTGTGCTTTTGCTGACATTTCCAAGTGGAAAGAGACTTGCTTTATCAGATGAATATTGACTTTTCTGATGTAAATTTTCATCTTTCTGTTAAAAGAGAAGTTTCTGTTAATGGAGAAGTGGAGCAGTGTGTTAAATTGTGGGCATGATGCTTCAAGAGTGGGATCACTGTAGATAGTTAAAAGAAGGAATATTCCAGTCAGATAGGAGAGATTGAGAAAATTACAATCACACAACTGAATTAATTTAGATGAATTCTGATAGCTGCTGCTGTGCTGCTTTCTGTAATTTTTCTTAAACCAGAAGATAAATTTTAACAAGGCTCCTGGAAGAAATGTAGCAGAACCAGGATTCAAACCTGGTGTCACAGAACTAGCCAGACCACACATGGAAGAAATGAGAATCAAGTTTGGCTCTATTACTGGGCCACTCAGTTTACCTGGTTATGCTTTGAAAATCATTAAGTATTGCATGTGCTGATTTTTACAAGAAGGGGAAGACAGATATCATACATGCCCGCCAGGGGAAATGAGAAGCCGCACCTGCTGACATGCTTAAGTTGGAGCATAGGAGTGAAGCCATCCATCCATATGTGCCTGCTGTTTCCATGCTGTTCCCATGTTTGACTTCCTCTTCCTGTGTTGTAAAGTATAGAGAAACACTCATAAAAATCCCTCAGTGCAAGTAGTGACTGTGTGAATGTCAGAGAGGGGACACTTCATTTACCTCTGCCTCAACAAAAGAAAAATCCAGGGAAACACAACTTCTCAGTTGCTTGTCTTTCCCTTATTTTGTTCCAAACTTGCACATGTTCCCTTTCACTGGTTTAAAAAGCAGTGAAAGGTTGCCTATATTGCAGTTTTGGTAACCCTGAATAGTAAATTCAGATCAAAAATCCTTAAAGCAGTTAATAAAATTGCTGCAACAGACCTCCCACTGTATCCTGCTGGGGCTCCTGAGAAAAATAATGAATCTCAAGCCTACTTATTTCAACATTGTTCACATACTGAACAAATATGTGGGAAAAAAGACCTTCCTGAAATAATTACCTAGTTCACAGATTATAGTTTTGACTGAGAAAAGGACTTAGCCATAACAGAGATGCCAGGCCATTTTTGTTACCATATTCCTTGTGTAGCTTTCCCAAAGTGAAGAGTTAATCTCAAAAGGTGATGTCCATGAGAAGCTGTATTATTACTACTGGCATAATTTAAATTTTTGTAGTGATATTTAGGTGTGAAAATCAGGATTACATTTTGCTAAGTGCAAAATAATTGAGAGACTCACTCTTTCTTTACAGGATATACATTATAAGTCCAACAAATTAATAAGCAGCTGTCCTATTTTGAAAAAAAAATGAAAAAGAAAAAATTAAAAGTTTTAGAATCATAGAATGGCCTGGGTTGGAAGGGACCTTAAAGGTCATCTAGTTCTGATCCTCCTGCTGTGGGTAGGGCCACCTTTCACAAGAACAGATTGCTCAAATCCCCATCCCTCCTGGCCTTGAACACTTCCAGGGATGGGGCATCCACAACTTCTGGCAACTTGTTCCAGTGCTTCATCACTGGATAAAGAATTTCTTCCTGGTATCTAATTTAAACTCACCCTCTTTCAGTCTGAGGCCATTTCCCCTTGTCCTATCATTACATGCTCTTGTAAAATGTCTCTCTCCAGCCATTTAGGTACTGAAAATCTGCAATAAGGTTTCCCTGAAACCCTCTCCTCTCCAGGCTGAACAACCTCCAACTCTCTCAGCCTGGCTTCAGAGCAGACTTCCAGCCCTTTGATCATCTTTGTGGCTCTCCTCTGGACTTGCTCCATCACGTCCATGTTCTTATTTTAGGGACCCCAGGGCTGGATTGAACATTCCAGGTGGGATCTCATGGGAGTGGAGAGGGAGAATCCACTCCCCTGACCTGCTGGCCATTCTTCTTGTGATGCAGCCCAGGGTGCAGCCAGGTCATGTTTAGCCTCTCATCTACTGACACCCCAAGTCCTTCTCCTCAGGGCTGTTGTCAATCCATTCTCTGCCCAGCCTGTATCTGTGCTTGTGGTGCTTTATTTAGGTTGTTTTCCCTAATTCTGAAATACACAAATTTTCCATAGTATTTTTTCGCCTTTTTTTTTTTTTTTTTAAAGCATAGTTCAGTTCTCTCTTGCAAATTTACAGTGGAATTGTGTGATTTGTGAAGGGCTGAACTTCCTTATCTTAGTGATTCCTTCACTGATAATGGAGAAGACAGCATGATCAGAAATAGTAGCATTTCCATTGTAGCTGGGCAATTTGTGGTCCAGATCTTGGCCAGGCCTGTCCATCTGCAGGGAGGGAAACAGAGCAGTCTCAGCAGCATGGTTGCATTCCTAGTCTGCACCAGTGAACAAGATCTGCAAAAAAGTGGGAAACAGGCAAATTCTTGGCTTTATGACTGTCACTATAGACCAAATCAAACCCCTTGCATGATGATTTTCAGAATAAATAATTGTTGTTCCATTTTGGGAGACGTAAAAGCAACATCTTGCATCAGCTGCAGAATGAAGGCACTGCTGCCTGATCCAGTATTCCCCTCCAATCTAAACCTCAGGACTTGGTTCATGGGAACCATTGTTCACTTGCGGTTTCAGTTTCTTATAATTGTCCACTCTCTTCTTCTTGTACTATCTTTCAGAAATAAAATGGAAATAAATGGTCAGGTTTCTCAACATGCCCATGTGCCTGTTTGGTGCCTGCCTTATGAGGTGTGTGATTTGATTTTTGAGTAAGAGTATCTGTCTCACATAGCAGTGTCTCTGCAGTGAGGAGCTCTGTGCTCTCTGCCATGTTCTGATTAAGGCAGTTGGATCTTTTGGTGACTTTTGATAAATTTCTCTGAGGTTTGATTTTTTCCTCATCTTAAGAGCATCAGGTAAGTCTAACTTGGCTGGGGAATCTTGTAAGGAGGCTTAAAATCATAGACTAGCAGTGGTGCAGCAGAGCAGGCTTAAAACCATTGCAGTGCAGTTTAAAACCATGGTGCAGTGTCTGTTCCCTCAGCAGCAGGGGCCATGCAGGTGAGCAGTGCCCTGCTGCTGCAGGCTGCACAGGATCCAGCCACTGGCACCTGTGGCTAAAAGTCTGTTGGACAGTATTTGTGTGCTGAGGCACCGGCAGGCACCATGGCTGAGGGTAATTCTTCTTTTAGCTGTTCTGAGAACAAATTGCACTATACAACAAAAATAATTTAATTTGGAAATATTTATTTATAGGCAAGTGAGCTGTGAAAATATAAATCTCTTGATAAACTCTCTGTGCTGTATCAACATTGATGGTACACAAGGCAGTTTCTTGCTGTGCTGCTTTGTTTTAGGGAAACCGGAAAATCCCAGGAAATACTTTGTTTCTCTTTAAAGCACTGCACTAATAATCTTCTTAAAAGTTTATATCTGACAGGAACAACTTCGTGTTTGCAAATGTTTCCTTCTTGCTAAGTAAGTTGTAGCTGAAGTAATTTGAAATTGACAAGAGACTTGCAGCAGCAGCATACTATAAATTAACTATTAATTCAGAAGATCATTTTTTGAATGCTGAAATTTCAGAACAATTAACTTAATTATGATTTTTATATTGGTTCCATCCTCAATACATAAACTGCTCATTACATCTTTATGTTGTCTATTGATCCATCTTTTATACCAGTTTATTACATTCTCCTGCTTACCAATTGCACCCACGAGCCTGAATTTATTGGAACAGTTAAATGTCATTTAATGCACTGTAGCTGGGAAACAGATCCAGTAGACAAACCTATTATTATATTAATGGATTTTTTTCAATTACATTTTACTAAGCTCAGTCTTATCTTCCATGTTATTCTCAAACCCAGTGACATGTGGGATAGTTTAATATCTCTGAGCTGTGTATAGTTTTAGTCTGTTTGCTTAATGAACCCATGGTTTCAGGCATTGTTTGCCATTATTTCTAAAGAAGCTTAAATGTTTAAAACTGCTATAAGCAAAACCAGAAAGCATCAAAATTCTTCTGGACTATAGAGGCAGTTTTTCTTTCAGGAATTTTAGGATGCAGCAGTGTACTGCCCCAAATTCTGAAAAATAAGCAGAATAAAATTATTTGAAAAAGTCTTTCTAGAAACATAAACTAGTACTAATATAAATAAGGACAACTCACCTAATTTCTGTGGAATTATGCAGTTGAAAACCAAATTGTCCATAGGTTGAGAGTTACACAATTTTTGAGAAGAAGGAAAAAGCTCATGCCAGAGTGACCTGCTCTGTCTTTGCTGAGAAGCAGCAAATGACTTAATGTAATTACTAAATAGAAACATTGAATCTCTGATACTCCTGACTGAAATCACCAATAATTACTTTGACTAGGATTTTACATAAGTTAAAAAGTGCTTAAGCAAACCCCACTCCACCAAATCTTTTTCAATTCAGGGAATTCCTCTTTTGAAGTTCATCTGGCAGTCTCATTGGAGAACACTTTACATCCTGGACGGTGCAAGGTGCAATTCATGCCTTCCCACCATTCTTTTGTACATAAACAAATGCAGAATGACCAACCTTGTTTTATCCAGGTAATAAGCAAGCAGAAGATGCCAGTCAACAGAAAATTAGGAGAACCAGTTTTTCTGCAGTTGAGTAACATTTCTCATGTTTGCTGGGCAAATGAGCAATGAAACAGTTATGTTTGGCTTTTTAGTTATAAGAAGAGATAATGGCTCACCTTATTCTTTGTACCATTAACAAGAAGACAAATTTGTCTGTGAATAAAGGAGTTTTACCTGTAAACATAGTAAATATAGTATTAACAGTATTAACTTCATTCTCGCTGTTCTAAGGGAAGCAGTCATACAATCAAGCTCTGTTGCTGAGAGATATTATATATTATTACATATAATATTACATATTATGCAGTTAATAAAATCCATTGCAGAGGTGACAAAATGTCCCCTGAGAGCTGAGCTATCCATGCAATCCTTGTGCTTTTCCTTTGTAACAAAGCTTTTCATTCTTTTGCACTCTGCATTCATGGAAGGGATTTGAATCCCCCTCCCTTGCATAGCAGCAGGCTCTTGGCTTGTCACTTATGCTGGAGTAGGGAGGCTGCTGAACAAAGGAATTCCAAGAGCTTTTCATTTTCACGATCCAGTGGCACAGTTATTCAGCTACTCTTTCCTTGATGAACTGGGTTTATCAAGGAAAGAGGGGTTATCTCATCAGCCAAAGCCTACGTGGCACTGTCTGCTTACATCCTTTGTCAAAGAGCCTGAAAAGAATCTATTACCAGAGTCAACAGTTGTCTTGGATTGCCAGTGAGTCCTTCAGCAGTGTGTTTGGAGAGAGTGAGGCTGGAGAGTCACCTTCCTTCTGTCCCCTGGGCTTTATTCACAAGGAACATTCTGCAGTGATGTCAAGAGAAACCACAAGCTGTATTAGAAAACAGACTGGAGACCTTGCTTAGGATTCATCGGTGAGCTGAGTGACACAGCAGAGCTTGATTTGCACCTTTCTGAAAATCAAATAAACTTACCCATGGATCATGTGCTGCTGTGAAATAGGATACACCTGTCCAAGAGTATTTAATCGTTTCAAAAATCTCTGTAAGCTTTACTTCTGCAATTGTTTCCTTTCCTGTCACATACTTTTTACTGAAATGACACAGCTACTCTCCCAGTAATAACTCTTCTGAAGGCATTTCACAAGCTCTTTAATATCTGTGGTCTTAGTATGAATTGTCTTAGACCTTTTAAGGAATTTACTCCTATGGGACACAGAAATGGCCAAAGGAGATTTACAATCATTCTTTGCATAGCATAGAGAAAGCCAGTCTTTGGGTAAGCTAGCTCAAATTAGCATTATTGTGAATTTGGTGGATATTAGTAATGTAATTACCTTTCCCACAATCACCTATACTAATTTAGGTGTATAAACCTACTTTTTCTCTCATAAAGGAGAGATAATTATCGTCCATGTGGATATGTTTTAGGTCTGCACTCCAGATTCACTTGCTATTACTTTTAGTTGAGATATCAAAAAACAACATTGCAAGAACATATCTCTTTCCTGTGGCCTGTCACAAGCAGTATTGCTTAATTTTAGGAATATTCAGATGTGGTTCTGTGATTAATTGATTTTTTTTTTTGGTAAGTAAGAAAATCCCTCTTGAACTTACACAAAATTTCATAAAGTCCTGTAATGGAGGTCATCCAAAATCATAAGATAGAGTGGAGACATTAAAAAGCTATCAGTCAAATGGAAGAACAGGTTTAAAAAGGAGGATCCTCTTAGTAGTTTTTTGTTTTGTTTTTCACTGTTAATTGTTGTAAATCTTGGTATCTGATAAATTTTTTCCAACCTAAATTTCTGTGCTGTTAGTGCCATTGGGAACTATTGGTGACTCAAGAAAATCAAAATGGCTTTTCTGTGACATTTAAGATGACTTTTTTAAAAAAGGAGGTTACAGGCTGTCTAGGAATCACTATAAACCTGTTAGATGAATTATAAAATAGATTTCAGTACCAGGAACTTGGCAGGAGTTTGACCCAAATAATTTCAGTGCAACCGTGATGACAGAAATCAAAAATATATTTACCCAAGAGAGAACAAAATTATGGATGGTTTTGTGTAGAGTTTTTGTTTTTAATGAATGGTTCTCAAGCAGTAAATTTATGTAACTGTGAAAGTACAGACTTCTGCCTTTGATGACATTTCTTCCACTTGCTGTACAGCACCTGGTGTGATTTCCCTTTCCAGTTTTTAAGAAAAAATTTCACCAGCTTTGTTATCCACAGTCACTGATTTTTTGTTGGTTAAGATGCTTAGCAGGAGGATATGCTTGATACATCTGGGGACTGAGCTAGTCCCATAACCCTAGATTTAAAATGCCTCCCTGGGCTGAGGGAGAGCAAGATATGCAACACCTCCTGGCTGTTGGGTAGGTACTGGAGTCAGCATCTTTCTTCTCTCACATGAGCACAACAGGTTTATGTTTGTATTTGCATGGAGTGCGACTTATTAATGGTGAGTATGGTAATTTCCCATTGTTATTTGATTCACTGCCTGCCTATCAGGGCAATTCTAAGGACTTTTTAGGTAATTCTTGTATATTCCCTGATTGGCATGTCTGATAAATTCAGTAATTAAACTGTATGGTGCTATCTGTTCAATCACTTAGTTTTATTTGTCCCATTTTCTTATCTGTGTCTCCCTCAAAGCTGAGTGTGGATGAGAGAACTGCTGAGTGTTCAATAAGGTGACATTTATGTGTCTATCTATGAAGTTTACTAAATTTCCATCCTTTCATTGCCACCCTTACTCGCTCACCTCAGTCACAAACCAGTTCATTGCATTTGAGAGAAAGCAAATGCAATTTACACTCCCAAATGAGACTCTTTCCACTATAAATAGATCCCTTTCTTCAGTTTACATTGTTTTCCTTTCCCATCTCATGTTGAAATGATATTTAGATGTTATATTTGAGAAAACTAGTGATTTTGTCAAGTCTTTCTAGATTTTTTCCCAGTCACTTTCAAACATAGATGGGCCAGTCAGTTTAGGATAGACACAATTTACTTGAATTACAAATATAAGAAAAGTCATGTGACTCATTTTTCATCTTCTGCAGTGCTACTTCCCAAAGCCAAGGGCAGCCTGGAGTGTGTTCTAAAATAACAGGAGATGTCTTCATGTAAGCTCCTCTAGTAAAAAATCCTAATTTATGAAAGAAAGGAATGTGGTTTTTTTTGTTTGTTTGTTTGTTTTGTTTTGTTACTCATTCACATCTGAAAGTGGTCATAGGAATATTTTTATAAAGACCTGCCTTAGGAATAGGTACTTAAGAGCATGACAGGTTAAGTTGCCAAGTAACTGGGAAAAATAACTGGAAGTTGCAGGGCAGTTGAATGTGAATTGCTTATTTATACTGTCTTCTTTTATTTGCATTGTAATTTTACACTTCTTGAAACAAATGTTCAAATTTGGAAGAAATTATTCTGTAAGCTAGATGTAGATACAAAACCACTTCAAAACTGTCTTGCTTTTGAGCCAGGCTTGCTTCACTGATTTTATCTCCTCTTTATGGTAACTATTTTTTGCAATTCTAGCTTTGCAAGACCCATGTGCATGACATGATGTTGTACCAATTGCCAAACAGCCATTGTTTGAACTTGTCCTGTGCTGAAGTCCATTTGTCTTTTATTCCAGCTGCAGAGTCAGTGGGATGCTGAAATGGGTGAACAGCTGTGGCAGCAGCTCCCTGGCCACAGAGAGCAGGCACAGACTTTCCCAGGGAAGGCTGTGAGAAGATCAGAGAAAAGAATGAGAAACAATTTTTGTCTCCACTTGTTGCACCTGCTTCTGTGCATATGTGGAATGTGTCATGGAGATTTGACACTGGATGGTGTTTGGATTGATTGATTAATCAAATCTGTATTGGGTCAAAGCTGTATTGGACTGGCTGAAGGGTTACTGAGTTTCTTAAGAAGTATAGTAGAGTATAAGATGATATAATAAAGCAATTGATCAGCCTTCTACAATCATAGAGTCAATGCTAATTATTACCCAGATGAGGGTCTGTGGTGACAGCCATCGTTTTGGCATAGCTCTGCTATACAAGAAAGTGAAGGAATTGGATGAGAAAATGCTGGGAACAGCAGTGGAACCACCCTCGTGGGCTGCAGTGTCCCCTCTGAGGCCCCTAAGTGAGAGCCTTGTGAAGAACCAAAAGCCACAAGGCTCTGTCACCGTGGAGTTGTGTCACTTGTGTTAAAGTCCATCAGGGATAGAATGGTCAGTGCATGAACCATACTGCTCAATAGCAGTTTAAAAATTATGGTGACACTGACTTCTGATGGGTAAAGGCATAACATGGGTAAAGGTTGTGTGAATCTGATGGAAATTTCAAAGGCTGAGAGAAGATACATGAAAAAATACCTCAATAATAATAGAAGCTCCATAATTTGCGGTGGCTGTGCAGAGGTTTGCTGTCAGCACCTCCCCCAAAACAGGTTATATTTACTTGGGAAAATTAGAGATTTGTGTAGGTGCAAAAGAAGAGAAATGCATGAGACAACTGTAGCAAAACTCTGTGGATGCACAATGTATAGTATAGCCCTTCCCAATTTGTCTAAGTGGAAGATTGCAGTGCAAAATAACTTTCAAACTTAGATAAACTGCAGCAGTACTCTGATGTTAATATCATGCTGGAATTCTGAAGTTCATAAAATAAAATAAAACAGTATATTAATTAGTTTAAACTAATTAGTATACTGTTTTATTTTAAATATGCCAAAGGCCTCAAGTTAGTAGTTTGATAATTAGTCTGTGTTTTGTATTTAGATACAAATTGCAGATAATTAGAAATGCTGAGATGCCATGCGGGTTAAATGGGCATCATTATTTGAGCTGTTTAAAGCATTTTAGTGGTAGCTGATAAGGTGCAAAATAAGCTGGACAGAGAGGTTCTTTTCCATTATATATTAAATATGTAGGCATAAATAGAGTTACATTTTTCTACTCCAGTTAAAAGAGACTGAAACTCTTAATAAGTTGCTACAACAAGTAGTCGACTACTGCTGACATAGCATCTCCTCATGACGAGGTGTGTTAGGCTTTTCAGGAATGAGCTGTCATTTTATACTTTGCACTGGAGTGAAAAAGAAAGGCAGTTTTTAACAATGCTACATCATGTCAAATTGCTTTCCAGAAATCCCAGTTTCTTAATTTTTCTAAGTTTAAATTGAACTGCTTTTTTTTTTTGCTGCCTGCTTTCTGTTCCATCTTCCTCTGCTGCCAAAAGGTATTCAGCTCTGCCTGAGGTTTGTGTCATGAAGCACTTTAATACAGTCAGATGTCAAATATAGGCTATGGGATGGACATGCTCTGCAGTAATGGTAGCAAAAAAAGTTACAGAAATTTTAAAATGTAGCAACAAAAATTTCAAGAAAATTTCTGTGCTGTCTTTTCCAGACAGGTTTTTGAAATCTGGGACACTCATGCCCTGGAAATGAAACATTTTCAGTATCTTGAGTAAAAGAAGCCTTTATAAATGAAAGCAGTAAGTATAACCTGATGTTTTGGAGAAGGTTGAGCAAGAATTTTTCTGCCAGCATCTCTGACTTCTCTACCTAACAGCTGTTTCTAGCAAATTTTCCTTAGTATTACCTGGTCTCTGGTACTTAGAGCATACACGTTTTTCTGAAAGGGCTATGTTGCAAGTCACATGGGGAGGGGAAAGGATAACAAATTCTAATTTGTTGTGGCTAATGATACTTTTGCCATTTTTGAGGAACAATGAAAACTGTAGCCTGGTGAGGAAAGGGAGACCTCCAGCCCTTGGGATATCATGATACAGACAAAAAGAAAAATTATTTCCAGTATCAAATTGCACAATATTTAGAAGCAGATGCCCTTTGGGTAGGTTTTTAATTTAAATTGCTTCATGGGAGCCTTTCCTTGCTAGGGAAATAGATCATATGTAGATTCCTCCAAGGACCTTTTTGGCTCATGTAATGAGGAGAAACTCTTACTGGCTAGAGAAAAATATGAGACAAAGGGAATGAAAAAGTTCTGGTCCATTTTGAGTACTTTTTACACTTGTAGAGAGCACTTAACAGAAAAGTGTTATTAGTAAAAGACTTCTGTAATTTGTATATTCAGGTCAAGTTTATGGATTGTGCTATCATTGAATGGGTCAGGTTGGAAAGGACCAGAGTGGGTCATCTGCTGCAAGCCTCCCTGCTCAAGCAGGGATATCCCAGAGCATATGGCACAGGATTGCATCAAGGCAGTTCTTGAATATCTCCAGTAAGGGAGATTCCACAACCACTCTGGCCAGTGCTTGGTCATTTGCAAGGTAGAGAAATTCTTCCTCATGTTCAGGTGGAGCTTCCTGTGAATCTATTTCTGCTAATTGCCTCTTCTATTGGTTGGCACCACCAAAAAGAGCCTGGCTCCAACCTCTTGAAACCCACTTTTAGATATTCACATTAATGAAGTCCCCTCTCAGTCATCTCTTCTCAAGGCTGAACAGGCCCCAATTCCCTCAGCCTTTCCTCATAAGAGAGATGCTCCAGTCCCTTAATCATCTTTATTGCCCTTTGCTGGACCTGTTCCAGGAGCTCCATGTTTCTCTTGTGCTGAGGAGCTCAGAACTGACACAGCACTCCAGATGTGGCCTCACCAGGGCTGAGGAGATGGGCAGGATCACTTCCCTTGACCTGCTGGCAATGTCCTTCCTAATGCAGCCCAAGAAACCTTTGGTCTTCTTGGCCACATGAACACACTGCTGGCTCATGGACAGATGTTGTCCACCAGGACCCCCAGGTCCTTCTCTGCAGAGCTGCTGCTTTTATCTTGTGACAGGTTTGTACTGGTTGACATCACACCTGAAAGATACTGAGAAGAGGAACTGTTAACTTTCTTAATAAGTTTTGTTTTACTGTGAGTGCAATAAAATCCCTTTTTTTATCCTTGAGAACTTCCAAAGGAAACAAGTTGTTGCCCTCATTTCCTGTGCATAGGAGAGGCTCCCATTCAGGATTTTAAATTAAAAACCTACCCAAAGGGCACCTGCTTCTGAATATTGTAAATTTATACTTGAAACAGCCAGCAGATTTTAAAAAAACATAATATAATTTAGCTTCTTTTTATCTCTATCTTATCTCAGTCCTTCCACAGTATTTTATATCCTCAGTGAAATACACAATTCTCTCAAAGTCTAGTATCATGAAGTGTGTAACTGTATTGCTACAGCAACAAAAATCAGATCTGGTGATGAGAAAATGTTAGCTCTTGTTTCTAATTCAAGAACAGAAAACTGACTTATGCAGTTCATTGGACCTTCTCGAGGAGAGTAGTGAGTGACAGGAAAGTTTCCAAATGGTACCTCTGGGAATACTGAGAGCCACCAAGAAGAATACAAACAGCTGGAAGTTCAATTTGTGCCATTCAATTTCCAGTTATTAATATAGTTTAGTGTACAAAAGTAGGACAAATATTCTTATTATGGTTTTTATAGGAGAATATTATCTATAAAGGCCTGAGCTGATTTTTTTTTTTCTAATGGATATAAAAAACTTCCAAACCTAAGATTTCACAGAAGACATGGAGTATTTGTGACATGGGTCCTTTTCTACGCTTTTTTACACTTACCTTACAGTTTAATGAACTATAATGGAGCCAGGCTTGGAGTCGGATCCCTACAGAAACAGAAGGAATGTGTCAGAGAGAGAATGCCCACTGCTTTGGTGCCTCATGAATTTTGTGGATGAGCTGGGGACATGGAGGGAGCCCCTGCGCTGCATGAGCATGCAGCTCTAACAGTTTTTTCCCACCGTTTCTGGTTTTTTACAAATCATACACACAAACTAAAGATGCTTCCCCTGTCTGAATAGAAACACATTCATTGAATCTGCCATTGCTGGTATATTCAGTCATGTGTTTAATCAGGTTCTTACTTCTATCTTGCTGTTTTTCAGCCCAACTGAAGCAGCAGAAAGCATTCATCATGTACATAAAAATGTGGACTTGATGCCTGATGGATTGGTCTCTCACCATTCTTCTCAAAGGGACAGTTTATTATGTTGCCTTTTGCATTCTCTCCTGCACATCCATCCCTCCTCTGTTTCTCTCTCCTGTATACATGGGCTTCTTAGCTAAAACCAGATGACAAGTATATATACTGGATATGGAAAGGAGTTTATTTCTATGTATAATGCATTTTTGCCCATCAAGTGAGGGCATTAAAACAAATTAGAACATTGCTTGATGTGGTGTAAAATTATTGCCATATGAGCAGTCAATTAACAAGATAAAATTCGCAGTAATGCCTTAAAGGTGAAATGTGAGAGCTTTTAATAAAAAAATAAAATGTGAAAAAAAATTTCCTCCTGGTCCTCAAATCATTATCAAAGTATACAGGCAAACAACCATGACAAGTACATTTTATTATATGTGCCTTAAAGATCTCTTCCTTCATTACTGCTTTCTAAAAGCTTGAGTGCCCATCCTCATTAAAGCTGAAGTTTATGCAGGGGAGGGGATTCCAGAAGGGTAGACCCAGAGGAGTACTCCACCACTAGGTGCAAAATTTACCTCTTGCCTTTGGGTACTCAAAACTACCTCCTTTTTCTTACCTTGTGCTAGGGACAAAGACATTTCTGGCTCCAGAATGAGACTGAGGGCTCCAAATTCAGAGATGCAGGCAACACAGGTGGTAAGGTGCCAGTTCTCCCAGTAACCATGGCAGTCTGCCTCTTCCCTTCAGTGTTTGTCAGGGAGGTGCAGATGCTCATCATCACTCTCTGCTGAGTGTCTCTAAGGTGACAAAGGTCTGGCAAGGTCTAGTAAGCCTGAAGTCATGCTTCTAGCAGTGCCTTCCTTATTGGTGTGTTGGCATTTTCATATTAAATACAACTCATACCAAAGTTCCAAAAAACTTGTTGCCTGGGAGCTTGAATTTAATGTAATCAGAGCAATCTGGCAGGTTTTGTCTGAACATATGTAACATACGAACCACACTGATATGATTTTAACTATCTTTTGGATATATATAAAGTCTGTTTTCAGAAATATCAGGTTGGCCTAATGCCTTCTAGAATGTGACTTTAAAGTTTACTATCTTATATTCTTAACTCTTTGTTTGAGCACTGTTTCCTTTGAAAGAGAGAGGCAGTGTGTTGCTTGGGGACATTTACAAAGATGGTCCAAGGGGCAGGCTCAGAGCCTGAGCGTGTTGTGTGCTCATCCCTCACAACAGTGGTACAGCTGAGACTCTGACTTAGGACAGTATTCACCAAAAGTCCACCTAGGAAAAAGACTAGAGAGAGGATTCATTACTTTGATTTTGGCTCCTGTGGTACTGAATATGATCTCAGGTGAAACTGTACCTGAGTCAGCTGTGTATTTTTCAATCTGAGTTGTCCTCTTGTTTTCCCAAGTACTCAGAATTTTAAATGGTGTGGTGTCCTAGCCACAAAATATCCTGCATACAGAACGCAGGGGATTTCCATGATTCAATTCCATTTTTAAGACCACTATTTTTTTCTAAATCAAAGCACATTTCTTAAAATGCAATTTAAGATCTGTAAAGAAAAAGGATTTGTTCTGTGGTGGTTTGTTCATGTATAGGTATGAAGACCTTTGTTCCTTGTATATGTTCCTCATAACAGTGTGCATGCAAGTTTTTAAAATTCTGCATTGGTGCTGTTTGAATGTAGGCTTTTGGTGTTCAGTGAAAATTTTGTTCTTTATGTATAAATTCAAGTCCTAAAGGCAACCTGCCTGATTAAGAACACACTTAACTAAAAAAGTAGCTTCTTTCCATTGTACAGAATAATTTTAACAAATATTTACTGTGTAATGGATGCACAGAAACATTAATTGGTCAAAACTTTTGCTAATATCTTGTCACTTCAGCATTAATGTTTACTGCAACCACAACTCCAGTTTATGGATGAAGTTGTACAGAAAGATTAAAAAAAAAACAGTCTGTACTTGAGGAAAGTTAAAGCCTAAAGGATTCATGTAGAAATGATGAAGCATAGAGCTCAACAAATTGAAAGCAAATCAACAGTAAACTTTGATTTGTATTTTACTGGACTTAAAATTTAGAGGCACTTTCTGGCACTGGTTTCTGTCCAAGCCCCAGTGACAAGAGAAAAATCAGTTATAGTAGCAGCAAATGTGTGTGTTTAAAGGGATAAGTGTAAAGAGTCTGCAACAAAATGGATACATTTGTTTTGATACCGATAATAATTTTTAGAATATATATTATGTTGCTTTCCTTTGTAAATGAGATTTCAAATTAAAAATGTATTACTTTGGTTGACAAGCAAAGTGCTTCCTGAGCACAAGACTTGAAGCCAGTAATGTATGGTTACTATACCTCTTCGACCTGTACAGGAAATCTGCCTGACTAAGAGAAAGATTTTGATTAGCTGTGCATATTTATTTATTTAATATTTGGTATTTTTTAACATATCCCCTACTTTGGCAGCATGAGGCTGCAGAGTTGTGCACTCATATAAACCTATCTGCAGGCGTTACTGTCTGTGGTCTGTGGAATGCACAGTTTAGTGTAGCATGCTTGTCTTTGCAGATGACTTTGTCTGATGGATTTGATTGAATGAGTTGTCATATCAGGAAATTCAGTAAGTCAATTTGTTATACTGATATTCCTGTAAAATACATGAGTATTTTACAGCAGCCAAGAGCTGCTGTCTTCCAAGAGGTGTTTCAATAGTCCTGTCTGACAAATCAGATTGAATTGTGTTCAGTTAAGTGCTGTTTCTTGAATTTCCTTCCACTCCGACTTTAGGCAGAGTTGTACAAAATCCTGTCACAAACCTCATGGCTTAAGTATGAGGAAATGGAAAAGAAAGAGACAGATTTACTTGACAGTTATCCATTATGCAACCTTTAGTGTTGTCTCTCTGTGGAGACTTACATGGCTGAAGTTTGAAGAAAACTGCTCCACAAACAGTAGGAATAATTAAAATGTCACCTGTACAAAATTATGAATACCAAAAGCAGTGCCTATTGAAATATACTTAATTAGTGCCAGGCACTTGGCTATATATTTTTTTTCTGCTGTAAACATCACAATATCTGAACTGTTAGTAGGAGCAGCAGGTAGCTGTACCATGTTGTAGGCACACAGTTTGTGGTAACTGAGAGTGGAGCTGTGGCTGAGCTTCATCCCCAGTGGGCTACAGCTGTGCAGGACAGGTTGATGGTATTGAAGGTGATGATACCTGGAGTGCCAAGGTGTAATGACCAATCACAAAAGGGTAGAGGGGGCACCAATCACAAAAGGTGTAATGCAGGTGGGATGAAGAGTATAAAAGGTTGTACTGTAGCCCAATAAAGAGCTGCAGATGCTTGGAGCCCTCTTTGGTGTTGGTTGTTCATCTGCTGTTCTCCCAACAGTACTATGTTAGCTTAAGTGAAGAGCTTGAATCATATTTGGTAAAGATGTTATGAAATGGGTTTTATATATTGTTGCATTATCAGTACATACTGTGAGGAACTGGTGTGCAGAAGAGTACTGAAGGATATGTTCATTGCATCTCAATCAGAATCTAATGAATAATATGTATCCTGAGGAGGTCGTTGTTTTAAGGCTTGCTGGCTTGTGAGTCTTGGCCCAGAAGTGGGAAGAGAAGCAACTTACAAATCATCTGAAGAGTATGAAACTGCTTTTTATGTCTGCAGTCAACCCTTGTGATCCTTACTTGTTCTTTGACATTAGCATCTGAAATGCAGTTTTGCAAATAGGCTATAGCCTTTTGTAACACAGAAGTAACTATTTGCATTCCTTGTTGAATGAAATTGCTTCAGAAATGAAGTAAAGTACATATAAGTGCTTCAGGTTATTCAGTGTTTTACATAATATTATAGGTAATTTTGATTATAGGTTTTTAAGATCAACAGGTACTTGAATAGAAGAATTTATTTCTGGCTTCTGGCTATTCATCACTTTATTTTAAATAATTTACTACAGTTATTAGTTATGACTAGGAGAAGTTCTACTCATGATACATGAAATCTTTGTTGCCTTAGTCATTGTTTAGGCCAGGGTCACTCTCTGCCTGGAGTAATTCACCCTCTTTTTGTGTCTAATCCAAAAGACTTTAATACAGTTAACATGCAGCTTTTCTTTAATTTTTGTTACTTTAGGCAAATAATTAAATCCGATTAGGATTTTCACAATATGGGTATTTTGGAATGGGAAGACTGTGCTGCTGAGATTAGGTTTTCTTCCAGCAAACAGAAGCTGCAGTTTCCCTTGTGAGAAGCTAATTTGACAGTACACATGGAATGAATTCAGTAATGAGGCAGTCTTTTGGGATGTAGGAGATGATGACAAAACCTTGGCTAGAATTAATCAGAGTAGAAAGTTGTGCTATAGTCTTCCTCTTGGGCAAGTGCCCTGAACACAGAACTATTTATTTTACTTACCAAGGGATGAAAAAGTTGTTTGGTAGAATAAATCTTCCTTCCCCCCCCACAATTTCATGTATATTTTTCAGAAGTCTTTTTCCTTTCCTTAAATAGACGCAATTTTTGTCAGATTTTCATGGGCTGGGGCTTTGCATTTTACTCTTTTTACCAGTTCCCACACATATGTGTGCATTTTAGAACTATTATTACTGTATTTAGAACTGTGTTCTTACCATTGTGGTCTTAATTCTTTATACAGTGGTTGTATGCCACTGTATAAAACCAATGTCTAAAAAAAAGCTGTACATTTAATTAGTAGTAATGCTGGTAGATTTTAGCTCATCAGGCAGGCCTTCCTCCTGTTTTTATTTTTGAATGGCTTTCAGAAGAATGATGTTTTCTTAAGTAAGAAAGTTGACTTGTCTTAAGCATGTTGAAAGTATCTGAATGAGAGAAAAATATTTTCAGAGGCTGTTGATAAAATGTAAACAGCTAGCTACTGTAAGTGGAAAAATCCTCTTTTAAATGGAGTGAAACCAGTTTATGCTAGCAGAATTTCTGATGTAACATAATTTTTTCTGTTTATACATTTCTCCTCATCATAGGAGGAGGTGGAATAACCAAGCCTGAATATTTGATGCTGTGTAAGTGGACCTGCAAGAGTTTTCTGAGTGGTTATATAATTTTGCTGCACTCTCTGCTTTTCAGTGCAGAAAGATCACTTTTGCAAGGTAAAATACCGTTTTGACCTTGTATACCCATCTAATTTCTGTCCTCTCTGGTGAGATTTCCAGCAGGGCTGCCAGGTGTGAATTAGATTTTCTTTCATTATGAAGAATAAAGTGAGCATTGTTATATCAGTAACAGATCATCAGACAGCTTCCATGTAGAAGGTATGCTGGGCTTTTACTGTCTTCTGCCACTGCGTTCTGATGACCCAAAAGCAAAATGCTTTGTTCTGCTATAAAGCCATTCAGTGTCTTCCCTTTGCTTTTCAGTTCAGGTGGATGAAATCCCAAGGCACACCTAGAGCTCGTCACTATTGTCCGGGTGGTTGCCCACAGGCAGCTGTTCTCTGTATATCTGCGGTGGGACAGCTTTACCCCTGCAGCCCAGGGGTGCTGTGTGACAGGGATGTCTGTCGGTCTCATGTGCTGCTCCATGGGCAGTGAGGCTGGCAGGGGAACTGCCCTGGTCTCTCAGCCTATCTACCCAGACACCCAAAACAAAAAAAGAGGCTTCCTAAAGAATTCTCCCTAAGAAAGGTTAAAAAGAAAATTATGTTTGAATGGTTGTTGGAGATAGGAATGCAGCAAGGTTGGGGAACAGCAAAGTCACAGGTGCCTCCCTAGTGAGTCTGACTGTGCCTAAGCTGGATGGGCAGTGGAACTTTTGATTAAGTCTTTCCTGTGTAATTGTTTTCTAATTAAGCTTAGCCTGAGTACAGCTAATACCTCATTTTCAATTCTGGTAGCACAGCCTCTAGAGGAGATGAGAGGAAAATGTGACTTCTTACACCATGGGTTTTCATTGGCACCCCTCACCTGTAGAAACACAGTATATTGCACTCCTCCAGCCTCTGAGCCTAGTATAAATCTTTACTATTCCCTTTCTCTTTTTTCATAGTATCTTTCCGATTTCTGCTGTGGATAAATAGGTGGTGCTGTCAGGTTCACTGAAGTACTGTGAATGAAGGTGCTTTGTTGGTGCCTGTTCCATTACCTTGAATAGGTATGGCATGAAAGTGCTAGTTCTCCTGTACTTATTTATACTTTATTCTTTCATTTGGCTGGGTCTGCTTATGACTTCTCTAATCTGTCTTCTGTCACTCTTCCCAGTTACTTCAGTATTTTTCTGAATTTCTACTTCCTTCTCTCTCTCCTCATTCAGAATATACTTTAATGGAACTGTGACCAAGAAAGAATTTTAGAAAGAATAAATGGAGGCATTTGCCCTTTTTACATTGTCCTTTTACGCTTAATTTTGTCCTTTTTAGCTTTTTTTCTCTTTTCAGAAGTAAAATTAATGGGTTTTCACTCTCACATTCCTTTCCTTGTACTCATAGGAGTTATTTATTTGAAAACAGAATTTAGAAAAATAGATATTTCTAATTCTTGCAAGAGGTAGAGAGTTGCCTGTCTTATTCTGCATAAGATAGTTTTGGCCTGGGAAATCCTGAGTTAGGGCTGAAGCTGTTCTGCTATCTAGAGCACATAATAGCAGGTGATAATAGATGCTTCTATTATTCCTGCATCTCCCCTAGAAGTTGTTCAGAACTGTTTGCAGTCAAAATGTTTTACTCTCGGTTCTTGGGGTTTGAAAAACAAATATCTTTTACTTGCTTTTAGCCTTTCTGAACTGGAGCATATGCTTTTTCGTAGTCTGCTCAGTTACTTGGCTTGTTTAAAGAGACTTTTATGTGGCTTACATATTGAATATTTTCTCTTATTGTTGGCATCACCTCTGAAGTTTCGTTTCCATTGTAGATGGCCTTTCATTTTATGTCCTGTTGCTCTCTGCTCTGAAATACTGGGAGCAGTCCTCTCTGCTCCTAGAAGATGTTCAGAGGAGATTTTTTTTTTATTCCCCTTATTGAGCCATTAAATAACACTTTCACTCCAGTCCATGCAGTTGAGCTGATCAATGGTGTGGCACAATAGCTATAACGTGTGAGTTTCTAAGAAAACCACATGCTGAAATGGTCTGGCCAGCCTGCTCTCCAGATTTTTACCTGTAATCTCTTCTCAAATAATCCACAAACCACTGACACAGTATCCATGGGAGAAAATCCAATTGACTCAATTTCTTCTGCATCATTAGCAGACTAAGCACGCACAATATTTATTTAGATTGAACAGCATGTTTTATAACAAAACCAAACAGTGATGTCCTCTACAGAGCAATGACAACAGTCTTTCAGAACATACAGATTCCCCCATTGCAGGCAGGGTGGAATTCTAATCTGTACTCAAATCAGCCACTATGCTTTCATCCTCAGTATCATGAAGGGTTTGCTTACTAAGTATATTTTCAGTGCAGTGTTAATATATGTATTGTCAACATAGCCCTGAATGTTAAAGCCTTTTAAATTTTGAAAATGCAGTCTTTGTTTAGCAGTGTATTTGTTACCATATTTTGAAGATGTGGTGCTATAAAATGAACTATTTTAAGGCAAGTATGATCCCTGCAAATCACCTCCAATACAGTTTTATATGCAAGGTGAGAGCTTTCCAAAAGGCTGAATCAAATTAATTAGCTCTAGCTATGTAGCACTGCTCCTGCCTCACTGAACTGAGAGATGAACTGAAAGGCATGTCAGATTCCACAGTGCTGTTACATTATTCTGCGCTTCTGGAGAAGTCTCTAGGGTCAAACCCAAAGAATATCTCTGCTGCCAAAGGGAAAAATGGACAGAACTTTCTGCTTTCTGAAAGTTCCTAATGTAATTTTGCACTTTGACCCATAAAATGAGGATTATTGGCAAGTTATAAAGGATTATAAGCTTGCATATATTATGCTGCAGATTTGACATTGTTAAATGTTAAATAACTACCCTTAGGCAGCTAATAACCAAAGCACCATTTGGGCCAGAGTCTTGCTAAGATTCTTTCAAAAGCTGCTTCTATCAGATTAAATGAATAGCCCCTGCCTACCCACTGCTGCTTGATCGCTGCTAGCTGCCTTCAGAGCTGGCCTAGCACTGACTGGATAGGAAGAAATCTTATCTGCAAATACTCCACATGTAGTTGGTGCACCTGCCAGTACCAAATTGCATGTTAAAATGCCTTCTCAGCCAGCATGAATATTAGTGACCTGTGAAAAGAAAATGTTGTGAGATGTAAGTCACTTGAGGTGCAAACAGCCATGCAAGAAGGAGCAAGAGAGTGATGCAAAATTCCGAGATGAAGAATTACTTTTGATCTTTTGAGAGAGATGTACATATTTCTCACTGTGCTGTGCATGAGTATAGAGACAAATACCTGAATCCTAATGAATTCAGAGTTTGTGTGTTGTGGTTGATTCTAGCCATCGCACAAGTCCTAAAGGAAAAATACAATTTTTCTTTGACATTTACTTCTGTACCCAGATATGGAAGAGAATTAATTTTTATAGGCATTTTTCATTTTCTGCACTTTTTGTGTGGTTATAATCCAGAAAAGAATAAATAATAATAAAAAAAAAAATGTACCAGTCTTGTTCATGAAGGTGCTATGTAGATCTGAGGGAAACTGTTTCAGCAGTGATTATGTGGCTGAAAGTTTTTCAATGGCAAAAAAGTACATTTGACACTTTTGTGACTTTTTAAAAAATATTGTCTAGAAGAGTCTAATATCCTAAATATTTAAAATTGCTTCATGAAGTACAAAAGTCAAGAAACAGAGAGCTGCACTATAAAGCAGAGGATGTCTCATGAGCAGAGGATAAAAACACAAAATGATATAGGGACATTTGCTTTGGCTAGAGCAATTTCTGTAGGGCAGATGGAGAGAGGCTTTCACCAAAGCCTGCAGTGACAATGATTTTACACTGAAAAAGGGCAGGTTTAGATAAGACACAGGAAGAAAGTCATCACAATAAGGGTGGGCATGCACTGTAATGATCTGCCCAAGTGGCTCCTTCACCCCTGGATGAAAGCCAGACTGGAAGGGGTTTTGAGCAGTCTGCTGTAGTAAAAGATGTCCTCGTCCATGACAGGTGGGTTGGAATAGACGATCTTCAAGGTCCCTTCCAACCAAAGTGATTTTGTGGTTCTCATGTTCTGTGTACACCAGTTATTGATTTCATCAGGGGTGCTGAAGGAAAGGAGAGACATAGAAGAAAGGTCATAGTGCTGGGGCATTGTATCGAAAAGCGCCCTCACAGCACCTTAATACTGAAGGACAATAACAATCAAAATATGAAGCTATGAATCACAGCCATATGTCAGAAGATCTTACTAAAGATTTTTCTCCCTCTTTACCTGAATAAAACTGGAATTACTGGACTACTCGGAGAGAAACTGAGCACTTTATTTTTTTTTTCAGTCAAAAAGAAAGAAGAGTTAATGACTGACTAAAATTGATGACAGTTCTGAAAATTTGTTCCAGTGGCAGTTAGTTTTGAATAAAACCTAGCAATCAGTTAATATATTTCTCCCCTTCCCCCTCCCCCCCCCCCCCTTTTTTTAAAGCATCTTATCATAATAAAGGCCAGGCTAATAAAACAGAAGAGATTAATCTCTACAGTCAGTGGGCCCTCCCAGGTTTTTCTGGAACAGGGAATTAGCAGCCCTGTCAACAGATAGATAATTGCTGTCTTGCTTTCAGAGTCAGTTAGATAATACAGAGCCTCCTTACTGGTAGACACCTTAAACTCCATTTGCCAGGAGATATGTAAAATGTCTTCAAAAGACAAGTCTAAAATTCATAATGCAAACACTACTTGTACACATACAATTTCCCAGTGCTTTTCTCCCAGCTGCAGTGTCCTGTGTTGCAGTTGGTAATTGCCTCTCTCTTTTCTCCCTGTCCCACAGGGACAAGCAAGCTTTTCATCTGTCTCCTTGCCCTGCTTCACAGATGCTAGCCATACTCTTCTTGCAATCAGTTATCTAAATGATTAACATAATTAAGTTAAACTCGGTAAAATTGTTCCTAAATTGTATTTAGCTTGAGGGTTGTTTTGGCTTGAAAGTGGAGCTGATATTTCCAAACCTCTGTTGTTTTTTGGTTTTCGGTTTTTTGGGATTTTTTTCTGGTTTTTTTTTTTTTTTTTTTTAATTTAGGTATAATTATATCAGTTGTTTTCCCTTGATTTCATGTTTCCTTTATAGATTATATCTTTAACTCATTTTGTGGACCCTCAAGATCAGTGGCAGTGACTTATTTAAAAGCACAAAGTCCTTTTTCTCTGAGCAGTGCATGGAGTTACTGATGAGATTGTTAAGTTTCTAAAAACTGACCAGCAGTATAGAACTCGGCCAATGCAAGCAAGTGCTGCTGTCTTTAGAAATAGCAAACATTTTTTGTGAACATGTTTTTGTATTTCTTTATGGCCAGAGAACAGGTCTTTTTAAGTCTGTGGTTGAATAAAATTATTGCTTCTCCTAGCTGAACTGGCTGCTTAGATGAAGAAGCCTGAACAGCATGAATTTCTGAACAGTGACATTGGTAAACAACCCGCCCCTTTTTGCTCCTTCTGTTGACACAGAGTTAGATTAGCCTAGTTGTCCCTATTTTTCATATTCACCTGTCTTTCAGATATGTTTATGCTCCAGAAGTACCACGGTGCTCCAGTAAATCATAGTAGTGCTGTATTAGAAACTAAACAGAGCTGTACTGAGCCCTGACCCGACATTCTGGTGATTTAAATAGAAATAGCATCAAACTTTTGTGATTGTACTACTGGAACATAAACTGACTTGTCTACAAGTTGTGCAAAACCATCTATAGAACAAAATTTTTTGCTAGTGTAGCCATTTTATATGTGTAAGCTGTGTAGATAGATGACTCTGCACTGATGGAGTATTTTTAATTGCAAAATTAATTACAAGAGCAGAGTGTTGCATTTAATTTCATCATGTAAGATTGCTGAGAATGAGTAACTACATGGAAGAATATGGAATAGGAGTGAAAAAGGGACAGGAGAAAAAAATATAGTGGCAATTTGGACTTGCTTCCTAATATTTAGTCACTTCTTCCAAACAGGGCTAGTGGTTTTTTTGTTTTGTTTTGTTTTGTGTGGTTTTTTTTTTGGTTTTTGTTTGTTTGTTGTTTGTTTGTTTGTTTTGTTTTTTTTTTTTTGTTCTGTTTGGGTTTTTTTTTGTTGGCATATGAATGACACTGCTAATTATCTTGGCTCTCTGCTTGGTCAGGCTGAGCTTGTATCCTCAAGCGCCACTGTTTGGTGTTACTGTGCAGAAGTTGCATTCAATTATTTGCAATAATTTGAGGCACAGCACATCTTCTAGGTGATTTTCATGCCACAGGTGTTGAAGTAGTTCCTTTTGTTTAGGAAGACAAAACTGAATTCTAATGAAAAAGTTAATGTATTGGAAAAGGACTCCAAATGGAGTAAAACTACATTTTGCTAACTAATTAAATGTATTTTTCCTCCTTTAAAATAAAAATATAATATTTTATAGAGGCTGGAATTGCTTTTGTTTCAAGGCCTTTGGGGGATGTATTTGCACTCACTCTCTATCTTATTTTCTCTCCATTCAAGAGTTTGTTTCAAATGCAGACCTGTGTTCTCTGTCACAAGGATTCCTGCTCTTCTCTTTTTGTTGTCTGATTTCTTTGTGTTAAGGACTCTTTCCTTTGCAATGTGTAGTACTTTTGTACTACAAATCTTCTTTGTTTCCTTGCACCATTGGAACATAT